>NC_081813.1:5603333-6347500 GCF_030704535.1 Vitis vinifera
CCCGTGCTGTTGTAGATGAACTACCTCTTGGGCCTACCGTGGGCTTAGATTCCTTGTGTGAGAGGGTGTGCAGCTGCCTCGATGAAGATGAAGTAGGAATTCTTGGATTATATGGAATGCGTGGTGTTGGGAAAACGACACTAATGAAGAAAATCAACAATCATTTCCTCAAAACCAGGCACGAATTTGACACGGTGATCTGGGTTGCAGTGTTCAATGAAGCAAGTGTGACTGCTGTTCAAGAGGTGATTGGAAACAAATTACAGATCGTTGATAGCGTATGGCAAAATAAAAGTCAGACTGAAAAGGCTATAGAAATATTCAATATCATGAAAACAAAAAGGTTTTTGCTATTGTTTGACGATGTATGCCGACGACTTGATCTCTCACAAATAGGAGTTCCTGTTCCAGATGTTCGTAACAGGTCCAAAGTAATAATCACAACTAGATCCATGATATTATGCAATGACATGGCAGCTCAAAGGAGGTTTAAAATAGAGCCTTTGGCATGGAAGGAAGCTTTGGATTTGTTCATGGAGATGGTTGGGAAAGACACCGTAGGTTCTCATGCAGAGATAGAAAACCTTGCCGGTAGCGTTGTGGAGAGATGCGGAGGCTTGCCACTTGCCCTCGTTACTGCTGGACGAGCGTTGGCTGACAAGAGTACTCCCTGGGAATGGGAACAGGAAATACAAAAGCTGACGAACTTCCTAAAAGAAATTTCAGGTATGAATGATAAATTGTTTCATGTTTTGAAGCTAAATTATCATAGCTTACAAGATGCTGTCACCAAACCTTGTTTCATATATTGCTTTATATTTCGTAAGGAATATGTTATTAGGAATGATGAGCTTATAGAATTAATATTTCTATGATGTGGCAGATTAGGATGATTCCTGGTACAAGACTATATGAAATGCCTCCTGAGCGTACTGTGGGCTTAGATACCTTGCATGAGACAGTTTGCAGACGCCTTACTGACAATAAAGTGGGAATTGTTGGATTATATGGAACAGGGGGTGTTGGGAAAACAACATTAATGAAGAAAATCAACAATGAATTGGTCAAAACAAAGTACCGATTTCATATAGTGATTTGGGTTGCAGTGTCCAAGCAAGCAAGTGTGGCAGCTGCTCAAGAGGTGATTCGAAACAGATTACAGATCCCGGATAGCATGTGGCAAAATAGAACTCAGAATGAAAAGGCAATAGAAATATTCAACATCATGAAAACAGAAAGGTTTTTGCTGTTGTTAGATGATGTATGGAAAGTACTTGATCTCTCACAAATAGGAGTTCCTCTTCCAGATGATCGAAACAGGTCCAAAGTTATAATCACAACTCGACTCTGGAGAATATGCATTGAAATGGGTGCTCAATTGAAGTTTGAAGTACAGTGTTTGGCATGGAAAGAAGCATTGACTTTGTTCCAGAAGAATGTCGGAGAGAACACCCTAAATTCTCACCCTGATATAGCACGACTTTCTGAGAAGGTGGCAGGGCTGTGCAAAGGCTTGCCACTTGCACTTGTTACTGTGGGAAGAGCAATGGCTGATAAGAACTCTCCCCAGGAATGGGATCAGGCAATCCAAGAACTGGAGAAATTCCCAGCGGAAATTTCAGGTATGGAGGATGGGTTGTTTCATATTTTGAAACTGAGTTATGATAGCTTAAGAGATGAAATCACGAGATCTTGCTTCATATATTGTTCTGTGTTTCCCAAGGAATATGAAATTAGAAGTGATGAGCTTATAGAACATTGGATTGGGGAAGGGTTTTTTGATGGTAAGGACATATATGAAGCACGCAGACGAGGACACAAAATCATTGAAGACCTAAAGAATGCATGCTTGTTGGAAGAGGGTGATGGATTTAAAGAATCGATCAAGATGCATGATGTGATACGTGACATGGCTCTATGGATAGGTCAAGAATGCGGAAAAAAAATGAACAAAATTTTGGTATGTGAATCTCTTGGGCTTGTTGAGTCTGAGAGAGTTACCAACTGGAAGGAGGCAGAAAGGATATCATTGTGGGGTTGGAATATTGAGAAACTCCCAAAAACACCACATTGCTCTAATCTCCAGACTCTCTTTGTGAGGGAATATATTCAATTGAAGACATTTCCAACAGGATTCTTCCAATTCATGCCTCTCATAAGAGTCCTAGATTTGTCAGCTACTCATTGTTTAATTAAGTTACCTGATGGGGTTGACAGATTAATGAACTTGGAATACATTAATCTGTCAATGACGCATATAGGAGAGTTGCCGGTTGGGATGACGAAGTTGACAAAACTGAGGTGCTTGTTACTTGATGGTATGCCTGCACTTATAATTCCTCCACATTTGATATCTACTCTTTCATCATTGCAATTGTTTAGTATGTATGATGGAAATGCTTTATCTTCATTTCGCACCACCTTATTGGAGGAATTGGAGTCCATAGACACTATGGATGAGTTATCTCTCTCCTTCCGTAGTGTTGTAGCTCTCAATAAATTACTGACCTCCTACAAGTTACAAAGGTGCATAAGAAGATTAAGTCTACATGACTGCAGAGACTTATTATTGCTTGAGATATCATCAATATTTCTGAACTACTTGGAGACTGTTGTGATATTCAATTGTCTTCAATTGGAAGAAATGAAAATTAATGTGGAAAAAGAGGGAAGTCAAGGATTTGAACAATCTTATGATATCCCCAAACCTGAGTTGATAGTGAGAAACAACCACCACTTCCGCAGGCTTCGTGATGTCAAAATTTGGAGTTGTCCAAAACTGTTGAATTTGACCTGGCTTATTTATGCTGCGTGTCTTGAGTCACTTAATGTTCAATTCTGTGAATCCATGAAAGAAGTTATAAGCAACGAATGTCTAACTTCAAGTACACAGCATGCCAGCGTATTCACAAGACTCACATCTCTAGTGTTGGGCGGCATTGAATGTGTAGCAAGTACACAGCATGTCAGTATATTCACAAGACTCACATCTCTAGTATTAGGGGGCATGCCAATGCTAGAGAGCATCTGTCAGGGGGCACTCCTCTTCCCTTCCTTGGAAGTAATCTCTGTGATCAATTGCCCGAGGCTAAGGAGGCTCCCTTTCGATTCAAATAGTGCCATCAAAAGCTTAAAGAAAATCGAAGGAGATCTGACCTGGTGGGAAAGTTTGGAATGGAAGGATGAATCTATGGTGGCGATTTTCACCAACTATTTTTCCCCACAATACTTGGCCGACCCAATCCATCCCTCAGGTACTAAGCTTTGATGCTTTGTTTTTAAATGCTGTATGTGATTAAAAATTTTACATCTTAATTTTTAAATATCATTGTTATTATTATGATTGATTAGAAGAACCCACTCATAGAAAGGTATCACTTGCACAAAACAGGGAAAGTGGAGGGAAAGAAGAAACTGGTGGTAGAAGGCTCAAGCTCAAGAGCAGCCACCTAAACACAGCTTCTCAAGCCCACAAGTTAAAACTCATGAGGGAACAGGTGCCACTGGTTCACTCTCTTATATCATGTGCCTCAATCAAGACATAAAACTCCAATACTCAAGTTGGTCATTTCATCCAATTTGGGCACTCTTGAAATTTCATTAACTTGTTTTTTTTTTTTTTTTTTGTGGAGTTCCTTTTAAAAATATACCCTCACGACAGGTCTGCATTGTACATACAAAAAAGGTTCTTGAAATCAAACACGCGTTCTTTCTTGAAGACTTGGAAGTAATGGCATACATGCAGATCTTGCAACTTCAAAGTCATAGATATATCTATATATATATATATATATAGAGAGAGAGAGAGAGAGAGAGAGAGAGAGAGAGAGAACATTCTCTCCACCACCAACTGATTATTGATTTTTATAATAAGAACTGAGCCGGCTGTGTTGTTATTTTTGCAGGATGAGCGTTTGAAGTTTGATGCAACAAAGCTATTTTGCATATGTTTTGGTATCGAGTGCTGTGTGGGAGATAACATCCAATGTTGTGTTATTTATTGTTTGCATGGGTCTAGTGGAGTTATGCTGCTCAAAAGGCATCACTGTGCAGTTGTTGTTGGTTTGATGTAGATCATGTCCTAAGATATTGATGCGTTTTTACACATGAAATTTGTATCTTCTAACTCCAAAGTGCGTGTTTCCAATTTGATGTATTTCTCTGGAGTAAGAGGTAAAAAATTAGTGTATGTTGGAAACTTGGAATGCACTTTTTTTGTTGCTAAAGTCGGATACTATATAAAAGTAAAACATCTTGTACAAAGAGAATATATTTACCTTTTTGTTTTAAAAATCATTTTTAAAGATTTTAAAATTTTAAGATACATTATTTTTTTTTAAATTTATTTGTAAAACTATTACATTTTTAATATAACATTATAAGAATTTAGTATAACTTTTTTATTTTAAAAAAAGGAAGGAGAAAGTGTTTCCAAACAAGTTTTATATGTATATGCTTCTTGAGAATATCAACTGTGATCAACATTTATTTTCATTGTTTAACTCCTTGATAACAAGAAAGCTAAAAACTCTTTCGCCAAAAATAGTACGTTTTAAATATTAATTATAATAATATATTTGATAATTTAGGATTAGGGATATAAGATTTTTATATTAATTCTAAATTAAATATTTATTTATTTTATAAATCTTATCCTATGTAAATAAAATAAGAATATTTTTATCATATTATTTTATTAGTTATATTAGTTTTAATTTTTAATATGTCAAAATTACAATCAGTGAAGGTGGTTTCTTATGGTACTAACTTTATCATGTATCTAATTCTTTGATTGGTTAAAAGTTTTATTTTTTATTTATAAAAAATAAAAAAGAAAATATATTTTTTTCACAAAAAAATTATTTTTAGTATTTCATATTAATTTTGTAAGGAATTCAATTATTTATTTATTTAGTTGTTTATTTTTTAATTTACATTTTGATACTCAATTTTCACTACTTGTAATTTTCTTTCTTGACTTGGGTGAGTTATTAATTATATTCTCTAACTAATATTAGATTGCATATTACTTGGAGAATCCACCCCTATAAGGCTTGTTTGCAAAATGGATGCATATTACTTAGTCAAATATTGAGTTCATGATTTCCAAGAGAAGGCTCCTACCCAAAAATTAGTTGAGTATACTATGCCCACTAACATGGTTCAAATTTTGCTAGGTTTCTTGATGATAGAAAGGAGTAATACCTATGAAAGCATGCCCAACATCAAGCAATGAAACACTCATTTTAACCACTTGGATACATTGATCATTTTACATGCAAAATTTGAATAGGATAAGTTATGAATACCTAGTCTTAGGGTTCCATTTCACCACTAAGCATGCATATTTGAGGCTAAAAACCCTCTTTTGATTCCAATAATCCATTTTTCATCGTCTAGTCATGTATATATGAGGGTTACTAACTTTAGCTACTATTGATTGAAATGAAATAGATGCATCTTTCATTATTTATTGGCAAAGGTCAATTTCAATTCATTTTCTCCTATTTTCTTTCATATTTTGAAGTCCAAATTTTCTATTAAAACTAATTGGAATGAAGGATTGTGTGAGCCCACTCTTCACTATTGCCAGTGGCTTGCTAGATAGGACTAATAAGTGTGCCTCCCATACCTATGATCTTCAAAACTTGGATTTATGAGAGAACAAATACAGGTACCAAACTTTCGAAGTGAGGATGTAAAGAGAAAAGTGGAACTTGAAAAACAAGCACAGATGATACCTAAAAGAGAAGATACTAATTTAATGGTTGGACCGATGGTTAAATCATGATGTCATAAATATATAATTTATATTATTAAGTTAAATGTTAGTATTTTACATTTTATTATTATAATATTCATTTTGTAAATTTTATTTATTATTTGCATTGCATTTAATTGCTTTAAATATATGAATAGTTCTTTATCCACAATGTGGTAAATTTTTATTGAGTTATGCAAAGGGAAATAACCTCTATTCTTTACATCAAATTAATATGTATATTTTTTAGTTGCATATTCTTGAACCTTCCGTCGTGAGTACTTATTTGGTAATTTTAAAATTATGATTATTTGATTATATAATCAAGTATAATTTAATTATCTTAACTACATAAACATACACAGTTATGAATAAAGTTGCCCAAATTTTATGTTGAGAATGTACAGATGATAACTGAGATAACAAATATTAAGGGTGGAGGAATGTGAAGAGATAATATAGAGAAGATATTTATTGATATAATGGTAACTAAAGTCAATAAAGATAACATGGACAATGGTACGATTAGTACCCACACTTGAAAGAAGATGTTACTTGAGTTAAATAGTTAAGTAAAAATAAATTTCAACCTAAAACAACTAAAATAATAGCTTAATAGACTACGTGCACTGCATCGTGAGTTCATTGATCTTTTGAAGCATATTGGATTTGGTTAGGATGCTAAAACTAACGCGGTGCATGCTTCAGAGGAAACTTGATAAAATTACATTTGGGTAAAAACAACTTCTAAACTATTTTTTTTAATTCAAATATTTTGTATACACACAATATTTAGGGTGGGGTATTTTTTTTTTCATCTATTAGGCACACCTAAATGCAAAAAAATTTCACTCAAAAGGGTGTCCACATTACAAGTCAGTAGGATTGATCTTTAATCCTTTGACAACAACTGGTGTCCTCCCCACTACTTTTTCACTCAAGATCGACCAAACACTGATGATAAGGATGATATGGATGTCAATCTTCAACATGGTGGAATACATGTAGATGTAAACTATGAAAATCTTGATCATCCTCTATGACCATAGATAGTGGGAGGAGTAACTACCCGTTTTAGGAAGCATACTATTGATTCTCTATTGGATCGTGGAGGCAAGAAAGAGATGAGAAAAAGTCAAATTGGTGATACTTGGAAAGCTCGGGTTGAGACATCTAAGGCTAGAAGTGAGACATCTAAAGCTAGAATTGAAGCACTATTGAATATAATTGAAAGATATAAGAGTGGAATTAGTAGTGAAGCTACTAGTGCAGATACTAATGATTTTAGTGTAACAAAATGCACGACAACTTCACAAACCATTGAATTGCTATATAATGAAAAAAATTAAAGGTTATTAAGAAGTTCACATTTTTAGCTTAGAGATAGATTTTTATGAATGTGTATGATAAGAAGAAAAAGATATGGATTGATAGGCTTTAAATATGAGTGCTTATATTTAGATGAATTAGTATTATGGTGACATTGTAATATGTATTATTTCTCTTTTGTTTAAACTTTTTTACTATCTTATTTACCTTTTCATCGTGTGAATTTAATTTATGGTTTTGAAACTTATATATTATCTATTTTAATGTTCATTTGATGTTATTTTATATTACAAGTTAATTTATTTTGTATAACAACTAATGGATGGTAACAACACAATTAAGTAGTGGTTCACCATATGAGTCAATATCATCTTCTGAGAGAGATGATGACATAGATGAATTTTTTATTACTTACATAATAAATGAGTATAAAGAAATATTTTTATGTAAAATACTTCAGAGGACATTAATGTTGAGTGGTGCATAATTTGTAAGAGATATGATGTATGGTGACCCTTAGACATGCTATATATGAACTATTTCACATGGATAAGGAAACCTTTCTTAACCTTTGTGATCATATTAAGAAATATGAAAATGCATGATGATTGAAGAGGTAGTTGTTGTGTTCTTATACTAACAATAGGACATAATGTGAGAATGAGAGTTGTAGTAGATTGCTTTCAACACTTCATAAAAATTGTATCTTGACACTTTAAAGAAGTTTGACAAGCATTATGTTAGCTAGCCAAAATTCTTATCTGCCTTAGTAAAATGGCTAATGAGATGCTTTCATATGTTGCTAGTAATTCTAAATATTTTCCATGGTTTAAGGTAAGATTCTACCTATGATCCTAGTTAAGCTCCCATGGCATGCATTTCTTGCCTAATAAAGAATTTATAAATTTGAATTTGATGTTCATAAGAAGTTCTGCCTTTATTTTATTTTCTTAATAATAAATGTTATTTATTTATTTATGTAGGGCTGCATCAATGTAGTTGATGGCCCCAATATTAGTGCACTGATTTCAGTTGATAAACAAACTAGTTTTAGGGATAGAAATATAAATTTAACACAAAATATTGTGTGCACATGTGATTTTGACATGATGGTCACAATTTTTATTTTTATTTTATGCAAGTTGGAAAGAAAAAAAAAAAGAATGATGCATGTGCCTTTTTGGATGCATTGACTAGACTCGAAATCCATTTTCCTTTGCCAAGTGAAGAAAAATATTATTTGATTAATTCTAGTTATCCTTGTACATTTGGATCTTTATCACCATATCAAAGTGAACGATATCATTTACACAAATATTGGAGCAAATATAATCAACCTATAAGTTATAAAAAAATTTCTTAATTATAGACATTCATCCTTTCAAAATATTATTGAAAGGTGCTTTAGTATTTTAAAAGCACGATTTTTCGATATGAAGGATGATTCCTTATTATAAGCTAAGTAGACAATTATCAATTATTGTTGCATGTTGTACCCTTTATAATTGGATTTGTTTATCAACACGAAGTAATCGATAATTAGGGAATATAAGGTAGAAGTCCTTTTAGTTTAAGGTGAAGAAGAGACCATAGGTAGCATAAGCCACTCAATTGATTTATTAGATGAGAGGACAGTAGCTATAGTAGCCTATAAAGATCAAATTGCTTAAGTGATGTGAGTAGATTATATCAATATCAATACATGACTTGTACTCTATTTAATTTTAAATATTCATTAATCCTTCAATTATATGTTGGATTTATATATATATATATATATGTATGTATGTATATATATCTTTTAACTAATTTTCATTGGTGTTATGTGATGTATATTGTAATTGATCATGATTAAATATTGATTATAAATTGGATTTACAATTATAAAAGTCGGACTGACAAAAGACCCATGTGTAACCTAGATGTATGTCCCTATTCATGTCGAAAACATCAAAGAACAATGGTCATTGATTTTATTATGTTGTCCATTTATGTAAGTATATTTAATTAACCCATGAAAATAAATTGATATTAATAAAATATACTCAATATATTTCATTCTTTTGTAACAATTTTTTCTAACAATATACTCAATGTAGGAATATCCACATTGCTTTATATGAGTTAATCGGTACAATTCACAACAACCTCAACTATTAGTTGTCAACTTATAATGCTCAATACTTGTAATAAATCTTCAAAGTTGTCTTCTATATATTGGTTGTTGGGAGTGTAACATCATCATTTGTTATTTATTATTTATCATTTATCATTTTTCTTCTTCTTATTCACATTATTTCCTAGCAAATGTGTATATTATTTCAAAAATTATCATTTATAAGCTCTGAGACTTATATATGTTTTATTAAATATAATGTTGGTGTCATAATGCTTAAAATATTCATTTTTATTAATATTGATTGTGTTACTATATATATATATATACATGTAATATTTGGATGATATATATATTTAAATGAAAATATGTATTATTATGATGCATTTATGATTTAAAAAATGTTTTCAAAATGATTAAGAAGTTTATGATATGTATGAATAAAAATATTGAAATCAAATATGGTAAGATATGTTTATAAAGTAAAGATTTATTTAAAAAAAATAAAAGTGATGAAAATAATTTTAAAAAATGAATGTATATATATAATATTTTAATGAATTGTAAATCTAAAAATTATTCATATATATACCATATCAAGTTAATTAAAGAAAACAGTCAATTTTAAAAAAACAACTTTCAAACAAGTTTTTTTTTTTCTTTATTTGTCCTATGAAACTATTTTAATAAACTCAATCAAATATATGTTTTTTTTTTCTTTTGAAAACCATTTTTTAGAATTCAGTTTTCAAATATAATTTTATTTCTAAAAATATCAAGAATCGTCCTTAAAAACTTTTTACAAAAACATTTCCCAATCAAGCCCTCGGCTTCCATAGGGTTTAAGTATTTATAAATAGAAATTATAAACTTTGTTAAATATATATATATGTATATATTTTTTTTTGAGCATTTTTAACTTTATTTTTGAAAATGAAACAGGGTAGTTATTATGCATGTGGGCCCAATATTTTTAAATTTAGTTTTACAATAAGAGCCCGTTTGGTAGTGATTTTAATGGAAGTGTTTTTATTTGAAGTGTTTTCTGCTGTAGTGTTTCTCTGTGAAAAACACTTTTATGATAATTAGAAAAAATTATTCTAAAGTGTTTTTGATAATATATTGTATAAATATAAAAACACTTTTAATATTAATAAATTATCAAAAAGGACATACAATTTTAATTAAAAAAAATGGTATGATAAACACTTTATTTTCATCCCAAAAACACTTAAAAGTGTTTTTAAGGGTAAAAACACTTTTAAAAATCACTGCCAAACAGACTCTAAGTTTAGGTTTTATTTGTTTTTTTTAAAAAAAAAAAATTTAAGAAAAATGTTAAAAATTAATAAAAAATAAAAATACATAAAAAGCGAATAATTTTTTTTTCCTTTGATTTATAAAAAGACTCGTACTATTGTAGGCTAGCTTGATTCTATTTGTTTCTACTTTCATGTAACGATATGGATTTTACTACACATATTCACTAACTTGGACTTGGAATTTGATAGGTAGGGATAAGTTAGCAATTTCCTATATAAATATAGAAGTTACACCATTTGGGCCCCCTCTCTGACATTCAAGATAGAAAGGATGGAGAAGGCTTGGAGCATTAAGTCATCTCCAGTCTTCTCTTTGCGCTCTTTCAGCTGTAGAACAAAAAACTAATCATTTCCTTCTGTATTGCCCCCTAGCAGCCCCTTTTCTCATTGTTATCCTAATTTCTTGAATTTCAGGTGTTTGTTTTTGAGATTGCCTGAGAGCATGGATTCTGAGCCCAATCTTAACTATTGCCCTGATCTGTTGGGTTGCACCGCCAAGCGTGCCTCAAAATCTTGAATGCTTGAGAGAGGAAATGGAGCTACTGTACCTCGAAGTGAAGATGTAAAGACAAGAGAGTGGAACTTGGAAAGCAACAACAGATGACACCCAGAAGGGAAGTGGAAGGCTGGCTTCAGGACGTTGGTGAGGAGAAAAATGAAGTGGATGCAATTCTGCAAGAAAGGGATCTAGTACTAGAGAAGAAATGTCTTGGAAGATGTTAAGTGATATTTAGTCGAGCTATTTATCCATCTCTTGCTAATCTAAAGGAAGATCCCAATTATAATGTACTCAATATTTCTATTAGATTTGTATATTATTCTTAGTAGGATCAAAGATTATCTAAAAGTGAACTCTCGAGTTCTACATCTACTTTGCAAACCTTATATAGAAGTTCAAATGACAGAGAAGGACAGAAGAACTAGTAGAATTATTGAAGCTAGTGCATGCGGATATTCAAGATGTATAGAGAAAACGCTTAAAATCTCTTGATCTAATCAAAGGATGTGTGCACCTCTCTAATGGGTTCATGGATCACATGTTTTGTTAAAGATTCTTTTGGAGAAGGTTTCAGTGAGTCATCATTTGTCATTAGGTTTGGGATAGGATTTTCTAGTTCCCAATAGATCACTTTCAAGAAACCTAGAAGTTATTGGTTGGGCCAAAGCTAAGCCTATAGGACTTGCATATACCAGTATGTGTTGTACTTTTATGGAGGGGAATATTGATAGAAAAATTGGATACCAGATAAAAAATATGTTTGTTGGATATCATCTATAGTGATTTAAAGTTGTTTATAATCCTAGGAAACTGATGAGAATAATTGAACTAGCTAAAAGATCATGTGATCAAGCATAAGTTTAAATCAATTTGGTGCTACATGTTGGGCAGACCCAGCTGGGTTTGATTAACCAATAAAGGAGAGGAAGCCAGAGGCTACATAGATAAGTCAGCCCACATCAGTGCAATGTTTTAATGGAAGGAATGTAAAGATAGTTCAAGCTGGTGTCCATGAGGTTGAGGGAAGTGTGGTGGTTTTCCTAGCTTTGTGTGTGGATGTTACTCATTGGATATGTAGGGACTCATGCATGGCCGGTGTTTGGTTATCAAGTCAATTGGAGAATATAGTAACATCTTTATTGATTAAGTTTTCTAAGAATGAAACATAATCTAAGGGTTACATATCAGGGTTCAACCTTGACTAGGTAGGTTAAGATAGGTCGTAAACTTGTCAGGTTATGTACTAGAATTCAGCATTGATTAGTTAGGTCATGATAGGCGGTGAAATTATCTTAGAGAGGGATCTACCGGTTAAGGTTGAATGCTTTGCCACTCTTTTAGCAACCAAGGAAGTGGAATAGATTGGGGAATTCCTAGTATAGATCTACTAGGATTGATGTATTTTTATCCATGTAATTTGTACATTTAACTCAAAATGTGTCTTCAATGTGCAGTAGATATATAGATAAAGATATGAAAAATAATTCACCAAAATAAAAAAATACATTAAATTAAAAACAAAAATTGTAAAGGTGCCAGGCCTACATTTAGCTAAAATAAAATAAATAAATAAATAATGGTTGGACTAGCTTTCTCATGATATCCAAATCTTCCCCCAGTCTTGTCACTGATATTCAGAGTTTTAAAAAACAGGACAATTATTCATCCCTCTGTAATTGCAAGCAGCCCATCGATCGCCTCTTTTTGCTTTTGATTTTGTGATGATTCACTCTTAACAACATGGATTTTGTGAGCCCAATCTTGGATGTGGTGTCTCGCTTGTATGCCTGCACCGCTAAGCATGCTGGCTACATCTTTCATGTCAAACTAGATCTTGAATCCTTGAGAAGCAGAATGGTAGAACTGAAGGATCTAAGTGAAGATGTTAAGGCCAGAGTTGAACTTGCAGTGCAACAAAATATGAAGGTCAGAAGGGAAGTGAAAAGGTGGCTCGAGGACATCGATTTCATAGAGGTTGATGCGGCCCGAATTCTGCAACAAGGGGATCTGCAAGTAGAGAAGAAATGCCTTGGAAGCTGTTGTCCCAAGAATTTTTGGTCAACCTACAAGGTTGGGAAGAGAGTATCCAAACAACTCATAACTATTGTGATTCTCCTGGGCGAGGGAAGAAGTTTTGATTCTGTGGCTTACAGGTTGCCATGTGTTCGTGTAGATGAAATGCCTCTTGGGCATACCGTGGGCGTAGATTGGTTGTATGAGAAGGTTTGCAGCTGTCTCATTGAAGATAAAGTGGGAGTTATTGGATTATATGGAACAGGGGGTGTTGGGAAAACAACGCTAATGAAGAAAATCAACAATGAGTTCCTCAAAACAAAGCACCAATTTGGTGTTGTGATTTGGGTCTCCGTGTCCAAGCAAGCAAGTGTGAGAACTACTCAAGAGGTGATTCGAAATAAATTACAGATCCCGGATGGCATGTGGCAAGGTAGAACAGAGGATGAAAGGGCTAGAGAAATATTCAACATCCTGAAAACAAAAAGGTTTGTGCTACTTTTAGACGATGTATGGCAACGACTTGATCTCTCAGAAATAGGAGTTCCCCCTCTTCCAGATGATCAACGTAAGTCCAAAGTAATTATCACGACTCGATTCATGAGGATATGCAGTGACATGGAAGTTCAAGCGACATTTAAAGTGAACTGTTTGACAAGGGAAGAAGCCTTGACTCTGTTCCTGAAGAAGGTCGGAGAGGACACTCTAAGCTCTCATCCTGATATTCCAAATCTTGCTAAGATGATGGCAGAGCGGTGCAAAGGCTTGCCACTTGCCCTCGTTACTGTTGGACGAGCAATGGCTAACAGGATTACTCCCCAGGAATGGGAACAGGCAATACAAGAGCTGGAGAAATTTCCATCGGAAATTTCAGGTATGGAGGATCGATTGTTTAATGTTTTGAAGCTAAGTTATGATAGCTTAAGGGATGATATCACCAAATCTTGTTTCGTATATTTCTCTGTATTTCCCAAGGAATATGAAATTAGGAATGATGAGCTTATAGAACATTGGATTGGGGAACGGTTTTTTGATGATTTGGACATATGTGAAGCACGCAGACGAGGACATAAAATTATCGAAGAACTGAAGAATGCAAGCCTGCTAGAAGAGAGAGATGGATTTAAAGAGTCTATCAAGATTCATGACGTGATCCACGACATGGCTCTATGGATAGGTCATGAATGTGAGACGAGGATGAATAAAATTTTGGTATGTGAATCTGTGGGGTTTGTTGAAGCTAGGAGAGCAGCCAACTGGAATGAGGCAGAAAGGATATCATTGTGGGGTAGGAATATTGAACAACTCCCTGAAACACCACATTGCTCCAAGCTTCTGACTCTCTTTGTGAGAGAATGTACTGAGTTGAAGACATTTCCAAGTGGATTCTTCCAATTCATGCCCCTCATAAGAGTGCTAAACTTGTCAGCTACCCATAGATTAACTGAGTTTCCTGTTGGTGTTGAGAGGTTAATCAACTTGGAATATCTTAATCTTTCAATGACACGCATAAAACAGTTATCAACTGAGATTAGGAATTTGGCAAAACTGAGGTGTTTGCTACTTGATAGCATGCACTCACTTATTCCACCAAATGTGATATCAAGTCTTCTCTCGTTACGGTTATTTAGTATGTATGATGGAAATGCTTTATCTACATATCGTCAAGCTTTGTTGGAGGAGTTGGAGTCCATAGAACGTTTGGATGAGTTATCTCTCTCGTTCCGTAGTATTATAGCTCTCAATAGATTACTGAGCTCCTACAAGTTACAGAGGTGCATGAAACGTTTAAGCCTCAATGACTGCGAGAATTTGTTGTCGCTTGAGCTATCATCAGTGTCTTTGTGCTATTTGGAGACTCTTGTTATATTCAACTGTCTTCAATTGGAAGATGTGAAAATTAATGTGGAAAAAGAGGGAAGGAAAGGATTTGATGAAAGAACTTATGATATCCCCAATCCTGACTTGATAGTGAGAAACAAACAATACTTCGGCCGGCTTCGTGATGTAAAGATTTGGAGTTGTCCAAAACTGTTGAACTTGACATGGCTTATTTATGCTGCAGGCCTTGAGTCACTTAGCATTCAGTCCTGTGTATCGATGAAAGAAGTGATAAGTTACGAGTACGGAGCTTCGACTACACAACACGTGAGATTGTTCACGAGGCTCACAACTCTAGTATTGGGTGGCATGCCACTGCTAGAGAGCATCTATCAGGGGACCCTACTCTTCCCCGCATTGGAAGTAATCTCTGTGATCAACTGTCCGAAGCTAGGGAGGCTCCCGTTTGGCGCCAATAGTGCTGCCAAGAGCTTAAAGAAAATTGAAGGAGATACAACCTGGTGGTATGGGTTGCAATGGGAGGATGAGACCATTGAGCTAACTTTCACCAAATATTTTTCCCCAGAGTACTTGGCCGATGCAATCCATGTCTCAGGTATCTTCTTTACCATCTCTCTTCTTGAAAAGTTCTCCATGCATTAAGCTTTATGTACTTTATTTCTAAATGTTGTTTTGTGATAGAAAAAAATTGCCTTTCAATTTTTGACAACCTGATCCGCATCATCATCATCATCATCATTGTTATTATTATAACCAACTGAGAAAATTATTACTTGCACAAAACAGAGGATATGAAAGATGTGCACCTGTCCCTTCTTACTGAAAGGTTCGACTTCATGGCAAAGAAAAAAAAGGTGGGAAAAGGGTCAGCCTCGACGTCAGGGACCTAAGCACAGCTCGGGGAGGGCAGACTGAAGAGGCTAAAATTGGGACCCTCACCCAAACAGATTCACAAATTCATAACAGGTACTGCTCACACGCTCTCTTATGATACAACAGCCTGGATCATGCATCTCCAACAAGTCTCCAAACTCTATTTTAGTGGGTGTTTGATAAACCAATTTAATAAGTTAAAAGTGATTTAATAACTTAATTTAGGTTATTAAGTAAATTATGTCTGATAAAATAATTTAATAATAGGACTTAAAAATCAAAAATAATTTTAAGTAATAAATAAAAATAATTAACTTATTCTTAAGACTTTATTTTCATTTTACCTTTTTACCCTATTTGTCATCATTACTTCCATGATCTCTTTTATTACTTTATGACTTTCGTTGTTACTTAATATCTTTTACTTAATTTAATTATAATTTATGAGAATAAATATGCTAATTTGATGATTTAGAATAAATTTTAAGTTAATTTTATCAAACAACCTTTATACTTAAAGTAATAATTAAGTAATAAGTTTTAAGTTAACAAGAAGTATAATTTAACTTAAAGTCAATTTAAGTCATTAAGTAATAAGTAACAAGTTTTACCAAATACCCCCTTAATTTACTTTTAAAATATAAACAACAAGTCTGACTTGTTTCAACACTTTCAAAATCTAATTGGCAAAACTCATTTAGACTTTCAAAAAAACTTACATCCGATGAATTTTTCTTTTTTTTTTCTTTTCCAAATTCTCTTTCTTTTCTTTCTATATAAATAGTAAAGAATTTAAAATTATACAAAATCTAAAATAATTTTGTAATATTTATTTTTCCATTGTATATTTCATTATTTTAACAAATTTATTTATAATTCTTACTTAGATGGTGTTTTTTTTTTTTTACTTAATTCTAAATAGAACTTTAATGCTTAATAGTGTTAAGTATTAGATTGTTTGCTTTTGTTGTATTTTATTTATATTAAGTATTAAAAAATAAAGAAAAACCAATATGTTATTTTTTCTATTTTGAAAAAGCAAAATATTTTGGTTTTTTCTATTCAGCAAAAAGTTTATAATAAGTTATGACAAAGTAAAAAAAACAAATAACCTAAATTCTGAAAACAAAATGCTTTTAGTAAAAAGTCAAAAAAAAAAAAAAAACCTTCTTAGACATGCGTGTGAAGATGAATACAAAGGTGACATCTGCAAATGTCATGATTTGCCGTCATAAAACCAAATGTTTTGTTTTAGATGCATGGGTGAACTTGTGTTTTACTAGATGTTTTTCCTCAAATATAGAACTTATCACCTGGTAGATTTGGTATGGACCAAAGAAAACACTACATGAAAATGAGGGAGAGTGTAGAAAATTAAAATACTCTTATTTTGTTACCATGAACACTAAGAAAGAAATTAAATACAACAAAATCATTTTATAATTTATATATTTAAAATTCTTTATTCTTTATTCTTTATGTAGGAACCTAGAAAGGTCAAAAAGATAAATAACTCTGGGGAATTTAGTAAGAAATATTTATTAAATTTATTTATTTTTTATTTTTCCTTTATATTTTCTTTTCCTTTTATTTTTCTTTGAACTTTCTAAGATCTAAAAATGTCTTAAGCCCCTTTTTGAATCATAGAAAATACTAACTAGGAAAAAGAAAAGAAAAAACTAATCAAATTCTTTTGTTTGTTTCATTAAATTAAAGAAAAAAAAATTTAAACTCATCTTTGGTTTTTCTTTACTTTTTCTCTTCTCTTATTGTTGTTCCTCTATTTTAAATCTTTTATAATGCAAAGAATGCTTTGTATTTTTAATTTTCTTCCTCTATTTCAAATATTTTATAACGGAATTTGGTGCTTAGTTAACGTTTTGCTTAATGTTTTCATTTTTCAATATATGGTTAGGTTTCGTTATCTATTCACCAAAAGCAAGTCAATTATTTCAAACTATTTATAACAATCTTTGTGTGGTCTTAATTTTGAGTTGGGAGTTCTTTCTACTCATCTAGTACTTATAATTGAGATGCAATAATGTGATTTTTAAGCTAATCGTGGGTCATCCAATCGATGACTCTTAAAATGGATTTGTAGGGTGTGATGTCGAATATCATAAAAAGTTTGGTATACCCTCATTGGACAACAATTGGTTCTAAAATGAGATGGTCTAAACCTAGTCCAATAAGTAGTATTAAAGTTAAGATTTTTTTTTAAATGTTATTTTATAAACCTAGTCCAATAAGTGGTATTAAAATTAAGAATTTTTTTTAAAATGTTATTTTATAAAAATATTATTAAAATTTATTTAAGAAATAAATAGAAAAATATAGAACTTTTGATCACTTGTTTTATTTTTATAGTGAATTCATTATTTCAAGACACAAGTTCTTTTTGCACTGATTTTGTCTTTTAGAAAGAAAATATTACTTTCTACCTTAAAATCTTTTATACTAAAATCATATTTTGAAAAGATAAATTTACTTTTTGCAATGATTTTGTCTTTTTAAAAGAAAAGTTCACTTTTTACCTTAAATTTTTTTATATTGAACTTATTTTTTAAAAGCCAAGTTCTTTTTTTTTTTTTTTCACATTGAACTTTGCAATAATATTGTTTTTGAACTCAGGGATGGGTAATTCAAATATAATGACTCTTAGAATAAACCCGTCGAGTGTGTTGTCAAATGTCATAAAAAGTTTGACTTATTCGTACTAGATATTACTCTTAAACTTAGGGATGAGTCACCTAAATGATAACTATTAAAATAAACTCACAAAATGTAATGTCGAATGTTATAAAAGGTTTGATCTATTTTTATTGGACTACAATTGGTTTTGGAATGAGATGTGTAAATCTCATTTGAATAGTAATTATTTTCAATCTATTCCTTTTATTGTTTTGAACCTTGTTCCTTTCTCAACAGTACAAGAGTCAAAGCAAAAATTAGTGAGAGAAACAAAGAGCTACTGTCATTTTTTTTGAGTTCATCTCTCCTTGTTTTGTTTGATCTGTTGTTCTGTGGTTGTTTGCCACTTTTGAACATTCATTCTTTAGTTGAAGAAGGATAATTCCATCATTTCATGCAAGTCAGGCATTCTTGAATAGTTAGTGACTTCGAAGTTTTGCTATAACTAGTTTAAACTTATCATTTCAATGCATTTTATGATTGGGTCCAGCATACATGCCGACCTGGCGACTTCAAAGTCATAGTTGATACGTGTGGAGATTAAGGCCCTCTTTGGGAATGTTTTTGAAAATAATTTTGAAAAAAATAGTTTTTTGAAACAATTTTTAAAAATAGTTGTTTGATGTTTTCTAAAACAAAATCTGTTTGGGAACTTAAAATGTCCTCAACCTGCTTTTTGTGTTCAAATATTTCTTAAAAATGATTTTTATATATGGTTTTTTATTTTCAATCATTTTTCATATGTATGTAATTATTTTTTAAAATAAACTCAGAAAAGAAATAAAAAAAATTAAATATATTATCAAAAAACATATTTTTTTTCATAATAAATTCATAACTATTTTTTGTCAAAAATAATCAAACATGTCTTTGAGTTTGAAAAAATAGATTTCTATTTTTGAGAATAAAAAACTGTTATTGAAAATAGTTCAAAAGAGTTGCTAATATTCTTTCCACCACCAACTGATTGTTGATTTTTACGAAGAAACTCGACAGATTGACTTCTTGTTTTTGCAGGATGATTGTTTGAAGTTTGATGCACCGAAGCTAGCTGCATGTGTTTTGGTACCTATTTATGTTGAGTGGAAGATAAGGTCAAATGTTTTATTATTTGTTGTGTGTTTGTGTGTGGTTAATTGATATAAAATTATAACATCTTGTTCCAAGATTAGGTAATTTTATAATTTAATTTGAAAATAAAATATTAGACTATTTGAGTATATTAGGTTTTTAACTTTGGGTTGAGCTTTAATTTGTCTATAAAGTTATAATTAGGCCAATTAAATTAATTTTGGACCTTTGAATTTAACTCTTTGAATAATAGCTTAAGACTTCATTGAATTTAAAAAATAATAAGTAAATAGTGAAGGGCAAAAATCTGTTTTTTTTTTTTTTTACTAATTAAAAACCCAACATATATTCTAATTTATTTTTCCTTTTATATATATATATATATATATAGAGAGAGAGAGAGAGAGAGAGAGAGAGAGAGAGAGCATTAAATTGGATTTGCTTCCTCATCTTTTTTCAATAAAAATTTGTTTTGTTGTGTAAACGTTTTTACATACCCTTCATAGGTACTACCACGAAACTCATTGATAGTGATTGGTGCAAGTTTGGATTTAGCAGCAAGATAAATATGATCATTGAACAAAATAACCCCAAGTGGTGTCCAATCGGTCTCCATATTGAATTCTAAAGTATAATGGTTGAAAAGTTGATTTTGTTGCCACTTCATCTCTAGTGGCTTCAAGCCAATGTGGTAACAATTGTGTCAAAGCAAGCAAGAATCCTTTTATTGGTTTGGTCTCATAATGATAGGAAAGAGTATAGACACTCACATTTTCCTAACCTTTCTTCTATTCAACTTGAAAGTCATAACCCATTAACTTCTATAGCCACCTTTGCTAAGCCATAATGGTGATTTTTTGAGTCCACAAGTGCCTTAAACTTCGGTGGTTGGTTCTTACTATAAATTGCCTCTAACAAGTATAGCCTCCAGTTTTGAATGATGAGAACCGAGGCTAAGATTTCTTTCTCATATGTCGAGAGGAGAAGATTATTCCTATGGAAAGCTTGACTAAAAATACTTTAGGTCTCTTCTGAAGTAAGACAACACCTACACCCACTCCCACTCTTGAAGCATCACCTTCAACAATTAAAGTCTTAGAAAAATTAGGCAAGGACAATATTGGTGCATGAGGTATTGCTAACTTCAAATTTTGAAAGGCCTTCTTTGACATTAAGCTCCATTCAAATGAATTGTTTTTCAACATCTGGGTGAGAGTCACTACTATCTTGCCATAATTCTGAAACTTCTAGTAGTAACTTGTAAGTCTGAAAAACACACAAAGCCTTGACACTCTTTATTTTAGGCCATGACACCATAGCCTCCACTTTGGATGGATCCATGATGACACCTTGATTCAAAATCAAGTGCCCTAAAAAAATGTACTTGTTGTCTTCCAAACTGATACTTTTCAGTTTTCACCTTTAACTCATGAGCTCGTAATATATCAAAGACTATTCTTAAGTGTTTCAAGTGAGCATCCCAACTTCTACTATATATAAGTATATCATAAAAAAAGACTAGTACAAATTTTCATAGATAATCTTAGAATATCTCATTCATAAGCGCTTGAAAGGTTGAGAGAGCATTAGCAAGCCCAAATGGCATGACCAGGAACTTGTAATGGTCTTGATGGTAGCGTGACTTTAAATCCAATTTAGTAAAGAATTGAGCACTTGCTAACTCATCAAAAAGCTCATCAATTACTGGTATAAGCAACTTATCCTTCAAGGTGATTTTGTTTAAGGCCCTATAATCAACACACATCCCCTAAGTACCATCATGTTTTTTTACCAACAATATTGAACAAAAGTAAGAGTTGGTGCTTTGTTAAATGGTTCTTGCTATTAGAATTTCTTTGACTAGCTTCTCAATCTCAATTTTTTGAAAATGGGGATAGCAATATGTCCGCACTGCCATTGTTCATGGCTTGGAAGAAGTGGAATGTAGTGGTCATGACTTCTTTGAGGGGAAAGCCCTACAGGTTTGATTAAAACTTGTTGATACTATTATAGAAGTTGCTCAATTTCAATCGGGATGGAGCATTCGTTGCTCATAACCTTATTACCTCCTATGAGCTACACTATGACTTCCTTTTGAGATGTTGAAACTTTCATTAATGATATGCCAAAAATTCCCTTGTTCTTTGAATTAGTGATGCCTCTTAAAATTAATTCCTTGCTGCTTGTAGAAAACTTCATTAACAACTTTTCAAAATCCCATTGTCTTGGCCCCAATGTCCTTAGCCACTATGTACCAAACACCATATCATAGCCTTCAAGTGGTAACATAAATAAATCAACCTCAAATGGTACTTTTTGAAAGCTTGATAGCTTCTTATAGGCAAACTAATAAAATTATGAGCGCTACCCAAGTCGACAAGAGCCCTCACCAAATACCCCTTCAACTCACCCTAAAGTTACATGGTTTGTGGTGCTTGGATTTTTGTCATAGTATGTAAAAATATTTCTAGTGCTAAGTCCTCTTTGCCATTTTCTATATCCATTTCCACATCATCTTTGCTCTCTTCCCAACAAGCTTCTATCTTGAAAAGCCTTGGACAACTGTGTCCAGGGTTGTACTTGTCATTGCAATGAAAGTAAAGGCCCTTCTTCCTTCTTTTTGTTAATCCCTCAAGCGTCATCTTTTTAATGGTCTTTGACAATGAATTACGAGCTGGAAAATTAGTAGCAGTGTGAGGAGGAACTTCAGGTCTTGCAACCTGGACAGTGGGGTGTCTTTGAGCATGATCGCAACCTTCAACAATTTAGCTTACCTAATTCCATTGTCAATGAGGTGGCTCAGTTTGCTTGTATGTTGATGCGTATACCATCCTTTAAACCAAACATGAAGTTACTGACCTTCCTATCCTATGAAAAGTGCATAACTTTAGCAAACAATTTTTCAAATTTACCTTGATATTCCATGACCAAAGATGTTTGTTACATCTTGATTAATTCACAAAAATGATCCTCAAACTATTTGTGTCCAAATCTAGAGATGAGATCATCCCCAAATTCTTCTTAAGTCACATAGATAAGCTCTTGCTCTATCATTTAAGCGCAAAGTTGTGCTTCTCCCTCTAGATAGAAAGAAACTAAAGTCACTCTATCTGATTGTACAATTTCATAGAACCTAAAATATTTGTCAGTCTTACATAACCACAAGGTAGGATCATCCCTTCCCTCATACCTGGGAAAATCAAGCTTCACTATTTGTGGAATGAAGTTGTTCAAGGAATGAGTTCCATAAAGAGGAGATTGTGATCCTACTTTTGATCTGGACCTGTTTGCTGAATTTTTACCCGAGTTTGGAGCTATTCCCTTGCCACTAATTTGCTGTTGCAGCTTCTCTAAACTTTTTGTTACATGATGCAAGAGGTTTTTTTTGTCCATTAGCAATCGATGCCACATCCTCTTCAATTTTCTTCACATGATGTGGAAGCTTCATGTTTGGCTCTGATACCAAAGATGATACATCCACAAGGAGCTAAAGGAGAAGATAATTGAATTAAAGAAAAGAAAGGAAATTTGCTAATACTTCAAGGGGTCAACTCTTCCCACAGAACTCTCATGTTGATAATATTTTAATTGGCTTCTTATTCCATTGAAACAAAGGCTTAAATATAGGTACCACTAATGTAAACCTCCTCCACCAAAATGGGAACAAACTAGCAAGGAATCAATCAACTTGAAAGATATCCTTATCAACCGTAAACTAGTCTAAGAAAAAGGGAAATAGAAATAAAGCAAATTAAAAGACTGAAGACATAGAAATTAAAATATTGAATGTTTACAAGCAACAAATTTATTTTTATTTTTTTTTGAATTAAAATATGTAAATGATTTTGGTTGTTAGGAATCTTACCTAAATTGAGACACGAAGAGATCTATATAAACTCTTTTCCAATGGGACTGAGATTTATGTTAAAATTTTAATAAATAGGTTAGACCAATGAAAGTGATTTGTGAAAGTTCCCGTGATACCTCAACATCTTTGAAAACTTTATTATCAAATAATGTTCTAAAAATATTGTTATCCTTCAAGAGGCAAGAAATGAATGTTATTTAATGAATCTGCGCTAAGAAATCTTCGTTGCGAGAATCGAATAATTCACACCATTTTCAATTAAATATTTGTTAAAGTATTCAAAATGTCATACTATGCGATGATGCTATAATATTTCTTCATTTTTTTAATAACTTAAAAAATGCAATTCAACTAACATAATATTAAGAGTACATTTAACAGTCATTCGAATAAGCGTTTTTAATTTTTCTAATACATAAAAAAAATAAAATTTAAGTATTAAGAAAGCTATAAACACTTTTTAGAATCACTATCAAAAGTACTCTAAGTGGACCCCTTGTTGCCCTAATTTTTAAACCGATTAATATGACCATTTTGACTTCTTAACTTCAAGTATTTTATAAAAGGGATAAACAAAGGGAATAAACTATTAAATATATAATATGAGCATTAGGGAATAGGTGCCGAGGCCATGAGATATTACAGGACAAAAATATTTAAAAAAGAAATTAATTTTTGAATAAAAAAGTTAAAATGCATTTACTTTTGGAATTGAAAGCATGCTTTTGCATGAACCTTACTTTGCAATTGAAGACAACCTTTTTTCTCAAACGTTTATTATACTTAAAGCCAGATTTTACTAGAAATTAATTTTTGTGCTTGTAAGTAACATTTTGCTAGGAATTAGATTTTAGATCTTGCTACAAATTTTAATTTTATAATTAAAAACAATTAGTTACATATTTGGCGCTATGTGTTATAGTTCCCAGGGGACTTTTTTTTTTTTTCACCTTGCATTTTATATTAATTAATTCATTTTATATTTTTCATTATCATCACCTTGCCTTTAATATTAATTAAATCATTAATTGAATTTAAATATTTAAATTAACACTCAAAACAAATGGATATTTTTTAATAAAAAAACACTTCATTTTAATTGTCTAAAATCTTACCATCAAGATAAATTCTCCCATATGAGGGAGACTTTTCATCTAAGTTCCGTGGATGCAAAGGATTTGTTAAAAAAAAAAAAAAAAGAAATCTATAAGAATAGAAATCATATCTTTGAGAAATATGCATTATTTACTTTTGTTTTCTAATCTATTGCCAAAGCGAAAGGTGAAAATTAATGAATTTCCAAACGAAAAAAAGAAAAATAAAAAAAAAACTCCCATTCAGAGAGGGGAGGGTAACGACTTATATAATTTTGTATTAGCCCATTGCTAAAAGACAAAAAATGGTAGAAAAATTATGGAAACTGATATACAAAGGACTACTTGACAATGGGTTTAACAACTCTATATTCTTTTTTGTCTAAAAGTAAACAAAAAAGTATCCCTAGCTACGGCACTATTAAAGTAACCATTTCTTGCCCTAAGTTCTAATTGATTAACATGATCCACTCCACCGTCAAGGCTTCAAGCAACATCTTTCATCAATGGAAGAAAAGATGTGCATGATGCATTAAATGATATGTCATATTTATATCATTTAATAGTTAGTTTATAATTAAAGGATTTGAATTTTGTTATCTTTTATTTAATAAAGATTAAAAAATAAATTAATGCTTGCTTGAATACACTTCCATTATTTATTTTTGTTTTTAAAAATAGAAAATAATAATCATGACTTCAAATTTTAAAATTTAAAGTAATAATTTTTTTTAATCCCTCAATTTTTTAAACAATTTTTAAATATTTTAAATAGTCTTAAACAGTTTTTAAACCATAAGATTTTATTCTATTTTAGATCATATGCATTTTGGACATCCTTATATGATATTTTTTGCTCAACATCTCTTGTTCTTCTTGATATACTTTATTCTTTTTACTTTTTTTGTTTTAATTTTTTTTTGACAGAAAGAAAAAATACACTTCATTTATTTTGAGTAGTGATGATGATTGGTACGTTTATTGATATGTTTTGATATCTTTATTGATGGTTGAAATTATCCTTAACCATCCATTTCGCTAGGATCATTGGACCATGATATTTCATACAGATTATTTATTTTCCCACCCACTACTTTTCATGTAGTATTATTATTTGAGTGTATGTAGTTCACAAGGATCTTCTCTTGTTATTAGGCCCAAGGGTCTCCAAAAAGCCCGCGGCTCGCGGCCCGGCTCGATGGGCTAAAGCCCAGCCCAAGCCCGTCTGGCCCGAGCCCGTTTCTGGGTGGGTCGAGCCGCGGGCCTAATTTTAGGCCCGTCCTTAGGCCCACCCCTTAAAAAAAAAACTACAAAAATAAAAAGTGTTAAAAAAAATATTCATTTCAAAATTTTATTCATTAAATGTATAATTACATTTGAAAATGTGGGAAAAGTTTACATCACTATAAAATAAATACATCCCAACTAGGTTGGCACCTATTTATTTGTCAATCATCTGTATTTTTCAACCACAAAAAATAAAAATAAAAATATAATATACATTTAGTCATTATTTTCTGGCGATGATGCCGAACTATCATGCATCCATGAAGATCTTGATAATTTTAAAGATTCCATATAGGCAAACATCTCTGTTTCTCGAATGGAATCGTACATCCTTTTATCTGCTATTTCCCAATCTTTCACACATATCTTGCTTCAATAACATCTGGCGCTAAGTTGCATTGTTTTTTACTAATTACTCTTCCACCTGTACTAAAAGCAGCTTCTGATGCAACTGTACTCACAGGAACAGTTAGTACATCACGAGCAATTATAGAAAGCACATGATATTTGTATTGATGTGATTTCCACTGTATTAAAATATCAAAATCTTCTTGATCTTCAAATAAAATTATATTAGTATTAAGATATTTATCTAAATTAGATGTATTATTTGGAGAACTATTTGTTGTCTTTTTTCGACTTTTCAACATTTCTAGAGCTCCTTTATAAAAAGATGAAGAGTTTGTAGATGTAGGTGGTAATTTAATAGTATTAATATCATTACCATATTTTTCTTTATATTAGTTATATAAATTATATAATAATGAATTTATTTCATTTTTAATTTCTTCAATTTTTATTTGGTCATTAAAATAAATAATTGTTAACCATTCATCCAAAGCTTCAAATGTCAATCTAGGGTCCACAATTAAAGCAATATAAAAAATTAAAGGTATTTCTCCCCAATATTTTCTAAATTTTTCTATCATTGCAAATATTGTATCATTAAATATTTCAAAACTTAAAAATTTTTGAAGTACAATAAAAATATTAGTTATTTGCATAATAACTCGATTTGAAGTTGGATAATATAAACCACAAAAAATGTTTGTTGAAGTATCAAAAATTTCAAAAAGATCTCTTAAAAGATTTGCAATATGTCAATCATAATCATTTAATGCATAAATATCTGCTTCACAATTATTGTTAATTAATTGTATTCCATATAATTCGACTACTTTTCTATATTTTGTAATATTTTGTAAAAGTTTATATGTGGAATTCCATCTAATGGCCATATCTAAATTTATATTTTTTCTTTTCATATTTAACATTTTGCAACAATCAAAAAATAATTCATGTTTTGCTTGAGAACTATTAATACTATATGCAATGCCTCTAATTTTTTCCAATGTACTATCAACATTTTTTAATCCATCATTTACAATTAAATTTAAAATATGTGCACAACAACGCACATGAAATATTTTAGCATGATCTTCTTTTACTTGCCAATATCGTTTTAGTCTATGTATTGCTGCATCATTATTAATAGCATTATCTAATGTTATTGTCAATATTTTATCATGAATGCCTAAATCTATAATTTCATCATTTATTAAAGATGCTATATTTTTACCACTATGTGGAGCATTTATTAATTTAAATGAAATTATTCTTTTATTTAATTTCCATTCATTATCAATGTAGTGAGCAATTATACATAAAAAACCAGTGTGAGTTAAAGATGTCCAAATATTAGATATTAAACAAATATTTCCTTCAAAATTTGCAAAAAAAAATTTTAAAATTTCTTTTTGTGTATAAAATTTTTTCATAATATCTCTTTTAACTGTATTTCCAGACCAACCTTTAAATTGAGGATTAATACCTCGTTAAATTGTTCCTGCAAAATCATGAGTTTCCATCATGTTGAAAGGTTGTTCTGCTCTTATTATATAATCAATCATTTCTTCACGACAGTTAGATTCATCATAAGAAAATGTTTTTAAATTTTCACTTTCATTTTTACCTAGTTGCATATAATTTCTAATATCTACATTATTTTTAGTTTTACAATTTTCATGATGTCTTTTTAAATGACTTGTGCCTGCATTTGAGCCACCAGTAAGAAATTTATTACAAATTTTACATTTTGCTTTTATTTCTTTTTTATTATTTTCTAAAATTATTTCTATTCTATCAAAAAAATTCCATATATTTGAAGTAAATTTTTTGTTTGATGATATTTCATCACATGGACTAGATGAAGAAGCACTTGTCATATTATAATTATTGATAAAATATTATGCCAAAAATAATAAAGTAATAAATATAAAAAAAAAATGTAACAAAAAAATAAAGTAATAGGGGTGAAGTATGTTACTCAATTAGAGAACCGATGCAGAAATTTCTAGCAAATTTGAACTTTTGGAGCCACCAATGCTTGTTTTGCACCACCAACAATATTGTATAATTTGAGGGAAAAATAAAAGAATTTGAAATATTGTAGAATGTGAGAGAAATAGAGAGAATTTGATGAAAAAATGAAAAGGAAGAAAATGTATTTATAAGAAGGTTAAAAAATTCAAAATTCAAAATTCAAAATAATTGGCCATGTGACCGTTGGAGCCTTTAATTTTTTTTTAAAAAATAATATACTTTATATATATATATATATATAACTAACTCAATTAATAAATATAAAAAAAAATGTAGTTTAACTGGTTAGAAGCTTAAAGTTTAAACATGAGGGGAGGGGTTCAAATCCCCCCTCTCCCTTCCCTTGGCTTTTTTGAAAGCCATTTTGGCTTAATTCAAACAGCCCGTCGGCCCGCCAGCTCGCGGGCTCATAGGCCGGGCCGCGGGCCTAGCATTTTAGCATGGCCCAGTCCGTTGACCAGTCAACTGGTCCATAGGCCCGACCCGAGCTGGGCTGCGGTCTCCTATTTACGGCCCGGCCCGCCCGTTGGAGACCCCTTATTAGGCCCGCCACAAGCGTGCTTATTTGAGACCAGGGATAGGAGAGATATAATTGGCGGTGCAATCCCACAGCCTAGTGGCAAGAGTGAGGATTGGGCTCGTAGCTTCCATGCTCTCAGGGAATCCGAAAAAGCAGGACCTGAAATTCAAGATGGTAGAAAGAGCAATGAAGGGGATAGGAGGTGATGGCTGCGAGCTGTAAAGAGGGAGGCCGTGAATGGTTAGTCCTTTGCACAGCTGGAAGGACCCCATGCACTGCAAGTCTACAACAACTGCAACACAGAATTTAAAATCAAGATAAAATTAATATAAAATCTAAAATACAATTTTTTTTATCAAAAAATGATTTTCTTTTTGTTTTATATAAATAAAAATTAAAAATTAAAAATTTTAACCAACCAAAAAGTTAGATACATGGTAAAATTAGGGAAAAAAAATTAAAAATTAAAATTTTTTTATTTTATTTACATAAAATAAGATTTCTAAAATAAATAAATATTTTATTTTGTATTAATATAAAAAATCTTATATCCTAATAACCCTAAATTGTCAAATGTATTATAATTAGCATTTAAAATTGTCAAGTGTATTATGTGTGGATAATATTTTTATTTTTGTCTATTATATGTTTATGATTAAATTTAATTTATTCTCATTAATTATTTATTATATATTAGCATTTTATATTTAATGAGTCTGAAAAAATTTATGAAAATCATAAATATGAAAAAATGAAAAACTGAATAGAAAAAAAAGGAAAAAGAAATTAAAGAGGTTCATGAGAGAAAATATAAGTTTCCAAGGCATGTGTAGACCCCCATTAGGGGCACCTTTTTTTTCTTTCATTTTTTGCAGCTCACTTGCCAGCTGGAGGGCTCTTTGAAAGCCAAATGTTGCCTCCTGGTTGGTGGCTGTGGAATCAGCTTAGTGGAGCTGATGGACGAATGAGAAAGCAACAGCTATTGGAGGATATGCAGGGGATTTTCAGAGTCTGTTATTGGAGGAGTGCGTTTCTGTTGAGGAGTAGCAGGCCAGCTGCAAGGGGGGTGGTCTGGGCTGCCGTTGGAGATTTTTTCAGGGAGGGAGATGCTTTTCCATTAGAGAGGGGGCTGCAGAGATTTTTAGGTGAAAAAGAGCTTTTGTTTGGTTTTTTTTGGAGAGGTTCCGGGAGGCTGGTTACAGAGGGAAGAGGGAAAAGAGAAGAGAGAGAGAGATTCCTTGAGCTTAGGCTGCTACGGATGAAAGGCTTAGAGGAGATTAGCTAGAGCAGAGGAGGAGAGGCTGGTGTGGAGAGCTTCCGGGGGGAGGTTCTCTGAGTTTGAGGAGCATAGCTCAGCTTAAGGAAAACCAGGGAGTGAAGCTTGCTGTAGAGAGAATACCAGTTGAAAAGAAACGGTCTCAGAGAGGAAGAAGAAGGATGGCTTGCTGATTTCTGGCCAACCTAGCTGGAGAGGATTTTCAGGTATGTTTATTGTGGATTTCTCATTCGCTTCTACTGGTAAGTTTTTCTTCTCTTGTTTTTGTTGATTCTTGGATGATTTTTGTTGGTTTGGAGTAAGCATGCTCATATCTCTCTTTCTTTAATGATTTTTGTTGAGGACTTGTTTGGCTCTGTTTCAGTTTCCCCATGGGATATTTGTAACTCTGTTTTGATTTTTGTTTGATACTCATTTGATTTCACTCACCTTCATCTGAGCCCATTGACTGATCTATGACATGAGGCTTGAATGGGTTCATTTTGTTCTTGTTATACGTGCTCTGTTTTGCCATTATCCCCTGTTCTTGGTATCCGTCTATGGTGGGCACCAGTTCTTTCATTCCTGCCCGAGAGAACAAGGAACTACTATGGTAGCAAGCTGGAGGGGAGTATTTCCAGGTTATGGAATCTGAGAAAGCACGCACAGTTGAGCTGATGAGGTTCTTATTGAGTTATGCAAGCAATCCTTCTGATTTCTCCAGGGAGGAATGATGGCTACGACTGGGAACTTGTTGAATCCTCCGTTCAAAATCTGTTGAATGAGTTGGCTGAGATGAGTTGTAGAGCTCTAGCATCAGATCTGTCTAGGTCAGTGCAAAAACATCTCAGATAGATATGGACAAACACCAAGACATCTTGGCCAAAATATTGAAATGAAGAGAGGTGACTGGCTTTGCCCAAGATGTAGTTTCCTGAACTTCGCAAGAAACATGAAATGTCTGGGGTGTGAGGAGGTACGGCCAAAGAGATAGCTGACTGGCGGGGAGTGGGAGTGTCCTCAGTGTGATTTCTTAAATTATGGGAAGAATGTGACAGGCTTAAGGTGTGATTGCAAGCGATCAGGAGAAGCCTCATTTGGTCCCACCAACTCCAGGTTAAGTGTGGGATATGGTAATGGTAGATTTGCAAATAAGGTTGATATGGATAGCAGGTTAGCTGACAAATGAAGAGAAGGCAGAGTGGTGGTCCAGTAAAATCTCTCAGTTGAATAGCACCACAGACATGAACAGTGCCATAGGAGATGAGGATTTTCCTGAAATCATGCCAATATCTACATTCCATATTGTTTTTTTTCTCACCTAATCAGAGGACTCACGGATAACTCATGAAGTGAAGCCTCTGATGATCACTTTTACTCGTTTTCTTTTGTGTTCTGTCTTCTATGGATTCTGCTTTGTTATGGCTCCTATTTGTTTCTGGATCTTGCTCAATGCAACGGCTGTGAGAAGGTAAGTCCAGATCTGGTTGTGTATCTCTTCAAAGATCTATAATAGTTGCAAGGAACCTATGGGGTTTTTGAGAGTTATTTTGCAGAGGTTATTTTGGTTAAAGAAGCAAACAAGCTGAAGGAGAGATTTTTGGTTGTTGGAGAGGAGATATTTTCTTGGATGAGAAGTTTTGCTAGAAGGAGAACCAATTTTCTGAAGCTGTTGGTGAGGAGAGGATGTTCTGGAACTTGAGAGGCAAGAAATAGACGAGAGGAAAGAAGAAAAGGAAACTTCAAGGGGGAAGGTATCTAGTGCATTTTCAGTGTTTATGAGCAAGCTCAGATAAAGAGGATGATGGTCATTGGTATATGAACTGTAGCAGCATCTGACCTATCAGACGTAGTCATCCGCCAGGCTATGAGTCTACTTCAAAAAAAGGATTCACCAATCATCGTATGGCCTACTGGGCATGTGGTTTTATGTATGGCCTTGTTAGAGCATGCAAGGATCATTTGATAGAAATCCCGCCCATAAGTTCTCTGTTCTGCTTGTATTCATAGTGTTAATGACGGATCAGTATACCAAACCTTGCTCTTCTTTTCCTGCGCCACTGCCATCCGTTTCGGAACCGGACGAAATATCTCTCTATCTCCACCAGTTTCCTTTCCGGTCATCGTCGTCAACCACTTCGCTTCACAATGCCTTTAGCTCTCATCACCATGACACGTTTCAAACTGCCAAGTTGGTGTACCCGCCAATTCACCGAGGCAACATCATCACCTCCCTATCTTTTATGCCCGTCTAGCAACCTCTACATACCCACCTTGCCCCTCTTCACGCTCCCTGTACCTACAACCATCTACCTATCCCGTCCTCGTACCCATATCACCCACTCACTTAACCATCCAAAACTACCTTCAAACCAGGTGCCATTCCGAAAATCCCATGCATCCAATCTGTTATTTTACTTCGTGCATGAAAAGGTAAAGGATGAGCAACAATGGCAGTGAGGAACAAAGATTGCAATTGATGCATGCATTGAGAAAAAAAAAACAAGCAAGGAGACTTGTCTGTACAAACTCTCCTAATGATGTTCTCGATGACGTTCATGAAATATTCAAATGGGTGATAAATCAATTGTCAGTGGCATAATGAAGAATATCGGGGTCCTGGCTCTCTCTCCAGAACTGCACTTTCTCTCTTTAGCTCGGGGTTCTCTTCGGCTTTATTTTTACAGCTCGATCTGCCTGAGTGTTCTCAATGTATACACTGAAGATCTTGGAAATGTTGAGACATAGATTGAGATGGGTAACAAGGCCTTTTCTATGTTACGTTCTGTTGCTCATGGGAATATTGGGTGGGTATGCATGAAAGGAGATTTGAAGGAAGTGGATGGCGAAGTTGCCAAGACGTTGTTGCTCAGGTTAGAAGCACAGGATTGGATCCTGCGCACACTGCCTTCGTCCATAGGTTCAGCGTCACCATCAAGAATCGACAAGGCTGCAGAGGATGACGATGAGGATTTCGGAGATGGTCGTCGCGGCGGCCACCAAGCCAAGAGGTGGTCTGGCTCCAAGTTTCGGGGCCTTGCAGCTACGGTTGATAGTGATGATGGAGATTAAGTCACCCAAGATTGCAAAATCTCGTCGGAGCATTGAGGTGTCGTGTACAGACCCATGTCTCTTCTCTCTGAAGGCTCCAAGGTGCTCCGGCCGATGGAAAAGTTTCTAGGGCTAGAGAAACTCAACTGGTAACAGGGGAAGATAGATTACAACCCAGCAACGCTGAAGGTAATATGCAGACAGCTAAGAAGGCTAAAGAAAGGACGTCGCAGAAGGCCTTCACATGCAGCGACGCCCTTTTCCAGCGTGCCTGGTTACAGGGCATCTTGGTCTCCGCCTCCGATGACACTCAGGGCCGTTTCGTTCTCGATGACGGTACGGGCATCATCCATTTACCCTTCTCCGACATTTTCTTTCACCGAAATTGGAAGGTTGGCATGTCCGTACATGAGCAGGATGGCTGCTATGTTTCACCAAGCTCCCCTTGACTGGTCCCCCAGCAGCCATAAAATCTGCATTAATGACAGCAGCTTATATTTGGACAGTTCTGGGAACCAAATTACCAATCTTGCCATTCACAATAAATCAACAGTGTTGACTCAAGAGCTCACTTACCACCTATTCCATACCCCGGTTCCATGTGGCATTCTTGGTTTTCTTCTTATTTGATTTTTGAAAATGATTTCTCAAATCCCCTTTTGTAAATATTTTTCTCAAATTCTGATTTTCAAATAATCCAAATTTTCCCATTTTCCATGCTTAGAATTTTTGGATACCGAAATCCCATTTTCAACAAAATTTGGTTGCCATTTTCCTTATGGCAAGCCACTTTTGCATTTTCTTTATTTTTAAAATGTTTTTAAAATAAGTAAGAATTAAATTCCGTAATTCCAAATGATGGAATTTATGGAATTGATTTATGCAAAATAAACAGGCTTTGGTGGGGGCCCTACATACATGACTTTGATGATTGATTGATTGACTTATTGATTTGGATATCATACTTGATTGATCCACTCTGCTTTATGATATGCCTGAGATTATTCTTTAATTGTGCACTAACTCCTTCACTTGATAGCGCATAGTGGCTCGCTGTTCAGGTACACATTCATTCTTACTTTGGTTAGTTTATATGCATTTTCTGACTCCCGTATGTGCATGTTTCGCTCTGAGTATTCATTGATTTATTCATCAATTTGTCATATCAGCTTCATCTTATTAGTAGAGACCCGACTTTAAGGACTTAGAGGGGTGCTACGGTCTTTACCGTACCTTCCCGATAAGTAACCTGACCCCCGAACCCGATCCAGTTTTCGTAGATCACCTTTTCCAAAATAAGGAGTCACACTTAGAGTTTTCTTTCTTATTTTGTTTACCCTTTAAAAATAAAACAAAAATAAGTGGCGGCTCCAAGTCATTTTCAAATAATCAATAAAAATCAATTTTTCAAATAAAAATCGAGCTCGCCATTCGAGTGGGAAACGCATTCGAGCCAATGAAATGCGGGGTCCACAACATGGAAAAGGGAATGTAGAGGTGGAAAAAAAAGTTATAAACATGATGGAAGGGTACACATTTTCTCTTTTCTATTTTTAGAATAAAAAATAATGTATATTTTTTTTTTATATAAGATGCAAGAATTATTGTAAACTTAAATTGAAATGATAATGATTTTACAAGCAAATTAAAAAAGAGATGTTTTACATCAAATGATTTTAAAAGAGATGTTTCTAATTTTAGAAACAAAAAATAGAAAGTGCATCCATCCAAAATGCACAGTACGTTTGAGCTTAATAAAATATTTTACATCTATTTCTTTGGAGAAATACATTAAATTGGAAACACAACCTATGGAACCATCAATCTTAGGACATGCATGCACCTGCAAAGTGATGCCTTTTGAGCAGCATATACAACTCCACTGCACCATTTAGAGTTTACAAAAAATAGTCTCACACATGCAAACAACAAATAATACAACATTTGATGTTATCTCCCACACACCACTCAGTACCAAAGCTTATGCAAATAGCTTTATTCCATCACACTTCGAACACTCATCCTGCATAAATAACAATACACAGACATTGTTATGAACAGTACATGGGAATTATGTCATTCACCGAGAAAACATCAAGCTGCATAGAAGTATATATATAAAACATCGAATTTGCAAATACTATTTCTGAATCAATGTTCAAATTAAACCTTAAGCTGCAAAAGTTGCAGACAATTCCTTTTTTCGGAATATAGAATCTGTTCTTACGGATATTTAAATTTTCCAACAAAACCAATTATAAAATAAGAGAGGAAAAAATAAAATAGCATTTTTCCATGTTTATTAGTCATAGTGCCAAAGTGCCACTAAGATTTTGCAGGTATGCCCACTCATCCACCAGTGAAGCACCTTCTGTTAATAAGCTTAGACTTGAGCAACACTTGTGTTTATACCATATGATTCTACCAAATAGTTTTAATTCAATAATTTAGGGTTTAGTATAGATTTTGAAATAAGAAATTTTGTGAATTTTAGAAGTTTTTGCAATAATTTCAACTCTTAAAGAAAGCAGACCTGTTTTGTGCATTATAATCAGTGAATGATATCGGATGAAATGACCAACTTAAGTTTTGGAGATTTGGCTGTTGGTGGTTAATAGTTATGGGGAGTGAGTCAATGGTACCTGTTCCCTCATGAGTTTTAACTTCTGCGCTTGAGAAGCTGTGTTTAGGTGGCTGCCCTTGAGGTTGAACCTTCTACCACCAGTTTCTTCTTTCCCCGCACTTCCCCTGTTTTGTATAAGTAGCACCTTTCTATGAGTTGGTTATCTTAATAAATCATAATAATAACAATGACATTTAATAATTAAAGTGTAAAATTTTCGATCTCCTACAGCATTTAAAAACAAAGCATCAAAGCCTAATACCTGAGTGCTGGATTGGGTCAGCCAAGTATTGTGGGGAAAAATAGTTGGTGAAAATCTCCTCCACAGATTCATCCTCCCATTCCAACCTTCCCCACCAGGTTAGATCTCCTTCAATTTTCTTTAAGCTCTTGGCGGCACTGTTTGAATCGATTGGGAGCCTCCTTAGCCTCGGGCAATCGATCACAGAGATTATTTCCAATGAAGGGAAGAGCAGTGCCCCCTGATAGATGCTCTCTAGCATTGGCATACCACCTAATACTAGAGATGTGAGCCTTGTGAATATGCTGGCGTGCTGTGCAATTGAAGTTACATATTCAATACTTATCACTTCTTTCATGGATTCACAGGATTGAACACTAAGTGACTGAAGGCATGCAGCATAAATAAGCCAGGTCAAGTTCAACAGTTTTGGACAACTCCAAATCTTGACATCACGAAGACTGTGGAAGTGTTGGTTGCTTCTCGCTATCAACTGAGGGTTGGGGGTATCATATGATTGTTCCAATCCTTTGCCTCCCTGTTTTTCCATACTAATTTTCATTTCTTCCAATTGAAGACAATTGAATATAACAAGAGTCTCCAAATAGTTCAGAGATATTGATGATAGCTCAAGCAACAAGAAATCTCTGCAGTCATGTATACTTAATCTTCTTATGCACCTTTGTAATTTGTAGGAGCTCAGTAATTTATTGAGAGCAGCAACATTACGGAAGGAGAGAGATAACTCATCCATAGCTTCTATGGACTCCAATTCCTCCAATAAGGTGGTGCGAAATGCAGATAAAGCATTTCCATCATACATACTGAACAATTGTAATGATGAAAGACTAGATATCAATTGTGGAGGAATTATAAGTGCAAGCATACCGTCAAGTAACAAGCACCTCAGTTTTGTCAACTTCATGATCTCAATCGGCAGCTCTTTTACTTGTGTCATTGAAAGATTAATGTATTCCAAGTTCATTAATCTGTCAATCCCATCAGGTAACTCAGTTAAACAATGAGTGGCTGACAAATCTAGAACTCTTATGAGAGGCATGAATTGGAAGAATCCTCTTGGAAACGTCTTCAATTGAATGCACTCCCTCACAAAGAGAGTCTGGAGAGTAGAGCAATGTGGTGTTCCTGGGAGTTTCTCAATATTCCATCCCCACAATGATATCCTTTCTGCCTCCTTCCAGCTGGTGACTCTCTCAGCCTCAACACGCCCAAGAGATTCAGACACCAAAATCTTGTTCATCTTTTTTCCACATTCTTGACCTATCCATAGAGCCATGTCCTGTATCACATCGTGCATCTTGATACATTCTTTAAATCCATCACCCTCCTCTAACAAGCTTGCATTCTTTAGGTCTTCAATGATTTTGTGTCCTCGTCTGCATGCTTCATATATGTCCTTACGGTCAAAAAATCCTTCACCAATCCAATGTTCTATAAGCTCATCATTCCTAATTTCATATCCCTTGGGAAACACAGAACAGTATATGAAACAAGATTTGGTGATATCGTCTGTCAAGCTATCATAGCTTAGTTTCAAAACATTAAACTGATCCTCCATACCTGAAATTTCCACTGGGAATTTCTCCAGTTCTTGGATTGCCTGATCCCATTTCTCGGGAGAATTCTTGTCAGCCATTGCTCGTCCAACAGTAACAAGGGCAAGTGGCAAGCCTTTGCACCGCTCTGCCACCTTTTCAGCAAGCTGCGGTATATCAGGGTGAGAATTCAGAGTGTTCTCTCCGACCTTCTTCATGAACAAAGCCAAGGCTTCTTCCTGTTCCAAACACTCTACTCTAAACTTCCGTTCAACTTCCATTTCAGTGCATGTTTTCTGTAATCGAGTTGTGATTATTACTCTGAAATTCAGAAGACTTGGAAGAGGAGGAACTCCTATTCTTGAGAGATCAAATGGTTGCCATACATCATCTAAAAGTAGCACAAAGTCTTTTGTTTTCAAGATGTTGAATATTTTTATAGCCCTTTCATCCTCTGTTCTACCTTGCCACATGCTATCCGGGATCTGTAATTGAGTCAGAATTCCCTCTTGAGCCGCTCTCACACTTTCTTGCACCTTTTCTTTCTTGGACACGGCAACCCAAATCACTGTATGGAATTGGTTACTTGTTTTGAGGAACTCGTTGTTGATTTTCTTCATTAGTGTTGTTTTTCCAATGCCTCCTGTTCCATATAATCCAATAATTCTTACTCTATTGTCGGTGAGGCAGCTGCACACTCTCTCATACAACCGATCTAAGCCCACGATATGCCCAAGAGGCATTTCATCTACCACAGCACGAGGCAACCTGTCTGGTACAGAATAAAAATGTTCGATAAGCTCATCATTTCTAATCACATATTCCTTGGGAAATATAAAGCAATATATGGAACAAGGTTTGGTGATAGATAATAACTTAGCTTCAAAACATGAAACAATTGATCCTCCGTACCTGAAATTTCTAGAAGGAAGTTCTCCAGTTCCTGTATCGCTTGTTCCCATTCCCCGAGAGTATTCTTACCAGCCAATGCTCGTCCAACAGTAACGAGTGCAAGTGGCAAGCCATTGCATCTCTCCATAACGCTGTAGGCAAGATTTCGTATATCAGGACGAGAACTTAGAGTGTCCTCTCTGAGCATCAGCATGAACAAATTCAAGGCTTCTGTCGATGGCAAACACTCTACTTTAAACCTCCTTTGAGCTTCCATCTCACTGCAGATTTTCAAGGATCGAGTTGTGATTATTACTTTGGACCTGTTTTTAGCATCCGGAAGAGGAACTCCTATTTCTGAGAGTTCAATTCCTTGGCGTACGTTGTCCAACAACAGCAAAGACCTTTGTCTTTTCATGATATTGAATATTTGTATGGCCTTTTCATCCTGACTTCTATTTTGCCACATTCTATCATTGATCTGTAGCTTGTTTGCAATCACCTCTTGAGCAGATGTCACGCTTGCTTGATTCGACACTGCAACCCAAATCACTATATTAAATTCGTGAGAAAATTTGAGGAGGCAATGGTTGTTGATTTTCTTCAGTAGTGTTGTCTTGCCAACACCGCGTACTCCATATAATCCAACAATTCCTACTTCATCTTCGTCAAAGCATCTGCACACCCTCTGAGACAGAGAATCTAAGCCCACGGTATGCCCAAGAGGTAATTCATCTACAACAGGACGAAGAAACTTGGCTGCTACTCTTTCAAAATCTCCTCTTGTTATTAGTTCCTCCGCACGCGTGCTTTTTTCAGCCACTCTCTTTACAAGGTTGTATTTTTGCCGGATACTGCAACAGCTTCCCAGACAGTATTGCTTTTCTAGTAGTAGATCCGCTTCTTGCAGAATTGCATCCACTTCATTTTTCAAGTCACCAACGTCACAAAGCCAGCCTTGCACCTCCCGTAGGGGTATCATCTGTTCTCGCTGTTCAAGTTCCAGTCTGCTCTTTACATCTTCACATTGAAAGTCCAGTCTCTGCATTTGGCGTCTCAAGTTTTCAACATTTTGTTTGAGAGAACGGATATGAGAGACACAATTGGCCGTGCAATCCCACAGGCTAGTGGCAAGAGTGAGGATCGGGCTCACACATTCCATGCTCTCAGGGAATCTGAAAAACCAGGACCTGAAATTGAAGACAATAGAAAGAGCAATGAAGGGAATAAGAGGTGATGGCTGCTAGCTGTAACACGGGAAGCCATGAATCGTTTTCCTTTGTACAGCTGGGGCTCGATGCACTCAAAGTCTACAACTACTGAGAAACCAAGGTTTGTTTTTTTCTTTATTTTATAATTTTTATTTTTTTCAATTCTTAAAATAAGTTTTTTTTTAGAGCCATTTTGTTTTTAATTGAGGATTAATTGATTAAAAGGGATGAAAATATATCAAATTTGTAAAACTAGCCTCTCCCATTTTTGAACTTGAAGAGTAACCAATTTTTGACATAAATGCCCTTCAACATTTTCATTATTTACATGTGTACTTTAAAATAAAAGATTATTTTTGCAAGAAAATATGGGGGTATTCTTGTCCAAAATGGCTATTCTTTTTTCTTGGGTAAAAATGAATGGGTGGTTAAATTTGTAATTTTATATTTCTTTTGTTCATTTTAATCTGTTATCCCTTTAATTTATCACCTTTTGGGACAATTTTGTTAGAAAATTTGTACCTTTTATCTCAATGAAAAAGTTACTTTTCTCTTTTCCTTTTTCAACTCTAATTTTATTGTAATACTTAAACCCAAATTTTCATATGAAATAAAACTAAAATTTTGAAACGTTTGAATAACTCTCATTTTAATAACAAGCACCAAGACAAATGTATAAGAAGTTCGATTATTTTATGACAAGCCATAAGTATACTAGAACTTCATTTGACCATTATGTGTTTGAAAATAAATAATTTTGTGATGATTTCATTATTCTCCTGTTATATATAGATGACATGTTTATTATTTGCTAGAATGCGAGTAAGATTGAGAAGTTGAAAAGGGAGTTGAGTGTCTTTTGCAATGAAAGACTTGGGTTTAGCAAAGCATATACTCAACATGAAGATATCTCATGATGATAGGAAGAATGAGAAACTTTGGCTATCTCAAGAAGCTTACATTGAGAAAGTTCCTGAAAGACTCAACATAACACATGCAAGTCACTTCAAGCACACAACCAAGTAGTGTCTTACAAAAGTCATCTATTGTTGGCAATTTGATGTACGTTATGATTTCTACAACGCTAGATATTGCTCATACAATTAGAGTTGTTAGTCAGTTTCTTTCTAATCCTATAAAAGAACATTGGTTGTAATAAAGTGGATATTAAGGTGTCTGAGAGGCACTTCCAGGGTGTGCTTATACTTCGACAGTGGTGAACCTATGTTAGATGGGTACACAGATCTAGACATAACAAGAGATATTGATTTCAGGAAGTCCACTTTGGGTTCCTAATGACTTCTGTAAGGGGATCAATTTCTTGGCAATCAAAGTTGCATAAATGTATTGCTTTATCCACCATAAAAGTTGAATATATTGCAATTATTGAATCTTGCAAGGAAGCTTTGTGAATAAGAAAGTTCTTAGAAGAACGAGGCCTACAACAAAAGAAGTATGTTGTCTATAGTGATAGTCAAAGGGTCATCCACCTCTCTAAGAACTCAACATTTCACTCAAAATCCAAGCATATTGATGTGAGATACCACTGGATTCGTAATGTGCTCGAAACAAAGCAACTACACCAGGAGAAAATAGATACTAGTGAAAACGGATCAGGTAAGTTGACAAAATCTTTATCAAAGGAGAAACTTATAGCTAGGTAGAGAGCGGACTTGGTAAAGCCCACTACATGAGGTGGAGGGGGAGTTTGTTGGGTTGTTTGCTCCTTGTGTGGGCTAGATGCATAAATGGGCTTTAACCCCAATTGCTTCAAAAAAAAGAAAAAAAAAAAAGGAAAACAAATTATGAGGTATATAAAGCAAGAAGCACAGAGAGAGAGAGATAGAGAGAGAAATGGGGTTTAAATGAAATTGCAACAAGATTGGGTGGTGAAACAGTGTCAGTTTCAACTCAAATTTGAAGTGATAAATCCTCGTGAAGAGTTTCTCTCTTCTACCAGGCTTGATTCTCCATTTGATCTCTCTAAGGTGCTTTTCCAAAATATCCATTTGATGAGATCTACACTTTGCCATTGGTGTAAAGTTGAAATATCCATCTTTATTAATGATGAATATTATTGTTAATCATAATATATTTCTTGATATTTGCGAGCCTTAAATTTTATCTACAGAGAAACTTTGTAAACCCATTTTACTTATCATGCACATCGTTTCTTCCATTAATGCAAGATGTCGCTTGAAGACTGGACGGTGGCATGGATAATGTTAATAAGTTAGAACCTAGGCCAAAATATAGTTATTTTAATATTACCCTAGATAGGGATACTTTTTGCTTTAATTTTGGGAAAAAAAATAAATAAAGTTGCTAAATTAGTATTGTTAAGTAGTCATTTGCATATCATGTTGCATACTTTTCTTGCCATTTTCTCTCTTTTAGCAATTGACTAATAGAAAATTGTATCAGCCTTTTTCTTCCAACCTTTGAATGATTTTTTTTGTTAAATTCGTTAATTTTCACCTTTCACCTATAGATTAAAAACAAATAAATAAATTTTTTGTATATTTCTCAGTATATGATTTCTATTCTTATAAATTTTTTATTTTTTTAACAAATCCTTTCATCCACTCAACTTTGATGAAAAGTCTCCTCTCATAAGGGAGAATTTCTCTTAATGGTAAGGTTTCAGACAACTAAAAAATGAAGTGTTTTTTTCTTATTAAAAAGAATTCATTCGTTTTGAATGTTAATTTAAATATTTAAATTCAAGTTTTGCCACAATTATGAAAACAAATTATTTAACATTTTAATTCGCCGACTTCTTTTCATATTCAATGCCAAATTGTTAGTTAGGTTGTCACGAGCAACCAAATTTTATTTGATACGTCAGTTGTATTGGGAAAAAGCCTAATAGATTAATATGTCTAGACACTTATATAAAGAATAATCATAATGATTAATGATTTAATTAATAATAAATGCAAGGTGATGCTAAAGAAAATATAAAATGAACTAAGTAATATAAAATGAAAGGTGATGCTTCCATGTACATTGTGATGGAAAAATGGCGTTAAAAACATATACCATTAGAAAACTTAGTTCCTATTTGGTAACTGTTTTTTAAAACAGTTTTGAAAAATAGTTTTTGAGAGCATTTTTTGAAAACTATTCTTTGATGTTTTATGGAACAAAAGTCTATTTGGAAGCGTATAATGTTTTTAACTTATTTTTATAGATTTTAACAAAAGACTATTTGAACAAAAGTCTCTTACTTATAAATGAAGTGGAATTCTCTATTCATAGGTTTTAACCAATGGGAGCCAAAAGGGTTGAAAAGTAACCTTAGTCGGTCAAGCTTTGGTTCAACCGGTTGACTAGTTGTTGGACATTAAATATACTACAGGTGACCATTGGACCTCGATTGGGCCTCGATCAGGAAAACCTACCCCTCGATCAAGAGATGTCTCACCTTTGACTGAGAATGCATAGCAATTGGAAGAGAAAAAATATTTTTTTTGCATTCCTTGATCGGTCCTCAAATGAAAAGACTTAACTGGTTGATTGGTTCCATGACCAGTTGACTAGTCTCCATGACCAATTGACTAGTCTCCATGACTAGTTGACTAGTCTCCTTGACCGATTAACTTATTTTGGCTTGAAAACCTTTTTTTTTTCTATGTCTTTTACTTCTAACACTTAGACAAGGTCTTTAAATATATTAATATGTCAATTTTAAAACAGTTTGCCTAAGGGTCATATGAGAAAACTCGGGTTTTAATAAGAATTTAACTTTGATGCATAAACCAAGTTTTTAAAGATGCATGCATTGGTACAAAAATCCTAAGGATATCCATGCATTCACCTTACATATAAATCCTAAGCTTGAACGGTCTTCATATTCTCTCAAGCATGCATCATTTGATTCCTCGATGAGTGTCTTGTCCTTCCAATTTGAATTTCTTAATGAAAACCTAAAAAATATCTTGATTTTGAACCATTAGTATAATAACCACGGTTTGTTATCATCAAAATATGATTAGGAGAACACTTGGGCTAATGTGGGCAAATAGTGAAAATGAGGATGCAACTAGAATAGTGAGACCCAAAGAAAGTAATGACACTGAACTACCATAATCTAAAATTGAACCCCCCCACTCTTCAGTATCCAAAGACCCATCTCTTTAGAATATTCCTGAGGCAGGCTCTCCTATTACATCTTCTCCTAATAATGATTTGGGTACTTCTATGGGTTGAAACTTAGTTTTCAAACATAATTGTGGCAAACCACCAAATCAGTACTTACTAGATTTCAGAGAAAGAAGATCCAGATACCCAATTGCAAATTATTTATCTACTCAAAAGCTATCAAAACCTCTCAAGGTGATTGCATACAAATTGTTCTTATGTTATGTTCCAATAGGGTCCAATTAATAGACCCAAAATGGGTTCAAGTAAGAAAAGAAGAAATGAAGGTTCTATAAAAATAAATAAATAAATAAAACATGGACCTTTGTCCCATTACTAAAAAGAAAACAAATAGTAAGTGTGTATTCTACATCAAATACAAGGTGGATGGGTTTGTTGAGATATACAATGCAAGGTTGATAGCAAAAAGATATACATAAACTTATGGTGTAGATTATAAAGAGACCTTCTCACCTATGAAAAAATTGAATATTGTTAGAGTTTTGTTGTCTCTTGTAGAAAATTCTATTACATCTGTTTGATGTTAAAAAAATGCATTTCTCCATGATGACCTTGAGGATGAGGTTTACATGGATATTCCACTTGGATATATTGCATCGACTAAGACTAGGGTTGTATGTAAGTTACAAAGGGCTCTATCATGGGTTAAAGTAATCACCCTGCATGTGGTTCGGTCATTTTAGCTTGGCTCTGAAAAAGTATGGGTTTCAACAGAGCAACTCATATCATACTTTGTTTTTGAAACACCGATTCGAAAAATTAACACTTCTTATAAGTTATAATATATATATGTAAATGATATGATTATTACAGGAGATAATATGGAAGAGATCATTAGACTTCAAGAGCAATTGGAAATTGAATTCAAAATGAAGAACCTTGGAGAGCTTAAGCATTTTTTGGGAATTAAAGTGGGAAGATCAAAACAAAGTATATTTCTTTCTCAAAGGAAACATGTACTAGACCTATTGTTAGAATTAGGCTAATGAATTGTAAGTCAAGAGATACTCTAATTATTCAAAATCACAAACTCAGAGAGCATAATGATTAGGTTCTAACAAATAAAGAAAAATATCAAAGGCTAGTTAGAAAGTTAATCTACTTATCCCATATTTGCCATATTTGCCCAAACATTGCCTATAAATCAGTTCATGCTCTATCTGAGTGAAGATCACATGGATGTAGTAGTACGGATTCTTCACCATTTAAAGTCCTCCTTGGGAAAAATGACTGATGTTCTCCAAAAATGACATGAAACAATTAATCAAAGGGTACATGAATGTAGATTAAGTAGGAAGAGTTGATGATAGGAAGTTCACATTGAGTTATTTTACGTTTGAAGAAGGAAATTTAGCCACATAGACGAGTAAGAAGCAAAATGTGGTATCTTTATCAAGTGTCGAGGCCAAGTTCAAAGGAATGGCCAACGGTCTTAATGAACTTCTATGGCTTAAAAGACTGTCAAATAAAATTGGCATAGCTCCTAGCTTTGAGATGAATTTGTTCTATGACAACAAAATAGATATTGATATTGCACACAACCCCATTTAGCATCATCATACTAAACACGTCAAAGTAGACTGACATTTCATCAAATAGAATCTCAAAGCTAAGATAATTTGTTTTCTATTTGTGAAATTTGAAGATTGACTAGCAGATATTTTTACGAAGGTTGTTTCAAGCAAGGTGTTCAACAACTCACTTAATAAGTTGGGCATTAGAGATATCTATACACCAACTTGAGGGGAAGTGTTAGCAAGGGTTGTCAATAGGTTGTCATTGATAACTAATTAGAATAATTGTAGGCTATGATCAGATTGTTATTGGAATCTCTTCTTTCAAGGGATGCAAATATATATATTTTTTCCTTAGATAACTCTTAGCCATGGATGCCTTTTTTCTTTCTTCTGTATTATATATGGAGATGTAATGGTTGCTATGCAACAAAAAAAAAGTTGAAATATTCCTTTCCAAGTGGCCTTCGACATCATAAAATAATGAAAATAATGAACCACAAAATATGAAAGAATACTAATAGAGAAATATTTAACAAAAATGATAAAAGAAAATATAGGTAGAGCTAAATTAAGTTCAAATACGTGAAGACATAAAGTCTATTGCATATAAATAAACCTGAAATCTAACGCCTAAAGATATACAAACTATTAGATAAAAATGTATGATTCGAGATAAAAGAAAAATTATATCATAAGATTTCACATAAAAACCTTATATCAGCAATAACTCAATTATATGATCAATAGTCCCTAAATAATGTGATATATATGATGTAACTATAATATATTTATATGGATTTAAAACACTTGAAGTAGATTTCCTAAAGGATGAAATGTCTACAATAATGATTAAAAATCTTATATCATATTCTAGATCAAGTCATGAAAATTTACTTGATCCAATTAGAGGATTTGTAGTTTTTATAATCTTGTTGAAACTCCTATAAGGCTCAAAGGAAAGGAAAACCAAAATTGTCTGCTTTTGAAGGTCAAGAAATTCAAAATTTCTTGTCATTTTTTTTTGTCCAAGCCCTAACTAAAATCGCTAAAGGGGCTATTCAAACTTGCCTAAAATAAGGCTGAGTTGAACTCTCACAAGTTGCACCCATAATCGCTATTATGGAATTTTCAAGTAAGTGTATTCAAAAGATAAGTTTCTTTTTACATTTATGATAATTATACATGGAAGTTATATATTACTATTTTTTATGTTTTAAAAAATAAAAAGAAAGTGTATTCAAGCAAGCATTAATTTTTTTCTTTAGTATTAAAGACATGAATATGATAATTATACATGGAAGTTATATATTACTATTTTTTATGTTTTAAAAAATCAAAAGAAAGTGTATTCAAGCAAGCATTAATTTTTTTCTTTAGTATTAAAGACATGAAAACAAAATTTAGATCACTATTAAATGATATAAATATGACATATTATTTGATATATCATGCACATCTTTTTTGCAATTGATGAAAGATGCTCCTCAAAGCCATGACATCGGAGTGGATCATGTTAATCATTTTGAAATTAGGGCAATAAATGTTTACTTTAATATTGCCTTAGCCAGGGATACATTTTTGTTTAATTTTTGGCAAAAAAAAAAAAAAAAAAAAGTTGTTAAACTATCATTGTCAAGTGGTCCTTTGCACCAATGTTTTAAAAACCGGACCGAACCGGCCGGTCCAATCGGTTCAACCATCGACCGGTTGCAATTCCGGTTCGATTTACCCTATTAGACCATTTTAACATTGAACCAGTCACGGACCGCCTAAACCAGCGGTCGGACTGATGAACCAGTAAAACCAAACTATTCCAAACGAACTGCAATGTCCAAATTGACCCATCATTTTGCAAGCATGAGGACCCCATTGTATAAAAACTGTAGGCAAAAATCCATACTAGGCCATGTCTTAATATGACAAAGCCCACACCCAAACCATTTAAGTGAGCTGAGCCTTGAGCCCACAAGATGTGGCTTTCAATAAGGATACCTTTTATAGGCATCCTTTGCACCCTTATATCTCTCACAATCCGATGTGGGATTGCAAACTAATATGATAATATCAATGAAAAAAAATTAACAAATGCAACCAAGAGGATTTGAAGTTGGACCTTAGGTTTTGTGAGTAAACTAGGACACCACTCGGCTACAACCGATTTGTTATTTGATATGCCAAACAAAACAATATATATTGGATTTAATTTTTTTTTATAATATTGAATAAAAATAATATAATATTTTTAAAAATTATAAAATTAGTTAAAATTTTTATTTTTAATATATTCACATTTAAATATTGTACACATTTCATTTAATATGATTTAATTTGATAATATCAAATATATAAAATAATATTATTGATTTTTAATTTATTCATATATATTTAAAAAAATTTATAATTATTTTTAATTTTAATAATATATAAATTACATATTTATGACGTCACCGGTTTGACCGCGGTTCGATCACCAGTTCGATCGGTGAACCGTGAACCGGTAACTTTTTCGATTCAATGATCGGTCCGATTATGAAAACATTGCTTTGCACATTGTTTCATTATTTTCCTTTTTTTTTTTTTTTTAAAGCAATTGACCAATATAAAACACAAGGTGATCAATTGTTATGGAGTTGAAACTCAGTGTGGACGGTAAAGAAAAATATAAAAGCAATTGGCAGAGCTGGCTTATGCTTGGGAGGGGCACATGCCCCATTCCCTTGACCTAACGTACAATTGGAAAATTTTGTTGCCATTGGGCCATATATCCTAGTTTTATTATTTGCTGTCCCCATAGAGAAGAAAGGTAAGACGATGAGAAAAAAAAAATAGAAATCAAATATAAAAAAATATAAGTAAAATTAAATATTGAATTTTGTAACCTTTTCGGCTACAGTTCTTTCTCAAGTACCATATTTATTTTTATAAATAGAAAACAAAATACTAGAATATACACCTTTTTTTTACATATACATTACTTTATGTTTTTTTCTTTTCTCTTTAACCATTTGTGTATTGGTTTAATCTGCCCTCTACTTCAATTATGGTTTTATGCCACGAAGTTGGTGGACGAAAGAGGATATTTCTTGTCAAAGGTGTACTTGCTAGACCCAACATAAGAAAAAAAAAAAAATCCTCATGGAAACTTTGTTGCTCCGAATATTTAACTAATTATTTTTAATTATAAAATCAAAATTTGTAGCAAGATATAAAAAATAATTCATTGCACAATGTTACTTGTAATCACAAAAAATAATTTTTAGTAAAATCATTATATATTTAGTAGTTTATTCCCTTCTATAAAATACTTAAAGCTTATAAATCAAAATGGACTATATTAATCGGTTTGAAAACTAGGGCAACAAGTGGTTGATTTATTATTGTGTCAGGTGAGGTTGCATTTGTTAAGTTATTAAAAAAAAATGTTATTATATTTTATCATCTTCACTTGGTCTGCCATTTTCAATATTTTAACAAATATTTAATTGAAAATGGAGTGAATGATTCTATTCTCCCATGAATCACATGGTCGCACCATTTTCAATAAAGAATCCCATGGTCACACATTTTCAATATTTTTAAAAATATTTAATTAAAAATAGTGTCAATGATTCTATTCTCCCAATGAAGGTTTTGGTTGTGAAGGATTCATTTAATAACATCTATTTCTCGGCTCTAGAAGGACAACAATATTTATAAAATATTATTTGAAAAATGAATTTTCAAAAATATTGAGCTACATCATAGGGAACTTTTATAAATTAATTTTATTTATCTAATTTATTTTATTAAAACTTTACATAAATCCCTATCATTGGAAAAGTCTTTCTCTTTCTCTTTATATATATATATATATAAATTATTCATTTTCTTTATTCGGATTAGGACTAAGAAGACTGGTTGGGACATCAAATATTCATCTTGTTCGGTCTTTGGATGCTTATATAACTATGGAAACTTGTTGAAGTAACTGATTCCTGAAAATTATGGGGTATGAAAGACAAAGAAATTGTTGGAGTTTCCATTTCAGTCTAGTATAGTACCAATACAAACATGCATGATGTTAAGAAAAGATTTTTTATAGGAAGGTTATATCATGTACATAAATTAATTTTTTTTAAAAAAAAGCAAATTAATCATTAGTTTTTGAGGATTCAAAGAATGATGGATAAAATGAGAAAAGACAATCTAGAGTTTCTTCTTATGGCAACTTAGAAGCAAAAACACACCAAAAAGAGTTTAAGTAGATTTACAAACAAAGAAAATAAAAGACTAAAAAGAATAATTTACCTTTTTAGACTAAAAATATAAATAACCCTAACATCCCTATCAGATATACTCCTAAAAAGTTATAATATAATAAATAAATATAAGTAACTCTAATAACTCTTACATCCCTATTAGAGTTTGACAAATGCTTCAAAAACATTATAAATACTCAAAAAATTAGAATGATATTTCATAAGATAAATCCAACAATAACGAGTATCATCATTAATGAAATAAACATAATATTTGGACCCTTCTTTTGTGAAAATTGAAGAATGTCTCCATATATCATAATGAAAAAATAAAATGATGCTGAATAAGATGAGTCAATTCTATTAAAAGACAAGACAATGAAAAAGAATATATAGAAATCGATCAAATATAAAAAAAAAATATGTATAAGTAAATTTTAAGTTTTGTAACCTTTTTTCCTTCAACCATTTTCTCAATTACAACATCTATAGAATATACACCATTTTTTGACATATACCCTGCTTTACTTTTTTTTTTTTTTGGGGACTTTTACCATTTATGTATTGATTTTCGTTAATAATCTAAGCAATTATGGTTTTCGGCCATGAAGTAAATGCTGGAAGAAAGAGGATATATATTTCATGTTAAAGGTGTATTTGCCACAAAAAAAAAAAAATCCTTAGTGGGAACTTTGTTGTTCCGAATATGTAACTAATTGTTTTTAATCATAAAATTAAAATTTGTAGCAAGACAAAACAAAATAATTCATAGAAAACTGTTATTTGTAAGCAAAAAAAAAAAAAAGTAAAATCGGGCTTAAAGTAGAATAAAAGTTGGTGATGAAAGGTTATCTTTGTGAGATTCAAAAGAATTATCATAGGTAGGGATGGTGATGAGACGAGTTTTTAGGTACTCATCCTATCCCGTCCTTAATAATGGGTTTGGAAAAAATGTAAACAAGTTTCCCACCCCACCTTGATTATATATTGCTAGGAACTTCAGGTAACCCCATTCCTTAGCCTTAAATCATGTAAGGTGTATGTAACTATCTTTATGGCTCTATAGATCTAACACAACCGAAAAACATGGCAACAAAAACCTTTATTATAGTAAATCTAGAGAGAATATAGTCATACTGATATGGATGTTCCTAGATAAATTTCAAGCCAATTGAGATGCCGAAGAAGAATTTGAAACCGTAGAAAGCACTATAAGGTTTCTTCCACCCAATCTCTCCTTACATAGATCTAGGCACAAGAAAATGGTGGTTTTTTCTTTCTAAAGGATGACTAAGAGTTTTCTGTAGAGATTCTTTAGAAGAAGATAGACAAAAGTCTAAGGCCCTAAACCTTAAGGGAGTATTTATACGCTTTCTTGTGGGCTTAAGTGACTTGAGTTTGGGTCACTTAATTCAACATACCTAGGTCCTAATTAATTAATTAGCCCTAATGACGTCCAATTAATTAATCATCTCATACCAAAAAGATCATTCATAAGTTCTAGTGCAACCTTGTACTTTTACCAAAACACCCTTATGCAATCTTATGAACTAGAAACCTAAAATCCTTAAAACAAACATGCCACCATAAACTAGGAGCTCAAGTGGGAACCACTAGAACACATAAGAAAATATTATCAGGATAGAGTCCTTAAAAGCATGACATGATGTAATAAACATGTTGACTTTTATTATTTATTTAATTAAGTTTCAGTTCACTTTTATTTATCCTATTCCCATGCATTTTATCTTGTAAGCACTCTCACATGCATCTTTTACATTATATGTGACTTTAGCGTATTAGGAGTTATATGGAAGATTCAAGTCATAAGTTCCTTATAAATAGATGACTTGGTTACAGCTAGTTCATAGGGTTAGGCAATTCATTAGAGGTTGTAATGCACTATCTCCTAATTTTGGAGGGATTATTGGTCTTGGCTATTGGATGAGTTTCCTATAGTGAGTGCACTAGCGTGTATGGTTACACATTGGATAAAATTTTGACATACATACTAGTACACTCACCATGAAAATCTCATTTCAATAGTTAAAATAAATTATCCATTCAATTAGGAGGTGATGCACTATAATCTCTCTTGGATTGCCTGATCCCATGCCTCGGGAGAATTCTTATCAGCCATGGCTCGTCCAACAGTAACAAGGGCAAGTGGCAAGCCTTTGCAGCGTTCTGCCACCTTTTCAGAAAGATGTGGTATGTCAAAATGAGAATTTAGAGTGTTCTCTCCGACTTTCTCCATGAACAAAGCCAAGGCTTCTCCTCGTGCCAAAAACTCTACTCTAAACTGTCTTTGCAATGGAACGCCCATTTCAGTACATATTTTCTGACTTCAAGTTGTGATTATTACTTTGGATTGGTTTCGAATAATTGGAAGACAAAATCCTATTTGTGAGAGATCAAGTCTTTGCCATACATCATCTAAAAGTAGGACAAATTATTTTGTTTCCATGATGTCGAATATTTTTTTAGCTCTTTCCTCTATTCCACCTTGCCACATGTTATCCAAGATCTCTAATTGATTTCGAATCACCTCTTGAGCAGCTCTCACACTTTCTTGCTAGGACACGGCAACCCAAATCACTATATCGAATTGGCTATTTGTTTTGAGGAACTCATTGTTGATTTTCTTCATTAGTGTTGTTTTTCCAATGCCTTTTTTTCCACTTGAAAATGCGAATCTCAATAATGGACTACACCTAAAAGGGGGGTGAATAGGTGTTGTAGAACAATTTCAAAAATCTCCCAAGAAAGATTACCTAACCTTAGACTTTCTCAATGTTAAGAACTTTATTTTCCAACAACTATTCAACAAAGCATAACATCCACAAGCAAGAATGTATGCAACAACCCTCTCCCAACAATTTATAAATGCAAACTACATGCAAATGCTTCAAAAATCCTAAAAAAATAAAATAAAAAATCAAAAGAACAATTATCTCTTCAACTCACATCAATTCACTTCATGATATCATTGACCAAAATGAGTAGAAAAATTATTAAGGATATTCCATGGATCATCACACTTATATCACCTCATATTTCTTCCATTCAACATATATACCCAAGTAATCAAGGATATCAAAAACAAAAATTAAATCAAAGTGTAGAGTAAGAGAAATAGACAATTAACACCGGATTTTAAAGTGGAAAACCTCCAAAGAGATAAAAAACCACGGGCCTACCATTGATTGAAAAACTCCACTATGAAGAATAAAGACCGAGTACAAGGTTTTACCTAGCTCAAGCTAACCAATCCTTCCCAGACCACTTAACTAGTACCTTCACTTTCAGCTTGTCACCTTCATATCCCGGAGCACACTTGGAGTCCGCACCAAGTTCAATCTCAGCTTCTTCTTGAATCCACACAAGAAGAAAATGGGTTTTTGCACAAACCCAAATAGAATGAGAGATTGAGATATGAAAGAAGGAATGAATCAACCCATTTATTGCTCAAGAAAATCCATTAAAAACTTGTTTGGAAAACATTAAAAGAAGTGGATTTTCTTTACAATCAAAAACCCCAAATTAGGAAAACAAGATAAGAAAATGAAGAACACATGGAGTGGCTGCTCTCTTCACGTTTTCTGCAGTTCCTCCCCAGAAAAATGAGAGAAGATTGCTTTTTAAAGAGTAAAGAGAAGCCTTTAATCTAATGGCTGAGATTTGATCTAAAAAAATTAGTTGGATCGATCCACTCCTGCACCTAGATCAATCCAGAAACAGGGGAATAAAAATCTTACACAAAAAACCATTTCTCCCAACTTTCTAACACATTTAAAGATGAAAAACCAGGTTGATTCACATTCAATCACCACACACTCGACTACATACCTCAGCCTCTTAGCAAAGTCTTAGTCTTCAAAGTCAAGTGGTCCGAAGAGGAATTGGAAAGTCGAGTTAGGGGACACTTAGGAATTTTGTTCGGAATTGCCAACCTAGCTAAACACTCACAATCTCCCTCTTCGGCAATTCTGGGACAAAACCCTTTACAACACAAATGAGTACAAGTAAGTAAGCCCCACCCAACTCTCATACAAGGCCATTCACTCACTCACTCAAAACCACAACTTAGGTACTACAAAACTTGCAATTGAAGCTCACAAACAAAACAATTAGAAGCACCTGTGTAAAGCAACTGAATATACATAATATATCAACAAGTATATCCAAAAAGTTTAATGTATATTCAAATCCAAATGAGACAAGATCACATGTCAACATATATTTCAAAATATCCAATATCCAAAATAATCATCAACATGTGGATATTCAATCATCAAAATAATAATTGCAATGTTTCTTCCTCTTTTTGTCCTAGAAAGAGACAAAGGGCCACAATTTCACCATTTCTATCCCAAAAAAATAAATAAACGGATGACAATTCAATAGTAATTCTATCTCACATCCAAATCAACAAAATGTCAAATACCCAAAAATCATGTATTCACATATCACAAGTATCCATATCAACATCCTAAAAAAATATAGGATACAAGAATCTTCCTTTAACTTCCATCATAAAATATACGAAACTCCCCATAAATCTCCTCACATGGTTTCATTTAAAAACTTCCAAAAAATGCTTTATCACCATGAAAATAGATTCTAAGCATGAAAATGTATAGAGACCACTCACAATGAGCAAACAAAGCTTAAGATTAACATTGCTGATTCATGCCCAGTCGGTGTATCAGCTGATTCATGTCCAGCTGGTGCTCCTTGGTTGAGGTAGTAATCAACAAAATTTATAACCTATTACACCATGAACTAGGGTAGCAAAGACAAAGCTACTATAGCATAGTGGCTCTAGGATCGTTCATTGGGAAGGGTTTTCAACTCACAACTGATACCAATTCAAAGCTGAGTTGGTGCTTTTTCATCTCAAGGTTAGCTTTAAAAGAAAACATAAAGTTGTTTGAGTGAAAAGGGTTTGGTCTTAAACTAACCAAAAAGAAAGTAATGGAAATTACTTATGAAGAAAAACATTCCTTGGAGGTTTAGGTTCACAGGGGAGGTTACTTATGCAAAAACAGAGCTCCGGTCATTTGGTTCATTTCCTCGCATTAGAGAATTAACCTATAGTCAATTCTCTAACCGGTGATGTACAGATATAACCTTTAAATGGATTTCAACTCTAATTCTCTCTCACTGATGCAACTTGCAATGGCTCGTACCTCTCACCTAGCATTTGTCATTCAAGGTGATCTTTAACTTTGGACTTCTCTTCTAAAGCTCGCAAGAGATAACTAATGGATGTTTCCTTGGAGCCCAAAAGCTTACCTAGTGTTGTCAATTCTAGAAAATCCTACCTCCAAGTCACTTCCCAAAAGCTCGCAAGAGATAAACAAGTGCATCTCCATGGACGGAGATCACGTGCCTTACCAAATGTTGGCTCAAGTGACTTGAAGGTGTTTTAAGTTAACTAAAAACATAGAAATCATTAAAGGATCACACTTTCTCTTCATTCATGACTGAAACCACAAAGCTACTAATTCTTGCACTTGGAACCTTTCCCTACAACCTTAACTCCAAGGAACTAAAAGTCTAGTCACTCATTCTCTGAGGAAACTTCCTCAGAGCTTGTTTGGCTAGTAAGAAAACTAACGAGAAAACAAATATATGAAGGACAAACAGAGCAAGTGCTCTGGAAATATATTTCTTTCTTCCCTTGATTACATAATTGATTGATTCCCTTGTAAAGAAAATTACAAACTATATATATATGAGGTTATTCACCCTTTTTACTTACTTAAAGACTAAGGAATCCTATGATAAGTGGATTACAAGGAGAGTTTGGGGATTTAGACAACAAATATCTAAAGCAAAATATCCCAAAATATCTCAAAATGTCAGTCGGAAATATCAGGAAGCTTTAGGAGAACTCTGCAGCTGTGCATGTCAGACTGGGTAGGCGCTACTAGAGGATCCGAATATATCTGACCGGAGAAGTTGAAACGTCCTCCTCTCCCATCCGGATGTGAGATATCCGGATGTAAAATGTCGGCGTACGAAATTCTGGATATGAAATGTCGGCGCACGGAATTTTCGGATATGAAATGCCCTACGCCGCCAGGCTATCCTGCTCTCGTGAACATCACACTCCGGATGATAACATATCCTATCCGGATATGGTGTCTAGATGGAAAACATTGACTAAAGTGAGCAAGCCTTCCTACAGCCCACGTTCCGCCGCTCTCCAATGGTGTGTCCGGACGCCCTGTCTGGACATCTTTTGCCATGGATTCCAAAGAACTTTCCTCAATCTTGTATTGCTTTGATGATCAAAAAGCTATCAAAACACCAAAACTTAACACAATTTGATTAGAATTGATTGCCAAGGTCCTTAATATGTTAATTGGGTTAAAAGGTGATAACTACTACTCAAAAGTGTTTAAAAGAGTTATTTACAAGCTACGAAATAGCACTTTTTGAGTAGTAATCAATTGCTAGAAACCAAGAACAATCCAAGTAAAAAATGAAACTCCAAATAAATAAATAAAAACTCTTATGAAAGGATTCCACAAAAAGAAAGCATCTAGATTAAGCTAATGGTGGAGAGAAAAATGGACAAACCGAACACCCAAGGTTCCCGAAGAAGATAGCTTAAGCTAAGAAACCCGCAAATGAGCCTCTCCAAAAAAAATGACTCCAATTAAACATTGATGTAGAGATTTCCGACATTGAAAAGAATGATGATAGAGGAGCACTTCATCAGAAATGAATTTCAGCAACCATGGCAGTGGAAGCTTGAGCAATGAAGAAGAGAATAAGAAGAAGATGAAGCCTTTTTTTGAAAGATTTTGAAATTAGGGCTCAATTGAGAATGGAAGAGGAGGGTTTTTAAAGATTGGGGATTTTGATTTTTTTTTTTTTACACGGAATGACAATTTTACCCCTCATATCCCCTTTAAAAAAACTCACAAAACCAAGGGCAAAACATGAATTTTCTTCACTAAGAGATAAGTGGTATCGATCTTGGTGGATCGATCCAGGTTTCTTTCAAGGGCTCTTGGTCAGAAGACTGTGCACACAGTGGATCGATCCACAAATTCAGTAGATCGATCGACACCCTACTGAAAAATGACTTAGACAAAAAAACTAACGATAAGACATAAAAAAAACAACACACTAACAAACTTTCCAAAAATTTAAAATTTTGATTCACCAAAGCTAAGATACAATAGAATGACATACTTATTTTTCAATCAAGGAGTTAGAATTGATTCATATTGAACAAGAATTCTACCAAGAGCTTAACTTTAGACAAAATTAATAAACATAAAGATTGAAGAACCTTCCACATTTATCAAATGAATAGGTAAAAAACAAATGATTATCAACACTCTAATAAGGAAGATTAAGCTCAAAGAAGACTTACTCATGACGCCATAAAATAGTAAGAATGTTAATTTCTTTCCTCTTATAAACCTATATCCACCCTGCATAAAGCAAAAAAACGTTTTTAAGACACACTTCCTTCATAGAGAAATTCAAGATAATGTTCCAAGAAGTCAATTTGCACCTCTCTTGGCTAGATTTTTTATTAACACGACCTATTCACATCCCAAAAAATTCATACATCATTTGTTTTTCACATTGAGCATTGAAATGATTACACAAACATGAGCTTAACCCTTATGATCAATTTTTTATTTTTTTTATTTTTTATTTTTTTACTTAAGGATCACTAAGGTGACCTTTACAACATAACAACATAAGAGATGTCCCACTCTTGCAATGAAGGCTTTTTAACTCTTGAAATATTGCCAAGAAGTCATAACCATTCTGGGAAGCTTAATATTTCTCTTTTTCTTTTTTTTTTCCCTTTTTTTTTTTTTTTTTAATTTCAAAGAGAGGGCAAACAATCAAGGAAGAATAATCTTAAACACTCAAGGATATTCCAAGTGACTTTACTCACTTTTTAATGCTCATTAGATAAACATAAGTTTGCATTTAGACTATAAAGAACATTACTCACCATTTATGCAATCACAAGGTTCAACCATGAGCTGTTACTCACTTAAAAGAAATGAAGCTAACCTTTTGTGGTTTATCTAATCAAATCAAAATAGCAAGGATTCAATATCATGTTTATCAATCAAGCCATGGAGATAAAAACATCTTGAAGCTTTTAAGATCATTATGAGTCAATTTAACTTTTAAACAAAAGTGTAAGCATGTCACTCTCATGAACTTAGCAAATGTTGAAAATTTATGAAAAATGAAGAAAAGATTGAACCAAAAACAAAAAGAACACCACCACAAGGACACTTTGGAACTTGAGAAGACACCTAGGACTCAAAGATATGTAGCAAGAAAGTCCTAGACAAGTTCTGGAGGCAGTTAACAGAGAGTATATAAACCTATGGGGCTCCTAAGTGATTCAAACCTAGAAACATCCAAAGGTTTAGTAACATTGTTAGCAATTTGACCCTCTATAGGGAAAAACTCTAGTGAAATAACCTTGTCTTCTACCAAGTCTTGAATGAAGTGATGCTTCATGTCCACATGTTTTGATCTAGAATGAAGAACATGGTTCTTTAACCTATCAACAACATTGGCATCATCAAATTTTCTCCCCCTGTCAATCCTAACTTTTACAATGGGATGTTCTTTTTCATTTCGCAACAATCTATGTTGCAACAAGTGACTAACACATGCAATTTTAAAACTTCCACACACAAGAGAAGATGATGAAGGAGATTTTTGACTAACAACATAACAATTATCACAAGTTCTCAAGCCAATCATCACACATGCATCATTCAAGTCAAAACACCTTGCAAAGATTTTGTGAAAAATGGATATTGAACTCATTCTCACACATTTGGCTTATGCTAATTAAGTTAGCCTTTAAACCTTCAACATATAAGACCTCTTCAAGATTGGGAATGTTGGGGGCACAAATGGTACCTTTGCCTTTCACTCTAGCCACATTTCCATCTCCAAATGTCACATTTTCTCCATCAAATTCAGTGAATGAAGTGAACAAAGATTTATTTCCAGTCATATGATGTGAACATCCACTATCAAGATACCATAAGTGTGTCTCACTAGCTCTAAATGTGGTATGGACAACAAAACACTTCAACTCATTCTTTTTCAACCAAACTTGTTTAACATTTGAGACTTTTGTCTTTTCATTCAAACTGCTTCCTTTCAACTCACCATTATGAGAAATATTTGAGCTCTTCTTGGTCACTCTTTTATTCTCATTCAACAACCTATTCTTCAAAGCATGACATTCATTCATTAGGTTGGTCAACTTCCTTTGAAAATTATCAAACAATCTTGCATAACATCTATCAAAAGTGTGTCCCATTTTTCCACAATGATTGCAATGAAACTTGATTTGAGACTAAGTTTTCCTAGGAAATCTTTTTTCACAAGGCTTAACAAAAACTGTTTTACTACTACTTGGAGTAGCATTTCCACCAAGAAATTCTAAGCCTCTTTTATCAAAAGATTTACGCCCTAAATTAATAAACTCATTAAGTCTTTTAGAGCTAGGATGTAACTCTTCCTTCCTAAGACTTAACTCATCCTTGAACATTTGATTTTCACTTTTCAATACATCACATTTTTCCTTCACTTCCAAATGTTCATTTTCAAGAAATGCAATTTTATCAAGCAAGGCATTCTTTTCTCTCTTTAAAACATCAACCTCATTGGTTAAAATCTTCTTAGAAGCCTTCCACTTGACTTGTTCTTGTTTAAGGCTCAAACACTCCTTATACAAAGCCTCTTATGTTGTATCAAAACTCATGTCATCATCATTGGAGTCACTTGACTCACTTAACTCACTTGAAACTTCTTTTAAAAGAGGTTCCTCATTGACACTTGCAGCAAAGGCTATGAAGTTAGTGCATTCCTCACTTCCATTGGATTCTTTTTCACTTGATTGATTAGACTCGGAGTCACTCCAAGTAACTTGCATGACCTTCTTATCCTTTTTCTTTGATGGACATTTACATGCATAGTGACAATTTCCCCCACATTTAAAGCACTAAATTTTCAACTCCTTTTTCACACCTTTCTCTATCTTTTTCTCTTTTCCAATTGAGTTCCTCCATTTTTTACCATCATTTGATTCGTTCTTGGCTTTTCTGAATTTCATGTACTTCTTGAATTTTTTAGCAAACTTAGTAAGCTCACCCTCCGACATTTTCTCATCATCTTCACTTTCGGAACTTAGGAACTCTTCTTTAATAGCTTTTAAAGCCATTCCCTTAGCTTTCCTAGGTGATACAAGAGTCATCTCAAAGGTTTGGAGGGAACCTACAAGTTCATCTATCTTCAAGGAATCCACATCCTTAGATTCTTCAATGGCGGTGACCTTAGCTCTAAATCTCTCTGGAAGAGATCTTAAAATTTTTCTAACCACTTTAGAATTAGGGATAGGCTCACCTGGATTAAAGCTAGAATTCACAATGTCCATCAATTTTGCATGAAATTCTCCAAAAGTTTCATGATCATCCATCCTAATGGTCTCAAACCTAGATGTCAACATTTGAAGCTTGGACACTTTCACGACATTAGTTCCTTCATGAGTCACTTAGAGGATATCCCAAGCCTCTTTAGCCGAAGTACATGTAGCAATCCTACGGAATTCATCCGTACTAATGGCATTGAAGATGGAGTACATGGCTTTAGCATTATTCTCACTTGCTTCATTTTCACTTCTATCCCATTCTAATTTAGTCTTGAGAACATTAGTTGGTCTACCTTCTCTATCCAACACCTTAGGCAGAAACTAACCAAATTCAACGGCGCTCCAAACTTTTTCACTTTGCATTTTGAGAAAATATTGTTTTTTCACTTTCCAATGAGAATAATTTTCGTAGGTTAAAAATGATGGTCTCCCAATGGAAGCTCCCTCTTGATGAGGTTCCATGATTGAGATTCAAGGACTGAAAATGATTTTTTTCTTTAAAAACCTGCTCTGATATCAATTGAAAAAGTGAATCTCAATAATGGACTACAACTAGAGGGGGAGGGGGAGGGGGTGAATAGGTGTTGTAGAACAATTTCAAAAACCTCCCAACAAAGATTACTTGACCTTAGACTTTCTCAATGTCAAGAACTTTCTCTTCCAACAACTATTCAATAAAGCAAAACATCCACAAGCAAGAATGTATGCAACAACACTCTCCCAACAATTTATAAATGCAAACCACATGCAAATGCTTCAACAATCCTAAAAAATAAATCAAAAGAACAATTATCCCTTCAACTCACATCAATTCACTTCATGATATCATTAGCCAAAATGAGCAGAAAAATTATTAAGGATATTCCATGGATCATCACACTTATATCACCTCATATTTCTTCCATTCAACATATATGCCCAAGTAATCAATGATATCAAAAACAGAAATTAAATCAAAGTGTAGAGTAAGAGAAAGAGACAATTAACACCGAATTTTAACATGGAAAACCTCCGAAGAGATCAAAGACCATGGGCCTACCACCGATTGAAAAACTCCACTATGAAGAATAAAAACCGAGTACAAGGTTTTACCTAACTCAAGCCAACCAATCCTTCCCGGACCACTTGACTAGTATCTTCACTTTCAGCTTGTCACCTTCATATTCTAGAGCACACTTGGAGTTCGCACCAAGTTCAATCTCGACCTCTTCTTGAATCCACACAAGAAGAAAATGGGTTTTTGCACAAACCCAAATAGAATGAGAGATTGAGATATGAATGAAGGAATGAATCAACCCATTTATTGCTCAAGAAAATCCATTAAAAACTTATTTGGAAAACATTAAAAGAAGTGGATTTTCTTTGCAATAAAAAACCCCAAATTAGGAAAACAAGATAAGAAAATGAAGAACACATGGAGTGACTGCTCTCTTCACGTTTTCTGCAGTTCCTCCCCAGAAAAATGAGAGAAGATTGCTTTTTAAAGAGTAAAGAGAATCCCTTAATCTAATGGCTAAGATTTGATCTAAAAAAATTAGTTGGATCGATCCACCCCTACACCTAGATAGATCCAGGAACAGGGGAATAAAAATCTTGTACCAAAAACCATTTTTCCCAACTTTCTAACACATTTAAAGATTAAAAACTAAGTTGATTCACATTCAATCACCACACACTCGACTACATACCCTAGCCTCTTAGCAAAGTCTTAGTCTTCAAAGTCAAGTGGTCCGAAGAGGAATTGGAAAGTCGAGTTAGGGGACGCTTAGGAATTTTGTTCAGAATTGCCAACCTAGCTAAACACTCACACCACATAATCCAATAATTCTTACTTGATGTTCAGTGGTGAGGCACCTGCACACTCTTTTATACAACCGATCTATGCCCACGATATTCCCAAGAAGCATTTCATCTACCACATTGCCTAGTATAGTATAAAAATGTTCTATAAGTTCATCATTTCTAATCACATATTCCTCGGGAAATATAAATCAATATATGAAACAAGGTTTGGTGATAGATAATAACTTAACTTCAAAACATGGAACAATTGATCCTCCGTACCTGAAATTTCTAGTAGGAAGTTCTCCAGTTCCTGTATCGCTTGTTCCCATTCCCCGAGAGTATTCTTGTCAGCTAATGCTCGTCCAACAGTAACGAGTGCAAGTGGCAAGCCTTTGCATCTCTCCATAACGTTGTGGGCAAGATTTCGTATATCAGGTTTATAACTTAGAGTGTCCTCTCCGACCATCAGCATGAACAAATTCGAAGCTTCTCTCGATGGCAAACACTTTACTTGAAACCTCCCTTGAGCTTCCATCTCATTGCAGATTTTCAAGGATCAAGTTGTGATTATTACTTTGGACCTGTTTTTAGCATCCGGAAGAGGAACTCCTATTTCTAAGAGATCAAGTCGTTGGCATACATTGTCTAACAATAGCACAAACCTTTTTGTTTTCATGGTATTGAATATTTCTATGGCCTTTTCATCCTGACTTCTATTTTGCCACATTCTACTACTGATCTGTAATTTGTTTCCAATCACCTCTTGAACATCTGTCACGCTTGCTTGATTGGACACTGCAACCCAAATCACGTGATCAAAATCGCAAGATAATTTGAGGAAATCGTTGTTGATTTTCTTCATTAGTGTTGTCTTGCCATGTGATGTCCCACATTGGATAAGGGAGAATGTTCTTGATATGCTATATATGTAGAGGCTCCTCTTAACCAAGTAGACGCGTTTTAAAGTCGTGAGGGCCCCCTTGGGCCCAAAGCGGACAATATCTACATAGTTGGGTGCGGGTCATTACATGCCAACACCGCGTACTCCATATAATCCAACAATTCCTACTTCATCTTCGTCAAAGCAGCTGCACACTTGTGACACGGAGAATCTAATCCTAAGGTATGCCCAAGAGGTAATTCATCTACAACAGGACGAGGCAACATGGCTGCCACAGTTGTAAAATCTCCTCTTGTTATTAGGCCCGCCACAAGCGTGCTTATTTGAGACCACGGATAGGAGAGCTATAAGTGGCGGTGCAATCCCACAGCCTAGTGGCAAGAGTGAGGATTGGGCTCACAGCTTCCATGCTCTCAGGGAATCTGAAAAACCAGGACCCGAAATTCAAGACGGTAGAAAGAGCAATGAAGGTGATGGCTGCTAGCTGTAATACGGGGGGCCATGAATAGTTAGTCCTTTGTACAGCTGGAAGGGCCCGATGCACTGCAAGTCTACAACTACTGCAACACAGAATTTAATTTTTGTTTCCACGTACACAAGAAAGCATGATGAAATTTCATCATTTTTGCTCTTTTAAAAATACAATACTCATTAAACACTATCATTGACATCAAAAGGAGGTTGCCAGCCTCAAATATGCATCAACGATGATGAAATGCAACACTAGACATGGGTGTTTGTGATTTATCTTATTCAAAATTTCCAAGTAAAATTATCAATGTATTCAAGTCGGTGACACAAGTGTTTCATTGCCTCATGTTGGACATGCTTTTATAAGTATAACTCCTTTTTATTATCAGGAACCTAGCAAAACTGGAAACCGCGAACTTAGTATTTGACTAAGTAATAAATATCTTTTTACAAACAAGCCCTATACGGATAAATTTTCTAGGTGATACGCAACCCAATTAACAAATGAGTCTATTATATATTTATTATTAAATTTAATTTATTCTCATTAATTATTTATTATATATTATCATTTTATATTTAATGAGTTTGAAAAAATTTATTAAAATTATAAATACAAAAAAATGAAAAACTGAAAAATAGAAAAAAAGAAAAAGAAATTAAAGAGGGTTCATGAGAGAAAATATAAGTGTCCAAGGCATGGAAAAGGGGATGTAGTGGTGGAAAAAAAAGTTATAAACATGATGGAAGGGTACACATTTTCTCTTTTCTATTTATAGAATAAAAAATAATATTTTTTTTATATAGGATGCAAGAATTCTTATAAAAAGTGCATTTGGTAGTGATTTCAAGAAGCGTTTCTAGTTTTTATAATACTTAAAAGGTAAAAAACTTTAAGTATTAAAAATATTAAAAGCATTTTTTAAAATCACTATCAGACGAACTCTAAATTGAAATAATAATGATTTTACAAGCAAATTAAAAAAGAGATGTTTTTACATCAAATGATTTTAAAAGATGTTTCTGATTTTAGAAACAAAAAACAGAAAGTGCATGCATCCAAATGCACAGTAAGTTTGAGCTTAATGAAATATTTTACATCTATTTACATTAAATTGAAAACACAAACTATGGACCCATCAAATCAGCAACACCTGCAAAGTGATGCCTTTTGAGCAGCATATACAACTCCACTGCACCATTTAGAGTTTACAAAAAATAGTCTCACACAAGCAAACAACAAATAATACAACATTTGATGTTATCCCCCACACACCACTCAGCACCAAAGCATATGCAAATAGCTTTATTCCATCACACTTCAAACACTCATCCTGCATAAATAACAATACACAGACATTGTTATGAACAGTACATGGGAACTATGTCATGCACCGAGAAAACATCAAGCTGCATAAAGTATATAAAACATCGAATTTGCAAATACTATTTCTGAATCAATGTTCAAATTAAAACTTAATCTGCAGTAGTTGCAGACAATTCTTTTTTTCGGAATATAGAATCTGTTCTTACGGATATTTAAATTTTCCAACAAAACCAATTATAAAATAAGAGAGGAAAAAATAAAATAGCATTTTTCCATGTTTATTAGTCATAGTGCCAAAGAGCCACTAAGATTTTGCAGGTATGTCCACTCATCCACCAGTGAAGCACCTTCTGTTAATAAGATTAGACTTGAGCAACACTTGTGTTTATACCATATGATTCTACCAAATAGTTTTAATTCAATAATTTAGGGTTTAGTATAGATTTTGAAATAAGAAATTTTGTGAATTTTAGAAGTTTATGCATTAATTTCAACTCTTAAAGAAAGCAGACCTGTTTTGTGCATTATAATCAGTGAATGATATCGGATGAAATGACCAACTTAAGTTTTGGAGATTTGGCTGTGGGTGGTTAATAGTTATGGAGAGTGAGTCAATGGTACCTGTTCCCTCATGAGTTTTAACTTCTGTGCTTGAGAAGCTGTGTTTAGGTGGCTGCCCTTGAGGTTGAACCTTCTACCACCAGTTTCTTCTTTCCCTGCACTTCCCCTGTTTTGTATAAGTAGCACCTTTCTATGAGTTGGTTATTTTAATAAATCATAATAATAACAGTGATATTTAATAATTAAAGTGTAAAATTTTCGATCTCCTACAGCATTTAAAAACAAAGCATCACAGCCTAATACCTGAGTGCTGGATTGGGTCAGCCAAGTATTGTGGGCAAAAATAGTTGGTGAAAGTCTCCTCCACAGATTCATCCTTCCATTCCAACCTTCCCCACCAGGTTAGATCTCCTTCAATTTTCTTTAAGCTCTTGGCGGCACTGTTTGAATCGATTGGGAGCCTTCTTAGCCTCGGGCAATTGATCACGGAGATTATTTCCAATGAGGGGAAGAGCAGTGCCCCCTGATAGATGCTCTCTAGCATTGGCATACCACCTAATACTAGAGATGTGAGCCTTGTGAATATGCTGGCGTGCTGTGTACTTGAAGTTACATAGTCAATACTTATCACTTCTTTCATGGATTCACAGGATTGAACACTAAGTGACTGAAGGCATGCAGCATAAATAAGCCAGGTCAAGTTCAACAGTTTTGGACAACTCCAAATCTTGACATCACGAAGACTGCGGAAGTGTTGGTTGCTTCTCGCTATCAACTGAGGGTTGGGGGTATCATATGATTGTTCCAATCCTTTGCCTCCCTGTTTTTCCATACTAATTTTCATTTCTTCCAATTGAAGACAATTGAATATAACAAGAGTCTCCAAATAGTTCAGAGATATTGATGATAGCTCAAGCAACAAGAAATCTCTGCAGTCATGTATACTTAATCTTCTTATGCACCTTTGTAACTTGTAGGAGCTCAGTAATTTATTGAGAGCAGCAACATTACGGAAGGAGAGAGATAACTCATCCATAGCTTCTATGGACTCCAATTCCTCCAATAAGGTGGTGCGAAATGCAGATAAAGCATTTCCATCATACATACTGAACAATTGTAATGATGAAAGACTAGATATCAATTGTGGAGGAATTATAAGTGCAAGCATACCATCCAGTAACAAGCACCTCAGTTTTGTCAACTTCATGATCTCAATCGGCAACTCTTTTACTTGTGTCATTGAAAGATTAATGTATTCCAAGTTCATTAATCTGTCAATCCCATCAGGTAACTCAGTTAAACAATGAGTGGTTGACAAATCTAGAACTCTTATGAGAGGCATGAATTGGAAGAATCCTCTTGGAAACGTCTTCAATTGAATGCACTCCCTCACAAAGAGAGTCTGGAGATTAGAGCAATGTGGTGTTTCTGGGAGTTTCTCAATATTCCATCCCCACAATGATATCCTTTCTGCCTCCTTCCAGCTGGTGACCCTCTCAGCCTCAACACGCCCAAGAGATTCATACACCAAAATCTTGTTCATCTTTTTTCCACATTCTTGACCTATCCATAGAGCCATGTCGTGTATCACATCGTGCATCTTGATACATTCTTTAAATCCATCACCCTCCTCTAACAAGCTTGCATTCTTTAGGTCTTCAATGATTTTGTGTCCTCGTCTGCGTGCTTCATATATGTCCTTATGGTCAAAAAATCCTTCACCAATCCAATGTTCTATAAGCTCATCATTCCTAATTTCATATCCCTTGGGAAACACAGAACAGTATATGAAACAAGATTTGGTGATATCGTCTGTCAAGTAATCATAGCTTAGTTTCAAAACCCCAAACTGAAGCTCCATACCTGAAATTTCCACTGGGAATTTCTTCAGTTCTCGGATTGCCTGATCCCATTTCTCGGGAGAATTCTTATCAGCCATTGCTCGTCCAACAGTAACAATGGCAAGTGGCAAGCCTTTGCACCGCTCTGCCACCTTTTCAGCAAGCTGCGGTATATCAGGGTGAGAATTCAGGGTGTTCTCTCCGACCTTCTTCATGAACAAAGCCAAGGCTTCTTCCTGTTCCAAACACTCTACTCTAAACTTCCGTTGAACTTCCATTTCAGTGCATGTTTTCTGTAATCGAGTTGTGATTATTACTCTGAAATACAGAAGACTTGGAAGAGGAGGAACTCCTATTTTTGAGAGATCAAATGGTTGCCATACATCATCTAAAAGTAGCACAAATTTTTTTGTTTTCAAGATGTTGAATATTTTTGTAGCCCTTTCATCCTCTGTTCTACCTTGCCACATGCTATCCGGGATCTGTAATTGATTCCGAATCACCTCTTGAGCCGCTCTCACACTTTCTTGCACCTTTTCTTTCTTGGACACGGCAACCCAAATCACTGTATCGAATTGGTGACTTGTTTTGAGGAACTCATTGTTGATTTTCTTCATTAGTGTTGTTTTTCCAATGCCTCCTGTTCCATATAATCCAATAATTCTTACTTTATAGTCGGTGAGGCAGCTGCACACTCTCTCATACAACCGATCTAAGCCCACGATATGCCCAAGAGGCATTTCATCTACCACAGCACGAGGCAACCTGTCTGGTACAGAATAAAAATGTTCGATAAGCTCATCATTTCTAATCACATATTCCTTGGGAAATATAAAGCAATATATGGAACAAGGTTTGGTGATAGATAATAACTTAGCTTCAAAACATGAAACAATTGATCCTCCGTACCTGAAATTTCTAGTAGGAAGTTCTCCAGCTCCTGTATCGCTTGTTCCCATTCCCCAAGAGTATTCTTATCGGCCAATGCTCGTCCAACAGTAACGAGTGCAAGTGGCAAGCCTTTGCATCTCTCCATAACGCTGTAGGCAAGATTTCGTATATCAGGATGAGAACTTAGAGTGTCCTCTCTGACCATCAGCATGAACAAATTCAAGGCTTCTGTCGATGGCAAACACTCTACTTTAAACCTCCTTTGAGCTTCCATCTCACTGCAGATTTTCAAGGATCGAGTTGTGATTATTACTTTGGACCCGTCTTTAGCATCCGGAGGAAGAGGAACTCCTATTTCTGAGAGATCAATTCGTTGGCATACATTGTCCAACAACAGCAAAAACCTTTGTCTTTTCATGATATTGAATATTTCTATGGCCTTTTCATCCTGACTTCTATTTTGCCACATTCTACCATTGATCTGTAACTTGTTTGCAATCACCTCTTGAGCAGATGTCACGCTTGCTTGATTCGACACTGCAACCCAAATCACTATATTAAATTCGTAAGAAAATTGGCGGAGGCGATCGTTGTTGATTTTCTTCAGTAGTGTTGTCTTGCCAACACCGCGTACTCCATATAATCCAACAATTCCTACTTCATCTTCGTAAAAGCAGCTGCACACCCTCTGAGACAGAGAATCTAAGCCCACGGTATGCCCAAGAGGTAATTCATCTACAACAGGACGAAGAAACATGGCTGCCACTCTTTCAAAATCTCCTCTTGCTATTAGTTCCGCCGCATGCGTGCTTTTTTCAGCCACTCTCTTTACAAGGTTGTATTTTGGCCGGATATTACGACAGCTTCCCAGACAATATTGCTTTTCTAGTAGTAGATCCGCTTCTTGCAGAATCGCATCCACTTCATTTTTCAAAACACCAACGTCACAAAGCCAGCCTTGCACCTCCAGTAGGGGTATCATCTGTTCTCGCTCTTCAAGTTCCAGTCTTCTCTTTACATCTTCACTTCGAAGGTGCAGTCTCTCCATTAGGCGTCTCAAGTTTTCAACATTTTGTTTGAGACCACGGATATGAGAGACACAATTGGCCGTGCAATTCCACAGGCTAGTGGCAAGATTGAGGATTGGGTTCACAGAGTCCATGCTCTCAGGGAATCTGAAAAACCAGGACCTCAAATTCAAGACTTTAGAAAGACCAATGAAGGGGATAAGAGGTGATGGCTGCAAGCTGTATTTTTATTTTTTTTATCTAGTGCGATTTGGTTTTTAATTTATAAAAACATTAAATGGTTCCAGTTAAGCCCAGGTTGTCCGAATCTTAACCTAAATGGAGTTGAGGTTTAAAAAATCTAATCCAAATGAACGTAAGGATTAAAAATAATTATCCAACCCTACCCAAATATTGAGTTGGGTCCAAATTACATTAGGTTAGTCCGTTCACGTTCCACCATTAACTAGAATTATTATATGTTTAATAGTTTATTCCTTTTTGTTTTCCCATTTATAAAATAGTTTATGTTTAGAAATCAATGTGGACTACTTTAATAGGTTTGAAAACTGGGCCAACAAGTGGTTGATTTAATATTGGGTTATGTGTTGTTGCCATTTTCAAGTTATTCCCAGTGAAAGTTTATTTGAAAATGGCCAGGCATGGCCACTTTCAATATTATTATAGTTTATCATCATCGGCCAAACATTTTCTATATTTTTACAAATATTTTATTCAAAATGGTATGACTGATTCATCAAATAACATCTATTTCTCGTCTCTTGAAGGATAAGAATATTTTTAGAACATTATTTCAAAATGAAATGTTTAGAGATGTTGAGGTATCATAGGGAACTTTCATGAACCAATTTCATTTGTCTATTCTATTTTATTGAAATTTTAACATAAATCCTAATCCCATCGAAAAATAGTTTATTTAGATGTCTATATATCTCAATTTAGATTAGATTCCTGGCAACATAAATCATTTACATATTTAATTCAAAAAAATAAAAATAAATTGACCATTGGCTTTACTATTAAAACTCCATCATTGATCCTTGTTCATGATTAATACCAAATTACAACAAGTGATCATGAATAGAACAACTTATGTTTTATAGGAATGAGGGTGATGAAAATGAAAACTGTTCGGGCTCTATTTGAAAATATTTTCAAAAATGGTTTTTCAAAAATAATTTTTAAAAATAATTTTTTAATATTTTTGGAATGAATGTCGTTTATTTTCTAAAACAATGTTCAATTGTACTATAAAAAAAGAGTCTCACTAAATATTTAAATGAAAAGAGATCTTAGTTCTAGTCATTGAACTTCTATTAAATGTAGTAAAGTTTGCTTTTGTTAGAAATTTCATGACATTAACAACAAGAATTTGAGACTTGAATGAAGAATTTCATACCTTCATTTATAATGCTAAACTTTGATGGTTAAAAGACATAAAAATTGTAATACATTTTCACTTTCCTATTTGTTCTTAGCAATGGTTGATGAACAATCCTCACATAAAAGAAAATGATGGTGTGGACCCCACATTTCGGCTTATGCTTTTCCACTCGATAGCGAGCTTGATTTTATTTCAAAAATGATTTTATTTATTAGAAAATGACTTGAAGTCGCCACTTATTTTTGTTTTATTTTTAAAAAGGTAAACAAAATAAGAAAGAAAACCCTAAGTGTGACTCCTTATTACTGGAAAAGGTGGTCTGTGAAAAACCGGATCGGGTTTGGGGGTCAGATTACTTATTGGAAAGGTACGATAAAGACCGTAACACCCCTCTAAGTCCCTAAAGTCTAGTCTCTACTAATGAAATGAAGCTAATGTGGCAATTGATAAGAAAATCAATGAATACTCAAATCAATCATAAACATGGGGGAATCGGAACATGCACAGAGTATGACCAGAGTGAGAGTGGGTGCGTACCTAAGCAATGAACCACTATGCACTATCAAGAGAGGAGGTTAGTACACAATTAAGGAATGATCTCATACATGTCATAGAGAAGAATAAATTAATAATGTATGACAATCAAATCAATCAATCAACTATAAAATCACATATGTTGAGCCCCCACCAAAGCCCAATTTATTTTTGCATGAATCAATTCTATAAATTTCATCACTTGGAATTACAAAATTGAATCTATGCTTATTTTAAAACATTTAAAAAAACATGGGAGTTAGGAAAATCACATACCAAAGGAAATGACAACAGAATTTTATTAAAAATGGGACTCTTAAATTATCCTGAAAATTCTAAGGGTGAGAGATGAGATTATTTGAAAATATTGAAATCCAAAAGGTTATTTGAATGAAGGGATTTGGAAGATTAATTTTCAAAAACCAAGGATGGTGAAATGAGAAAAAAAAAAAAAAAAAAAAAAAAGAAAAACAAAAGGCGACACGTGGCCACCAAGATTTGCATGCCAAAGGTGGCCATGCATCATTCCAATCAAATCCAACCCCAGTTACTTTCATTTGGTTCAAACCCCGAGGGAACAGTCAGCTGCCTTGGTCCTGATCTTTTGGAATGAATTGCTTTCTCTTCTGCTACATGGAGTGCATGTGCCCCTTTCATAGGACAAATCAAGTCTGACAGCATAACCCAGTAGGTCTCTGTCATTCATTTTGAGAGCCTTATGTGCTGCTTCTAAAGTAGCAAACTCAACATGACCCAAAGCCCTTGAACCTCTCGTTTGCATCTGAGGAGTGGCAGGGGTTTTGGAAGCTTTCTTCCCAAATTTTGAATCAATCTGCCTCAACATCTACCATTTCCCTATCATAATCATTCTTCTTTGGGGTCTTGAAGTGATAAGGGAGAATCAAATTCTCCATGATACGTGCTGCATTACTTTTCTGTTAGCAGAATATCTGCTACGTGCTTCCTTCCTTTTCTGTTAACATAATATCCGTTTGTATAGCTGTAGGGATATGCTCAATATTTGTATTTGATTCTTTCCTATTATGTAGGAGTTTACAACTGTAATTATCGTGTATATATAATGAAGAGTTATCTCCTCATCTGGTAAGGAGGATTTCAGTCATTTACCGTGTTTATCAAACACCTTTATGGTATCAGTTTCAAGTTTTCTTTTTTTCGATTCTGACCATGGCTGTTTCGTCTTCTTCACCTCCTACTCTTCCGCTCAATACAATGGTGCATATGCTCACCATTAAACTGACCTCCTCCAATTATCTATTGTGGAGAAATCAGTTCGTTCCTCTATTAGCTAGTCAAGAGCTTTTTGGTTATTTGGACGGTAGCATCACGACTCCTTCTCCCATGATTACTGCCTCTGATGGCACCCCAAAATCCAATCCTACATATACCTCTTGGCTGCATACCGATCAGACACTGCTCAGTTTACTCTATTCTTCTCTCACAGAGGAATCTATGAGTGAGGTACTGGGTTTCCGTCACTCCCACGAGGCCTGGCATGCGCTTGAAGTCTCATTTTCGCACCGATCAAAGACTCGCGAACTGCAACTCAAGGATGAACTCCAACTGACGCACCATGGCTCTCAGTCCATTGCTAAGTTTTCTCGCACCTTCAAAGGCCTTTGCGATCAACTGGCTGCTATTGGACGTCTCATTGACGACACGGATAAAGTCCACTGGTACCTACGCGCATTGGGACCCGACTACAAGATCTTTTCTACCACTATGATGTCACAACTTCCTCTACCATCCTTTGTTGAAATTGTTCCGAAAGCTTTCAGCCATGAAATCTTTGAACGGTCAGTTTCCCATTCATCTTCCAACTCTGCTTATTTTGTGCAGCAAACTTCCAAAGTGGCTGGTCATAAGCAAGTGAAGCATCGGTCTTCAGCTTCTCCTACACCGTTTGCCAACTCAAAGTCATCATCCAACTCCTCCGTCCACTGTCAGTTGTGTGACAAAGAGGGCCACTCGGCTAAACATTGTTGGAGTTTCCTGAAACTCAAGAAGAAGCAATCGACTAACCTTGTTGAGGCTTTTTCTGCCTGCTCGATTCAGGATTTTAATGACTCTGAATGGTTCCCTGACTCTGGTGCAACGTCCCATATGACTAGTGACACCGAAGATGTGGATCAACCGGCTGTCTATTCTGGTAATGAACGTGTCATGGTTGGCAATGGTCAGTCCTTAGCAATCTCTCACACTGGTTCCATTTCATCTCTTGTTCCGTCTAGTCCTCTTCTTTTATCTAATGTCTTAGTTGTTCCTGGAATTAAGAAAAATCTTATTTCTATTAGTCAACTTATTAAAGACAATAATTATTGTGTTACCTTTTCTTCCTCTGGTTTTACCATACAGGATCGGGTCACAAGAGTGGTACTAAGAGTTGGAAGATGTGAAAATGGTCTCTATGTGCTGGATCGTCGTCATCATGCCTTAGTGTCCACTACTTCTTCACCACGAGCATCTGTTCGTTTATGGCATACTCGCCTTGGTCATCCACATTATCGTACTGTTGCTTCTCTTTCTAAATTAGGATCTATTTCTTGTAGTAATAAATTGGTGAACAATGATTCTGAAATTTGTGTTGGTTGTAGACTTGGCAAAAGCCACCGTTTACTTGTTTCTCTAAATAATGAACGGTGTGCTATGCCTTTTGATCGTTTTCACTGTGACCTATGGGGTTCGTCACCAGTTTCTTCCTTTAATGGATATCGATACTATGCGGTTTTCATTGATGATTGTACTAGATTTAGTTGGATATTTCCTTTAAAACACAAATCTGATTTCTTTGATAATTTCATCAATTTACAACATTTTATTGAGACAGTTTTCCGCCAAAATCAAATCATTTCAGTGTGATGGTGGAACTGAGTTTACTAATAATAAGTTTTGCTCTCATTTGCATTCGTGTGGCATTGATCTTCGTCTGGCATGTCCTTACACTCCTAGTCAAAATGGAATTGCCGAACGTAAGCATCGTCATATCATAGAAACAGGTCTTACTCTTATGTTTCATGCTCGTGTGCCGCTCTCCTTATGGGTTGAGGCCTTCTCTACTGCCGTCTTTCTCATTAACCGACTCCCGTCACCATCTCTTGCTGGCAAAACACCTTATGAGCTCCTGTTTGGTAAGCAACCCGATTATTCTATGCTTCGTACTTTTGGGTGTCTTTGCTTCCCTTATTTGAGAGATTACTCACCTAATAAATTGTCTCCAAAATCTACTCCTTGTGTCTTTTTAGGTTATAGTACCTTTCATAAAGGATTTCGGTGCTTAGATCGTAAGACACATCGTGTCTATGTTTCTCGACATGTGTAGTTTTATGAACATACCTTTCCCTATAATGGTGATTCTGTGCAAAATCTGCCATCTAACATTGACTATATTCATTTTTCTGAGTCTCAGGAATGTGTTTCTAGTTCTTCTAACGTTAGTACTTCAGATTCTTTGTCTTCACCATCTTTCTCGAATTCACTGTGTCTGCCTTGCAATGATATTCCACACTTGTCTTCGACTTCTTCTCCTGGTCCGCAAGTTCCTCTTGATGAGGACTCTCTCTTGGATTCTGTTGTTACAGATTCGACCACTCCTTCACCAGTTTCGTCCTCTCCTCGTGTGACCACTTCCAGCCATCCGATGATTACTAGAGGGAAAGCTGGTATATTCAAACCACGGTTGTATCATGCTATGAATATCTCATCTTCTTCTCAGTTGTTTCAAGCTCTTCTTGCTCTCAAAGAGCCACGAGGCTTCAAGTCTGCTGCAAAACACCCTGAATGGCTCTCGGCTATGGATGATGAAATTCACGCACTGAAGAAAAATGATACGTGGGTTCTTGTACCTCGTCCTCAGCATCATAATGTGGTTGGCTGTCGTTGGATTTTCAAAACAAAGCTGCACTCTGATGGGTCTATTGAGCGTCACAAGGCACGTCTTGTGGCTCAAGGATTTTCTCAAGTTCATGGTCTTGATTTTGGTGACACCTTTAGCCCTGTGGTGCGTCCTGCTACAGTCAGAATCATTATATCCTTGGCTGTTACTTCTGGATGGCGTTTACATCAGCTAGATGTTAAAAATGCCTTTCTTCATGGCTTTCTCAATGAAGAGGTGTACATGGAACAACCGCCTGGCTACACTGATCCACAATTTCCTCAGCATGTTTGTCGTCTAAAACGTGCTCTTTATGGCTTGAAACAAGCTCCTCGAGCTTGGTTTCATCGATTTAGCTCATTTTTGCTCAAACTTGGTTTTCACTCTAGTCAGGCTGATTCTTCGTTGTTTGTCTATCACTCCTCGCTTGGTACTATTTACTTACTTCTTTATGTTGATGACATGATCATCACTGGAAGTACTCCTTCTCTGGTTCACACCTTTATTACTCGGCTTTCCAACGAATTCTCCATGAAGGATTTGGGTGATCTTCATTATTTTCTCGGAGTTGAAGTCCAAGCTAATGAGAAGGGTCTATTTCTCAGTCAAACGAAGTATGCTCTTGATCTCTTGCAACGTGCTTCAATGATTGATGCCAAGCCTATATTTACACCTTTTGTTGTTGGACAGCATCTATCCGTCGAAGGGACTCTATTCTTCGACCCTACTCTGTTTCGTTCTCTTGCCGGTGCTCTTCAATACCTCACGATCACCAGGCCTGATTTGCCCTTCAGTGTCAACTCCATTTGCCAGTTCATGCATGCTCCCACCGAGGATCATTTTCGTGCTCTCAAGCGTATCTTGCGCTATGTTAAAGGCACTGCTCATCATGGTCTTCAACTTCACAAACAGTCCACTCGTGATCTTCTTGGCTACTCTGATGCGGACTGGGCTGGATGTCCTGATACACGTCGTTCTACTACCGGCTATGCTATCTTTTTTGGAGCTAATTTAATCTCTTGGTCTTCTAAGAAACAAAGCACTGTCTCTCGTTCAAGTGCAGAAGCCGAATATCACTCCTTAGCTGTTGCTACTGCTGATATTGCATGGATTATTCAGTTGCTTCGGGACCTTCATGTTACACTCTCAGTGCCACCTAAAATTCTTTGTGACAATCAAAGTGCAATTTTTATGACAGTCAATCCGGTTACTCGTCCTCGATCCAAACATATTGCAATCGACTACCATTTTGTTCGTGAACTTGTTGATAAAGGCACTTTGAAAATTGATTTGGTTCCTTCACATCTACAGCTTGCTGATTCACTGACCAAAGGAGTTACCAAGCCACAGTTCTATCTCTTTCGAAGCAAGCTCAGCGTTCTCCCTTCTACCACGTTCACCTTGCAGGGGGGTGATAAGGGAGAATCAAATTCTCCATGATACGTGCTGCATTACTTTTCTGTTAGCAGAATATCTGCTACGTGCTTCCTTCCTTTTCTGTTAACATAATATCCGCTTGTATAGCTGTAGGGATATGCTCAATATTTGTATTTGATTCTTTCCTATTATGTAGGAGTTTACAACTGTAATTATCGTGTATATATAATGAAGAGTTATCTCCTCATCTGGTAAGGAGGATTTCAGTCATTTACCGTGTTTATCAAACACCTTTATGAAGGCTCTTCCTCATCGCTTTCTTCCTCAGATGAATCCTACTCTGAAGGATCCTCCTTTCCCCTCATCAGCCTTCATTCATACCTTTCACCAATGGTGACATTTGAAATTTCACCTGACATCTCACTGCCTATTCCAACCCCAGAACACGTTGGAGTAATCCCTGAAAGTCTCTTCATTATGATATTTGAACTTGGGCGAGCCGTAGCGATGCTGTACTGATCCCACCAGCTTTTCACTGCTACCAAATCACTCCTTGCTCTCAATGTAATAGTCTTCAATACGGGCATTGGTATCTTAAGAAATAACACGGTTGTGAAGCTGAGGTTCCGGAAAGTCAGGTGATTGACCAATGAATGGATCTGCGCGTTCCAATTCAATGGCATTTGTGTATCTTATAAGATTCTCAGGGAAAAAAAATTCATCAGTCCATGCCTCTTGGAATCTGAACCCATAACAATCGCCTCCAGATATCAGGAAGTGTTCAAGTATGTCAAGATCCACACTCATATTTCCCATGGAAGAAGAAGAATTTAACCCTACAGAAGTTTATGAATGGGATAGAAACTGTGCTCCGACTTTCATTGCCACCATTATAAATGTGATGCTAAACCTGATGATGCTTGTCCCGATATGGAAGAAAGAATGGCAGGCTGCCCATTTAAATTAAACTGACGCTGCAAGCTTTCAGAAATTCTAACATCTTGTGAGAAAATTGACTCCGAAATAGTCAGAAGGATGATCCAACCTTGACTATATTATGAAATTTACTCTGCTTCTATCCCACTTTGGCACCACTATAGTCTCCACTACTCTGTTATATCCCTGGAGGAGATGAATGGAGTGATTGGTTTCGCTGACCAACAAAGGGTAGGCCTTGGAACAGTGCAAGTAAATATGAGGATATATAAGAGTCCAGCTTCTTCTTTACGGAATTATTTCAGTGGTTCTTTATAGCATTGTCTGTCTCTTCTGACAAGTGTTTTGTCAATTCTGCCCTCTTGTTTCTATATATCTGATAAGCACGAATCAATGCCAACTTCTCTTCTTGAGTCCATGCCTCTTTGTTTATGGCAGGAGCAATTTGGGACGTCACTTTCAATCACGGGAAAAATGACTCGGAATTATCAACGATGATAGATTCATTGCAGCAAGAATAGCATGCTAGAAGGGCATTTTGATTCGCGATATCCTTCTGAACCTCTGAAAGCGGAGACGAGATAGCCAGCCATAACGATGCTGCCACTATTTGGCGATGATAATTCCCATGCGAAGCCAACTAATTCTCAGTGGAGTAACATCATTGCTTGTAGCAGGCTCAAACAAACTGGCAAAAACATTCTCAGTCACAACGGCTAAGAGATTTATGTGAACGCTTGTCGATCCGTTTTCATTAAAAAGAAGGGAAAGACATGCTCAGACCAATCTGTCATTTATCCAGCCTCATACACAGCATAAGCTTTTATTTGCAATCTTCTTTGATAATGAAGTGAATAACTCCACCATGCAGCCCTAAAGTGGGAATAAGAGGAAGGTTTCTTCTTCTTCTTCCATCGTCGCCCCCTCTGAGTGCCCATTCTCAATACCCAGAATGAAAACGCATCAAGCACAGTGACAGTCATCAGAGGTTTGCGCTGATTCAAGGGCCATTCACGTGGGTCTTCCATGTTCATGATAGCAGTTTCCAGAAAACCCGAGAAACCCATAGCATGAACCAACTCTAAGAGTGTTATATTGGGTATGGAGACGAAGAGAAGGTCGGGGTTTGGTGATGGGTATGTTGGGTGTAACGGGTATGGAAAATCTGGGTCGTGAGAGACTGCATGAAATAGTGAAAACGGTGGGAAAGGTGAATGGGAATGAAGATGAAAAATGGTGAAATGAAAAATGGAAGTGCATGTACGTGGTGGGCATGGGAAAGAGAATGGGCATAAAAATAAAGAACGATGAGATGGAAACGACTATGCATGACAGGGAGGATGATTAAAGATAACGAAAATATGGGTGTGATGGATGGGTGAGTCAAATGGTTTTGATGGGTATTGGAATGGTGAAAAGGTGGTGAAAATGGAATGAATATGCATGCACGTGGCGGGTAAGGGAAGTACGAAAGAGAGGTAGGGAGATAGGTTCGGTGGGCATGAAAATATCAGGGAGAGATGTAGGTTTAGTGGTATGGTTGGATGGGTTTATGCAAGGGTATTCCCATGATGGGAATAAAGGATAAAAAATGGGTATTGTGGAATATGGTAGTGGGTATTAGAAAAATGACGATGGGCAAGGAAGGGAATGAAGGACACGTGGTGTTAAAAAGAAATGTGGTATACATAGGGGTATGTGGTAAGGGTGTAGGTGGAAACGGGTATGAATAAGAAAGGGGTATAACGGGTAAAGTGGCCATGCAAGGCCATGCTAGAAAGAGAAAAAAAAAAAAGGGTCCCAAAGGTGCCACAAAGCCTTTTTGTTGTTGTCAGCATCTCCCAGAAGAGCAAAAAAAAATGCCTTGGATCAGACGAAGCTCCGGAGTTTCTTCTACCTGGGCCTTTGGAATTGCATGATCTTTCATGTATGCCCAGTCAGGCATCTTCCACAGACTATCAAGTAGAATTTCATAGTTCTCTATACTCTTGCCAAAGTCTACCAATGCATCCCACTGACTAAGCTGAGAAGCACAACAAATCCATTGCTCTTCCCAAAGACACATCTCAGCCTTAGGGACTGTATTGTTGTAAGTGCCTTGAGTTGCCTTAACCATGGCTTGGTAGAAGAGGCTCTGAGCACGCTGCCAGTAACCATGCTGAACAAGTGAAAGGCTAGCCCTGGTTTCTGCAGTAATCGACCTTTTCTTCCACAACCCACACCTCATATCTTCTTCATTAAGCAATCGATAAAGCTCAACCAGGGACTCAGAGCACTTTGTATCATTCATGAACAACAACATTACATGAGTCTCAAGCATTCTTGACAGAAATCATAAGCACCATTACAAGTCAAAAACAGGGGAAAAATAAAATAGAAGGGAAATAGAGGTAGAGCTAGAATAAACATGATTAAAAAGATAAAAACCATGAGTCACAGCTTCATCTCACGGGTGATCGATGAGCTTGAAAAATTGAGTGGGATGAACAAAAGGGGTTGCAAATGCAAACAAGAAACACGGCTGCAAATATCAACAGAACAGAGCTAAGCCAATCTCAACAAAACCAAATAAAAGAAATGAACACGTTAGGGCCCCATCAAAGCAACTCAGAAATCATTCAGAATAAGCATGTGATCCTCTGTGCCCCCTTCCAATCAACATAATGCTGAAAAATCAACAGCAAACTGAGGAGAATAGTGAAAAATGAGAAACAAGAAGATTGCAGTGTCCATACCTGGTGGGTTTCCCCTTGGGTGCGATGCCCCCAAGTTCCACTTACCTTTCCTCTGTTCTACTTCCTCAAGCAACACCCATGCTATCAACTTCACTCTTAGCTGATTTTCCTCTGTGAGCTATCAACACTTATTTTCCTTCCTGTTGGAAATCAAGCCAGCATCCTCTGTTTACTTCCCTAATTAGTGTAATGTACAGCCTTTATTATAATTGATTTAGGAATAATTCTAGCAAGGTAGTTTATTCACTTTCCATGTAAGAGTAGTTTATTTACTTTCCATGTAAGAGTAGTTTATTTAATTCCCATGTAAGAGTTTATTCACTTTCCATGTAAGGGAAATTCCATTCCGGAATTGTCTCATATCCGTAGGCTATTTATTTATGCTTCCATTCATTGTAAAGGAAGGTATCACAGAATGAATTGAGGTGTTCCTCCATATTTTGTCTTCAAATTCCTTCATATTTTTCTTCAAATTCTTCATGGTATCAGAGCAGGTTTAATCCTGTCTCATCGTCTTCATCTTTAGTCAGTTTTTACTCAATTCTATTCTTCTAATTTATGCCTAAATACGGTCCAGCCTTTGGAATGGCTACCAACTCATCATCCTCTACTTCTGATATCATCATCTCATCGTCTTCATCCTCTCATCAGATGGAAACCTCTCATCTTCCAATCACAGCCCATAAACTGAATGGGCAAAATTATTTGCAATGGTCTCAGTCCATATTAATGTTTATACGGGGAAAGGAGAAAGATGACTACATCACCGGAGCTTCGGCGGCACCAGAAACCACAGCATCAACCTACAAAAAGTGGATAGCAGAAAATAATATGGTCATGTCCTGGCTAGTCAACTCTATGACCGCTGACATTGGTGAAAATTTTCTGTCATTTGATACTGCCAAAGAAATCTGGGACACTGCAAAAGAAACTTTCTCAGACAAGGAAAACACATTTGAAATCATCCAGATTGAAGGCATCCTCCACGATTTGCGTCAAGGAAACCTTACGGTAACTGAATATTTCAATACTCTTACTCGTCTATGGCGTCAACTTGATACGTTTGAGGTTCATAATTGGAATTGTGTTACAGATGGTTTTTTGTATAAAAAGATTGTCGAAGGGAAACGTGTGTTTAAATTTTTGTTAGGTTTGAACAAAAATCTTGATGAAATTAGAGGAAGAATCATGGGAGTAAAACCCCTACCTAGCCTCAGAGAGGCATTCTCTGAAGTCCGTCGCGAAGAAAGTCGGAAAAATCTCATGATGGGATCCCATCAACAACTGAATATGGCAGAAAGCTCGGCTCTTAAGACTCAATTCGCTCCTTTTGACAACCGTCAAAAAATTAAAGGAGGTAGACCTTGGTGTGATCATTGCAGAAAGCCGGGACACTCAAGAGAAACTTGCTGGAAGATTCATGGAAAGCCAGTAGATTGGAAGCCACGTCAACCACTTGAGAAAGAAGGACGAGGCAATCATGTGGCTACCGATGAACAATCGCCACAACCTGAAGCTAGCCCTTTTAATAAGGAGCAAATGGAGATGCTTCAGAAACTACTGTCTCCTCTTCTGTCAGTACAGTCACAAACTGGCTCATCTTCCAACCAGGTCATTGGTTCCGGAACCTTGGCTCACAAAGGTAATTTTTTGAGTGCCTTCACTGCTGGTAAGAAACGTAAAAAACCTTGGATAGTGGACTCAGGAGCATCTGATCATATGACGGGAGATGCGACAATTTTTGATACATATAGCTCATGTCCAAATAATTTAACAGTCCGAATAGCAGATGGTTCACTATCAAAGGTTGCCGGAACAGGTTCAGTTGTGCTATCAAGGGATCTTACTCTCAACTCTGTTCTCCTTGTTCCTAACTTGGACTGTAATCTATTGTCAATTAGTAAACTCACTAAGGAAAAGAGGTGTATTACTAATTTTTCCTCCACTCACTATGAATTTCAGGATTTGGATTCGGGGAAGACGATTGGCAATGCTGAGGAATGCTCTGGACTCTACATCCTTAAGGAGCGCCACGATCCACAAGAACAACCTCAAATGACAGTTGGTAGTAATTCTTTTTCGGTTTCATGTCAAAATAACGATAGTGCAATTAGGTTGTGGCACTATCGCTTAGGTCATCCAAATGTTATGTATCTCAAGCATTTATTTCCTTCATTATTTAATAAAAATTCACAATCCTTTGAGTGTGAAATCTGTCAATTATCAAAGCAAGTCCGGTCTCATTTTCCCATTCAACCCTATAAAGAGTCTAGTCCATTCTCAATGATTCATAGCGATATCTGGGGTCCGTCAAGAATAAAAAATGTAACTGGTACTAGGTGGTTTGTCTCATTCATAGATGATCACACTAGATTAACTTGGGTATTCCTCATTAAAGAAAAATCTGAAACGAGTCAAATTTTCAAAAATTTTAAAAATATGATTCAGACCCAATTCCAGTCAAAAATACAAATTCTAAAGTATGATAATGTTAGGGATTATTTCAACTCCATTCTAGGAGAATTTCTAGCACAAGAAGGGATAGTTCACTTAAGTTCATGTGTTGATACCCCACAACAAAACGGAATCGCTGAAAGGAAAAATAGGCATTTGTTAGAGGTGGCTAGATCACTAATGTTCTCCATGAATGTTCCAAAATTATTCTGGGGGCAAGCTGTCCTTACGGCAGCCTACCTCATCAATAGGATGCCGTCTAGAGTACTAAAATTCCAAACACCTTGTCAAACTCTCCTAAAATCCTTTCCGACTACTCGTCTTATCTCCACCGTCCCACCCAAAATTTTCGGGTGCTCTGTCTTTGTTCATATCAATCAACAACATAGAAGTAAACTTGATCCTAGGTCACTCAAGTGCATCTTTCTTGGGTATTCTTCAAATCAAAAAGGGTATAAGTGTTACTCTCCGGTCACAAGAAAATTCTACAATTCAATGGATGTCACCTTTTTTGAAACCCAGCCTTACTATCCCAAAAACGATATTCAGGGGGAGAATTCAACTCAGGAATATCAATTTTGGGATCTTGAGTCATTCAGTGAGTCACCCATCACCACTGAAAATCACATTCCTCCAGAGTCATTTAATCAACCCGAGTCCATTGTTGACTTGTGGGATAAAGAGCACATCCAAGAGGAAACGGAGGAAAGAGCACTTTCTCAACAAACCCATGAGGCAGAACCTGGTCCTAATCCAAGCAAACTTCCAGGTAACAACGCTCCTGATGGTACTGTTGATTCCGAGTTAGAAAATGATATTCTTAATATGCCCATAGCTTGGAGGAAAGGAGTTAGATCATGCACTCAGCATCCCATTGGAAATTTTATTTCTTATGATAAGCTATCACCTACGTTTCGTGCATTCACTTCTAGCATCACAGAGATACAAGTTCCTCAGAATATTCATGAAGCTTTCAAGTATCCTAAGTGGAAGGCGGCAGTCGATGAGGAAGTTCGGGCGCTGGAAAAGAATGGTACGTGGGAAATTATTGACCTCCCAAGAGGTAAGAAACCAATTGGGTGTAAGTGGATTTTCACAGTAAAGTACAAGGCAGATGGTAATGTGGACAGATATAAGGCTCGGTTGGTCGCCAAAGGATTCACCCAATCCTATGGCATTGACTATCAAGAAACTTTTGCTCCAGTTGCCAAGCTCAATACTGTTCGTGTACTTTTATCCTTAGCAGCTAATCTCGATTGGTCGCTTCACCAACTTGATGTGAAGAATGCATTCCTCAATGGTGACTTAGAGGAAGAAGTTTACATGGACATTCCTGCTGGACTTGAGACGACATCAAATTTCAACAAGGTTTGCAGACTCCGAAAATCCTTGTATGGTCTCAAACAATCTCCCAGGGCCTGGTTTGAACGGTTCACTAAGGTAGTGAAAAGGTACGGATTCGTTCAATGTCAATCCGATCACACATTATTTGTGAAACACTTCCCAGAAGGGAAACTGGCAATTATCATTGTATATGTGGACGACATAATTTTGACAGGTGATCATGAAGAGAAAATTGACTTACTTAAAAAATTACTGACAAAGGAATTTGAGATCAAGGATATTGGAAACCTCAAGTACTTTCTCGGAATGGAGATTGCTAGGTCAAAGAAAGGTATAGCAGTCTCACAACGCAAATACATTCTGGACTTATTGAATGAAACAGGAATGCTAGGATGCAAGCCGGCAGAAACACCTATGGATACAACTGTCAAACTGGAAGAAAGTGATGGAAGTGCGCCAGTTGATAAAGGAAGATATCAACGTCTTGTGGGGAAACTCATCTATCTTTCTCATACAAGGCCAGACATCGGCTTCTCCGTTAGTGTGGTAAGTCAATTCATGAATAATCCAACCGAAAAACACATGACTGCTGTGATCAGAATATTGAGATACCTCAAGATGACACCGGGAAAGGGCCTCTTCTTTCAAAGAACAACAAAGAAAGAGATTGAAATTTTTTCAGATGCAGATTGGGCAGGTTCAGTGACTGATCGAAGATCAACTTCAGGCTATTGTTCATTTGTCTGGGGGAACTTGGTTACATGGCGAAGCAAGAAACAGTCAGTGGTAGCCCGTAGCAGTGCTGAGGCAGAATTTCGTGCTATGGCACAAGGTATCTGCGAGGGAATCTGGTTGAACAGGCTGTTAGAAGAATTACGGGTTCCATTGAAGCATCCCATGGTGTTATACTGCGACAATCAAGCTGCCATCAGTATCGCTAAGAATCCGGTTCATCATGATCGAACTAAGCACGTGGAGATAGATCGACACTTTATCAAGGAAAAGATTGAAGAAGGAGTTTTCAAAGTCAGCTACACTCCGACAAACTGTCAAACGGCTGACATTCTCACAAAAGCTCTTGCTCGAGTTAACTTCGAAGATCTGACAGAAAAACTTGGAATGATCAACATCTACAACGCGGCTTGAGGGGGAGTGTTGGAAATCAAGCCAGCATCCTCTGTTTACTTCCCTAATTAGTGTAATGTACAGCCTTTATTATAATTGATTTAGGAATAATTCTAGCAAGGTAGTTTATTCACTTTCCATGTAAGAGTAGTTTATTTACTTTCCATGTAAGAGTAGTTTATTTAATTCCCATGTAAGAGTTTATTCACTTTCCATGTAAGGGAAATTCCATTCCGGAATTGTCTCATATCCGTAGGCTATTTATTTATGCTTTCATTCATTGTAAAGGAAGGTATCACAGAATGAATTGAGGTGTTCCTCCATATTTTGTCTTCAAATTCCTTCATATTTTTCTTCAAATTCTTCACTTCCTTGTAACCAGCAGGCTCGCTTTCTCCAAAACCCACACTCCAAAAACCACAGCTCTCTCCCTCCAAAAAAAAAAAAAAAAATATCTCTTCGTTCACACTTTCTGCTCCATACCCTCTGTAGCTTACTCTGTTTCTCTCATTTTCTCCACCCACAGCCTGCCCTTTCCCTCTGCTTCTCCTCAAGACTCAATGCGTTCTTCCCTTTTTTCTCTAAGTTAGCCTCTCCGAAAACCTCCTCCAAACCTAAACGGCAACCCCTCAGCACCCTCTAGGCAGCTTCCTCCCCAAGCTAAACCCTCTCTGCCTCACTAACGGCCTGCCCTCTCCTCTCTGCCCTGGTCCTTCAGCCAACTTCACCCCAAGAGAAAATCTCCCTCAAAAATATCTCCCAAAACCAGCACCAAAAAGCACCACCTCCTCTAGCCTCAGCAACAAAACCCACCCTCTCTCACTAACGGCCTGCAGCTTTTTGGAATCTTTCCGTGACAAGTGTCTCATTCTGATGGCTTCAACCAGCTCCCTCTCAACGGCAAAATGCATTACCTGGTGACCAATCTTCAAGGTCCACGTGGCTCCACGAGATCTGGACACTTGACAAAACAAAAATGCATAAAATGCACTCCCAAATTGGGGGCCTACAGATGGGTACACAAACGGACAATGACTTATATGTATAGTGCTTTATGATATTTCTCATCATTGAATAAAAAGTTAAAGTTCTGTATATCTTATTTTCTTATTATAAATTTTAGAACACGAGCTCAATGAATTTTTCAATTGTTTTACGATACATCTAATTAATGTCATTAGAATATATAAATATGCATGAATCACAAGTCCATTAGTTTTAATATAATTTTTTTTAGATATACTCCTAAAATGTTATAATATATAAATAAATATAAATAACTCTAATAACTCTAACATCCCTATTAGAGTTTGACAAAAGCTTAAAAAATAATATAAATATTCAAAAAATTAGAATGGTGTTTCATAAGATAAATCCAATAATATCGAGTATAATTATTAATGAAATAAATATAATCTCTAGACCCTTCTTTTGTGAAAATTGGAGAATGTCTCCATGTATTATAATGAATTAAATCAAATGATGTGGAAGAAGATGAATCAATTCTATTAAAAGACAAGACAATGAAAAAGAATATATAGAAATCAAATTATATATATATATATATATATATATATATATATATATATATATATATATATATATATATATAATTTTAATTCTTGTAACTTACAACATCTATAGAATATACATCATTTTTTGACATATACCTTGCTTTACCTTTTTTTCGTTAATAATCTAAGCAATTATGGTTTTCGGCCATGAATTAAATGTTGGAAGAAAGAGGATATATATTTCATGTTAAAAGAAAAAAGAAAAATCATGAGTGGGAACTTTGTTGTTCCAAACATGCATGTAACTAATTGTTTTTAATTAGAATTGAATATGAAGAGATGCAAAAATAGACCTGAAAAATTAAATAGTGAATAGAGTCAGGAAACATGAAGGAACAATCCTATGATTATAAAAATAAATGAACCAAAAGTCTATACCAAAAAGCAGTGTGGATGTAGAAAAGATTATTTGAACCTTGAGAGAGCATGTGGAAAATAATGAAATCGCATAAAATGGCAAAAATATAAGCAGTCATTATGCTAATGTTGGAAGCATGACATGATGCAACAAAATAATTTTTTTTTAATAAATTTATTTATTATAATTTTTCATCTCTATTTTATCCTTGGTTGCATTACTTGTTTATGAGCATTCTTGTTTGTACTTATATTATACATGATATGAGTGCATTAAAAGTTATATAAATAATCCAAGTCATGAATTTCTTACAAAATCATAAGTTGTTTACAGTTGGCTCATGAAATTGGGTAATCCATCATATTGTAATGCACTACTTATTAATTGGAAAGATAGTTTATCTTGGTTATTGTGAACCTGTATTTTTCACGTGCATCTCGATTTGATGATGAGACTTTGACTCAATGAAAATTTTATATTTTGAAAACTGATTTTTTTTTTTTTTTTTTTTTTGTTAATGTTCTGGAGTCGCTATTTATCTCATTATTTCTTAAAAGAGAAAAAAAAAACCCCAAAGAGTGACTTCTTATTTAAAAAGATAAGTTTGCAAACCAATAATATGTTTAGGGGTCTGATTACCTATGAGGAAGGTACGAAGATAGATGATAACACATTTCTAAGCCTTTATACCTATGATCTCTAATCTACAAGTAGAAAAAACTTTGACATTAATAAATTAATTAATAGATACAATCTAAATAATATATCATCATGATGAGTTGTTAAAAAAGAGAATAAAGTATCATTGAATTGCATAATTTTATTTGTATAAACAAGATCCAGTTTAATAATGATTTCAAGAGTTTGAATTTTATTCACATGAATAAAATTAGGCTTAAATTACAAAATTTATTTGTGACATGAATTCCTAATTTGGCTAGATCACATAAAGATCTAATAAAAAATAAAACAAATAAATGATGAAGAAAAATGAAATAATAAAATAAAAACAAAAATAATGATAAAAATTATGATTTTACACATTTACATTGCTAAAAAGAGTTTGATCAAATGTACACAATTCAAAAGTTCATAAAACATATTTTTATTTCAGTATTTTTGATATACATGATAATAGCAAAACCAACTTGATTTATGTACAAGATAAATTTATGAAACAAGATGATTTTCTTTAACAATGTTATTAAAGAATAATCTATCCAAAATTTGATTTAATCTCCAAGAACTTACAAAATATATTCACAAAATGGTTTCTTGATTAACATTGATATAGAATGTTTGATTCAATCAGTGTGTTTTCACAAAAAAAAAAAAAAGAAGGATTTCCTTACTATTTTTATTAATACAAACAAAAAAAAATGATTATTTCAATTTTTATAAATATTATTATGAGATTTTAAAGAAAGGTTTGATTGTTTTTTAAAATACAACACATTTATAAAAGAGTTCAAGAGGGCTTATCTACGTAAAAAAAAAAAAAAAAAAAAAGACTTCTAATTCAATTACTTGGATACATCTTATTTACAAAAAGAAGTTTCATTTTAAAAAAAAAGACTTCTAATTCAATTACTTGGAAAAATCAAGATTTGTTGTGGGGCTTTTTGCAGAGAATCTATTGAATTTTTTCCCCGAGTTGACCGAGTTAACTCGAAATATCGGTCGACTCATCCGAGTCCAACCGATTCAGGCCGAGTTTAGGTATCTGGTATCGGACTCGTCGCGGTCCACTTCGAGGCGGATACGACTCGGCCGAGTCGTACCGGACTCGGCCGATTTTTTGAACACTGCTAGAAATCCAGCCTTGTACTTGATCCAGACGCCTCATTTGTTGCCTCTCAGCCACATTCACCCTCCTATTCACATCGTTCCTTAACTCCCTTAATTTTTGGAGCTCTGTTCTCAAAGTCACCTGATTTTATTCAAGTTTGCATATGTAATTTGCTCGAGCAGCAGTGCAATCACAGCAGCGGCCAGTGATGTCCTCGGTAGAGAAGAAAACTGAGCAAACGTTTCCCATTGATGATTGATGTATGAAAAATTCTGAGGAGAAAGTAAGAAAGAAGAATGACAAATGGGAAGGATAAAAGGAATGTCTTTCATTTGCAGGGAAAATTGAGGAGGGGAAGAGAGGAGAAAAGGAAGGGCTAGAAAGTGGTTGAGCGAGTGAGCAGTCAGGCCAAAAAAGCCAGCTGGACCTCCAGCTAAGCTTATGGGTATAGCATTATTGGTGCACCACAGCTTAGCTGGAGGTCCAGTTGGCTTTTTTGACCGGGAAAATTACCCAATAGAGTGGGTGGGGTAAAAAAATAACCTGGAAGGGTCAGTAGATATGATAATTCTTCTAAAGGCCTTATATTAGACCAATTTACCCTTTAATATTAAATAAATTCTAAAATTATAATTTTTAAAGAAAAGAAAATTGGAAAAAAATGGAGAAGGAATCTATTGTTCCAGTCCCCTTCCCGTGAAAGCTTCCCTTTCACATCATCGGGTGTTTTCATGGTGGTATCGTATTATGTCCTTAACGACATACTCAATATTGTGTATTCGTCTGTAGTTCTATTGTTCCAGTAGTGTCTTTGTCGAAGGCTTCCATTTTGCATCATCGTCGGCATGTCTCCATTTTCTGCATTGTGTCTTCGATGAGATCTTCAATTGCATCTTTTTTTCATTGTATGTGAAATACTTGAAATTTTTTCATTTAAATATGAGAAATCTTATTTATTGTGATTTTAGTTTCTAGGGTTTATATGGGGTACCTATTCACATTGGTATGGATTGTCATGGTGTTATGTTCTTCGATTTGCAAGACTAAATAAATGTGGATTAATATTATGAAAATTGCTTCTAGATGAGGATTTGGTAATACAAATAAGAGAAACTATTTTATAATCATTTTAAGATTTGATTATAATGGGGGAATGAGAGGCATTAGGATATGCAAAGCATATTCAATTGGAAGGATGTTCAAAAATTGGTTTTATCTTACTGGAAAAAAAAATTGTAACATTTTAGTTATTATAATCATTTAAGTTGCTAAATTCATGGAGGATATTAGGATTTCAACAGTAAAATTTCTGGAGGATGTTGTTATTTTAAGGTTTTTATGTTGACTTGTGTATTGTAATCATTTCAAGGCTTTATTCTCTATAGAAATTGTCTTCTTGATTATGTATAATAATGGAAAACCTACATCTAGTTCATGATCAATTATATAAGAAACAGATAACCAAGGGAAATGGAAAGATAGAGTATGAATGAAGTTTGACTGCGTTATTTTAATTGTTTATTTGGGAAAAACCAATATGACCTCTTATTCAAGTTGTTGTAGTTATTTTGGTTATTTATTATAGGTGGTCACTGAAGAATCTAGAATAAATAAGAATTTTAAAGGTGTTCTTAAATATCCCAAAGTGCGAGTAAGACTCTAAAAGATAGGACTATGTTGGGTTTTGTAAAATAGACTTTATTTATGAATGAAAATCACTTTTGGTTGGATTATGGTTACTAATAGGTCTATGAAATTTTGTTAGCACATTAGCTTCTTTATTATTCTTAAAAATGGGAAATTTTTTTTAGTCACTTTGTGCAAAGTTGGACTTGGTATGGAAAATGAAGGTCATTCCATGACTTAGTTGCCTTTTTAATTCCAAACAGTCCTTATACTCCCAATTGGGAAAGTAGAAAATATAGTTGATTACCCACAAATAATAATGTTTTATCTGTCTAGTTCAAGATGCTCTAGTGCATTGAATTAAAAGCATATAGAAAATCTTTTGTATACATATTAATTGGACTTATGAACTCTTTATCATTACATTGAGTTTCATTGTCCAAAAGTTAAACCCATTAAAGCTGAAAGCATCAAACTCTCTTCTATAAACACCATTGTATGATTATCTTTTGTATAATTACACCTATAGGAAACCTGAATCCCAACTAGTCTAATATTTTTAGATGAGTCCAAGCACCATGATTGGTTCTCTTTGTATGTATCATTTATGTTTTTGCTTTCCTATATGAGTATTGGTGTGTTCTTATAGGATACTTGCTATTTGATTTTATTTGATTTATTTTTTATTTTCAACTTCTTTAATAGATAGATCATTGAAAAAGAAAGTTTATTGAAAGTGAATTTTTATAAAATATTGAGGTATAAGAAATGAAATATAGGGATGAAATAGAAAAGAAAAAGAATTATTATGATATATGTCTTTTTTTTTACTTGGTTTTAATTATTATTTTTTTCTATACCATCGTTATAGTCACTTGTATTTTCCATTAATTTTGTCTCTTGCTTTTTGCATCTTGTTTAGATTCTCATTTGTCATTTTGTAGTCTAGTGGTTGGGATTTTATAAATTAAGACACAAACTGATAAGACAAAAAAATTAACTTAATTCTAATAGGGATCAATAACAGTAGTTACACCAAAATAAATAAGGGTACAACACAAATGCATTACATTTACAATACAATTATAATAAAATGACAGCACATTACAACAATAGTTGATTTATTGTACTTTTAAAATTTTAGAATGAGGTCAAATCAAAATCCAGCTTAATTTAAATTTCATAACTAATTTTTATAAATTATATACGGTTTAAAAGGTTACCCATGATGAGCATTAACAATGTGTACATATTGGATTACCATCAAACAACCTAAATTTGTTCTCTACTACTACAATGGTTCACTGTGTTTATAGTAGCATGTATGCAACTATATTTGGGATCACTAATAGTAGTTACACAAAAATAAATAAGGGTACAATACAAATGCCCTACATTTACAATACCATTGCACTATAAGTACAACATATTACAACATTACTTGAATCATTGTACATTTAAAAAATTTTAATTATGACAATTGATTATTTGCTATAAATTTGATAGTGCAGTGTAGAGCATAATACATGGATAAAAGGCAAAAACAATACAATACCACCAGCTTTGAACATTCTTTTAATTAGTATTATGTTATTTTGATTATATTAATGTTTGACATTGTTGTTTAATTTTAATGTATTAATTTTTATTTTATAATATTATTTATTTACTTCTACAGGAGGTTAAAATAAATAGTCGCTCCTGCACCAAAAAACTTAGACATCTACTTGATGATCCAAGTGATGAAAAGAAGACTATAATTCAAGATATTGGCTTTGGTGGATTGCTTCAGCTTTCCTCCACAAAGCTGAGGCATAACTTATGTAGATGGATGATAAATCATTTCAATATAGCCCACTGTAGATTAGACATAGGACAAGAAAGACCATTTCCAATTACTTGTTCTGATGTAGGCCGGTGAAATTCTAGGAATTCCATATGTTGGTAGGAGGCTCCTACTTTCACCTACCAATAGGAATAATAGGATGGAAAACCTATCAGTCCTTAGAGATAGGCTAATTTCAATGGAAAACATGGGTGACTTTAAAAAATTGTTTATCTTCTTCTCATGTGCTACATTACTTGCTCCAACATCGAAGTTGGATGGTAGCCATGAGTTGTGGTGTTCAATGGAAGACATGGGTGACTTTAAAAAATTGTTTATCTTCTTCTCATGTACTACATTACTTGCTCCAACATCGAAGTTGGATGGTAGCCATGAGTTGTGGTGTACTTTGCTTGTTGAAGACTTTGACATCAATGTTAATTGGGGTCAATTTGTACTTGACTCATTGGTTGCTAGAATTAGACTTTTTTGATTGGATAAAGGCTAAAGGTTTACAGGTTGTTTTCTTTTTTTTTGCATGTAGATACCTTTTTTTATTAAATGTTAAAGGTTTCCATATCATTTTCTATGTTTTAACAAGTCTTTTCTAAATAACATATTGATGTGTGGAATATTTGTGTATTACCTTTTTTATGTAAATAAATTCTACATTCCAACTATGTTGGTGCCATGTATCATTCCTATATGTGCAATGTGGAGTAATGACCTGATGAAGAAAATGGTGCATGCAGAGTTGCAGGATTATGGTGACTTTGGACTAGTCGATGTAAGGGACAAAATTTTATTTCTACATTTTCTTTTATTTTCATATTTGAAAAATTATTTTTAAAAAAATTATATACTCTTTTTATTATTGTAAGTTCAGGAATATGAAAAGGGGGAAGATACGCATGAAGACCCTGCAAATCCAGTAGATGAAGTTGAAGAAGAGACTAGTGATGTGAAAACCTTCTACATCTATTCTTTTACTTAAAGAGTAAACCAAACATGTTATGCATAATAATATACATTTTTTACACTTTGTACCATTTTGTAGGAAATTATAGCAGAATATAATGCAGCGGAGAGACAGATTCACCAATTGTTTCGAACAATGAGAGAAATAATTGATAAACTAGCAAAGCGGCATAATAAAAACAACATCTTCTCATCAAAGCGGAAGTCATAGCCAACCTGATATCAATGAATCTTTCTCATCACCCCCACATGGTAGTGAGGTTTTTATAACACTAGTCGTTATAATTTTTTATTACTTTTAATTTAATTGCAAATGTTCTATAATTTTTTTAAAAATAAATAAATAAATTTTGGTTGTTATGCATTTTGAAATTAGCCTATGGATCACCACTGAATGATCGTTCCGCTCATGGAGAAGATAAGGCAGGCCCATCGAGCTCATAGCTAGTAGCACATCATAACAGTATACTTTTTGCATCTTTATTTTTTAATAGTAATTTTTAATATTAAAATATTAATGAGTACATAATAATGGCTAGTCTTTCCTATGCATGTTATTTTCGTTAACGATTTTTTTTTCTCTTATTTTCTATACATATAGTTGAAAATGAAGTTTAGACGAATGCTATTTTTCCATACCAAATTGGACATCCTTCATTACGTTCATATCGGCTATGTCGACGTGCTACTGCCCTACAATCACCATACGTGGTACAACCATCAATCAAATTCTCAGAATCTTCATTTTTAGCCAAGCAAGTTTTGGCATATGCACTGGACGATACACGTGATGAAAGGTAAGGTTGAACTTGATTTAGTGTAAACAAGTACAATTAAGACAGCCATTTGAAATAATTAGTTTTAATTCGTAACATCATAATTATTTTTGTGTAGCCAAATATTATGTTTCATGTAAGATTTCTTCTTGACAAGGTTCGACTTCAAATGCTTAGGACTCGACAAATTGATTGACAATAAGGTATTCATATTTAGTTATGTGAAGTTAGGATAAAAATACTTTAAAACTATATTTCTAATTTTCATTAATTTACATGAAGATTGTAACCATGCTTTATCGAATGTTGAATGGTACGGATAAAGAAAATAGGAAGCATTTCTTATCTCCCCACTTTGCAGTAAGATATGTTGTAAGAATTATAGATTGGTTTTCTTGTTTTAAGTAGATTGTTTTAATCTAATGTATGTTTTGTATTTTTTTTATTACTGTCTAATGTGGAAAATAAGAAGGGTACATTATCTCCAAAATACATATGTGACAATTTATGAAAATATTTCAAAAACACTCAATTGTACACATATGAACAGGTTTTATTTAATTTAATGAAAGTCATCTATAGTTGGATATTTTTAAGTATTGTGCAGGAAATACATGAACACAACTAATTTGATAAAATCATTATTTTTATTTTATGTTTTTTAGTTTTTTATACCAATATACAGGAGAAATCACTGGTATTTAAACATTTTGAATATTCATGCAAAAAGAATCGAGTTGTTAGATTCATTGATTGACGGAAGGAAAAAAGCGAATGGATGTCTTTATAGAGAAACTGGTAAATATAGTTGTAATCCAATTACTTATGTGAATTGTTGTCATTATTTTTTAAGGATGTTCATATTTATAATTTTATATTGTGTTAAGGTGAGAATTTTGTCAACTATCATTGGGATTCAAGAAAAAAGACCATCAATGGACATGACAGAATTCGAATTCTTTGTTCCAAAAGTTGTGCAACAATTGAACCCGTAAATTGCAAGAATTTTATTCCTCTTTACCTATGGAAACCAAATGAGATTCTAAATTTACATATTTGATGCACAATTTACTTTTAATTTCCTTAATTACTACTTGCAAGATAGATTTTAACATATTTGTAATCAAGTTTATGCAAATGGAGTAACGGTGGACTTTCTCGTACAATTGCAAATGTGTTATATTGTGTTGAATACAATATTTTTTATTTTTTATGTTCAATAAAATAACATGAATTTTCATTAATATTATATTATATACTCTTTTGTATAGGACAAGGTCATGAAGTACAAGGAGAAATTGTTAACACAACTGATAATGTGGCCAAAAAATGAAGTCAGGGAAAATGTCTACCAGTCTATGGATCAGTGATGTTTCATTAGGCAATAGGGCTATGTTGTTTCTGAAATAGGACTTATTTAAGATTGCATCAGTTGAGAAAAGTCATTGTATTTGTTTGTTTGCTCTGTAACATTGTAAGCATGAGAGACACATTCTGAAATTATGTTTGATTATTCTAGCTTGCCAAAATGATTATTTTATATTAGGTTTATGGCTATGTCAATTTTGTTAAGTTGATAGGTGGATAATAGTTCATATGAGCAATAGTTTGAAAGTGGAAGTTCTATTTTGATTTTTTTTTTTTTTTTTTTTTTTGTATATAGTAAGTGATTTTTGTCACAACTTGATGGAATTCCATTTCCAAATTTACTAGTCTGATAAATGATATAAATGTTGAAATGACCATTGTCTATTTTATGATTTTCTTGCAAGTGGAAAATGATCATTGCCTTTTTTATCATCATTATATACCTTCCTAACATTTCTACCTTCACATGTTGAAAGCTACCATTTGGAGTTCATTTGAATGCAAAAAATTAGAAAAATAAGAAATAGATTTTAATTTAATAAATTAATAAATTAATTTCACATATTTGTATAATTTATTTGTATACAAAAATAGGTTTATAAATAACTCTATTCTATAATGTTTTCAGATCATTGCAATTTAAAAAAAAATATACAAAAGATCATTGTCAAAAGCTAAGAAGACATTTCTAATTTGAGGTTACAAAAAAAAAAAAAAAAAATATATATATATATATATATATATATATATATATATATATATATATATATATATATTTTAAGACATACTTGGTGAGAAGGATTTGATTTTCCTTTAGTATTGTGCCTCGGAATTTGCCTTTGAAACACATTATGCCAATCATCTTGAAAAATTGCAAACATAAATATTTCAAAAAACGGGTCAATATGACTACCAAGCTTTTCAATCAACTTTTCCCTTCTGCTTTTCAATAGGTTCTCATTTGTTGAACTATTATATAAAAAAAAAATGGTAATCAACCCAACAAATTGAACTTCATTTAATCAAAAGATCGCTTAGTTAGTTTATGTTGTAATTTATCATACTGTTAGAGTTTTTTTATCGTAATGTCAATGAATTTATGTTGTAAATGTAATAAAAGTGGTAGAAAAAGCTGTGAACTATAACAATTAAAAATCTAACACAAATCCACATGATGGATACAATTAACCTATTACAAATAGCTCCAAATACAAATACATCAAAGTACAATGCAATTAAGCATTACATATATAATCCAAAACATAATAGACATGAAGTAAGTGTATGATTAAGCAATTTTCAAACATAGAACAAAAATTAAAAGTAGCCTACTAAAATTACTTTCTACATGAACTCAATTTTTGTTAAAATATGTTTAAACTCTTCATCCATGACATACATTCTTCTTTGAACAACCTCTTATGGTTCTTGGTAGGTGTCGTTATTACCAAATCCCTCGGGGGATGTTCATTTAAAGAAATGGCAATCATCTCTAGTATTTTCATATTGACAACAATAATACAACCTATTTGGGTTGTCCTTTGATTCGGAAATTCTAACAGTTGCCCTCTTTCTTAGTGAATATTTACACATACAGTTATGATATAGTAGATATTCATTGTTTCTACTATTACCTCTTGTATTTCTAAATGAAGCATTTAAAGATGTCATGATGTAAGTTGTATTTCAATGGAAAACAAGTTAAACAAAGGTAATGAACATGTACAAATTTAATAATGATCTTGTAAATAACATTAAAATCATGGTTACAAACCACCCTAAATAATGATAAAATCATAAGTCTAAAAAGTCATGACAATCAAATAAATAAATAAGTTCCAAAAAAAATTCTTACAAATCCTAATTTCATAAACCACACATATCATTAGAATCAAAATAAAATAAAAAGTATCATGCCACCATACAAGCATAACACTAAAATCATGGAATGGGTAATGGATTTGTGCATAAAGCTCGATTATGGCCAGCAACTTGACATTGTGAACAGAAGGTAAGTCTTTTTTAACTAAATTGAGACTCTATTTGATGGTGTTGAGGCCTTCCAGGTGGTCGTTTTAAGCATGGAGATTTAAGTGAATGATATGAGCGACCTTGAGCATCACGAACACATCCATCAACATCAATTGTAGGCATATTGTGATTTGGAATTGAATTGAAGTGTCCAAAATATATCAATTCTTGCATTGGAAGCTTGAAACATGAGTCAACATATTCATAAACATTCTGTTTCATCTCACGTATTGTTTCACATGCATGCTCACAAGGTATTCCAACCATTTTCCAAGCCTTACAAGTATATGTACGCTCTCTCAAGTTCACATCTACATATACCTTCATATTGAATACCTTAAACACACCACCAACATAGGGATATACAAGAAATGACCCACTTTTTATAATGTTTTCCAACAACTTTTTCTCAGTCTTTAGGCCAATTGGAGCTTTCCAATTTTCTATGACAGCCATTTGATCACATGCTAGATGAGCAAACTTATCCATATGTGTCATCACTAAGTTGAAACTTGTGTAAAGGCATTCCTCCTTTAGCCAATCATTAAATGATTCAACAAAATTAGTTGTCATCTTATTCATCATTTTTTTGCAAACTCTGTCATTGCCCAATGTTTTAGACTGTTCTCTTCAACCCACTTCGCTAGGTCACTATTATATGTCTTCAATTTTTCCATGGCTACAACATAATCATCATCCAACCTAGCATACGCAACACTATCAAGCAACAACAATGCATCCTTTTTACCTTTCTTTCCTTTCATACTATGTTTCCTCATATAGCCACTAAAATTCTCTTTCACATGACAATAGTAATATGCATCATTTTCTAATCCAAAAAGTTGAAAAACACTACGAAGGATTGTTTAATGCCTATCTGATATTATGACTACCTCTTTATCTTATAGTATGTCTTTCAATTTCTGCAAAAACCATAGTCAATCCTCATAGTTTTCTGAACTCACAACACCAAATGCAATTGGGAACATGCCATCATCAGCATCATAAGTTGTTGTAGAGAATAAGAAGCCCCTACATGGTCCACTCAAATAGGTTGAGTCAATTGCAATAATAAGTCGACAACCCATTAAAAACCCTTAAATTGAAAAAGAAAGTGTAATGAACAATTGCCAAAAATGCTCATTTTGTCTAGTACATTAAGCAATTATCCCTAGATTAATGTCTACCAATCTCTGACATAACCATTGCAACAACATATATGAGTTTTCTAGAAGACCATATATTCTCTCCTTTGTCATTTCTTTGTATGTCCAAGTTTGCTTATAACTTAATGAAACACCATACCAACTCCTGAAATCTTTGCAAATTTGACGGGGCAAATACTGAGGGGTTGCCCTTATTACTTGCTCTATGACACAAGCACCTCTACTTCTCCGCATTGAAGGTTGAGTTGAACACTCAACATCTGCACAATGATTGTTTACATTGTTGAAGATGTTAACCTTCAAAATTTTGGTTGTATCTATTAAATGAGTAGTTATTCTCCAAGGGCACCCATCCACTAAACAACACACAGATATTCGCTTCGGAGAGTTCTTTTTGAATTTGTATTAAAATCTACCAACTAATGACATCGTATATAATGCATTTCTAAATTCATCTACATTAGAAAGACTATGCCCACTCCTAATAATAGGTTGAGGACAAAGCCTTAAATCATGTGGCCTAACTTTAGTTTCTACACATCTAGATATGAAGCCTTGAGAAAGTCCTAAATTAAACTCATTATTTACTTGACCTAATGCAACTGAATTATGTATCTCCTTTGTACTATTATGACTGCATTTTATAGCACACTCAGTTAATTAATATTATAAGCAGATTTCATCATGGAATTAATGACAACTAATACAACATATATCACTTACCAATAATCATTTTGCATATTGACTATACTTCCTTCAACTTCTATTCTTCGAGCCCGTTTTAGTACATAAATATGAGCATAATCATAACCATGGAATAACATCATATGCATGTCCTCATCATCATCCAACTGTTGAACTGCAGATGGATCAAACTCATAGGTGTAATGAAACGTATATCCATTTAAATTGATATCCAACCGTTCAAATTCCTTTGAAACAAAATTAGTATATGACATCTCTTGTCCAATGTACATGTCTTTTTGTTGCCCACTCTTGTATTGTATTTGTTTATCCTCCTTAGGTACAATCTCCCCTCCTTCATGAAGATAGCCATAAATGGAATTTCCCAAGTCCATTTACCAATGGAGAAGTAAGTCTTCTTTCACCGACAATCAAATCAATCTATTTCACAATATTACAACCAAGAAAAATTTTACAACAAATACAAAATAAACAAATGGAAATTGTAATCAATTGAGACATATTTTATATCATAAAGAACAATATTTGTTATGTATTAGACATGTTAGGGATATGTCAAAGAACCCACAACTGCCTAGTTTCTTAAGAAATTTGAAATTTTCAAAATTTTACCTTATCTTGAGTGAATGCATTATAAGGTTAGGGTATGCGCCTTTCCTAACAGCAATTGCTTTTAGGAGAGTTGGTAGCGTCTAAGGTCTTACAAGTGGTATCAGAGCTGAGGTCACGGGTTTGAACCACAGGGGTGTTGCTGGGGGGGAGATTGTGTTGGCAAATCGGAGGGTTGGCCGCGTCCATCAACTTCCCTTGTGTTCGCCGTGGACGCTTAGGTGAATGCACTATAAGACTAGAGTATACGCCTTTCCTAACAGCAATTGCTTTTAGGAAAGTTGGTAGTGCCTGGGGTCCTACAGTAATGTATCATAATGTTATTGTATTTGTATTGTAGTGTATTTTTATTGTACATCTATATATTTTTATAAAAAAAAATAATTTTATAAATGTTTTTTTATACATCATTGGATTACCATCAACAACTTCATGTATTAAAATTACAATAGTGTATTTTTGTTGTATTTTTATAATTTTGGCTTGCAAGGTTGCTTCAAAACATTGATCATGATAGGAATACAACATGATAGCCTAGAAATGCCAGTTTAGTAAAAATCAATTCAATATTTTGTTATTTTGGTATATTATAATATATCATAATGTTAATGTTTTGGCATTGTAACTGTATTGCATTTGTATTGTACTTGTACTTTGTAACTGAAGTAATAGTTCTTTTACACAACCTTCAAACTACTGGCATTCAACACATCATACCAATATAATACTCATACAAAAAGAAAACAAATTCATAACAAAAATATAGTGATCTTAACTCTTGAATAAATTCATAACAAAAGACAAAGTGGTCTCATACAAAGTGATTTCAATTTTCAATGAAAATCCAAATATGTTCATAAATACATAAACAAATTAGTCCCAAACAAGCATGAAACAACTGAGAAATTTTTTTTCCTCTGCCATGTCAAACCGGTCCCAACAATAAAACTAAAGTGAAAACCTTTTCAATGGAAATCAATAATAATCATATCAAACAACCCACCTAGAAAATAAATTAAAAATAAAAACACATATTCAATATGACCAAATAATATATATCAAAAATTCAAAAAAAATAAATTTTCATAACATTTTACACAAAAAAAAAATGTCATTTCTTTCTCAAAACCTCCTTGATATTTCAAATCTAATATCTCATATCTACATTGCTAAAATTATTAACATTTTGTTCCTTTAATTCGATTTTTAAATTATTTAATCTTTTTTTTTGTATAAATTGAGGTATTTTTGTTTTTTTGGCATTAAAAAAAATCTTACCTTTAATGGATTTCTTGCTAGATTCACTCAAAAAAAAAAAAAAAAAAAAAACAAGATTTATGGAGACGGTTTCAAATCATGACCTAAAGTATTGGAGCTTTTTCCTCTTTGGTTTTTTTCTTCTTCAATATAAATTAGTTGCAACTGGGTTAAAGAACACCTTTTTTTAGCTATTGCTTTTAACTTATTAACGGTAGTCTTGGCATTTAAAAAAATAAGGTCTTTGGAGGAATTATCATATTTTTAGCCTATCCTTTAGAAGAATTATCAAATCTATTGACCCTTATAGGTCATTTTTTTACCTCGCCCACCCTAAAGGATAATTTACCATTTCTTTTTCAACTTCATTGCTTTTCTTTTTCTTTATCTTTATCCCTTCAGGCACAATGGTAGTGGAATTACAAATAATAATTTAAACATGCATATTATTACACATAATTACTTAAATAAACAATTATAAGATATAAGATATTTAAAAAAATTTTAAATCTTTTTCAAATACATAAGATATCTAATTTCTTCTTATATTAGAATTTTTATATTTTAACTCTTTAACAAAAAAAAAAAAAAAACGTATTCACATATACACTAAGTGGTTCTCTTTAAAAATACTTTTAATAAAAGCACTATCAAAAATATTTCAGATCATCCAAAGAATAGGAATTAGGAACTGCAATATTATTATGAAAGAACCTTAAATTTTAGTGCATTTGATTGTACTTTCAAATTTTTAAGATTTTAACGCATTCATCCCCACTTTCCAACTTGATTAATATTGCTTATGATTTTATTTTACCTTTTTTAGTGCGGATATGTGCCCCTTCTAGCCTTAACTAGGTCAACCAGTGGCCTTAAGGATCTCTCCAATTTGTGGGAGATCTTTAATTTAACGACCCATGTGGCAATAAACAAGAAGATAGACAAGTTATTTAGGCTTGCTAAGCCCTCTAACTCCAACATTTTTTGACATCCCTCGAATCAAATGTCGTCTTCTATAATTACGGTAGAATGATAGCCTTTGTACATACTAACAAGCTGCAACAATGGAAGGTTTGATATTACTTGTTGTGGGATTACTGTAAGAGAACGCATGGCATCCATTAACAAGCATCTAAGGTTTTTCAAGTTCATAAGCTCTATAGGCAACTCACACTTGTTCTTGACAAATTTAAGGTATTGTAATGTGACCTCCATGAAGGTAAATTGGTTAATCCATGAGTACCTGACAAGCCTAGAACTTTAATGAAAGGAATGGATTTGAAAAACTAGGGAGGAGAATGTCTTTGATTGAGTGGTGAATACAACTTTGGACAATTCAATAGAAAATGAACTGGCCCCCACTTATAAGTCAATCGCATACATCATCTAACATCAACACTAACCTTTTTGTTGTCAAGGAACTCACTATTGATTTTCTTCAAGAGGGTAGGTTTGGCCAACGCCCACCATTATGCGTTACCCCACTAAAAGGTAATCTCAATGATAGAACACACTTATAGAGGGGGTGAATAGGTGTTTTTGACCAATTTCAAAGGTCTTCCAACACAAGTTATCCAACCTTAAAGATTTTTACAATTTTTCCTTCTTTTTACAAACACTTTCGAACACAAAGTAGAAATCACATGCAAATATGAATGTAACAATACTCCCCAACAAGATTAACATGCAAGTCACATGCACATGTTCCAACACTCCCCATCACAATTTCTTAAAATAATTTCTAATAAAAAAACAAGAGTATAATATCTCAAATATACCTATGAACAATATTCAGAAACAGCATTCAATATACCAAAAGACAACTCATCTATTTCACCTCAACATTAAACCAAGTATTAGATGCCCAAATTGTCTAAGATAGCTAGAAACTAAAAGTGAGATTAAGAGGAGAATGAGTGACAATGAGACAACACCAAAATTTATGTGGAAAACCTCCAAGGAAGTCAAAAACTACTAGCCTACGACCAATCAAAAATTTCACTATGAAGAGTAATCAAGGTGTACAAGGATTTACCTAACTCAAGATCTCCAATCCTTCACAGACTACTTGACAAGCACCTTCTCACCTCACCACTACATTTTCATCTTCAGAAACATGCTTGGAGTCTTTCCCAAGTTTGATCTCAGTCTTCTCCTTGAAGCTTCATCAAGAAGAAAATGGGTTTTCACTCAAACCCAAAATGAATGAGAGATGAATGTTCAAAGAACTCAACCCATTTTTCTTTTCAGAAAATCCATTAGAAAGTTGGCTTGAAGACTCGTAGAAGATTTTCTTGAAAAATAAACAATCTTAAAAAAAAATGAAGAGAATGAAGAGCTCACTAACCAGTTGTTGCTCTCTCTAGCCTGGAAATGGGGAAAAATTAAGGAAAATGAAACCCTTAATCTAATGGTTGGAAAAAAAATCACAAAAAGAAGTAATTTGGATCGATCTGTCCATGCACTTGGATCGATCTAGAAATAGGGGAACATAAAACTTTTAGCAAAAATAGTTTTCCCAAGCTTCCTTAACTCTTAAAATGATTCAAGACAATCAATATTTTCAAAATAGAATTGATTCAAATTCATTCAATACAAACTTACCTACTTACCTTAGCCTCTTAGCAAATCCAAAGTTTTGATCTTCATAAGTCAAGTGGCCCGACAACAGATTTAGAGAACCATAGCTAGTAAACACTTAGGTATTTTGTCCAAAATTGCCAACCTAACTATAACACTCACACCCACCAATTTCTATTTGTTCGTCTTTAAGGCAGCTACAAACCCTCTTATACATCATATCTAAGCCCAAGGACTTCTCCTCCATAAGCATTGTTTCTACTGGAGTACGAGGCAGATTGTATTCCACAACTTCAAAACGACCTTTGCTCTTTAGTTCAATCATATCATTGAACCTGATAATCATTGTCTTCCCAAGCTTGTAGATGGATCTACAATTCTTAGGACAATAGCTTCCAAGATACCTCTTTTGAATTTCTTGCTTCCCTTCTTGCAAACTCCTTTTGCTTCTATATTTTTAGCCGGCCATCTACTTCTCTAGTCCATATCATCTGTTGTTGCTCAGCAAGTTCAACTATTCTCTTCACATCTTCACTTATGTTCTACAATTCCATCATTGCATCATATAATGATGTCACATTTTTTCTTGACCATTTCTATCTCTGAACCTCCAATCGATTGATCACACTAATTGATCAGTCTTAGTTGGTCTGACTGATTGGTTCTTACTTTGGACTATCACCGGTTCGCATTTTGGACCATTTATATAGTTAAACCGTGGAATCGATCAATTGGACCCTTCTTTTTTTTATTATATTTCTCTCTCAAGGGCCCACATTTTGGTTTTTCCAATGTTTTAAAACCCAGACCAGATCGGTCGATCTGACCGGTCTGATTGTCGGATGGTGATCTTTTTGGTCTGGTCCACTATTTTAAGTCGATTACTTATTAAGACAACCTCAAATCGTCAGAACCGATAGTCGGACTGGTAAACCAAGTGAACCAGTCGGTTTGTAGTGAACCGAATAGCTCACTACATGTCTTTTTTTCCATGAAAGAGAGAGATAGTGGGATGGTGAGAATGGGACAATTGCTGACCGACAACCAATCGTCATAGGAGCTACTACTGGCAGCAAGGTCGCTGGTGGTGAGGGTAAGCGCTAGTACAGTGAGAGAAAGAGGGAAAGAAATAAAAAAAATGGGAAAAAAAAAAGTGTTAGCCTAAGGGTTCTCCTAATTGGGTTTTGATGATAACAAACCATGGTTAAGTAACTAATTGGTTTAATGTTTAGGAATCTCAGGTATAAACTCGAAAATTCATCAAAGCACCAAATGGATACAAGATCGAGACGCTTGGAAGACTTGTGATCATAGGAAACTAATGTAAGATGAATGTATGAGTGCACTTAGGATTTTCATACGTTTCATGCATCTTAGAAAACTCGGTTTATTCTTTAAAATGTTGATTTCATTAAAACCCGAGTTTTAACTAATTTACTTTAGGCAAAATGTTTCAAAATTGGCTTAATAATTTACCTAAAAACCTTGCCTAGGTGTTAGAAAAGAAAGGAATCAAAAAATAGGTTTTTCGAGTTCAAAAAGGCTCAACCGGTCGAGGCTATGGCCAACCGGGCAACCGGTTGAGGAACCGGTCGACCTGTTGAGGTCGTCCGGTCAAGGACCGGTCGAGGAAGGTCAAAAACCTTATCTCTCTCCCAGTAGCCTTCTCTTCCCAATCAAGGTGATTTCTTTACCAGTCGAGGTCCGGTTGAGGCAACGGTAACCTGTCATACATTAAATGCTCCAATAGCTAGTGAACCAGTCGACCCCTAGCTTGACCGGACGAGGTTGCCTTTTGCTGTTTTTGACTCCCGAGCTTAGAAACCTATAAATTGAGAGCTCCACTTCATTTATTAATAAGAGAACACTTGCATTCAAAGCCCACCTACCTGTTCTTGATCAAAAAGCTCTCATTTCTTTCATAGTGCATTAAATCACCACTTGCATATCCTTTAGTGCACTCTTGTTTGTCACCCTAGCTTTGTCTTGTATTTGAGTCATCTTTAAGCTAGGTTGAGTGATTATATCTTGTAACAATCTAAGTGTTAAAGCCTTCAAGAGGGTTGAATCTTGAAGAGGTTGTGTAAGAGCCCATTAGAGCCGAAATCCAAGTATAAGAAGACTGGAAGCTTGGTTGAAGCTTCAAGTTAGTGGAACCCTCACTAGGTTAGGAGGTTGAGGAGAGTGGACATAGGCAAGGAAGTGTCGAACCACTATAAACCCGAGTTTGAATTCTCTAAACTCTATCTCTTTACTTTGCTTATATTTTGTTTAATTTTATTGTGATTGAAAAGATTTTAAAAACCCAATTCACCCCCCTCCCCCACCCCCCCCCCCCCCCCCCCTTTTTGGGTGTTTTTCTTAACTAAACTTAGCCTTTGTTTTTTCATAAAGAATATGAGAAAATGGAAAAAACTGGGAGGTGCGATTGTGGTGGGAAAAGATGGGTTTTGAAAAGAAAGTGAGAAGAAGAAGAGAAAGAGGAAAAAAATGGGAGGTGCGACTGTGGTGAGAAGAGGTGGATTTTGGGGTTTGTTTTTTAATGGATGGTGAAAATGAATTGAAAATGAAGGGTCCAAATAGGTTCTCTAAAAATGGGTATAAATGGGTATAAAATTGGGCTCACTAAAAATTAATTTATATTTTATCTTTATTATTTTTTTATTTGATATATCAAATATAAAATTGAAATATTATTAAAAAATTATTATATATAATGACCGATTCAATTCTAAAACATTGGGTTTTTCAATCCACTCTTCCAATTTTTCAGTCACCCATTTTGTCACACCACTCTTTTTAGTTTTCAAACGGATCCACCCACTCCTTCAACTTTCAACTTTTCACAATTTGATCCATTCATACTTCCATCTTATTATCATGTTTAATAGGATAGTGTTAGAGATAAATAAATGAAATATTTTATAATTTTAAATTATTTATCTATAATTTTAACTTCTTATAATTATTTTTATTTTAATAGTAACTTGTCCGATTAAATGATTGATTCAATTCAAAAAACATTCAAAAAAATATGAAATGATAGTAATGGAAATTTGCGAAGTAGGTAATATTTATAACATGTCCAAATTTAGACATCTTATTAAAATAAGTCAACACAAACATAACATGAATAATAGTTTTGATAAAAACATGAATTCAAATAAAATCTAATTATTAAAAAACTAACATATTATATAGCTTATTTGGGAATTGAATCCTATTTAATAATGAAGTTAAATGAGTCGAATTATTTGGCTCCACTCATTAATAATGGGATCAAGGATACCTCCAACAAGAAATATATCGGAGAGTTGGTATTGGGCTAGCCAAAAATCAAAGTTTATCAAAGGCTCTATGATTTCATATTAAAATTTTAAAGATTAAAATGATCAATTATTTAATTATTCAAAAAAAAAAAAAAACACAAGATTAAGGTTAGGTATAAATATATAAATATTTTCCTACCTTGAAAATTTACATAATTTCGACGGAAGAACACTCCTTTAGCATCCCTATTATTTGTACAAGATTAGCAGCTCCATCACAACTCACAAGCATTCATGCCTCATCTCCTTTCTTGGGCCACTGTTTTACCACCAGCAGCCTCATTTTGACCATTGTCAATATCTGGGCCATCTGTCTGGTAACATCACACATGGCTCTTCAACCTTTTCTCAAGATTTGTCCTTCTTTTCCCTCTTTTTGAAGTCCTCATTTTTCACCTTTTCCTTCTCTTCCATATCTGGGTTGGCATCTTCTGCTTTTGCTCTAAGGAAACACCTGTAGGTGTAAGACCATAAAATCATTAAAATGAGATGAGGGAAATGATGCACAGCATGAAATTATTCATTTTAATAGCATCAAAAACAATACTATCACCTGGTTCATACTAAGAATAAATTCCAAACCATAGATCCGTAAAGAGTAGGAAGTTCTTCCATTAATATGATTATAAAAAGAAAATAGATAAACAACCCAGCTTTGGACCACCATATCAAACGTTCACAAGAACCCACAGAGTGAATAAAGAGTACACCAGGCCTAAAGTTGGCAATAAGTTCAGCTAGTTCAAAACCTGCTCAACCGAAACCATCACTAGAAGCGAAAATGAGCAGCTAAAAAGTTTGGTTGCATTGTACTGTTCTACTGATGAAACAACTTCTTTACATCTGACAAACAACAGAAACACAATACTCTGTGGCGTAAAAATAAGAATGTGCTTGAGCCAACCAAAGTCCAACTCCATGTGTTATATATATTAAATCATATGAAAGACTCACAATTTCCAGCATAATCCGAATGAAAAAGGAACCCAATTATAAAACAAGAAGCACAAGTCAAAAACATGTTCTCAGTTTGTTTGTAGCTTGCAGTTCTTTAGCTCTTGGATTGCATATATCTTAGATCAAAAAGTAATCAGATGAACTTGGTTATACATTTTCCATGCCTTTCCATTCATACATATGAATTCCACAATGATGTTTTGAAGGATTTGAGCTGAGCATTTACAAGTTCTAGACCAGATGCATATCGAACTTAAGGATAATTTGATATATGGGCATAAAACATGCCACTCTGATATTTCATATCTTTCTTCTCTATCTTTTCTTTTCCTATGTTTTATTTTACCTCTTTCCCTGCTATAATTCTATTCTTGTTCCTCTCCTTAAATAGTCAAAAATAGAATCCCTAGTCTACTTATTTGATTGTTAATAACCATCCTAGAGTTAACCTACATCACTCTATCATAGGAGTTGACTTACATACACATAATAACTGGAACATTCGATCCTATGCCCCAAATAGCATCCACAAGTAGTCCACCACTCCTAATGAATCTTCAAAATCTTACCCTACAAGAATAACAAACAAGTCACACTAGTGCTTTTATCAAAATCAACAATCATTTATTGAGGACATTTAAACTTTCCAAAAAGGAAAAACATGAAGTGGCAAATTTTGCATGTCATTCAATATATTCAAATACAAGCTTCAATAAGAGCAACACTAGCATTTATACCCAAAGAACAACCCTTTTTTCTGTAACTCTAAAGTGCAATTAAGATATTTAAGGTTTCCCATAACTTGAAACATATTAGCATCAAAACGTGGGTAGTCACAAACTCATTAGGTATTGTTATTGTGTATTAAGTTTACATAGATTCAAACTTGAAACATAACACAATAATGGTTGAAATTCTTCACTATTTTGCAAGCCCTTGTGAAAGCCAAATGGAAAATTCTATGGGATCGTATGATAATCGGCAATTTTTCAACACCACTAATGAGCAGAAGAATATCCAAAGTTGCCGCCACAGAAAATATTTGAAACAATTATGTCAACAAGGGTAAGAAGTAAAAGAAGTTCCAAGAATGTTTTCATCAGTTGAAATGACTGAATTTTCTTTATCCCTCTTAATCTCTGAAATAACAAAAATGGCCTTCTACAAACAAAAAGAACGAACATCATAGGAATTTAGCACTCACTCGCTCTCTTTTCCTCGCCCTCCCCTGTCTGATCTAATGGCTTCAGAGAAACTATCAAAGGATCGAAGATAAGATTAGAATAATATAGAGTATATAACACCCACCCCTCTCTCCTTCCCTCACTTTCCTCTTCTCTGGTTTTTTGGCTTCAGAGAAACAAACAAGAGCTCAAGATGACAACCTTAAAATCGTAAAGACAAGGATCCGAAACAATAGAAATATGTAAACTCCCAATGCAAAATTTAGAAGACACCAAGATGTCATAAACCGCTTAAAATTATGGAACTATCTACTATACTGAAAGCTTCATGTAATCTTGAAAATTAAGAGTTTTCACTCACAGTTTGAGACCTTTGGAAAAATAGATTTCAAATCATAGAAATGTCCAAGAATAAAAACTTAATATAGTATTGCTTTTTATTAAGAAGAAAAAAAAAAGTAAACGCAAAAATGAAACCAAAAAAAAATTGTGGGAACAAATGAAGGATAATCATACATGAAATATTTCAATAAAAGAAAAGAAAAAGAAAAAAGGAAATACCTTAGACATGGAAGTGAACGGCCAACGATTGCAAGAGAGCATGGGAGAAGAAATTAATTGGGTCCATAAAGGAACACCACTATTCCCATATACTCCCTAACTGTCCACTACGGTCTCCTTCGTTGACTCAGCACATGTTCTATTGGGAGATATAGATTCGAGTGAAATATGAAGTGAAAGCTTGCTGGATGGTTTCATCCCCCCACTGCAGCCTGGTCCACCACCTTTGTTCTCCTCCAATCTTCTTCAGACTCTTGGTTGCACTATTGACATCGAATGGGAGACTCCTTAGCATCAAGCAAGCAACTACATTGATTTCTTCTAGTGATGGAAAGGGTAGGGGCTGTGGATAGATGCTCTTTAGCCTTGGCAGGTTAATCAAATTTAGAGACGTGAGTCTTGAAAATATGCCTAAATTTTCATCAATTTCTGAAACTCCACTATCATTACTCATTATGTCTTCCATCAATGCACAGTCCTCTACATAAAGAATTTGAAGACTTGGAGCATAAATAAGCCATTTAAGGTCCAACAATCTAGGGCAACGTACAATAATGACATGATGAAGTTTGGGGAAGTATCCATTGAACTTCAGGTCAAGAATGTCATCAGGGATGAATCCATGCCTCTCCTCCTTGTTAATTTTCATATCTTCTAATTGACAGCAAGTCCATATTTCAAGTTTTTCTAGATGCGCCATTCTTTTAATGGATGAAGATGATAGCTCAAAACAGGTCAAATCCTCACAGTCATCTAGACATAAACGTCTTATGCACCTTTGCAATTTGTGGGAGCTCTTCAATATATAGAAAGAAAGGGCCGTAAATAAGGAGATAGAGAGATCATTCAAATGTTCCAAACTTTCCAATTCCTCCAGTAAGACTTTATCACCATAAGATAAAACATTACCTTCCATAACCACACTAAAGCGGTAGGCCTTGTACATACTAAGCAACTGCAATGATGAAAAACTCGAAATCACTTGCCATGGAATTATTGAAAGTGAATACATAACATCCATCAACAAGCACCTTAGTTCTTTCAAATTCTTCATCTCAATTGGCAACTCACTTATATTTGTTCTTGACAGATTAAGATATTGTAAGGTCACCAATTTATCAATTCCCCCAGATAACTCGGTCAATTGATGAGTACCTGACAAGTCCAAAACTCTTACAATAGGAATGAACTGGAAGAATCCGCTAGGAAATGCCTTCAGCCCAACACAATTTCTGAGAAACAAAGTTAAGAGATTAGGGAAACATAGTGGTTTAGGCATTACTTCTTCAAAACTGCTATCCCACAGTGACATCCTTTGAGCCTCTTTCCACTTTGCAACTCCCTGTACTTCAAATGAACCAGCACCTTGGCATACTAGAAACTTTTTCTTCTCCGCCCCACATTCACAAGCTAACCATAAAGCCATATCACGAATCACATCATGCATTTTAACTCTCTTTTCAGATTCACCGCTCTCCAATAAACATGCATGCTTCAGATTTCCAATAACTTTATGTCCTCGATCACGTGCTTCATAGATGTCCTCAAATTCATCCAAAAACCCTTCTCCAATCCAAAGTTCAATCAATGCATCATTCTCAATTTCATAATCCTCAGGAAACATAGAACAATAAATGAAGCAAGATTTCAGGACTTCATCACATAAGCTATCATAACTGAACTTCAAACGATAAAACAAATCATCCTCCATACCTATAATTTCAGCAGGAAATTTCCTCAATTCTTGTATTGCCTGCTCCCAAGCTAAGGGACCATTCATACTAGCCATCGCCCGTCCAATAGTAATGAGTGCAAGAGGTAAGCCTTTGCACTCTTCAGCAACAACTTTTGCAAGCTTCAATATATCTGAATGAGAATTTAAGGTGTCCTCTCCTACCTCCTTCAGAAATAAAGCTAAGGCTTCTGTAGATTCTAAACACTCTAGTTTAATCCTCTCTTGAGCCCTCATTTGATGGCACACATTCTCTAATCGGGTTGTGAATACAATCTTGGACATATTCTGATCATTCGGAAGAGGAACCCCTACTTGCAAAAGATCAAGACGCTCCCATATATCATCCAACAACAACACAAACTTTTTTGTCTTCAAATACTTCCATATTTCTGCAGCCTTTTCATCCTCGGTTCTATTTTTCCACAGATCATCTTGGATCTGTAATTTGTTTCGAATGACTTCCTGAACTTTTTCAATCCTTGCTGGTTTGGACACCACTACCCAAATCACAATATCAAAGTCATGGCTTGTTGCAAGGAATTCATTGTTGATTCTCTTCAAAAGGGTTGTTTTGCCAACACCCCCCATTCCATATAAGCCGATGATTCCCACTTGCCCATCTTTGAGGCAGCTACAAACCCTCTCATAGGTAAGATCTAAGCCTACGGTCTTTTCCATAGGCCTCTCATCCACCAGAGAAGAAGGAACTCTATAAGCCACAACGTCAAAACTTCCTTTATTCTTTAGTTTAAAGACAGCATCAAGCTTTCTCCGTACCATCTTTCCAGTCTTGTAGCTTGACCAACAGTTCCTGGGACAACTTCTGAGACATCTCTTTTGGACTTCTCGATCGCCTTCTTGCAGAACTCTGGACACTTCACTTTCTATAACTTCTACATTTAGGAGCCAGCCATCCACTTCCCTCCTGCGCATCATTTGTTGCTGCTCTGCAAGTTCAACTCGTCTCCTCACATCTTCACCCCTGTTCTTCAATTCTACCATTTCATTTCTCAGAGAGTTGAGATTTTTTTCAAGTTCCTGGATATAGACTGCCCGCTTTGCACTGCAATCCCATATGCAAGCAGCAATATCCAAAATTGGGCTCACACAATCCATGTTTCTTAGGAGATGAGAGCAACAAGATTCTGATAGTATTCAATCATACAAACAAAAAGAAAAGAGGTGCAAAAAAAAAAAAAAGCAGATGAGTAAGACCGCTATTTAAAGACCCAAGGCAACACACAAAGCTAGGGGAAGACGTCACATACTCAAGAAATCCAGTATAATTCAATTCTGACTCTGAAGTCCAAATTCTGCATCAACAAACGCCATAAATGAAGTACCCAAATGCAAAGGCCAAAGTTACTCTAACCAAAAGCGGTTCCAAGAACATTTTTCCAGGAAATTTTCTTCTTGATCTCAAGGCAAAGTCAAAGCAACAGAGTAAGAGAAAAAAGAATGGGAAAGGAAATGAACCACATTGCCCTATCGATATTCAATGACTACCCATTTATCATCGACTGCCACAAAAGTCAAACTACAGTCATGCATTTCATCAAACATTTGGCGTGCATTGTGCATACCCCCATACATTTCAACCAATTTAGTCAGTACTTCTCAATTTCAACCAATCAAACAAGGAAGGCAGTGTCCCCACCTTGTGGGTGGTTCTCAGATTGCTACCGTAGCTGCACAGCTGCCGGACGCTGGTGCTTGCTCATGGGTGTGAGAAGTGATAGATGCGAAGCTCTAAACTGTCTAAAACGCAGCGTTTTGTCGCACAATAAAAATTAAAAATTAAAAAAATATATATTAATTATATAACTACTTTTATCATCTTATCTTATGATGGAAACCATGCCCATTATTATTATTATTATTATTATTATTAGTTTTTTAGTATTTTCTAATATCTAAAGGATACGAGTACAAAACTCTTTCCAAAACGTGGATCTCTATGAGCCAAGAATTCTATCGAGCTGGGCTTGAGAACCAGGGCCCAGTCCACAACACTCCGGGCCGACCGTTGGTCAACATGATTTATAAAAAATTCACATGATTGACCATTATTAGGGGAGGATCTGGATCAGACCTTGTCAACTCTTTTGCGATATGGGCTTGCAAGTGTGGTCTTGAAATGTTGTATATTCTAAAGAGAGAAGAATAGTAGAAAAATTCTAAAACTTCTCTATATAGGAATTCTCTTTGAATGGTGATTTTGGGAAAGTTTTCAAAGTTTTCAAAATCCAAAAATATGGAAAGAATGGAGAGAGGAAACTGAACTTTCCTACAATGGTATTTGATTTTTTCTATTCAGATGAAAGTAATTTATTTATATCAATTAACATAATTAAAGTGAACTTATTATTAATATATTTAATTTAATTATGTTAATTGATATCAACAAAATTACATTTAGCTATATTTGGTTTTTTCTATTCAATTAAAAAACAAACGTCAATCTTAAAATATTTGTTCTTCCTTCCACCAGTCTTAACTCTCCTTCCTCGTCAAATATCTATAGATTTTGCTCCTAATTATGAAACTCCCTAGAAGAGCTTAATAGGTGTTTCAAATAAGTGTTTTACCAATTTTTTTATTTTATATTGAAATTCTTTATATCAACAATTCAATCGATCAAAAAGAATATGAAAACACTCAAATAAATCCATTGGATATAAGTGAAGAAACCACTCACATAATTTCCTAAAAACTTGACAAATGTGAAGAAAAACATACACAATACAAATAAATCTATGTAGAACTATATTTTACTTTAATGTATTTATACCAAAAAAATTTAGGGAGAATTTTGTTTTGGGCCCAGTTGAGCCCAAAAATTGACAAAAGATCCATATATCATGCACATTTAAGCCCAAGACCCAAATAAAGTGTAAAAATTAAGTTGAAGGATATTTTCCTTCACTAATTCCTAAAATACCCTTAATCCCTACATAGACACATAGTGAGTGTAAATTTTAACTTTTTTTGGGTTTTTTTCCCATTTCTATTCTCAATTAAATATTATTCATTTCTAACTTTTTATTTTTTCTTTTTTAAAGATATTGAATCTTTTTACTCTTATTATATATAAGTAAGGATAAAAAAATTTCATATAAAATTTAATTGATAATCAATGAATGAAATTTAATTCTTTTTATTATTTTCATATAAAAAATAGTATTAAACAAGGTTTTCAATTTTTATTTTTAAAAATAGTTTTCATTTTTTAATTAAATGCTTTTTTAAAAATAATTTTTGAACGTTATTTTTCTTTATTTATAATTTAAAATAGAAAATAATGTTGATTTTCAATTATTTATAAAAAAAAATTAAAAACAATGAAAAATCTAAATGGTTAAAATAGAATTATTATGGTTGAATGAATAGTGGTGCAATAAAAACAAAAAAAATTTATGTGAAAAGTCAATGGGTATTTTGGTCTTTTGATATCTTATATCATTTTCATCAATTATGTAAGTTATATGAACCAAACCTTAATTTTTGGACCCAATTAGACCCAAAACACAATTGTCCCAAAAATTTATGTTGATTAACACTAATACTATTCCTTTATGTATTTTACTCAACACCATATACTTAATAATAATTAATATATATAATTAGTATACATTGTACGAAACTTATTTGATTCTTATTTAAATGATTTGCAAGTATATGTGTAGTATTAATATAAAAGATATTGAAGTTAATTAAAAAATGCATCATAAGGAAACTCCTTAAGAACCAATGATCGTTTCTTCATTCCCCATATTAATATGATTTTAAGGTTATATTTGGTTCTAAAAGAATATTAAGAAAAAAAATATACAAAAAAAAATAGTTTTTTCATATTTGGTTTCATTATGAAAAATACAAAAAAAAAATCAAATATAATTAAAATTTGTCCAAATTTATATGTTTTAAAATTATTTTATATTTATAATATAAAGAAAAATAAGTTGAATGTGTTTAAAAAAACATATAAAAATAATTTATAGAGTTTAAACCTATTTTTTATTTTCTTTCATCTTTTTCTTTTTATTTTCTTTTCCTTGCATTTTCACTCAAAATTTTCGAGAATCAAACATAGCCGAAAGGTGTTTTGATTTAGAATTCTAGGCCATGCTTTTCATGATCACATCGAATTAACCACTCATTAGATGATTAATTGGTTTAAGGAGATTCTTTAAAATAGCTCAAATCCTAAGTATTACAAACTTTCATGCCATCCTAACTACAATCAAGGGTGGATCGGGTGCATGTTAATGCATGCCCCCTAAAATAAAGAGTTACATGTTGCCTCTCTCAAGCCATTTGCTAGTTTCGTCGTTGATTATAATGATTTTATAACTATAACGTTGAATAGTTGATGAAATGCAAGATTTACCCCTCGATGTATAGTATTTATATACTGCAAGAAACAACAAAATAAAAATAAAAATAAAAATTAATGTGAAATGACAATCATAAAGAAACAAAAATACCCTTTGTAAATTGGAAGAAATTAAATCTATCTTATCCATGCAGCATTATATTAAAATTTTAATACATAAAATTTTCTCAATTACTGTCAATTCTCATCTACATATAACACGCGTCTATTGGACCTAGGGGTCTCCAAAAAGCCTGCGGCCCGTGGCCCGCGGCCCGCTTTAGGCCCGGCCCGGCCCGTAGGCCCGCCCTTAGGCCCGCCTTTAATTTTTTTTAAAAAAAATAATATACTATATTTTTATATATATATAACTAACTCATTTAATAAGTATAAAAGAAATGTAGCTCAGTTGGTTAGAGCCTTAAAATTTAAGCTTGAGGGAGGGGTTCGAATCCCCCCCTCTTCCTTCCTTTATTTAAAAGCCATTTTGGCTTATTTAAAAAAGCCCGCGGCCCGGGCCGACGTGTCACGGACCAGTCAACGGGCCCATAGGCCCGGCCCGAGCTGGGCCGCGGGCCTCCTATTTACGGCCCGGCCCGGCCCGCCCGTTGGAGACCCTTGATTGGACCATACATCATGCCTCAATCAAATATTCAAATCCACCTTCCCCATATTTAAATTCATCCTCACCCTTCCCCTTCCTTCTTCCCCTAATTTCCATTCTCCTACTGCACATGCGATGTCTGAATCATTCATACTATTATAATCGCCGACAAAGTAGGAGCAAGAAAGAAAAAACAAATGGAGAAAGCAGTCACTTGGCTTGTATTTCTATTCACTAATTCAATGCATTACGCCCATTTGCACATGCAAATACTTCTCTATGATCTCATTTCTGATAATACCCATTTCATTCTGATGTTTTTCTGTTGATCCCCATGTTCTTTTGCTTAATTAAATGGCTTTTTCTTTTTTTTAATATTCAATTATTTAAGGGTAGTTGTGTCATTTGGTCTACAAATCTTGGACCTCCAAATCACCTTCTTGGAAGATCCACATAAAGTATAGTTTTATTGAAGGCATACGGCTGGTGCATGCTAAGTCATGAGGTTGTTTCGGTCATTTTGCATCCCCATATTTGTTGTGTTGATTGGTGTATTAAGAAGTAGTGAAGATGGATTTGCTGTACAATTTGATGTTTAATTGAGGAATTGGAGCTTGGAAAGACAGGAGTGCCCTTGGACCGACCATGGAACAGCTTGCCGGAAAGCATGTGGCTTTCAATGGCTTGTCTAATTGTCTTCAAGAGTCACGACGTGTAATCCCTCCACCAGTAGAGATCACTTGATGAAGTTTAGACAAGGGTAAATTTGACATTTTGAGAGCTCATGTGAGCTTAGCTTAAATTAGAAGTTGCCATTGTCTATGGCTTCACAAAACCCAAAAAATTCTTTTCTATGAATAATTTATACAATATTAGCTAATACCAACTGAAGTTCATATGGTTCGTAGAGGAATTAAAATAATATTAACTTAATTTTGGAGAATTCAAACAAATGTGTAGATATCAATTTTTTTTAGTAAATTAAGTTATTGCTAAATTAATCTTTAAAATTTTGGTTTTTCAATTTAACAAAATTTGAACTCGAAAAATGATGAGTCAGACACATTTAACATGTGACATATATTCAAAATGTGACACATGACAAAAATTTGAGAAGTTAAAAAATTTAATTTTGCCAATAAATTTAAATCTTTTGATTAAAGTCTAAAGAAAATTAAAGAAAACAAAAATGATTGACTCCACATAGGAAACGAGGTTTTATAAAAAAAGAAAATATTTCATAAAATATTTCTACAAATTCAAGAAATCATAAAAGAATTATACACTTCTTCACCTTTTGATAAAATCATTCGGGAATAAATCACACTAAGCTCTCAATTGACTTAAAAAAAAAACTTTTATCGTTTGCTTTCGATTTGTGTTTAAAGAGAAATAATTTAAAAAAAAATTAACACTAAGATTGTATTTTATAATTAATTAATTTTAATACAATTATATATATATATATATATATATATATATATATATATATATATATATATATATATATATATATATATATATTATAATTTTATCTATTTTTACATAACTCGGACAAATACAAGATGAAAGCAAAATGACATCTCCAAATATTTAAGTCTTGGCCAAAATCACAATTTTTAAAAGATAACATCAAATTGCCAAAATTTATTAAAAATGAAAAAGTTACTTATTCAAATCAAAATATAACTTTTTAAATATATATATATATATATATATATATATATTCTCGATTTTTATATTAAAGTATTTTCTAAGTCAAACTTTTTAAACAAAATTAATTAAAATTTTTTAATAAACTTAAAAAAAAAAAAACTTTTCACTGACCAAAATTCAATCCAAATATGACCTAAATAATATCTATGAATACTAATTAAAACAAGATACAATGTATCACTATCCCTCCTTTTATTAAAAAATAGTATGATAGATATATGGTCATCTTTGCCTCCAAAAATTCACAATATGTTCAAAGAAAAACAAGAAATATATATGTATGATTGAACTCAAAAACTTGTTATTTAAATATTAAAAAATAAAAATATTAGAAAAATGAAAAGCAACAAAGCAAAGAAAGGTCATGTGTGATGTGCATGGATCTCCATTCCCACAAGCTACCAAATGACACAATGTCCATGTCTTTCCGGACTTGTAATTCGGGATCTGTCTGTCCTAAATTCCAAAATTGCCCCTAACCATACTTCCAGTGGCAGTTCCGTTATTTTCCTCTAAAGCCATGGGTCTTTAATTTAGCCTCGACACATAAAACCCAATGCACACCCCTCTCATCTCCACCACCTCTCTCTCCCTCCTCCCTCTCTCTCTCAGAGGAACACAATGTGGCTGAAATCCAGAGTGCTGCTCCTGCTACTTTGCGCCACCTGCCACACTGCTGTATCCTTCACCAATGGTATTCCCTCTTTCGACTCTTCTCTTTCTTTACACTTTGTGAGCTTTTCTGATCGATTTTCACTCATATTTCGACATCTGCTCGCTCCCCACCTCCAAGACCCAAATCTCTCATGAATATATTCAATATTTTGCATTAGAAAATGGTATTTTTGGAAGGTTTCCTGATCCCACATCATCGATCGTATGGATTCAAGGCCTGTTTGTGTGTCACCTTAATCCGATACGTTTTTTCTCGGAATTTTTTTCCCTTAGACAACTCCTGTTTTGAAATATAAATGGCTCAAGACTTGCAGAGTACATCACGTCGTACAGTAACTTCGACCCTTTAATATGCCCTAGTACAAGGGGAATGCTTCGTGTTCAAATCTAATAGGTTGATATTCAAAAATTTTAACCTACTTTTATATACATTGAAATTTGGAAGAAGTGATCAGGTTAAAACGATGTCGTTTTTCTCGGTTTGTGGTGTTGGTAGTGGCGCCTTTTATTTCTGACATTGGACTATCAAACTGCGTTATAAATGTTTGGGAACTTTATTTATATTCCGAGAAGGATATTATTGTCATTTTCAATCATTGTATCTCGGGATATGAACTCATGCATTACTGGGTCGTGTTTGAATCCAAGATTTTCTATTCATTTGGTTGGGTATGTGTAGCTACGTTGCGGATTTTACTCTTCCCGCCCTTTGAGACTTTTGAACTTGCATAGGGCAAATTGGTCTTTTCTCCATTCAATGCTCCTGCACGAATTAAACTATCATTTATGGTTCATGTGATTGGCTGTTGGAAGCATTAAAGGATGAGATTTGACATCTTGCCTTTTGTAGAAGAATCTCAGCTGTACACGTGGTGGGCACAGCCAATCAGTCATCCAGTTCTGATTGTGGCCCCCACCCATTGATGGTCTCGATCAAAAGAATAGATTGTGAATTAAGGGAACTTACCCACAATATTAAATATTAAATGAATTTATGTGTAATAAAAACAGAGAGTGAAAGCGACAAGACTGTGTAGTGAACTCAAATTGATGTAGGGTTATTGAGTAGTCACGAGGCATATGTCAGCCTCTGACATCGTACTATATTTAATGTCAGCCTCTCACATGGCCACTCCACACACCCATGTGCCACAAAGACTCCATCAAGTCTTTCTCTAACTTTAGACTGATGATTGCAGGCCTATTGCCTAATGGCAACTTCGAGTATGGCCCAAAGCCATGGGAAATGAAAGGCACCAAAGTAATGGCCTCAAGGGCCATACCCAAATGGGAAATCTCCGGCTATGTAGAGTACATCAAATCCGGCCAAAAACAGGGTGACATGCTGCTAATCGTCCCTGAAGGAGCCTATGCAGTAAGACTGGGGAACGAAGCATCCATTAAGCAAAAGGTTAAGGTTGTTAAGGGAATGTATTATTCCATAACATTCAGCGCGGCCAGGACTTGTGCCCAAGAGGAGACATTAAACGTCTCGGTTGCACCCAACTCAGAAGCAAATGACTGGGGAATGCTGCCCATGCAGACCATGTACAGCAGCAATGGCTGGGACTCATACGCATGGGGGTTCCAAGCCGATGACAAAGAAATCGCGATCTCAATCCATAACCCTGGTGTTGCGGAGGACCCGGCTTGCGGGCCTCTCATTGACTCGGTGGCATTGAAGGCTTTGTATCCTCCCAGACGTACTAGAGGTGACTGTCGAGTGTCGACCCTCCCTTTTTGGCTAACACATTTATATTTTGTTATCTATTTGGTTAAGTTTTCATTTCATCTTGATTTTCTGCAGCAAACCTTTTGAAGAACGGAAATTTCGAAGAAGGCCCATACGTGTTTCCCACGGCATCATGGGGTGTCCTAATCCCCCCCAACATTGAGGACGATCACTCTCCTCTACCAGGCTGGATGATCGAGTCCCTCAAAGCGGTGAAATACATCGACTCCGACCACTTCGCCGTGCCGGAGGGCAAACGGGGCGTCGAACTCGTCGCCGGAAAGGAGAGTGCCCTCTCACAAGTGGTATTCACTATACCCAACAGGGTCTACGTGCTCTCATTTTCAGTCGGAGACGCCAACAACTCTTGTGAAGGGTCAATGGTGGTGGAGGCATTTGCTGGGCTGGACACTGTCAAAGTCCCCTACGAATCAAAGGGCAAGGGAGGGTTCAAGCGGGCCAAGTTGCGGTTCAAGGCCATATCCAAGCGCACGCGGGTGATGTTCTTGAGTACATATTACACCATGAAGAACGATAATTCTGGCTCATTGTGCGGGCCTGTATTAGACGATGTTAAGTTGCTTAGTGTACGCAAAGCTCGGGTGTGATCAGGCTGGTTATGGTACTACTCCATAGACTATCCATCCACCTTGCTGCTTGGGATACACTTAATGTATTTTGTTGTAATAGAAATTGAAGCCTTGATTTCACTTCATCTTATTTTGTATCACGTACCTATACTTATTAATTTCTCATGCAGAATGGGCGACATTTCTCTTCATAGAGCTTTCATTAGAACAAATCCAATGGATGATGGGTCGTTTCGGAATTGCCATATGCTGGCATGCAATAATACCATTTTTTGAGTACCATATCACATGGTTACTCTGGTAGTTTGCTGTCACCTGTTTATTAAAAGACAATAAAAATATTAAAAAACTAATTAAGAGGGGAAGGCAATTAGAAGGGGAAGTTTGTGACTTTTGGTTTAATGCATGACACCCTATTAACAATTTTATAACTCTTTTTGTTAATTGGCCAATTATTATTATTATTATTTTGAAGAGATGTTATTAACATAATTAGCTAACATGACAAATCAGATAATAAGATAAAAATTAATTAAAAATATTTGATCTAAAACTTGACAAAACATTTACTATATATATATATATATATATATTATGTTTTTTATTTATATTTTGTATACATGTTTCCTAATTTATTATTTTGCTCACATTTTTTTTACTGCAGTTACATTATTAATTTCTACTCACACTACAATTACTTGGTATTTATGTCATATTATTTATACCACAGTCATATTTTTGGTGCCCTAACCATATTCTGCATATTTTAATTACATTTTTCAAATGTTTTCAGAATTGAATCGGTTATTGAACTAAAAAAATTATTGATTCAATGGTTGTATCGGTGGTCAAACTACAGTCGAAGCGGTGACATAATTAATATATAATTTATATATTATTAAAATTTAAAATATATATAAATGAATTAAAAGATTAATAATATTTATTTTTTTTATCTTTGATATTATCAAATATAAATATAAATATATTAATATTTTAAACTTTATTAAATGGAATATGTATAATATTTAAATGTAAATATATTCAAAATGAAAGAAAATTTAATTATTTAATTTTAATTAATTTTATAATTTCAGAAAATATTATATTAATTTTATTTAATACTATAAATCTGTTTAGAACACGTATAGATTTTATTTTATTTTTTTCTAAACTTAATAACAAATTGTGCTGTAGCCAAGTGGTATTCCATGATTTTTGCTCGGTTGAGGCAGGGTTTAACTAGTGGGTTCAAATGTACAATCCACTAAGGGGGTTTAAATGGGTTTGGGTTTTGCCCAAAAACCATTAAAATGTAAGGTTGGGCTTTTTGGGCTTTCACATGGCCCCTATGAAAAAGAGGTGGGGAAGGTTGGACTGTTTGGATGAAATGAAATTGAGGGCGAAGGCTGGCTGGAATTGGGTCCAATCGTCGATTCAAGTGGTTTGTGGCCGGTTCAACCACCCAATGGTTTAAAGGAGAGGACTAGACTGGAACCACTGGTCGACAGTTAGATTGGCTGGTCCAATCCGGTTTTCAAAATAATGCATTTTTTGTACCTTAATTACATTTTTTATGCTTTAATTTCAATTTTCAAACCTAGTACTATAGACACATTCCTTATATCATAATTACATTTTTCACATTCGTCGTATCTCAATTACATTTTTGATACTCTAATCATTTTTTTTTATATATATTTTACTCACATTCTTCAAACTCGAATTACATTTTTCAAACCTTATTCACATTCATCATATCAAATCACATTTTTATACCTTAATAGTATTCTTCGTAACCAAATCACAATTCTTGTAATTTAGTAATTTGGTAATAATTTCTAGACCAATCATATTCTTCATATCCTAATCACAATTTTTATATCCTAATTATATTTTGAATACTTAAGTCATAATTTTAGTATCTTAGTACCTTAGCCATATTTTTATAAATAGAAACTTCTATATAAAAAGGTAGAAAATCTTCTATAAAAAGCATAGGCTTATTATATATCCATAAAAATTACTTTTAAATTTTTTAAAATTTGAGCTAGTTAGCAAAAAATAATAATAATAATAATAATAAAAAAAATAATTCTCAAATATTCACTTTCAAATTTTTGAAACTTTCAATAATATAAACTAGTTACAAATTCATCCTTTAATTAAATTATATTTATAAATACATAATCATTTAAAATTGAAAAAAAAAAATTGACCACAGGTTGAATGCTTTGTAATAATAAAATTATAATTCATTAATCAATAGCAATTAAATTCGTTCATTTAAAAAAAATAATATAAAAGATATAAAAATTAATTAAAAATAAAATAAAAGTAGTTTCTTTTAAATTTTATTAAAATTTTATTCGCAGATGATTTTGCAAAGTCTATTAGTTCATAATTTTAATCTCATTTGTTTTATTTAGTTACTACTTTTAAGTTTATTCTTTATTTTTTGAGAAATTATTAAGGGGTGTGTGTGTTTTTTTAAAAATTATTTAAACTTTATAGAGAATATAAATTTTACAAAAAAATTCAAATTAGATAATAATAATAATAATAATAATAATAATAATAATAATAATAATAAAAAGATAGAGGAATATTTTTGAATTCTTTTAAAAGTGAACTAAGGGGAGAAGAACAAGAAAAGGGGGAGACAACTCATGTTTAATGGGTCTACCCCTTTTGTTGTTGATCAAAGACTCAAGTTTAAATTGAAGGCCAGGTAAGCCTTACTTTTTGGACAAATAACCTAGGACCATCCTTAAAGCATATCTTGGGTCTCTTTAGCATATTTGCATGTTATATATCGAGACTAATACTATTAATGATGCTACATAACCTTGGTGTTTGCCTTATTACCCTCGATAGTGGGGTTATCGGGTTATCCTATTCTTATTTGGACTTCAATTCTCCAATGGATCTACTAACTCTGTTTAACCATAATAGAGCCCCAACCAAATTCAACAACATCCTAAACATGTTCCCCTCGTACCTTCAAAAATAATTTTATATGGCTTTCCAACGTGGATGATTATTTTCATCAAAGGAGGGTTGATTTTCTATAGATGATTCCACTCACCAAAGTTCCATGAGTCAAGATTATGCAAGAATTGAAAAAAGAAACTATTTGCTTTGATACATTTGAAAGTTTGAATCTCGACTCTTGAAACTACATAAGGGGTAGAGGGAGTTGATTTCAATCTAAACAAAATCAAATTTTTTTTTCACAATGGTAATTTTCTCAGATCAATTATGAAATATTTAAAAATAAAAAATAAAATTTAATCCCATAATAGACACATGATCTACGTGGAAAACCACCTACCGAGTTTATCAGAAACTCTATAAATGTAAAAATCACGTATAGAATCTATTATAGAGTATATTCATTAAAAATAAGAGATCCAAAATACAAATTTACTTTGACCAAATGTTAAATTCTTCCAAGGGTCTTGCCAACACTTACACTTGTTTTCATATGCCTATGACACAACACTTTATGCTCCTTAGTGAACTAGTTAACAACTTGAGGGGATGCAATCAACCATCACAAGCTAGTCTTGATCAAGAATGAGACTTTGGAGAGTATTGAGAATGTACAAAGTATAATGGAAATAATGTTACCCCACATGTCTCTCATTCAACAAAATAAAGTATATTAATACTCTAAAAACCCTAGTATGCTAGGTTGGTGACAAGAAAAAAGTCAAAATAAAAATTAACAAAAATATGCAAAAGTGGTCTTGAGCTCTTAAGTCCTCATAAGGACCACTTGAGTGTGAAGTCTAACTAATTCTTCCTAACTATACACCCGAAAGAGGGGTAAATTGAGTATTGGTCAATTTTAACAAATTTTAACTCTTAATAATGTGAAATGACAAAATAAATAATATTAAAGATAATGGGGATTAAAAGGTAATAAAAAAAAGAGATGCAAACAGTGTTTTATAGTTGTTTGACATAATCTTGACCTATGTTCACTCTTCTCAAGCCCTAAAACCAAACATAGGGTTCTATTAGTCTTCTAAGAATTCAACTAAGCTTTAATCAACTTTACACTTAGATTCTTGGTTTTGAAAAACCTTTTATAATTTCCACTTAAGGGATGTTTCACTCTTAAACTATTTCATAACTTACAATTCAAAGGGATGATATTACAACAACCCAACAATAAGTTGCACCGCAAGAAATACAATGATAAGCTAGGGTTGATAATGGTGCATTAGGGTATATAAGTTTTAGTCCAATTTTCATTCAAAAGACAATGTGATAGCTCTTAGGATTGATGAACAGTAAATTCAAGGTACCATTTTAGCAATAAATGAAGTTTGAATGAGATGCGTTAGGAAATTAGTCATATAGACATGATTTCCCTTGATCAATTGGCCTAGACAATCAACTGTTATGCTACTTGTTGGTGGTAAGAAGATACGATAGGTAGTTATGGGAGCTTGTAAAGCTCAATCGATTGAGTTCGGTTGCCAACTAATTAAGATTCTTAACTAAATAAACAATCATTTCAAAAATGTGGAAAAACAACTCAAAGGTCACTTAATGATTGATACCCATGCTTCCTTCATAGTTTTGAGAAAAATGAAAGTTTAAGCTTAAATTAAGGGGATTAACTGATGAGACTTCTACTAACACATTTTAAAAAAGCTTTTTCGAAATGTTTTTGACCAAGTTTAGGTTTTTCTTAAAGAAATTTTCATCCAATTTATAAATGAAGAAAACTAGCTTTAAGAACCTTATGAATGAGTTTTGTGCTTTAAAAGGTAAATAAAATGCGATAAACACTTAATGCACCATTCGAAATTACAAAATATAATCCCAAGTGTCTTCAATTTGTTGATATCCTTACGATACCTTTGTGATCTTCATTTTGCTCTTGACTTGTCAATAATATTTAAATAAACTAACATCCTAGAACTTAATAATCTCATTAGTCACTTCAACCTTATTTTGCAATCATCAAAATATACAACAGGGAAACCTTGGGTTGACATTGAGCACCTCAGATTGTTTGAGCGCTCAAAGCCTTTAACCACTTCTTTGGGTTGGTTCTTCATAGAACTTATTTTTTTGAATCCATTAGACCTACATATTCTAATAAAACCCAACTTTCATTTTTTATGCTATTATTCACCCAAACAAACTTGATCATACTTATGACCTTTTTGTATGAATTAATGATGATTTTCAGTGTTCAAAGCTAGTATAAATCTTAGAAAGTATGTAGAGTTAGATGTAGTAATATTTGAAATAAAATTATTAATCTAAACTAACTAATCTAATTCACTTATAATATCTATTTTAAGGCTATGTTTGATTACCGAAAATTTTGAAGGAAAATATGAAAGAAATAAAATAGAAAGAAAAAGTAAAGGGAGAAAAAAATAAAAAAGTAGATTTAAAGTTGATAAATTATTTTTATATATTTTTTCAAACTCATTTAACTTATTTAATTTTTTTATATCAAAATAAAATAATAGGAAAATGTATAATAAAATCAAATATAATAATTCTTTTTCCCTTGATAAAAAAAAACCCTAAAGCCTATTTGAAAAAACGGAAAAAGTGAGACAAAACAATTGGGATAACAAAGTATTTTCCAGTATTGTACAAAAATGGAAACAAAATTTTAAAAAATGAAAAGAAAAAGAGAGAGAAAAAATAAAAGTGGGAAATGTGGGGCAAATGGAATGAAAAATTCAGTTCAAATATCAGGCTTTAGACGGAATGGGAATCCGACACCAAAATCCCAGAACTTCTGCTCTGTTTGTGCCCTACATAAAACCCTATTAAAAAAGTAGAAGCGGATATCGGACCACGTGTAGGGTTCAAATTCAAGCGGCGTTTTGAAGCGGGATTCGATCCAACGGCTCATGCAATCGCGTCAAACAAAAGCCAAACCTCAAGCCCACCGCTTCTATTTATCTACTATCAAAACCCTTCTCTCTATCTACAAACGCAATTCAAATTCTCACTCATCTCTCCGTCTCTCTTTCTCTCTCTTCATTCATATGGTGACCTCCTCCTCCCTCTTGATCTTTTATTTTCAATCTAGGGTTAGGGTTAGTTTTTTTTTTTTTGTTTTTTTTTGTTAAATCTAATTTTTTCATGATCTGATCGGCTGCTGTTTTTGATTGTTTGGTTTGGTTTAGGCACTTCCGAATCAGCAGACTGTTGATTACCCGAGCTTCAAGCTCGTCATCGTCGGTGACGGTGGCACAGGTATAATTTTGTTTTATCTAAAAAATGTTATGCTATGTTTGGTTGGCCAGAAAGTGTTGGAATATTACGATTTTAAATATTGGATTCTTGACACTGTTTGGGAATCGGGTAATGGGAAAAATCTCTGTTTTTCTTACCGGATTACAGGGAAAGAAAGTAGTACAAGCTTAAAGGTTCAAACTTTGCTTGTGTGTGTGGTTTTTTAAATCATGTACTCATTTTTTTTCTCAGCAATCAGTGGAGGGTTATGAGGTTTCGAGATCTTTTTTTTAAACGTTGAACTATTTGAAAAAAAATTCTTATATCTTATGTTATTATTGTTGTGATGTGGAAAAATGAACAAATTAGTTTTTCATTCCCCGGGATACCCGATCAGCATGAAAATAAAATTCAAGATTTTCTTTTCCACGTTTTACTAACAAGAAAGTGGGGATTTGGGGTTTAGATCTGCTTTTTGTTTGTCTATTCTCTTCAAGGCTTTCAATTGAAATCTTGTTTATTCAACATCAATGTGATTTATCTCAATTGTACTGCTTCAGGGAAAACCACCTTTGTCAAGCGGCATCTTACTGGAGAGTTTGAGAAGAAATATGAGCGTAAGCTATTATGATTTGTTTGAATCCTTCATTGTGTGCTTCTGGTTATTATATATTGACATATATTTGAAATCTCTATTTTGCAGCAACAATTGGTGTTGAAGTCCACCCATTGGACTTCTTCACAAATTGTGGTAAGATCAGGTTTTATTGCTGGGATACAGCTGGGCAAGAGAAGTTTGGAGGGCTAAGAGATGGCTACTAGTAAGTTGTCGCCATCAAGTTTCGTTCTTGTGTTTTTTGGTTAATTGGGAATTTATGGAATTAACAAACTATATTTTGGAAGATATTCTGCCTCTTTGTTCTATTTATTCTTTCCTCTTTCCTTGGTTGGGAAAAGTTGTTTGAGGGTTTCAAGTAAAGAACTGATCTACAATGATTTAGATTGGAAGTAGTTACCTTATGGGCGATGATAGTACAGAGTCCTCACTTATATTTCAATAAGTGTTTATGACACTTGTATTAGTGAGTCTTGCAAAAGATTCTACCTTTACTGGTGGAAGAACATGGCTGGAACATGTTTTGAAGTCATCTAAAATTCATCTTTAATACATGTCTTATTTGTTAGTTAACATTGCTTTTTCATATACATCATAATAATGGTATGTAAATTCCGTATATGCAGTATTCATGGGCAATGTGCCATAATAATGTTTGACGTCACTGCTCGATTGACCTACAAGAATGTTCCCACATGGCATAGGGATCTCTGCAGGTTCTTTTTTGTGTGTGCCCTTGTTTATTCATTATATTGTATCATATAGTAAGGATATTTCACTGGTAAATTTAAATTGATTTTCTGTCATAATGTCAGGGTGTGTGAGAATATCCCAATTGTTCTATGCGGAAATAAGGTTGATGTTAAGAACAGGCAGGTGAAAGCGAAGCAGGTCACATTTCACAGGAAGAAGAATCTTCAGTACTATGAGATTTCTGCAAAGAGCAACTACAACTTTGAGAAGCCTTTCTTGTATCTTGCCAGGAAGCTTGCTGGGTAATTGAAAAATTGTTAAGAAGTCATTAATTTCCCTTTGTTATTTGTCCTGTTTCATTGTTCTACACTATGTAATTCTTTGTTATTTATGGTTAATCATTCACTACATGCTGCAGGGACGCAAACCTCCACTTTGTTGAGTCACCTGCTCTTGCTCCACCAGAAGTGCAAATTGACATGGCTGCACAACAACAGTAAGTGATAACATTGTTTATATATATTGATTTGTGATACTTGTGATCATTGCACTCTCTTTGCAATATTTACCATATCCTTGCTTCTGTTGTTAGGTGTTTTGGAATAGAGTTCACTGTTCTTAGAATTACAAGAACATCTGTGATCAATTAAAACTAAATGTTTATATTCGTTTAAACTGAAGTGAGAAACCATTACCTCATTTTACTTAATGATGCCAATGCCAATGTAGTCTTTTTAGTTTTTCCTTATCTTATCTCTATTTCTATAGAATATATAATCATATAATTTAAGCTTTTAATCTCTACTGGCTCATATTTGTCTATAAACGACCTTGGTTCTGTAGTTCACAATTAGAATTCTGTAATTTATTCTGATTTACAATACTAGAAAGAGGTATTTGTATATTGAACAAAAGCTTACATGTAGTTAAATCAGATATTTGCCGTCAATTATTTGATTAGTCGGTAAGTTAGCACCCTGTGATGGATGTTTTCAGTGCTATTTACATTGATTGTTATAGGGTAGTTGTGTATTGTGTATTGTTCGAATACAAATGTGATGGTACAAACATTTATTTATTTGTTTTTCTATAATATTAAATTGATTGAGAAAAAAAGGTTGTTTTTCAGAATTGATACAGGATTTTGATTATATGTGCAAACAATATTTGTGGAAGAACATATTTTGAATGTACAAAGATGAGAAATCACATTGAACTGTATTTCCTCCAAGATAATTAGTTGTAACATTTGGTATTTTTTGCAGGCATGAAGCTGAATTAATGGCAGCTGCAGCACAGCCCCTTCCTGATGATGATGATGATGCATTTGATTAAGTGACTGTAGAAGCTTTATCCAAATTGATTCTTTCAGAAAGTTAGAAGTAGGTTTTGGTCCTGGGGAATTCTCTACAATGTATGCTGCCTGCTGCTGTTGCTTATTGTTTGGATTGGTTGGCCTTTGGTGGTTCAGAACACTGGGGAATAGTGCCTCTGCTTTGGTCCCTAGAGTGTTGTGTTTTACAGATTGATATATAAGTATCTTTGCTTCTTTCATCTCCCTTCTACTTGGAGGGAACTATTTGATTAAAAAATTTTGCTCTGATTATATTTACCTTTTTATTTTAGCCAAATTTGTTCAAAGCTAAAAATTATGTTGCTACGAGTTACTCGACTAAAATCACCAAAAACACTTGGGAGAGGTCAATATTTCCTGCAATTCTCAATTTTGGGAAGAAGTTCTTAGATAAGCTGATAGTGGAAAGACAGCAACCTAATATGGCGTTCATTTGAGGCAACCCGAATGAGTGTCCATGATGGGTGCTCATTTTTTAACCGGACGAGTGGGGTTTGGTTTGGTGACTGTTCTTGAAAATTCAAGAGAGAATAGTTTTTTAACTCGGAAACTGGGCAGATCTTTGACAAAATATTTTTCGGAATTATTCCTTAATAGAGTTTTGTTTTCAATTTTTTTGAAAACAATTGAAGATTATGTTTAAGAATTAAAAACTGTTTTAGAAAAACGTTGTGAAACAGGCTCTTGGGTGTCCGAGGCAAACTATTTGTTTAAGCACTTGGGTTAGGTCCTTTCGGCCCTTGTTTCAGACAAACGGAATCAGGTATTAGGAAAAGCAGCTTGAGTGATTCATCATTTGTCCCCATATCAATCCTTATTGAGTCAATAGGCAAACAAGAGTTCATTAGAAGTCACCAAGAGGGCCCTAAACAAAACAGGCTATGGATCAGAAGATTCACAACTTTATTCCAATTTTACTAAATGGATCAGAAGATTCACAACTCCACTATGAATATACATATCCTGCACTCGTCTTGCTTAATTTTTTATTTTTAAAATAATAATTATAACCCAAAGACCAACCCCTTATACATGGACAAAGTTGTAAAGGTGTATACCCATTCAAATAATTGCAACCCTCAGACTGCCCCTTTAACTCCAGTAGAGTTTTCAGGGAAAGGATTATACAGCAAGTAGCCAGATCATTGAGATACTAGCCAAATCAATAGCGAGAAGAATCCTTGGTAATTGCCAGTTAAACCCATGTCAAGATTTTGGGCAAAAGGGGCTCTGCTACAGAGCCTACGATTGAGAACACCCATTGCATTGCCTCGACTACACAACTTTCTTGGAGCACGTAGTGAGACAAATTATTGAGACAGCAAATATGCTGTACCTACCACAGCACTGCCAAGACCGCCTGGTAAGTGGTAACAGAACCTCCGCTGCCACCTGCTACACCATCAATACCACTCAACCCACCCTACTCCTCCCCCCCCCCCCCAACAAGGCCACCACCATTACCATCGGTAATGTTCTCTTTGTATGGCAGTATACCATGCATGGTCTACCCTTCATTTTTTCTTTGGGGAAAAAGCACAAAAACGTTCAATAACAATAAGAAAAAGGAGTAATACTGCAACTTCCAATCCAACTCTTTAGCTTGTTGACACTCCTAGCACAAAAGTCCCTCATTTTGCAAAAGATAATATTGCATGGTATCAAATTTGGCAGAGAAATTTAGGAATAACAGAAGGATATTAAAAATAAAATAAAATTGAACATTACTCTTGTCGCTTCTCCAAGGAAGCGCTTTTCATATGCTTAACTAATTGCTGCACATGGTGGATGAAAGGATGAACTGACTTTTGCGATGGCAACTAGTTAAAAGAGATGATGACCCAGATAAATCAAAGTGACATAGAATCTACCTTTGTTATTTGCTTTAATTTGGTAAGAGAGCAGCTTCTGGTAGGAATAAAACCTTAGAGATGAGCATCTTCTCTAAAATTAACAATTCAAGCAACGATTTGGGTCAAAATTTCAAAATATTTTCAGGACTACCAATATTTCACATATGGCAGCAGCTTATTCTTTCCTCAAAAAGTATTAGTTGCAGCAGAAACTAATTTCCATAGCCATTCACTGTCTAGATCATTTTAACTTGAATGAAAAATAAAAACCTAGATCATCTACTAGAGTCATTATTACAAATTCCAATTCTCTCAAATACATACATAAATTAAACAAAATAGACAGGAGATCAGTTGACAACATCGACAATCAGCTTACGGGACTTGAAGATTGACCATTTTAGGCGTCGGTAGTAAGCTGCTTGGAGAAGTGCAAGTGACAACACAAATATCCATTTAAATCCCATCTGCATTTTTTAAAAGCCAAATTTGGTTAGAAATAGTTATTGTTACTTGGAAAAAAATGCTCTTTTTCACAAATAATCCATCTCGATTCCCATTTCTAATAATTGATAGATGGCAACTCCAAGATTATGTTACCATTTTTCTTGGAGATAAGGAAAGTGATAAGTCACACAGTTTGAGATGGATGGTTAGGGATGCATAAATAGAACAGCTCTTTTATTTGAAGAATGTCTTGAGTCCAATTAAGATAAAGTGCATCTAATGGTCTGACCTACTTTTCTAAGGGACCCTTTCTCTGAGGATCCAATTAAGATCATTGGAGTAACTCATTTGATGACTGCAAAACTTTTGTAACATCCTTTTTTTTTTTTTTACCTTTTTTGGAAAGGTTAACACTTTTATAACATCTTAACCAAACCAAAAAAAGAAAAGGAAATGAAAACCAGGTGAACCAAAATCATAATATTCTCTTATCTCTATATATGAGAGGTTTCAGGTTCAATTCCTAACAGAGACAAAAAGGAGAAAATAGTCCCCCTATATATATATATATATATATATATATATATATATATATATATATATATATTATTGTGTACAAATATTTTTTAGTATAATGTACTAGTAAAAATAAGAATTCAGATATAAGATCTTTTCTTTGTGCATAAACTGTTGATTGATAGAGATATAACATTACCAGTTTTCTCTCTTCCATTTCTGGCTCTGCAGCCCATGATAAAAATGTGACAACATCTTTCCCCATCTGTGCCAACGTTAAGATGAGAATATCAGTTTTTCCATACCTTCAGTATGAAATTTGCAAAATAAAATACATTGAAAGCACAGGATGTTACTTGTGCTTCTGTGGCAGGGGTACCATCTTCATACTCAACAGCACCATCGATGAGCATTTTGGGCATAGCTATTGCCCCACCAGGGAAATAAGGATTATAGTGCAGCCCGTCTCGAATCTACAGAAAGAGTTCAATGACATCAGGATGGAACATTCATTAAAAGAATGCAGAAAGAGCAATCAAATGATGACAAAACCCAAGTCAAGATGATTATCGGTTAGAAATAAAATAATTCCTCGCCCTTTTGCAAAGTTAGAAGTTAATGTTGCTTACCATAAGAAGCTACAAGAGTATTTTACATTCAATAGCATGCAATAACATTTGTATGTTGCTCTCTGTTGTAGCAATAGAATAGATATTGATTAACATCTAATGCAAAAATCTTACAAGTGATCTTGTATGGCATTTGGTGTGTTTGCTTCTCAGCTATAGTGCAGTTTCAGGATTAAAAAATCAAATATATTTTCTTTTTCCTTTTCCTTCATTGCTATCTCCTGAACTACAGGACCAACCAGGCGTGGTTTTAAGTGTTTCAGTGCCATCCAGAAACTAACAGATGACAGCTGATATGAAGAGAGCCATTTTCTTAACTCCACTGTTTAAGTTCTTCAGTGACTCGAGATTTTCAAGAGACCAAAGAAACCAAAAGGAAAAAAAAAAAATTTTAAAAAAATTGTTCCAAAGGGCTGTCTGTAGTTTCTTCTATCAGAATGAATGACATGGGTATACGACTTTCAAATCCATGGCAATATCCATGAACCTGGACATCATCACATAACTGAAAATATGGCAGATAAACTCAGATTTCAGTACCTAGGTATGTTCTATTACATGTTTATATATAATCTGAGATAAAGAACTTACTGAAACACCAGCTGGAGGATCACGGTAACCAGTTAAAAGAGCAAATACATAATTCTGACCATTGTGGCGGGCCTGAGAGGACAAAGAGTCAGTTATTGTAGGGGTGGACAGCCATTCACTTCTATCAAGGGATCTATAACAAAATTAATACCTTGGTGATGAGACTTAGATCTGGAGGATATGCTCCTCCATTAGCAAATCTAGCTGCTTGTTCATTTGCATAAGGCTGAGGAAAACGATCACTTAGCTTTCCAGGGCGAGTAAACATCTCACCTTCATCATTAGGCCCATCATCCACTTCAATCTCAGCTGCCATAGCCTTCGTCTCTTCTTCAGTGTATGCCACACCCACAAGATCACGAAATGAAATTAAAGACATTGAATGGCAAGAAGCACAAACTTGCTGGTAAACCTGGTGACCCCGCCGAATCCTGTTCTTGTAAAATCAGCATAAATGTATCAAGTAAAACTGAGAGAATGGGAAAAATTAAGATGGAATTTTTGCATAAATGTGTTCCTCCATAGAGGAACCTGAGCTTAACCACTGAGATCAGGAAATCGGAAGGTTTAGACATTTCCTAGTGACTACTGGGAAAACCAGAAAATCTGGTCAACTGCATCTAGCTTGCACCTGACTCAATGCAATAAGTTCTCCTAAGTCTGAATGTATTATCAGAACCATAGTTCAATTTGTTCACTCCTCAAGACTGAAAAAACTGTATTGGATATATTTTTCCAGAACAAAGTTGATAGGGCAGAGCTGGAAAGCCCAAGGGAAGGCCTTTGAACCGATGTTTAGTTTCTCAAAGTCCTATCAAGACACTTTTCTATAGATTGCGTAATAGATAACATAAGATGTAATCTGCTTACGAAGCATGGTCATATGAACTGAGAATGCCGCTGTGAGGCCATGGATAGTTTGGACATGCCAGGCCATGTTCAGCCTCATCTGAAGAAGCTATTGTTGCAAAGCTCAAAAGGCCTGAAACACCTGCCCCAAGTAGTGCAAGCACTCTTAGGGATTTAATGCCAGCAACTCCAGGTCCATTTTGGTCCTGCTTCAGAATAAGTAATGGTGGGGCTGGAAGAGCCTACAAATGATGCTACAGCCCTGTTAAATAAAAAAAGAAAGAAGGAAAAAAAGAGGAAGAAAGATATATCCAAGAGTAACAAGATTTATAAAATTGTCATATATCAACTGAAATGAAGATCACCATTAGGAACAAAACCAGGACCAGTTCAACCTAACTAGACCTCGTGCTGGGATGGTTTGGCAAATTTTATTATCCTGACAATGGTTTAACGGCTCATTTAAAGGCAGCAGACGGTCAACCAACTCATGACAGAACCAAGCCAAAACACTAAACTTATTATTTTCCAATGACTAATTGGGAACCCATACATTGTTCAACCACTTCTTCCATCCAAAATATCAAAGCCCTGGCAAGTCCAAGCTATGGCTGGTCAAACACACACCAACCAATTGACATGGATGGTCACCCACACAACAAATGATTGACACACCTAGTCAACCACACACTTGGTGGACCTAATGAACTAAGGTGTCATCTATGTTTACAATAAATAATTTAATATGATTCTACAAATGGAAAATGTATGATAAAACATGGACATGCAACCAACCCAAGTCTGTCAGAACTCAGAAGCATGAAAATATCTCCAAAATTCCATCATTCTAAATCCAAATCCTCAAGAATGATCCAATAAACTTGTGTCCATCAAATGTGCAGATCTATCTCCCCCATGATGCTTCCAGGAAGATAACACACTCTTCCATGATCAACACTCTAGTCCTATCAATGTCAACATTTTATCACCCTGTACCTTATGAGGACTATTTTCTCATCTAGAGTCTAGACACCCAGTTAAATCACATTTTCTTATCAAATGTTTAATTCTTAGCTCTTTTTGTTAATTAAACATAAAGATAATGATCAAGCTATGCAATGCTATCAATAGATATCTGTTGACACCTTGTTGCCTTTCAAAAAGAAGGAAGATATATATATGTGTATATATATATAGTCCTTTGTCAGATAAGCATGTTTTAAACTTCCCTATTTTTGCCCTTTGAATGGCTACAGTCATTAATAGTTATCTTAACCCAAAATATACCATGAACATGTGCATAAATCCCTTTGTTTTTCAGTCTATATTTCTATTTCTTTTTCATTTTGCCCCAATTTAAATCCACCAACCATTCCTTTTCCCCCTTTTGTTCAGGATGAACTTGTTATCCTAACATAAAGCCTGCAGAGAGCTCAGGTATCAGTTGATTCCTGAATGTATTATGATTAATTATAAATATCACTAATGTCATTATGGAGCAGAGGTTTTCAAAATGTCCAGCCTTGAGGGCATTACTGTGTTTTTTAATGCTAGTTCCTGCTTAGCATTTTAATATACAGTGTCACCAAGGAATTGATATCAATATCTAATTATCTTCTCCACTTTGAGGATGACTTACAAATTATTATACTTTTAAAGGCTCCTGGCTGGGCAATGGATAAACGAATTTGGGGATCCTTAAATTACACACCTTTTTTTTAATAGGTACCTCAAATTACACACATTTCTCATCCTTTTCCTCTCTTATCACTGATTTCTTCTATCCTTTATCCTTTACAATTAGATGAATCAGGTACACTAATGAGTTGGTTCCCGCAAAGCAAACGTCATTCTTTAATATTTCTGAGGGAGCTAACTTTTAGGATGCAGCTTTTTCATCAACCTTAATTATGAAAAGGAGTAAAGAGTCAATCGGTGCACATTACAAACCCAATAATATCTATATTATCCTATTAAGGGAGCCAGGTAGAGGAAACAATGTCTTGAATAATTGAGAAGGCCTTTCATTCTCCAAGGGTAACCAATAACAAAACATCAATTTTTTTATTTTTATTTTATCAGAAATAACAAAATATCAAAATTATCACTTTAGTTTGCACTTTGTCCATTGATCGCTTTCAAACATACTCTAAGGCTCCATTTGATTCTTGGAAAGTTCGAAGAAAAATTATGAGAAAGAAAGTAAAGAGGAAAAATGGAAGGAAAGGAAAAGCTAAGGAAAATTAAAAAAAGCAAGAAAGTTTTAAAGTTGATAAATTATTTTTGCATGCTTCTCCAAATCCATTTCTCTTATTTTCCCTTCTGTATAAAAAATAAAGAATTTGAGAATGCATAAGTTTTTAACTAATTGCTTGTTTGGATATATCTATATTTTTTCTTATAAAAATAGAAAATGGTGGTAGATTCTGTATAAGATATAGAAACTCTTATATAACAAGCATGAATTTACTTTTTGTCCTTAAAAATTACTTTTAAAAACTTAAAAGTTGAGGTAGTAAAAAATTTTTAATACATCAATTTTTTTAAACAGTTTTCATAAGTTACTGTCTTTTCAAAGTAAGTCTCAAAGAGTTCTTGCATTTTTATATAGGAGTTTCTATCATTTTCTGCTTTTAAAACTGGAAAACAAGAAATGCATCCTTACGACACCTAAACTTTATTATATTTGATTTTCACTTATAACCTCCATGGTAAACAAAACATGAGATTTTGGATTCCTTCCTATTTTTTTCTCCTTTACCTAATACTTTCCATGTTCCGAAGAAAACCTAAAAGAATGGCCTGAACTTACTGTACTCCTATTATCTTGGAATCTAAACAAAAATTAAACTGAGAAAGGGGCTCCTAATCATACTTAAAAATGTCAAAGTGGAACTGCCCAATCACATGATTTTTACCTTTCATCACATGGGATATTTGACGTATCATAGTGAACATAACTATACATACAAGTATACAACATAGACCCCAGCTGCCTTCCAGTTATCCATCCACAGCCTCTGACTTTCCCTTATTTTATCATGTCAGCAAGACAAATGATAACAAAATTTGACTTATTAAACTTGCAAATATTAGCTTGTTTTGTTATCAAATTCCTCAAAAAATTGAAATGAAAATTTCTCACTATTAACTCATCCCATCAAACTGACTTTTGGCCAATTTAAAGTACTAAATTGAAGGAATATGTTATAAGGTATCAATCCGTTTTTCACCCTGATACGACAATGTCAGAAACCAAACACAACTGGAGACAACAAAACTAATAGATAACGTGAACCCTAAAGTGCAAATATCAATTCATAAAGCACCAACTGAGATTCAATCATCAAATCAACAACATAAAGATAGGTAGAAAAAAGAAGATTATTTACAGCGGAGACCTCAGAATCATATCTGCGGCGACTGAGCCTCGAGAAAAAACGGTTGATTCCTGAAAAACCTGAATTGGGTCCAATTTTCAGATAAAAAAATTATTGAAAAAAAGGCCGAATTAAGAAAGTAATGAAATTAGATTTCGAAAAAAGAAAAAAACGAAAAAAATTAGATGAGTACCATCGCCTCCGATCCTGATCTTCCTCCCAAAACCTGGGATAAAAAGAAAAAAAAAAGTTTAAAATTGGAAATAAAAGATGAAATCGAAGCAACATTCAGAGAGTGAAGAGAGAAAGAACTACTTACCCATGATTCAGATTGAGAGAGAAACGGTGAAGGTGATCAGTGAGCAGAGATTAGAGAGAATTTTTGAGAGAGGAAGCGATGAGGGTTGAGTGGATTAATCAACGCCCTTGAAAATGAGCGGCTCTCGATTCGTCGAGTCACTCGGTGGGGCTGCTCCCACTCCCTGCCGCCATTTTTTAATGGAATTTCATTTATATATGTGCCAATATTTATTTATTTAAAATCGTTTTTAATATAAAATTATAGAATTAATATTAACGTTAAATCCGAAAGCTTCCATGCTGGCAATTCGTAATATTTGATGATGCTAACGTTAATAATTAATTCTATATATTTTAAAATTTATGATTTTCCCTTTCACTTGGAGTTTTAAAGTAAAATCACAATAATAAATTATTTAGATCAATACTAAATATGAAAATTTTATGGAAGGCGTTGATTGAAATCATTTTTAAGAATAATTTTTTATTTTTTAGAATAAAAAATATTTGATAATCAAAATATATTTTTTATTTTAAAAAAAATAGATAATATTTTTTTTAATTATTTTTTACTATTTTTATTTATTTTTTAAGAATTATTTAAAAAAATAATTATATAAATATATAAAATAATTAAAAATAAAACATTAAATATAAAAATTATTTTTAAAAATAATTTTAAATTTTTAAACAGACATTTATTTTACAAAAATCATAAACAATTTTTAAAAATTATTTTTTAGAATGTTTTTTTAAAAATAATTACCAAAAAAACCACTTTGTTTTAGAATTTTAAAAACAATTCTAAAAAATAATATTTGAAAATAGTTTTTAAAAATTATTCTCCAATATTTTATAAAATGAAAGTCAAATTTGAAAAAAAAAATGTATTTTTTATATATTTTTAAATGACTTAAAATAGTTTTTATTTATAGTATTTTTTTTAATCATTCCCAAGATTTTAATAATTAATTTTTAAAACTAAAAATAATTCAAACAAATGTTTTTTGAAAACATTTTATTTTCTACAAATTTTTTTTTCTGTTTTTTAGTTGCCTAATTTATTTTTCTATTTTTTAAAACTATTTAATAGGATCGAGTTTTATTTAAGAAGATGTTTCGAGGTGGAAACAAAAGGGCTACTGAAATCTATATAAAAGGTTAAAACTAGCCACGCCTGACGCCCATACCTGGTGCCCAGGCCCTGCTCACGGGAGGGACCTATTATTTGATCTTAGTAAGTGACATTTGTTTTAGGTTATGCTTGGAGCTCCGCCAATAACAATATTTTATTTTTTGAGGAAAAAAAAAAAACCTTGGACAAAGGTTATTTTTAAAATAGTTTTTTTTTTTTTATAATTATTCTCAATATAAGGTATTTTTATATTATAATTTAATTATTTTAAAGTATTTATACTCATTTTCTAATATTTGGGTTTTTTTGTTCAAAAGCAAGAGCATTTTGATAAAAACATAAAGTTACGTCCAATAGTGTTAATTAATTAATTAGGATTTAAGCTGATTGGATTAGGTAACTTAAGCCTAGTTTGGATTTAAGCCCACAAAAAGCCCTATATAAACTCTCTTAGTTGTTTAGGGTTCAAACTTTTATCATTTTTCATTTTCTAGGGAGCCGCCAAAGAGAACCCTAACCACTTTCAAGGAAGAAGAACATCGAGTAGATGAGTAGATGAGTTATACGATGTTTAATATCTTCATTGGCTTGTAATCGATCTACAAACATTCATATTATAGGTATGTGTTCTAACCTCTCTAGATTTAATACTTATTTTGATTTTTGTAGTCATAATTTTCTATTGCATTAGATTTAGAGAACCTAAAGATAGATAGCATGTACCCTACAAGATCTAGGACCAAGAAATGGAATAATCTAGAGTTCCTACCAATTGGTATTAGAGCTCTATGGTGGGTTCTAACATGTTGGATCCATATAGGATATGCTCACTTTATTTTGCAAGTTGTGATTCTTCATGGGCTAAAGGATGAATGAATGAATGAATGAATGAATGAATTTGATGGTCATATTTGTGATTTATTATTATGAATGTGGTTGTGATTGAAATATTCCTTTTCTAGATGGGTTGTAAGCCATAAGGGTACACACTTTTTATTTTATTATAAAAATATTTTTTTTAATAGATGGGTTATAAGCTCCATTATCATAATATAGAAATTTTTATTATTGTAAAAATTTTAATTTTTATATCCATCTATGGTTACCTTAACTGAGAAAAAAGAAGGGTTCTTAAAGTTTTTCTTTTGAGATCCTTTCTTGACTTCAAGAGAAAATAAAGATTCTTGAAATTTCTTTTTTGAGATCTTATGGTGACCTAAGAGAAAAGAAGGATTCTTAAAAGTTCTCAATTTTTTAGATCCATGGTAGCACATTAACCTGATTTTTTTTACTCAAAATCAAAGATGTCTCCCATAAGTTTCTTAGGGCAAACCGTATATGGTTTTGAAGCTTAAAAAGTAAAAAAAAAAAAATCAACACTTCAAATGGTTTACAAATCGAATTTAAAACGAGGGAGATATGACCAATTAAAGCAAGATTGCGCAAAGGGCATATAGTATTGGTGTTGAGTTTGGGCCAAGATCTTTTTGGTTGTTTGAACTCAGTTTGGGCCTTTTTTTGGGCTCAATTGTTTACAGTAATATAGTTTTTTTTAAGGTTTTTCAATTTTCACTAACTCTAATATTTGGTTGTATGATTATTTTGGTTATTTTGATTTTATTTTGTTAATATGAAATAATTTTTTTTTATAGATTTTTCAAAATTGGAAAACTTATTTGAATTGGAATGTGATTAGAAAATTTTATTTTAAGAAAAAAAATTTAGTTGAAAAAATATTAGGAACTCTCTTTCTTTTTAAACTTATTTTTTAGAGATTTTATTTTATTTAAAATCTTCTCTTTTTGAGATCATTAAGAATAATTTTTTTTAAGAGCTCTTATTTTTCTAAATCTTTATAAAATAATATTTTTTTTCTTTTTACATAAGATTCGAATTAAAGAAAATAAGTTAATTTAGGAAAATTCATGATAGATAATTTATAATTAAGAAGGTTACCAAAATAAGTGTTATAAAATAAAGTATTTTGATATTCTTAATAAATTTTCATGAGAAATATCTTTCCAAATATTATTTATTTAGAATTGGATGGTTCAATTTTTATTTGTTCTTTCCCTTTGGAACTTTCCTTTTGATTTAGGCTAGGTGGTACTCCATGTTCTCATAACACCTATGGTGCGTTTTAATTCAAGTAATAAATAAAGATTTTGAAAAATCTCATAATAGAAAATTTATGATAAAAAAAGTTACTAAAATATTTTTTATAAGTTTAAATAATTTAATGAGAATAAAATATTTTAAAAACTTTCTTGATACCAACTAATACTTTTGGTACACAAGTGTCTCAGCATAGCGAGAGATTTGTATCCTTTGGATTATGATGAAGTAATGAGTTGTGTTGGTGCTCATTCTTGAAGACTAAATGAAACTAACATATGTAAGTTGATCTATAAGAGGAAGAAATGAGTAGATAGAAATGTTGAGTTTTATATTTTGGTAATACCCTTTAAGATCTAATGAAAATTTTTATAATATTTATTTTCTAAATTGGAAACTCTAGTGTTATAAGGAAATTGTTAATTTGTAGGATTTTGAAAATTTTGAAAGCATCTTTATTCAAGAAGTAACTTTAGCTCTCTTATTCAAAATTCCTCATAACATTAACTTTCCTTATTCCTTATACTTTTCCAATTTAATAAATATTATCATGAAATCTAATTTTCATAACGATTTATTCCTTTAAAATTACCAAAATCTTTACATTTAGTAATTTTTTAATTGATAAAATATTTTATGAAAAACTTTCAAAAAATATTTATTTTTTAAAAGGAATCAAACACTCAATTTTGGAAAGTACCTTCAAAATATTTTATTCTCATTAAATTACTAAAACTTCTAAAAAAATATTGTGGTAACTATTTTTATCATAAATTTTGTATCGTAAGATTTTTCATCCATAATTTTCTTGTTTGAAGGATCACTATAGGTACTTTTTCTAGGTACTTTTTCTCTCACGATGGGAGAATTTGGAGAACCACCTCTCTCAAATAAGAAAGAAAGCTCTAAAAGAAAATAGCAACTCAAAAATAGCAACATTCAATTCTAAATAAATAATATTTACAAATATATTTATCATGAAAATTTATTAAGAATACTAAAATACTTTATTTTATAACACTTATTTTAGTAACCTTCTTAATTTAAATTATTCATCATGAATTTCCTAAAATTAACTCATTTTTGTATAAAAAGAAAAAAAAATTATAAAGATTTGAAAAAATAACAATTCCAAGAAGAAATTTTTTTACTTTAAGATATTTCAAAAAGAGAAGATTTTAAATAAAATAAAATCTTTAAGAATTAATTTTAAAAAGAAAGAGAGTTCTTAATCTTTTTCCAATTAATATTTTTCTTAAAATAAAATTTTATAACCATGTACATTCTAATTTAAATAAGTTTTTCAATTTTGAAAAATACATGAAAATTTACTTCAAATTAAGAATACCAAAATATATTATTAATTGCTATAAGACATGACAAAATATAGCATAAAAATATAGTCAAGGAAGTAATTAAAATTTTCTCATGACTTTTAGGGATCTTGTTGCATATTTGGAAATTAAAATTTAAATAAAATCAAAATGATCAAAATAGCCCTACAACTAAATATTAAGGTTAGTGAAAATTGAAAAACCCTAAAAAAGCCAACTTGCCACAAAAATTTAAGCCCAACAAAAGGCCCAAAACGAAGCCCAAACAATAAGAAAGAACTTGGCTCAAACTCAATCCCGAAATAACATACCTTTTGTGCAACCTTACTTTAATTGATCATATATCTCTCGTTTCAACTCTAATTTGTGAACCATTTAAAGTTTTGGATTCCTAACTTCTTAATCACACAAGAGTTATGGGCATTAGTAAGACGATTTTTTGAAAAATGTGCGAGAGAGCGAGAGAGAGGGTTAGTGCGAGAGAGGGCGAAAGCGACGGAAGGGAGCGAGGGGAGCGGCGAGTGCCAGATGGGCATGAGGGCGACGAAGAAGGTGAAGGCTTCGTGGGGGTTAGGAACAGGGCCAAGAAAGGAGGCTTTGGAGTGGAATCAAAATGGTTCGATGTGGAGGTACGGGAGCAGAAAGGTAAGGAACAAGTGTTGATTGTAGAAAGGAAAGGGGGAATCTCCTCGTGGGTCAGGTTGGGTCCAAATAGCATCGGAAGCTTCATTGATGGGTTGGAGGCTTGTATTGGGAATGCAGGAACCGGAATTTGGGAAAAGCAGTGGAAAGATAGTGGGAGGTCCTTTCTTATGGTGCGTAGCCAAAACAAGGGGGGGTTGTTTATCAGGTTAGGGGTTACAGATATGGGAAATAAAAGGTTTTGTATCTTTATCCCGAAGGGAAATGGCTCTAAAAATGGGTGGGTGTTAATGGCGGGGTTGCTACGCCGGTTGGGGTGTTACGACAGGGAAACGAGGCTACAAGCAAAAGGTGTGACGCCCCTGAGGTCATCGATGGGGAAATCCTACGCGGAAGCAGTGGTATATTCTGAGGAGAAAGCGATAGCAGTGGCGAGGGTGGAGCTAGGTAAGAGAGATCTGAGTCGGAGTATGGGGAAGATGGCTCAGTGTTTGGTGGGGAGCTGGGACACCAGCTTTGAGGTAGGGGAAGATCTGAGAGACTGGGGGACAAAATTGGCAAAACTTTGGTGTTTGAAGGGCAACTTAGGAATTGCGAAAATGGAAAGGGGCAAAGCCCTTTTAGAATTTGGGATTTTGGCCGAAGCAGAGAAAGCCCTAAAAATTGGGGGTTTCTCGTGCCTGGGGTCTCCGCTCAATTTGCAGAAATGGAGGCCCGAGTGTGGGTGTCTACAGGAAGGTAACAAGAGGAGCGAGGCTTGGGTGCGGGTTCTGGGTTTGCCTGTCTCGATGTGGGAGCGGGATACCCTTAAGAGAATAGGGGATGCTTGCGGGGGCTTCATCGATGTCGATCACCAGACGGAGATGTTGGAAGACCTGCAGTGGGCGAGGATCTTGGTGAAGATTAAGCAGGAGAGGCTCCCCAATGAAATGGAAATTCGAACCGAGGACCACCGTTATGTGCTTTCCCTATGGTGGGAACTTAGACCGACTGTGAGAAAGGTAAGGGATGAAAAGGGCAAAGGCATTATGGTCTCAGATGGCGAGGACGGGGGTGAAGGCTATGCACGCGCGGGGGGGCGAGTGAGGGGGTTGGTAGGAGGCTCAAGCCTCGAGGTCCGGTTGCAGACTGATGATGGGACGAGGGGCCAGTTTTCGGGGATGGGTCTGACTGCGGGTTCGGACTCGGATCTGGTGTCGGATGGGCCCCATGAGTTGTGTGGGTTGGCGAAGCAGTGGGCCGTTGGGCCTCATGAAGTCTCTGATTCGGCTCTGCCTTGCGATTCTGGGCTGATCCAGATTGGGCTGCCTTCTGACGCTGGGCGGGCTGCGAAGAAGAAGTTGATAGGAGGGGATGGGTTGGGGAGTCAAGGCCGGGGCTTGCCTCAGGTCTGTAATAAGGATGAGGCCCATGTGAGGGGGGCTCGGTTCAGTAATGGGGTAGGCCAAAGCTCTGAGGGGGGCCTTGAACAGCCTTGGTCGTGTTTAACGGTGAAGAATGGGCTGTGGAGGCCTTCGAATGAGGAGCAAAGGGTGGTGAAGAACTCGATGACAGATGAAGCTTTAATGGAGGAAGCCTTGAGGTATGGGACTGCCCCTAACTACTATGGTCCGTTGGTGTGTGTTCCTCCTTCTCCCCCTTCTTATTCTTATTTTTCTGGTCGGACTCCATTGGGGGAGTGTTACGACCGTTCTGGGGTGGGTCTGGATGATTCCCAGAAGGTAATGTTGGATCGGAGAAGGGGTGAAAGGACGTTTGCAGCAATGAAACCCATGGATCGCTGGGAGATGGGGGAAGACAATAATGGTGCGTTGGGAGCTTGTGGACAGGACCTTTGCCTTGTTGGAGAGACGGTTCCAGAAATTAGGGACTGGAGGGAGGCCAGCTGGGAAGAGAGTGAGCTGGCAAGGTTCAGCCAGTTCTTGGGGTTCCCTACAGCGGGCTTAGAAAAGGAAATATTGGATTTTATGGTCAAAATTAGAGAAAGAAGGGAAAAAGTGCACCGCAAGTCTCTATTAGAAAATTCGAAATTTGAGAGGGAGCTGAAGAGGCTTGAGTGTACCATTAACTATGATGGGGGAAGGAAGAAGAAAGGCATTGTTCAAGGAAGAGGGGGCCAGTCTCCAGATGATTTATGAAGTTAAAACTGGTGAGTTGGAACGTGCGGGGAGCTAACGATAGCTCTAAAAGGAAAGTGATAAAGGCTATGATTAGGAGTCAAAGGGCGGATTTAGTTTGCATTCAGGAGACGAAAATTCAGAATATGACTGAGGGGGTGGTGAGGAGCATCGGATCTGGAAGGTTCCTTGATTGGGGGGCTATGGGAGCCCAAGGCTCTGCGGGTGGTATATTGGTTTGCTGGGATAAGAGATCTCTGGAGCTTTTGGAGTTGGAGGTGGGTATTTATTCTATATCGTGTAAGTTGAAGACTGTTGAAAATGATGTGGTCTGGGTTTTTACTGGTGTTTATGGGCCGTGTAATAGAAAGGAGAGGGAGTTGTTATGGGAGGAATTAGGTGCAATAAGGGGTATTTGGGATGAGCCTTGGTGTATAGGGGGGGACTTCAATGTTACTCTATCCCAAAGGGATCGGAGCAGGCAGGGTAGCCTTAGTGGAGCAATGCGTAGGTTTGCTCAAGTTGTGGATGACCTTGCCCTCATCGATCTCCCCTTGCAGGGGGGCGTGTATTCTTGGAGTGGAGGAAGGAATAATCAGAATTGGGCGAGATTGGATCGATTCCTGGTATCCCAGGGATGGTTAGATATCTTCAGGGGGGCTGTTCAGTGTAGGCTCCCTAGGCCTACCTCTGATCACTTCCCTATCTTGTTGAAGGGGGGAGGGATGAGCCGGGGGCCCTCTCCATTCAGGTTCGAAAATATGTGGCTCAAGGTGGAGGGGTTCAAGGAGCTCCTTCGGGAATGGTGGCAAGGTGGGGAAAGAGTAGGCAGGGCTAGTTTTAGACTGGCTGATAAAATGAAGGTGATGAAGGAGAAAATTAAAGTCTGGAACAGGGATGTTTTTGGTAGAGTGGAAGTGAATAAAGGTTTAGCCCTTCGGCAAATTGAGTTTTGGGACAGGGTGGAAAGTGGCAGGGACCTGTCAGAAAGAGAAGTGGATATGAAAAACGAGGCCAAGGAGAACTTCAAGAAGTGGGTTCTTTTAGAAGAAGCCCATTGGAGACAAATGTCTCGGGAGCTGTGGCTTAGAGAAGGGGATAAGAACACTGGGTTTTTCCACAAGATGGCTAGTGCCCATTGGAGAAATAATTTTTTGGATAGAATTATAATAAATGGGGAGGAATTGGTGGAGGAGCAGGAGGTGAGGGAGGGGATTGTCAAGGCTTTTCAGCAGCAACTAAGGGAAGAACCAGGGTGGAGAGCTGACCTAGGGGGGTTGCATCTTAAAAGTCTTGATCACAGTGAAGCTGAAGCTTTGGAGGTCCCCTTTACTGAAGAAGAAATTTTCGCTGCTCTGATGGAAATGAATGGCGATAAGGCTCCAGGCCCGGATGGGTTCACTGTGGCCTTTTGGCAAGCTTGTTGGGATTTTGCTAAGGAAGAGATTCTTGAGCTGTTCAAGGAATTATATGATCAGAAGTCTTTCGCAAAAAGCCTGAACGCCACCTTCTTGGTCATCATCCCAAAAAAAGGCGGGGCTGAGGATTTAGGGGAGTTTCGGCCCATCAGCCTGTTAGGGGGGCTGTACAAGCTTATGGCTAAAGTGTTGGCCAATACGCTGAAATTGGTGTTAGACAAGGTGGTCTCGGTTGATCAGAATGCGTTTGTAAGGGGGAGACAAATTATAGATGCCTCTCTTATAGCTAATGAGGTGGTTGATTATTGGCAAAAGAGGAAAGAAAAGGGGCTGGTGTGTAAGCTGGATATTGAGAAAGCCTATGACAGCATCAGCTGGAGCTTCCTTATGAAGGTCTTGAGTAAGATGGGCTTTGGATCACGTTGGATGGATTGGATGTGGTGGTGTTTTTCAACGGCAAAATTTTCCGTCCTTATTAACGGGGCTCCAGCTGGGTTCTTTCCCAGCTCTAAGGGTTTGCGTCAAGGAGACCCAATGTCTCCTTATCTTTTCATCTTGGGCATGGAAGTGCTGAGTGCACTCATCAGGCGGGCAGTGCAGGGGAACTACATCTCTGGCTGTAGGCTTAGAGGCAGAGGGGGGGAAGAGATAATGGTGTCTCATTTGCTCTTTGCAGACGACACTATCATCTTCTGCGAGGCCAGCAAGGACCAATTAACACATCTTGGATGGATCTTGGCGTGGTTCGAAGCGGCTTCCGGGTTAAGGATTAATCTGGCCAAGAGTGAGCTGATACCAGTAGGGGAGATTGATAATGTTGAGGAAATGGCGGTGGAATTAGGCTGCAGAATTGGAAGTTTCCCGGTTAAATATTTGGGGCTGCCTCTTGGGGCTCGGCACAAGGCCTTGCCCATGTGGGATGGGGTGGAGGAAAGATTGAGGAGAAGACTCGCCCGCTGGAAAAGACAATACTTGTCAAAGGGCGGGAGAATCACCCTGATAAAAAGTACCCTAGCTAGCATTCCTATCTATCAAATGTCCATCTTTAGAATGCCCAAGTCTGTGGTTAAAAGGCTGGAGAAACTTCAAAGAGATTTTCTTTGGGGAGGGGGTGACACGGGTAGGAAAATCCATTTAGTCAATTGGAAGGTGGTGTGTACGCAAAAGGATAAGGGGGGCCTTGGCATAAGGAGGATGGGGCTGTCGAACAAGGCCTTATTGGGCAAGTGGATTTGGCGTTTTGCTGTAGAGAAGGATGTGTTGTGGAAGAAGGTCATTGGGGTGAAGCATGGGTTGGAGGGTGGGGGCTGGAAATCAAAGGAAGCCCGGGGGCCTTTTGGTGTGGGAGTTTGGAAGGAAATTTTAAAGGAAATGGGCTGGTGCTGGAACAATATGAAGTTTAAGGTGGGGAGGGGGAATAAGGTTAGGTTTTGGACTGATCATTGGTGTGGTAATGAAGCGCTGTCCCAAGTGTTTCCTCAGATTTTCGCTTTGGCTGCATGCAGAAATGCAGTGGTGGATGAGGTGTGGGACCCAAGGCTTGGCCAAGAAGGGTGGAATCTCAGGTTGGGTAGAGACTCTAATGACTGGGAGCTGGGTCTGATTGAGGAGCTGCTGTTTCTGCTAAGGGACATCAGAGTAACCCCTGAGGAGGACTCAGTGCTTTGGAAAGGGGGAGGTTCTGATAGTTTTCGGATCCGGGGGGCTTATAATCTGGTGGCAGCCCCTAATACTCTTGTTTTTCCCGGAAAAAATATTTGGGTGGATATGGTCCCTTCAAAAGTGGCTTTCTTTGCGTGGGAGGCTACTTGGGAAAAAATTCTCACTTTGGATAGGCTGCAAGTGCGTGGGTGGCAGCTCCCAAATTGTTGCTTTTTGTGTGGTTGTGAGGAGGAAAATGTAAATCACATTCTTTTACACTGTACAGTGGTTAGGAGCCTTTGGGAAATTGCCTTTGCCTTATTCGGGGTCCAGTGGGTGTTTCCAGAGAGGGTCAAAGAGGCTTTGTTTTGTTGGCAGGGTTCTTTTGTGGGTAAAAAAAGGAAGAAATTATGGAAGTCCATCCCGCTTTGTATTTTTTGGACGGTGTGGAAGGAAAGAAATAGGTTAGCTTTTAGAGGGGGTTTTTTGGCTATTCAGACTCTAAAGAACTCTTTTGTATGTAATTTGTGGAGTTGGGCTAAGCTGTATAGGGGAGAGGAGTCCTCTTCACTTCTAGGCTTCTTGGAGTGGATAGCGGTCCCCTAAGGGTCGGTGAGGGGTTTCTTTTTGTTGTTCCCGTGGCCTTGGGGCTGCTTAGTATACCTTTTGTATGCGGTGCGGCCTTTTGGCCTTCTTTAATATAGCTTCTGCTTTTGCCTATCAAAAAAAAAAAAACTTCAAAACTATATGTGGCTTGCCCTAAGAAACTTATGGGAGGCAACCCCAATTTTTAGTCAAAGTCAGGGTTAAAATGCTATCGTGGATCTAAAAAAAAAAACTTCCAAGAATCCTTATTTTTTCTTAAGTCATCATAAGATCTTAAAAAAGAAACTCCAAGAATTCTTCTTTTCTCTAGGGTCACCATAGGATCTCAAAAAAAAAAAAAAAAAAAAAATTCAAGGATCTTTATTTTCTCTTAGGTCACCATAGATGGATAAAAAACGAAAGTTTTACAACAATAAAAATTTCTACACTCCTATAATGGAGCTTACAGCCCATCTATTGAAAAGAAAATATTTTATAATAAAATAAAAATTTTATACCCCTTATGGCCTTACAACCCATCTAAAGAAGAAGTATTTCGATCACAACCATATTTATAATATTAAACAACATATATGGCCATTATATTCAGTTATTCAACCCTTTGGACCATGGAATGAATAAACACACCCTATAAAACAATGTGAGCACCTTATAAAGGATCTAACATGCTAGAACTTACCTTAAGGCTCTTATACCAGTTGCTAGGAACCCAAATTACTTTGTTACCTAACTTAGATCTCATACAGTGCATGCTATGTATCCTTAACCTCTCTAGATCTAATGCAATAGAAAACCATTACTATAAAATCTAAAATAAACATTAGATCTAGAGGTTAGAACACATACATGCAATCTATATGTTCCTATATCGTTCTCAAGCTGATGTCAAAAAATGCCATAGAACTCATTTACCCAATGTTCTTCCACTTGATCTCTCCTCATATGTTAGACATGAGAAATGTGTGGGTTTTTCTCTTTTTTCATTGAGGTGGCTAGTTTTTCTCTTCGGTGGTTCTCTAGAAGACAAAATGACAAAAGTCTAAACCCTAAACCCCTAAGGGTATTATATAAGGCTCCTTGTGGGTTTAAGTGACTTAAGCTTAGATTGGGTTTGGATCACTTAATTATTTATCTGCTCTTTCATTGTATTTCATCATTTTTGTGTGGATAAATTATTCTTTTATTGGAAAGATTAATTTTTGGCTGCTCACATTATTGGACTAAGCTCCTATTGATAGTCCAACTAGTCAAACCAATTGATCCAGTATGGCATTTAAAACAATTGAAACAATGAGGACTATGTGATGATTTCTTTGTGTCAATTTGATCACTTAAGTGTAATTTACAAAATAATGCATTTATGTGCTACAATTTATGCAAACTATTCATATAAAATTCAATCAACATGCATTTTTAATCAAATAGTTGACAAAAGTAAAAAATTAATGGCAACCAATGTAATCAAATTGTCCAATTATATTGTAATTAAGTCTAATTCCCTCATAATTTCAATGAATCTATCCTCACTAAAGGGTTTGGTGAAAATGACCATTAGTTGATCTGTGATACTTACAAACTCTATCTAATTCCAATACGCTTTCTTTCGAAGTGTTGAATGTTATTTTTAGGTATATTAATGGCTCTAATATTATCCTATTTAATAGGGACATAATCATAGAGTATCCCAAAATTTAACAAGGTTTGTTTCGTTTAAAGAATTTGTGCTTAAAGGAAAAAAATTAATGTATTATTTTAAAATCAAATCTTATTCTTATTCTTATTTTAAAAAATTGATGAATGACAATAAAATTGATTTATCATTCCTATTCTCTATTCTAACAGTCCAAACATGGTCTAGAGGTAAAGAGTTTAATGAAAATCATCAAAATAGCTATGGCTACTAATACGGGCAAGCAGGCCCAGTCAACTAGTCCAACCCAGATAAGCTCATTATAGGTTTGGACAAATCCTGACCCAGTTAGGGGGCACGGAATCTTTGTTTAGGTAAATTGGGCCCCAAAACGATCTAACATTTGGGTCACTGAGCCCAAAATAGGAAGGGTTGTAGACCCACTGATTAATAGACGCTCCTCTCGTCTAGTAGTTGCGGATCAAGCAGGCCCAGTCAACTAGTCCAACCCTGATAAGCTGATTATAGGTTTGAACAAATCCTGACCCAGTTAGGGGGCACGCAATCTTTGTTTAGGTAAATTGGGCCCCAAAACAATCCAACATTTGGGCCACTGAGCCCAAAATAGGAAGAGTAGTAGAACCCACTCGAAACATTTGGAATCGAGCCACGTGACCAGTGGCTGCATGGAAGTGATGGAAGTGATCATGGTACACGATTATGACTAATTATTAATAAATGTAATTTTAATAGAAAACGTTACAATATTCCACCAATGTTTATTGAAATTTAAAAATATATAAAATAAATTATATCTTGTAATTTTTCTTTTTTGATTTAATCAAACCTCCTTATTTAAATTCTATCCCAACCTGAAAAATGTTGAAAAATAAAAATAATTAAGAATTTGTTTGAAAGTGATTTCATTTAAAACATTTTTGTTTATACGTGTTTTTGAAAACATTTTTATTACCCGAACTATTTTTTTTTTATATTGATTAGTGTTTAGATATAAATTAAAAAAAAGAGAGTATTTTCACAATGTTTTTAATGATACAATATACAACAAAAAATAATTTTTAAAAGAATTACTTATAAGATGATTGCTGAAGAATCATTTTGAACGACTCTTTTAAATTTATTTTTAAAAGTATTTTTAAACATTAGAAAACGTTTTTAATTTCTTTTAAAGTTACTACAAAGCAAAATATATATATATATATATACTAAACCAAAACTAGACCCAAAGAAAGTGAAAAAATGAATCATAAACATAAAAAAGGGGATTGTAATGTGAATGCATCATAAGGTAGCAAGTTGCAGGCAAGGGACCAAAAACTTCTCTTTCTCTGTCACAAAGAATTTGGATTCTCTGGTCATTTGGTTAGGTCTTTATCATTCCCATGAGGATAAGGGACATCCCCCTGCAATAACCTACCCTCTCACCCTCTCACAATATCTTTTGCCTAAGAGAATGGAAAAAAGGAAAAAGAATGAGAAAGAGCAAGGGAAGTAGTAGCATATATGTTGAGAGAAACAAAAGATGGGGAATTTTGAGTAGTTTGGTTGCTTGGAAACCAACCATTTAGTAGATACATAAGAGGATGTTTTATCAACCTACCAAGACACATGACATGTGGGGAGGAATCTTTGGGATATATAAAGATTAGGGCACTTCCATAGGGCATGGGGAATAATAATCCATAGATAGAGTCAACTTTATCAAGTGGCAAATTTGTGAACTCAAAATATGGGCACCTTCCAAGATGAACAAGAGTTGGGACCCCACCACCCTCCACCCAAAAAGAGGCCTTTGATTTTGATATTTAGGTATCTCCATATTCTTTTAGTGTTAGCTGCCCCAAATTTGGATTTCAAACATCCATCCAATTGTAGTTAGACTTGGGGTCAAAAAAGTTAAAAAGGGAAAAAGAAAAAAGAGAGATAAAATAAAAAAGATTGACTAAGTAGCTTAGCTGGTTAATACTATGGATTAAGAATCAGATCCCAAGTTTGACATTAAGTTCAGATTTAAGCTTTTCATAATGAGATCTTCTAAAAGCTCTGGACAAAGATTTTCAAGAAATCATGGCTAATAATTAAAATTACTCAACTTATGCTATAACTTTTTGACAACATGATCCAATTAAACTTCGGGAAAAATAACTTTTTGGACAAAGTAATTGTGTTCATACACATATCATAACACGAATTTCACGAGGTCTCCTGAAAAGAAAAAAAAAACCCGAAGAGGTAATCATTGAACTTCAAATTTGGTTATCATACTTAAAAGTGTACAAAAATAAAATAAAATCTAGGTCGTTGAATAAAAGCATAAATAATGAAATCCAAGTACAAAGAATGACATAAAATACGATTGAATGACAGTGAGACACAAAACAACAAATACGTAAAATAATAGAACTTAAATATATATATGTGACATGAACAATAGGTACGAACGAGAAAATTGATCCAATTTTTTTAAAAAACATTTTGATGCTATAAACAGAAAAGATTGATGAGATGTAATGAGAAGTAAATGATTTAGGGGTTAGCGGAATTCAAGTAACCTAGACATTGAATTCTAAAAGTCATCTCATTATCAGCTCAGAAGGGATGAATATGGAAGGCTAGGCTACAAAGTAGGTTTATAAATCATAGGAAAATGACAAGTTTAGAGCATGGAATTGTGATGAATATGAGAGCTTAGACCATTGAATAGGCCTATAAAATCATGGGAAACAAACAAATTTAGAACATAGACTTGTCAACTTCATTAAAAAAGTGAACCTGCCCATTCTCATGAACTCCCATCAATCTCATGCTCCATACAAGACACTTGGAAAAAAATAAAAAAGAAGAAACAAAAAAGAAGAAAATCAAACATTACCTTCTAAGATTCAACAAGTGGGAATTCAACATTTGCTTAACCAAAGATGTAAGTCAATTTTCAAGAAAAAATACAATCTGAAAATGAAAGGAAACCCAATAGTTGTTTTTCATGAAGTTAACAGAAACAGTGAGACAAGAATTGTTTTGAAGAGACAAAACATAGATGCGGCAGCTTCTTGTTTTTACAAATTTATGTCAACTTCAAGCAATTTTAAATGTTGAGTGCATGCATGGAGGGTGGTAAAATAGTATTCACATTTAAAAACCAGTGGAAACTCAGCCCATGGATTCATGAGAGGGGCAAAATGGTCATAAAAATGGTTTTCAACACATTCTAGGGTTTCATAGGCCTTAGTGCCACACGGATTTTCTTAGGGAAATCTAATGTTGGGAAGTCTTAATTTTAATTCGAACACTTTTGATAATTCCACAATTTTCACATGTGAATGCTGAAAATTATTACAAAGCATTGTGAAAACAGCATGGACAGCTTTGAAAATGTCATTGTTTACCTAGTGTTTGGCAGGAGGGATTAATGACAAGAAAATGAAAGAAAATGAAAGGATTTGTCTTTTCTTTTCCCTTGTCTGCCATGCCAAATAAATAAATGAGAGGAAATTGTCCATTGTCATCTTTTGGTCTCCCATTCACAAAAAAAAAAAAAAAAAAAAAAGGAAAAAAGGAATTAATTGATAAATAATAATTTCTTAAAATTTCTATTTTCTTCTTGAACTGTTGTTGTCACCTCATGATGCCTTCTATTTTAATAAGCTATTTGAGCACATTGAATGAAATGAGAGATCACTGTTAATTATTTTTTGCTAAATAATTATTGGGTATTTTATTTATTTATTTTTTTTCTTTGATGCTTTGTATATTAACCCCTAAATAAAATATGAAATTAGCTTCAAACTAGGGCAACTGTCCCTAACCTTAGAGATGATTTGTCACGTCAATAGCTGGCCAATTGGATAAGTTTGCCAAAAATAGAACAATGACATTTTGGATTCATCTCTTATTTTTAAAAATTAAAAAAAAAAAAGGAAAAATAAATAAAAATAAATAAATAAAAGGTCATATGGAACATAAAAGATGTGGGGCTGGAGCAAACCCTTATTTGTAGGATGAATTTGGGGACAGATGTTCCAGAGGCAATAATCACTGCATTGAAGATTCTGATTAGAGTGTGAATTTGTTGGTTTCTCACATGGGCATGCCTCCCCCCCTTTTTCTTTGGGTTCTTCTCATTTGTCTTGTTATCCCCCTAAACATGCATACATTTTCCCTTTTATCACTTTCCCAATTTTCTTCAATGCCAAACAAGAATTTTGCATTCATATATTGTCAATTCTCAATTATTGCATACCAAGTGGGTCAATTTCTATCATTGAATCTGAATAATTTGTTTCCATGATATTGGTCCAATTGCCTTTTGTTTATTCTTTTATTGTTTCTCATAATTAGGTTTAATGAGTTGAAGTTCAATAATACCGATTGAAGTTTGAAGATGAATCGTTCAAATGATTATAATAGTGAATGTCATAAAAAGATATGACATATTCTCATTGTACATTAATTTGTTTTTAAACGAGATGATATAAGTTTTATTCAATAATTGGTGTTAAGAGTTAAGGGTTGTCTTCCAAACTTTTTAACTTAAAAGATAGATCATTGATGATGATAATGTTGATTATCTTAAAAACGTTTGATCTATCCTTATAGAACTCAAATGATTTATTTTGAAATTATAAAAAATATATAATTTTATGTATCAAATGAAATTATTGGAAAGTGTTTTAAATTCTTAATTAATATAGATTTTTTTTTTTGCAAAGAATATTTGTATATAATATTTTTTATATTGATGTTGTAATATTAGATTTTCTTATAAAATAAAGAAAATTATTAGGAATATCTTTATAAATATTCTAAGTTATAAGAGGAAAAAGTTATAAAGATCTAAGGATAAATGAGAGACACTTGATGGAACGATGAGGCTTGTGGTTCATGATGTGAATACAGAGAGTAAAAAAACATGAAATATTTCAAGAACCCAATAATTGTATTTAGTTATATCATCTATAATATTCTTTATGATATATATAGTTGATTATTTTATCTTTATATTATTAAATTAACATTGTTTACATTAAAACTTCCACTAATGCAACAAATATCATATTAAGATTTTAAATCTTATTAATCGTATTATTCATACTTTGATCATATTTTTCATACTTATTTATATTTTAGTTATTTTTTCTATGTAATAACCACATTTTTCGTATCCTAATAATTATGTTTTTATCTTACATGTGTTCAACGATACACCGAAAAGCAACTATGAAATCAATGTAGTATTGACTAAAACTAGATCTCATAAGAAGAAGAATTGTAAAACCATGTGTTTACATGGTTAACCAAAGTCATCAACTAACATTAGAATTTATGTAAAATGTGACCCGTACCTTAGGTGCCTCCACCATGTGCATAACAATTATTGATTAAACTAGATTTGATGTAAAAATGTTTTTACTTGTTTTTTTAATATATTTCGAAACGACATGAAAAATTATTTATATTGTAGTAATAGTCAAAAGTATTGATTAGAAAGTGTAGTTAATTTTTCAAATGACATAATAGTAACCGCTACTGATGTGTTTTAAAAATGAAAAAAAAAACTTTCAAATATTAGGAATCGGTACTTTTAACTCTTTTCAAAATCATTCTCAAATATGCTCTTACCAATACCATAGAATCAAATAAGATTTGGTATGTTTTATCATTTACGAGTCATTACATTATAACTATTTAACTGTAATTCCACAATAAGAAAAAGACAAAGCATGTATGCTCTTGCTATTATATTTTAATTTTCCAATAATTAAAAAGAAGAAAAATGTTGTAATTCATGAGTCTGGCCAAGTGGAAGACAGACACCAAAATGGTCCAAAACCTAAATCCCAATACCAAAACCAAAGAGTTTGGTGTAAAATTGGAGGACCATTGAGGGGCAAATGGCCCCAACATGTCTTGGGATTATTAAGGCAGGATTAGGGATGGTGTCCTAGAGTGGGGCACCTATGGCTGGGACAACAAAAACAAAATCTCTCCTCTTAACAAAGGAAAAGGAGAAATAAAACCCTTGTCCATGTGCAGATATTAAAGGGCAACCTTCAAAAAGACCAACCCTCCAATATAATTTCTTTGGAACCACAACCCTTCTCATCAATTCTATTAATTATGGCCCATCCTCTATACTTCTTGCTGTTAATTATTTCAGTGACTGCTTTTTAGAATTTAACTTTTTCTGTGTCTTCAATTAAATAATTGAAATAAAATATAAAATAAATATATGGTATGGGAAAACTTATGTGTGTCCAAATTTGTTTCACATGAACATCTCTAGTGGGGTTTTTCTTCTGCTACAGTTTGGAGTAGTGTGTGGTGGGACAATGTTTGTGCCTGTGAAAGAGTGAGATTGATGAATGGAAAATGATTATGTCATAAAATGGTAAAAAAAGGAAAAGGAAAAGGAAAAAAAATCCATAGTACAATCTGAATCTTTTGGGATGATGATGGATACATCACCTTCATATAGGCCTATTTCCCACTCCCAAAGGCCCCATAATTGGATTAGATTAATTCTTAGCTCAAATTCATGGTTAATTTAAGCCTAATTCGATTACATGGTAAGTATTAAGCTCTAAATATAAGTTTTCAATTATTTTCAAATATTTCAATCCAATTGAACTACTGAGCTACACCTCAAGCTTGACCTCATAAATGGATGAGAATTTTAGGCTGATTCTCCATTGACTTTCTTGTATGACAAAAATTGTCCAAATAAATATTTTAAAAAATGGTAAAAAAGAATGTACTTTATTGAACATTAATTCACTTACTGCAAACTTGAAAATAGATTTTCTATTTGGCTTCAAGGGGTCAAAGAAGTTAGTTGAGAGTTAGGTTTAATTAAAGGTTTACGTGAGGGATTTCGGAAAATTTTTAGACTTTTTGTCAGAATGCAAATCTTAAATAGGATAAGAAAAAACAAAACAAAATCTGGGAACATCCTTATGATAAACTAATGAGGGTGTGATACTCTCTTCAAATGATTGAAATTTACTAAGCCCACTTCAAAAGTTGACCCTCAAAACTCCATGGCACCACCCCTATATGGCCTTGTGCATATCTCCTCGCTTCTCTCCCTATATAACAAAGCACAAAGCCACGCCTCTCTCTGTCTATCTCTCTCTCTCTCTCTCTCTCTCTCTCTCTTTCTCATTGAAAGATAAACAAAGAAGCAAGTATGGAGGAATACTTCTTGCAGTGGTTTTGGCCTCTCTTCTCATTCATGGCTCTAGTGTTTGTGTTGAAGGTTGTGGATTATCTTTGGTGGAGACCCAAGAGAATTGAGAAACACTTCTCCAAGCAAGGTATCAGAGGACCCCCATATCAGTTCTTCATAGGCAACATAAAGGAGATTGTGGGGCTGACCTTGAAGACTTCATCTCAGCCCATGCCTCTCTCTGATCACAACATCCTCCCCAGAGTTCTTTCCTTCTATCATCACTGGAAGAAAATCTATGGTATTTTCTGTTACCCTTTTATTATATATGGCTTCTTGGTTTTCAATTTTTAGGCCATTCTGCTACCATCCCCATCATGATTTTCAGAATCTGTGAGCTTCCCTTGACTCTCTGTATTTGAGTTGTTTCAGACTGAAATTAATTCTCCAATATATTCCCAAGTCATTTTCTCAGTGTTATCATCTTTGGATAACTCTAGAGAGGTATTTCTCTAGTTTAAATGATACCTAGCTAGCCTTTTTGTTTTCTTTCTCTCTCTGATTTCAATACCATAGCTTGCTGATGATGGAAGTTGTAGGCTTTTGGTGTCTTTTTCTTCCTTCTTGTTTTTATTTTTCCCTTGTTTTCATCTGGGTTTCAATGCAGATCATTATTATGAAGTTGTAGGGCATTTGGGTGTTGTGTAGTGCCCTAGTTTAGGGCACTGTCCTCTCCTCCATTCCAACAAATCTCTCTACACTTTGCTCCATCCACTGTCCTTTGTAAAGTTGTGGTTCTGATATTGTTTCCTTTTCTCTTTCCTCCCTCAGCAAACTTGTTATGTATCCATTATTTAGGGTTAGCTTCTCTTTCACCAGTTACTTTCTGTTATTTTTTTTTGACATGAGACCATGACCATTTGCAGGTGCAACCTTCCTGGTATGGTTTGGACCGACATCTCGCGTCACCATCTCAGATCCAGTACTCATTCGAGAAATATTTATCTCCAAAGCAGAATTCTATGAGAAAAATGAGTCACACCCTCTTGTCAGAAAGCTTGAAGGTGATGGCTTGTTGACCCTCCAAGGAGAAAAATGGGCTCACCATAGAAAGATCATCTCACCAACCTTTCACATGGAGAATGTCAAAGTAAGCTCCACAAATCAATTCAAAAGAAAAAGAAAAAAAAAACAAAAAAGGGTATTTCTCCTTTAAATTATTTTAATTTATTTTACCTTTGCTTTGGATGCTAGCTAATGATTCCAACCATGGGAAAAACCATGGCGGCAATGTTGGACAAGTGGTCAACAATGGCGAATTCAGACGAGGTGGAGATCGAAGTCTCAGAATGGTTTCAAAGATTGACTGAAGAAGTGGTTACCAGAACAGTCTTTGGGACCAGCTATGAAGATGGAAAATCAATTTTCCAGTTGCAAGCCCAACAAATGGTATCTGCCATAGAGTCCTTTCAAAAGGTCTTCATCTCTACGTACAGGTAATAATCATTATTATCCTCCTTTAACCCAAATATGCTCTCTACTATTAAAAAAAAAATAAAGGGAATGACTTTTAATTTTCTATCTTTTTAGATTCCTTCCCACCAAAAAGAACAGAGATTCTTGGAAATTGGATAAAGAAATCTCAAAATCTTTAGTAGAACTCATAGAGCGGAGGAGAAAATATCCAGTGGCAAATTCATGCTCGGAAGATTTGTTGGAGGTGATGATCAGGGCAAGTATAATGGAAGATAATATTGAAACAATAAACTCCAATTCTTCGGTTTCTTCTTCTTCTTCTTCTTCTTCGTCGTCGTCATCTCCGATCACAGTTTTTGACATTGTTGAAGAATGCAAGAGCTTTTTCTTCGCCGGAAAACATACGACGGCGAATTTGTTGACATGGACAACAATTCTCCTAGCAATGCACCCTCAATGGCAAAAATTGGCTAGGGAAGAGGTCTTGAGAGTGTGTGGGGCACGTGACATCCCAAGCAAAGATGATTTTTCAAAGCTTAAGACGGTACGTTATCTCTTGTTTTACCTTTTTGTCTTTACTTGTGGATTATTAAATTATCAAAACAACCCAAAAAATTTTGGAAAAAAAAAAAGAAAAAAAAAAGGAAAATCATTTTTTTTTTTAAAGACTATGTGATAGGTATTGAAATAGGTGAGGTAATGGAAGGATTTTTCTGCTGTCGTTTCACTAAGTATAGTACTGTGGCATATCTTTTTGGTCCCACCCACCTATTTGAATTGATAAAAAACGAAATCATTTCATTGAATTTAAGATCATTTCCAATGGTTTTTCATTTTTCAGCTGGGTATGATCCTGAACGAGTCACTGAGACTGTACCCACCAGCAGTGGCCACGATCAGACGGGCCAAAGCTGATGTTCATCTTGGAGGGTGTATGATGATCCCTCGTGGGACCGAGCTCCTCATCCCCATCTTAGCCGTCCATCACGACCCAGGGCTGTGGGGCCAAGATGCCAATGAATTCAACCCCGCTCGATTCTCGCAAGGTGTGGCCCACGCTGCCAAGCATCCCATGGCATTCCTACCCTTCGGGCTTGGTGCCCGCAGGTGCATCGGCCAAAACCTAGCCATTTTGCAGACGAAATTGGCCATGGCTATGATCCTGCAACGCTTCTCTTTCAGTCTGGCTCCCACCTACCAACATGCACCAATGGTTCTAATGCTCCTACATCCACAGTCTGGTGCACCCATAATTTTTCGTGAATTATCAGACACCATGAACTATTCATAGCCATGGATCATATATATATATATATATATATATATATATATTCGTATTAACAAGCTTTTAGATGAAGAATTAATAATTTATGTTTTGATCATGTGAGTGGATAGGATTGTTGAGTGGTTTAATACATTTGGTTTATTTTTACCATAGGATTAAATTTAATGTTATTGTCTCCTTGATTGACCCATGTTTTCATCCTTGGCTACTGACCACAAACCAGGGATTTTAACCAATGGTGGTGTTAAAATTAGGTGGTTTGGTTTTACCTTTGTGCTCTATCCTTCATTTCTTCTCTTTGTATAATGTATGGATTTCCAATTCAATATCCATTTTTGTATAATTTTATATTCAATGTTATATGATAGTTTTATGACTTTTAATGATTGATAGACTTTATTTTTGTTTTTGCAACTATATGATTTGTCGAGCTCTTTAAGATTTTGGTATATTTGATTTAAGATTTAGTGTATAGTGCCAAATTCGGACTAACTTTCGAGTATAAATTCTAAATATGAACAAATTTTAGGGTTTGAAATTCCATCATCCTAACCAAAAGTTGACTTCAAAAACCACAAATTTAGGTGATTCTTACTTTGACGCAAGGCCAAGCCCCACTTGGGTTAAGGAGTTAATAACCTAAACTCAATTCAAATATTAATTTATTTTTCATATTTTATATATTTTATGTCAATGTAACTTATAGAGTTTAGACTGTTGTATAATTCTAAAAGTAGAAAGTTACAATTTGAATCCACCTACCCCGGCCATAGTTGTCTAAATAGATTTGAAAAACAAATGAAGTTTTGATCCTCTTGCTTAGTCCTCTTTAAAGTCTTAAGAGATGGAAATATAGAGGCATTTTTAATTTATGTCAAACTAAGGTAGGGACCCTTAATATTTATAGACATACTTTATGACTATATCCCATCAAGAAAGTGATTAGATAGTAGTGGACAACAAAATATAGGTAAGATTTTTCAGCCTCCATTAGATGATATTACATTATTTGGTAGTCATCAGGACTTCACCCATCATTTATTTGAAATTTAAATCTAAATAAAATATCTTGATGTGTGTACCATTAAAAGTATATCACGTCACATGTTTCTAAACTTCTCCCACTTGATCCGCATATCAAAAGAGTTAGCTTAAGAATGATAAATTATTATAGCCATAAGATACCGAAAAACAATGGGCTAAATCAATTCATAAAACAACTTCATTTACCCAAATAGAAAATCTCAATGCATGAATCATGGTGGTTATGTCCTTTTCTTGATAGATATTTCCCTCTATATTAAGCACAACATTTTCTAAATGAATACTATATCACTTTATAAATGAACTTCTATAAGTCGATTTAGGTGCTATTTAAATAATCCCAAGGGATTAATTAGTCATCATAAACTTTTGTGTGCACAAAAATAAATAAAAATTGCTTCACTAATTGAAATAATCAAAATAAATATTTTAAAAAGTTAGAGAACAAAAGCAATATGTAACAATATCGTAAAACTTCAAATGTCATTGACGGGAAGTTTATAGAAGTTGCAAACCAAGTGATTAATTGTTATCATCATCACTAAACCTTTCATGCTCTTTCATGTATATCTTTTCTTCAAGATTCACATTCAAGAATGAAGTTTTCAAATTCATTTAATATAACCCTATATCAAAATAACTACTAAATTCGTAACTATTCTAAAAGAATCTTTCTTGGAAACTAGAGAAAATGTTTTCTGATATCGATAATCAAGTTTGGCTTTATATCATTTTATGTTTCCATATGCATTTCTTTTGTCTTGTCAACCCATTTACAACCTATGGTTGTATGATCAAATTGCAACCCAATTAGATCACAACCTTGGTTTTTAGCAATAGATCCATCTCTTTTGTCATAGCATCATACCAAGACAAATAGCTTTCTCCATTAATGGCTTGTAAAAATGAACTTGGATCATTATGAAGTCTAACATTAAAGTCAAATTTTTGAAAGTATACAATATCAACACTAGAAATTGTTGATTTCCCTATTCTTAAGAATCTTCTTAATTCTGTTGTCTTGTTCTCATCTTGTAGAGTTTGAGTTATAGGTTCTACATGTTCTTGATTTAGTGGTTGTACTTGAATTGGTTGCTCCTCAATAGTTTCTAAAGTATTGATTTGGTAAGAAATAATTATATCTTCTTGAGGACATGTTTCAATAATTTCCCTTTCTCCATCAAGTTCTATGTTAATTTCTAGGATATTCACTTCCACTTGATCTATGGTCCTTTAGAAATTTAGCATATCTAGCTTCAATAATTCTTAGGAGTATGAAAGACAATAAAATGTATACTCCTTGAAGTTCACCTGACAGCCTATGAAATAATCACTAATTATATATTCTTGGGTTAAACTTCTTTAATTGAGGATTATAAACCCTAGCTTCAACTAGACAACCTCATTTGTGTAAATGACTTAAACTTAGTTTCCATTCATTCCAAAATGCAAAAGGTGTTTTAGGAACTATTTCAGAATGAACTTGATTCAAAATTTATACTCGGCTATTGACCAAAAATTAGGGACTTTAACCAATAGTACTATTAAAATTGGGGGTTTTTACCTTATACTTTATCCTTGATTTGTTCTCTTTCTAATGTATGCATTTCCAAACTCAATATATATTTTTGTATAATTTTATATTAGCTTGGTGAATCATGACCACTCGATAGCTAATGTCATGATTCATCCTAGGTTTTATATAATTTATAATCATACACACTAGTATACTCACAATGGGAAAACCATCTTGATGATTAAGATAATTTATCTCTCCAATTAGAAGGTAGTACACTACCGATCATCTTACAATAAACCTAGAGACCCAAAATATACTCAAAGAAATTAATGTTAGATAGATAGGGAAAACTTTATATGTCATATGCAAATCAGATAATTATGATACATAACTAATTCACAAGTATCACCATAGTTCTCATACATACGACAATCAATGGCAATTTGATATCATCATAAAAACATCGATCTCCATATTAACTATTCAAAACAATAATATAGTATTGCGAAATAATGGACAACAAGATCTGAAGGTGGTTCTGGTACCACATGTTGTACAATTCTAAAGATTTAGAATAACTCAAATTTACTTACCTCTAGCCATAATAATCCAAGTAGATTTGAAAAGTAAAAGAACTTTGTATTTTCTACTAGTCTTTAAAACCTTAAGAAATGAAAATATATAAACAAAACTTATTTTTCATATACATTTGGATAGGTTAAAGAACCTCAATATTTATAAGTAATCACCTAATCAGTTTTCCCCATCAATTAGAGTGGATAACAAAATATCCCTATTTTTCAAGCTCCACTTTGATGTTATGTTATTTAGTAGTTACCACTTCACCAACCATTTATTTAAAATTTAAACTTAAATAAATTTTCGTAACACATTAACCTTTAAAATATAAAGTAAGACATTTTCAACATAGATATCAAAATTTGATATTTATTAAATATAATAAAGTTCTTCATTGACAATATTTATTTTGAGATGGTAAGTTCATATTATTAGAAGTTATTAATAAATTTAATTTTTATATTAGAATTATATATTTAGTTACTATATATTTGTTTTTTAGGTTACTATATTATAATTATTTTCTTTCTTTTTAGAAATAAGGGTAAATTTGTGTTTATTTCATTTTACTACGTTTATTTAAATTCTAATGGTATTGTACCTATTTTCAAAAGAATTCATAATAAGAAATCTTATATTTTCTTTTCTCTTTTTCTCTTTGAATCATTTTTTAATTTCAGCATGGTATTAGAGCAAAATTGATCTTTAATGGGACTTTTGATTTGTGATCTCATGGAATAGAGTTTAATCTCATACACTGCCTTTGTATCTACTTGATTGTGGAATTCTTATATATATATATATATATATATATAGTAGGTGATCGTATCGTTCGATTTTTTTTTTTTTTATCCTAGTATTTGATTTTGTTTTTGCTTTCTTCTATTCGTATATACTTTCTTTTGTTTAATGGTTATTTGTTGTTTATTCATCATGATTGGTGAACAAGATGATTCTCTTCAATGTATTAGTGTGAGATTGGATGGAAAAAATTATTCCTATTAAAGTTATGCGATGAAAAATTTTATAAAGGGTAAAAAGATGTGGAGTTATATTATTAGCACTCTACATAAACTTATGAATGAAAAATATGAAAAATTTGAAAAATGTGTAGAATAGTTAGATGTTTAGGTAGTAAGTAATTCGAAAATTAACATTTGGATCAACAACTTCATTGATAATTTGATAAACATACAGTTGGTGAAATATGAAACGACTAAGGAGATCTATAAACATTTGGAAAAATTGTATATGCAATCTAATTTTGCATTTCCTCTATTTGTTTGCTGGATATGAATCCAAATTCTATATATTTCTATTTGTTTGATATAAATCCAAATTCTATTTGTCTCTGTCTATTGGATATGAATCTAAATTTTGTTCATCTCTTCTTTTTCTATGGTTTTATGGCTTCTTCTGTCTATCTCATTTGATCTTTCATTCCTTGATAGTTTTATGTCAACTTTCATCTCTCTTTCATTTATGATTTTAGTTTTATGTCTTCTTTTTTTCTTTTTTCTTTTTTTTTTTTGCTCTATTTCCTTGATAATTACTTCTTCTTTTTCTATGGTTTCCGCTAGCTTGTACTCCAAACCTTTCTTTTCTAGTTATATTTTCTTCCTTGAGTATATACCTTTTTCATTTCTATTGAATCTCATAATGTCTCTAAGTCTCAACTTGTTCATTTAGATCATTTCTTAGATGATATATATATATATATATATATATAGTTTTTCTTCAAATACTGGTACTTTGGTTCTTGATTATAATGTTTCTTCCTTTCCTCATACGGCTACTTTTATATCTTCCGAGACTATGGATCCTCCTCTCTCACATTTTTCTCAACATCTTCCAAGCTATGATTGAGAAATTTCCTGCTTTGCATAAGACTAATACTTAGGATTTGGTAACTTTACCATCTGTATGGTATGGATTATAATGAGACTTTTGCTTTTATTATAAAGATGACTATTGTTCATACTCTTATTGCAATTGTTTTTTTTTTTCTCCCACTCAAATGTATTGTGACAACATGAGTGCTATTCAATTGCTCACAACTCTATCTTTCATGAAAGGACCAAGCATATTAAGATTGACTGTTATCACCAATGTTTTCAAAATCGGATCGATTATTGAATCGAAAAAGTTATCGGTTCACGGTTCACTGGTCGGATTGACAATCGAATCGGTGACGTCATAAATATATATTTTATATATTATTAAAATTAAAAATAATTTTAAAAATAAAAATGATAAATTATGAGTAACCGAATATTTTCATAAATTTATTTTAAATCATAATATTTTCATTAATTTGAATTAAAATTATAATTTTAGAAACCATAAAGTTAAAAAAATTACAATTGTAAGTTAAAATAAATAATAATGGAAATAAACTAATAAAATAAAAAAAATATAAATATAAAGAAAATATGAAAATATGAGTGTGGACCCCGCATTTCGGCTCATGCGTTTTCCCACTCGATGGCGAGCTCGATTTTTATATTTTTGAAAAATTGATTTTTATTGATTAAGAAAAAAAAAATGACTTGGAGTCGCCACTTATTTTTGTTTTATTTTTAAAAGGGTAAACAAAATAAGAAAGAAAAACCCTAAATGTGACTCCTTATTTGAAAAAGATGATCTACGAAAAAACCGGATCGGGTTCGGGGGTCAAGTTACTTATCGGGAAGGTACGGTATGGATCGTAGCACCCCTCTAAGTCCCTAAAGCCGGGTCTCTACTAATAAACTGAAGCTGACGTGACAATCAATGAGGAAATCAGCGGATACTCAAATCAAACTTGCACATATGAAAATAAGAGCGTGCATAGAGAATAATCAAAATGAGAATGAGTGCGTACCTGGACCTCCAGTGACAAATACGCTATCATGAAAGCAAGATCAATAAACAAATGAATATGTACATATACTTATACGCATGTCAAGGAACAGAATAAATCAGATATGAATGACGATTAAATCAATCAATCAATCAATCAATTATAAAATCACCTATGTGGGGCCCCCACCAAAGCCCGTTTATTTTTGCATGAATTAATTCTGTAAATTCTATCATTTAGAATTACAGAATTTAATCCTTGCTTATTTTAAAAACCTATTTAAAAAAAGCAGAGGAGATGTGAGGATCGCTCGCCAGAAAAGAAAATGGCGGCAAAGTTTTATTAAAAATGGGATTTTTGATACCTAAGACTCTAAGGATGAAAAACTTGGATTATTTAAAGAAAAGGATTTAGAAAGCTATTTTTAAAACCAAAAAGAAGAAATGGAAGGTGACACGTGGCCAAGGGTGGTCATACATAGTTCAGGCAAGGGCGGAGGCTTGAGTTGGAATCATTTGCTCCAAGCATTCTGCATGAAACACGTGGCTGCAGGGTAGCTAGAGTAGCTATGTTTAGGTGTCTTCTTCTTCGTGATGAAGTGACGTAGGGCAACCACCCAGAAGAACTCAGGGAATCCCACTGTAATCACCACACTTGGCATTTCCCGCATCTTTCTCCTTGCGAATCAAACGAATGGTAAGGGCATGACGCACAATGCTCTCAGCTGGACGGAGTGCATTTGCTTCTGCCAGCGTTTTCTGAAGCTCGTCTTCAAACTCGGATCAATCCCATATTAAGTAATGAAAGGGATTTTGTGAGGAAGAATGCACCCTGCAGCCAGGGAGTGCACTGAAGCCTGCTGGAGCTGATCTTCCTCATCGGAATAACCCAGAGTGCCGTCCGGAATAACGCCGTCAACTGCAATCGGAGTCGTGGTCACCACCGGAGATTTTGATGTAGATGATGCCGACAAAGGCTTCACCCTCAACTCTTCCAATTGATCCCTATTCATACACAGAACTCCCTGCTCATCCGCATCTGTCAACACCAAACAGTCCAGCGCCTTATGCTCTGCGTGGTTTCCTTTAGATGTGAAACAAACTAAATGAACTGCAGGCTGAATTCGGTCAAAACCAAGCAGGCGAGGTATGTCAACACAGGTGCGCACGTGTTGGAAGTAATCTAGTGGCTCTTCAACCGTCCAGTCATGAACATCTTCAGTTACGCGCCATGGTTCGTCATCGCAGCGCTCAGCCGCGTCAACTAGTCAGGTCTTGCTAAGAGCGCCGGCGATTCCTCCAGCAAGAAGCTGCAGTACTGTCCCTATCTGCGACTGCTGATGTAATGACTTCCGCTGCTGCGTCAATTTGCGTGCAGTCCCACTTTCCGTGTGACCATATCTCATTCAAGCATGCTCACAGTCACCCATACCTAGTGGACTTCACTTCTCTTCACTGCCTTTTTGATTCTCTAAGTCTTATAATCTGGCCATCATCCCAAGTCTTCAATGGGATATTTCTGATCGCAACTCCCAACAGTCTTGCTAGTAACTCTTCAAATTCATGCATCACCAACCCATTTGAAACGCCAAAACCCAAACCCTCTTTCTCACTCACAGTCCATGCATAGAACAAGATTCAAAAACGAGAATGTGACCACCATAGTCCCTTCAATCCAACTGATTATCTAGATGCCATCGAATGAACCAGAAACTAAAGGGTCTCAACAGCAAAGACACCCTGAGATTGAATGAACTCAGGATGCCTCATAAGGGGCTTGCATATAGCCTCCAGGAAAAACCACCCTGACTCAAACTTTTCAGGTGGAGATGGGAAAACCGATACAGTCAACAACCAAAGCATCAAGGGCAGAGGGAAACCGCAAACAGAGTACTCATAATGGACACTGAATGAACCCCATGAACTTCATTTCACACATCAGTCAATAGGCTCAGATAGAAGAGTGAATTGAAACTGATTTCAAATGATTTTTAAAAATGAAAACAAAGGTGGGAATACTGATATCTCATAAGAGACCCCAAAACAGGGGATATAAAACCAGTTAAGAATTAGACAATGAGGCAAAAGCAAGCAAACCCAAATACAAGAAAAACAAACTGAAAAACCCAACAAACACATTCAAACACCAAACTAGAAACTCATGGATATCCGGAAGCAAGATAAAAATGATAATGAACATAGGCCATACCTGAAAAACCTCCTTACAAACGAGAACTCGCCTGGTTTCAAACTCTGTTTTTCTTTTTATATCACCTCTGGATCCCCTCAATGCTCTCTGGAATCCTCTCTATCTTGACCTCCAAGCCAAAGGAATGACCTGCAACTTCCAGCTTGCTTCTCCAAGAACCTCCTCTGAAAGCTCCTTCCTCTAAAAAAAACTTATACCCAGAAGCTCCCTAAACTCTCTCCTCTGCTTCCTTCAAAAATCTCCTCCGGTAGTCTCTCCTCTAAGCTACAAACTCACCCTCAAACTTTCACCCTCTTCTCCTCTGATTTTTCCTTTCGTTTTTCTCTCTAGTGTTTTTTCCCCTCCTCTGTTTTTCTTTTCAGTGTTTTTCTCTTCCTCTGTTTTTCTCAAAGGTCTCTGCTCTCCAGCTTGCTCCTCAAGAATGGATACCCTCCTTTGCAATGGAAAAACACCCACCAAAACCCCTCAGAAAAATCTCTCACCCCCCTCTCCTCTGATTTTTCTCCATTTTTCTTAGCTTCCCTCTCTCACCTAACAAAAAATCTCTAACGGCCTGCTCAGAGAGCTCCTCCAGCTGCCAGACGACACCCTCCTGCATCTCCATGCAGCTGGCAGTCCTCAAAAATATCTCATAACTGCCTGAAGAATCACTTTACAGGTGTCACCACCTGGTTTGCCTCTCAAATCCACTACTTAATCCTTCAGCAGCCTGTCAAGAGGCACCACGCGGCCTCCTAAAGCTGCTCCACCTGGCAAAATTTGCTACAACAATTACCTCCCAAAGTGGGGGTCTACAATGAGTAAAGACTCATAATCTTGTGTTTTTATATTTAAATATTATTTTTTGACATTTTTATTTTATAATTCATATTTAACAACACATATGAAATGTGAAGATTGAAATATTGATATGTTATTGAATCATTAATTCACTATTTTTTTTTTAAATTTAATTATAATACCAAAAAAGATAATTTTTCTATCACATATCTAATTTTCATCCAATGACAAACTTCTATGTATATAATTGGTATTTTCAACCAATATCAGATTTATTTGTATATAATGGATATTTAAAAAAAAAATTCTTTGAAGATAATCAATTCAAATATCAAGATTTTTTTACTTATTTAATAACTAAATTTAAAATTTACTAAATTAGAAAATTAGAGCCACAAATTAAGTCATTTTGACATTTCTATATTAAAACTTTAAAATTTTCAAAATTTATTGAATTATTGAATTATTACTTATGGAATGAGTCAATGTTATGACTGTTCGAATGCGTCATCGTGGAGATGGTGTTCGATATTACTTCGCAGTCGAGATAGGTTGTCTTCAGGATGGCGCGGTTGTCGAGTCAATAATAACGTTATACTCGAGCTAGAGAAGAGGGGGTGATAGAAACGCATTTAGCTAGAGGGGGGGCGACAGTGACACAGAGCGCTTCACAACCATGATAGTCGCCGTCAGGATGGCATCGCCATCAAGATGGGTCGCCGTTAGGATGACATCCCCTTCAGGATGGTGCAGTTGTCAAGCTGATGACAACATTGGACTAGAGTTAGGGGGTAACAACGACACAGAGCAGAAAGTAAAGGGAATGAATTTGAAGGACAAAACAACGTCGTTTTGAAAGAGAGAGAGAGAGAGAGAAACCTTTTGAACAGTTCAGTTCGCCCAAAACCGGTCAGGTCAGTAGGTTCACTAGTCCGACCGTTGCTTCTAACTCTTTGAGGTAGATTAAAAAATTGTCTAGCTCAAAGGTGCGAATCATACTAGAACGGTGACTGACCGATCCGGTTTGGTTTTTAAAATCATGGTCACCGCACTTGTCATCATCTTAAGTATAAGAATCTTACTTTGCCTTTTGTTCCTTCTTTCAAACATATTGCAGTTGTTTACCAAGTCACACCTACTTCCGTGTTTTTAATTTTTGGTTGGCAGACTCTCAATGTTTCTTACAGTTTATAAGAAGATGTTAGAAGTTATTAATATATTTAGTTACTATATTAGAAGTATTTTCTTTCGTTTTAGAAGTAAGGGTAAATTAGTGTTTATTTCCTTTTATCGGGTCTATTTAAATTCTAATGATTTTATGCTTATAATTTTCAAAAGAAATCATAATAAGAAATTCTAGATTTTTTTTCTCTCTTTTTCTCTTTGAATCTTTTTTAGATTTCATCACATATCATCTTCAAATTCTATCATGTCAAACAAAATAAATAGAGCTAAATATGAAGCAAAAATAAAAAATTGATGCTCTTGGTAATAATTATGTATGATATGAATCATGCAGATGTTATTTATTTATTTATTTATTTATTTGTAAGATCATAATTTTGTTAATTTTATATCCATTGCAAATTTTATCTTCTCCTATAACATATTTATTCTAAGTATAATTGCACCATTTTGTAAAAAAAAAAAAAATATTATCTATACTTAGTTAAATGGCTGCCTAATTGATATTTATAATGAAATATATACAACCATCCACTTGGTCAGCTAAGAGAACTTGCTTTAAATCTAATCAAATAATACTTCAGTGGAAAATTCCCAATGGAATGTGACATTAGGTTGACTTCTAAATCAACCATGCCACCAAAGTCTACCCTCGATTCAAATTGATCTAGTAAATTAGAAGCAATAAGAAGTCAGTGGACATTTTTCTTGAGCAAACATTTAGTGTATAGGATCAGACTATACGATTTCTGGGCCCTGGTTTCAAGTTAACTTTGGGCTGGGCCCAATCGTGAATCACAATTGGCCCATCAGTTTGGGTTCAACCCGGCCCGGGCCCGTTCTCTTCACTATTGATCCCAACGGCTCCTACGTCGTGCCTACGTGGCTTCTTATGGGACCAATCATATCACTTCCCCGACTTCAGATCTCTAACATATGCCATTTGCGCACAGCGCAGTGTAGCAGCTCATCCCACGACTAAAAACCTGAGATGTCACCCCAACTCTCCCCCTCCGCGCACGTTAGACAATACCCCTTCGACCCATTTAACGCGGGAAACACGTAAACCACCTGAAAACCATCAAATGCGAGTCTCACTCTGTCTCTCCTCACCCAACCGTTTTCTCCAATCTTGTCATCGACCCAATTCTCCGAACCCGTCAATGGCATCAGGGTCGAGTTCTCTGATGTGGTTCCGGAAAGGGCTTCGAATCCACGACAACCCGGCTCTGCAGCACGCAGCTAAGGAGTCGAATTGCGTGTACCCTGTGTTTGTGATAGACCCCTATTTCATGGAGCCTGACCCGAATGCATTCTCTCCGGGGTCGTCGCGGGCTGGCCTGAACCGAATCCGGTTCTTACTGGAGAGTTTGGTGGATCTTGATTCTAGTCTCCGGCAGCTGGGTTCGCGCTTGTTGGTTCTGAAGGGAGACCCCGGCGAGGTTATAATTCGGTGTTTGAAGGAGGTAAGCCTTTCTCTCCCCCTCTCTATACATATATAACTGTATAATTGTATTCTCTCACAACGTTTAGTTTGATTTTCTTGATATAATGAAAAAAGACTTTGGCTTAATCGCCTCAAGTTACCCAGCTTGATATACAGAAAAGCAAGGGTGGTGGTTTACCATGATTGTTCATGAAGTTGTTTGGACCTCTTTCTTTCTTTGTTCCACCACTTGATGAACCCTTGTGCAAGAGGAGGTGATTGGCTAAAGCCCAAATTTAGTAATGAGATTCCTTAGATTTGATTGATGGGTTTTTTTTTCCACCATGGGGAAATTTGACCAAACTTGGATAAAATTAATCACTAGAATCTTAGAGTTGGCTTAATTTGTGTTAAAAATAATGTAATAAACGAGACCTATAATATGTATAAATGTTTATTTGGAACAGAGTGGATTCAATTTCAAATTAATATTTCAGCTTAAACTTGGAATACCTTACACAAAGTCATGGTTAAACTCCAAAATTGTCAATTCAAGCATTTTGAATACTTGTTTATGGTTTTTTTGGTTGTAATGTTGTTAAGTGAGTGCATTTTAATTGCAATCATCTTATTAGTAAAGCTTATGGATGTTCACCTATATATTTTCATGACTTTTGGCTCTGCAGTGGGAGGTGAAAAGGCTTTGCTTTGAGTATGACACAGACCCGTACTACCAAGCTTTAGACATTAAAGTTAAGGTAAGAATTTTCTTTAAGAATCAGAAGTAATTGTCTTCCAATGGCCAAAAAATGATACGAATTTGTGAATTCGATTGGTTTGTGGTAGTGTCTCAAAAGGTAATTTAGTACTGTACTGATGTGCATCAATTGTAGATATTAGGTGACAAACTTTTATGCTTGTTTCATCAGAATTATGCTTCTGCTGCTGGAATTGAGGTTTTCTCTCCTGTGAGTCATACTCTCTTCGATTCTGCAGAAATCATACAAAAGGTAAGCTTGCACTACAATATTGCTTGGGTTTTTTGGTTAGACCTGCAAAGTTCTTTTAATGATAATTCTTTCAAGTGGAAGGATGTTGTTTACTTTCTTGTCAAGAAGTAACGATGACTGAAAGCTTGTGTTTGATTTGTTTGGGTTCTCTACTAACGCAAGGTTATTTTCTGTCTGCTATGACTAATTTATGAAAAGAATGGGGGAAGGCCACCATTGAGTTATCAATCATTTTTGAAGCTTGCCGGGCAACCCTCATGGGCATCATCCCCACTCTTAACCACACTTTCCTGGCTTCCACCAGTAGGAGATGTTGGAACTTGTGAAATTTCAAATGTTCCAACTGTTAAAGAACTTGGCTATGAAGAGATTGGACAGGTTTGAAGTTACTAATTTTGTTAAGCAAGTGCCATCTCTAAGAAATCTTCATGAGAAGAATTTTTTTTTGCAGGATGAATCGACTCCTTTCAAAGGTGGTGAATCAGAAGCATTGAAGAGATTGAGAGAGTCAATTCGTGACAAGGTATATTTAATGTATTGTAAAGAATCCCTATTTAACCTTGCACATCTTGCTTAAGAGAAAAGTTAAAGTGACATACTAGGGGATACTATGGTAGACATAATTAAAATCATTTCAGAAACTAGCTAAATTCTTAAGGGGATTTTTTATTATTTTTTTATTTTTTCTATATTTGATGCTTGATCTACATATTGAAGCCTTCTGACATCAAGTCACAGTGTGCTTACATGATTGAAGTAAATTTATTGGAAATTTTTTATTAATTCAATATCAACTTTATATTTTTTAACATTAAATTTTACCAATGAATTTTTTTTCAAATTTTCATGTCAAATTTATTGAAGTTGTTTATATCTGGGTATTTGACTCTGAACGTAATGCAATTTACCAGATTTGATTGAAAAGAATAGGCATCCAAACAATGGTTGTGCGTGTTTCAGTAATAGAAAATATTTTGACATTTGTCAATCCTCAGAATGAAGTCTCCACTTATGCATAATTTTCAAAACCCGACATGCTTGGAAACCATTCAGCTCACATTCAATCAACAGTGTTTGGAATATCCTTTTGTTGCTCATAAATATATAATGGTATGTTGAGTGAAAGTAAAAATGCAAATAATGGGATTACTCACGTTGCACTTTTTGGTAGCTCAACTAATGATTAATATAAGTTGGCTGATAATGTTAACATCACTGTAGACAGTCTTTCTGGCTTTCTGGCCGAAAGAGGAGCAAAGCTAATGGTGTCTCATTACTCCAAGAGCATCTACATAATTTCCTGTTACAATTTCAATTACGATGTAAAAGCTTTTTGGAACCTATGAATTTCCCTTGATTTTTCATTGAGTTAACCTTATTTTTGACTAAATCCATTACTTTTATTATCATAAACATAATGTTCATGTGATGTTTCATATCGGATAGAGGAGAAAGTTTCATGTGCTATATATGTAGAGGTTTTTCTTAACCCTGTAGATGCGTTTTAAAGTCGTGAGGGCCCGTTTGGGTCTAGAGCGAACAATATCTACATGGTTGGGTACAGGTCGTTACAAATGGTATCAAAGTTAATCCCCGACCCTGGTGTAGGGGTTTGTTTAGCCCCATAGGGGATGTTTGTCTGTTTGGCCCCACAATCCCATAGAACATAACGAGAACGTTGTGTTTGCATGGGGTGAGAGTTGTTTATGATGGCTCACATTGGATAGAGGAGAAAGTTCCTGACTCTATATATGTAAAGGTTCCTCTTAACTCTATAGACGCATTTTAAAGTCATAAGGACCCCTTTGGTTTAGAGCGAACAATATCTACATGGTTTGGTGCGGGTCATTACAGTTCAAGTTTTTGCCTCTCATTTTCTACTAAGAAGCATGTAGTAGTGACACTGATATGACTTTGTCTCATCTTTCTAATATAGGAATGGGTGGCCAACTTTGAGAAACCAAAGGGCGACCCATCTGCATTTCTGAAACCGGCTACAACTGTTCTATCACCTTATCTGAAAGTGAGTTATAAATAGAAAGAGCTATCTTGATGATTGTCATTTCTTTTTCTTCTCACTAGGATCATAATTTTTAGACCCAAAAGAATTCAAAAGAAACTCATAGTTTCACTTGCATTTCTTTCCTTTTCTCCCACCTTTTTCATCTATTTGGCAGTTTGGTTGTCTATCTTCCAGATACTTTTATCAGTGCCTTACAGATGTTTACAAGAATATGAAATGGCACACATCACCACCAGTTTCACTTGTTGGACAGGTAAGTTACCATCAATTCAGTATTCCTGGTTTCTGATGCAGCAATCTAAAAGCACCTTCAACCGGTGTAGTTGTTATGGCGAGATTTCTTCTACACCGTGGGTTTTGGTACTCCTAATTTTGATCGCATGAAGGGCAACAGAATATGCAAGCAGGTAATTACAACACACTTTACACTAAAGTTCCTCTGTGCTAGGTGCTAAATATGCATGGATTTTTGTTACTTTTCTCATTGTATCTTAAGTGTGTCCTCAGTTGTAATTATAATTTTCCACTTGGTTATGAGTTATCCTGGGATGTTGCATTAGACTAGGTAAGGTTCAAAAGAAAAATACCTTCTTGTAATCAAAGCATAGGATGAGTAAGATACTTATAATTGAAACAAAATCTCTCCAAGAAAAAATTCTCCTTAATCAGGAGGACAAAGGGTAACTTGAAGCTTGCTAACAGAATTAATTGTAATTGTTTAGTGTGAACAGATTTTGATATCTATCTAGAATCTTCTACAATTCAGCTCCCTATCTCAATGAGTTTTTCTACAAGAATCATAATCTCTTACCTATTAGCAGGAAAAAAAAATGCTTTCTTTTAAGATTCTTGAACATTATGCATTTGTGAGATTCCATATTTAGCACAAGTCTTGACAAACAACTATATGGAAATGTAGATACCTTGGAATGATGATGATGAACTGCTGGCAGCATGGAGAGAAGCCAGGACAGGATATCCTTGGATTGATGCTATCATGGTCCAGGTTAGGTCTGTTGCATCCCTTTGAAATGTAAAGTTAGTAGTTTGAATGATCGTCCATCCAAGGTATACGCTTCCTTTATATCACAATTGCCATGTTCTGGCATTGTTTGAAGTCAATTGTGTGTTTGCTGTTGCAGCTGAGGAAGTGGGGTTGGATGCACCATCTTGCACGGCATTGTGTTGCATGTTTTCTAACTCGTGGGGACCTGGTGAATGACTTTTACTCTCTTGTCGCATCATTTTCATATTCTCCTTCTATTTCCTGACATGAATTATTTTGTTGTTAGTTCGTTCATTGGGAAAAAGGACGAGATGTTTTTGAGAGGCTCCTGATTGATTCAGATTGGGCGATTAATAATGGGAACTGGCTATGGCTATCATGCTCCTCATTTTTCTACCAGGTGCCAAACATAATTTATATTACATCATTTACAAGTGCTCATGATAGTGTTTCTCATTAATAAGTAGTGACTTGCACCTGAACCTCAGATCCAAAACATGGATTCTTAGCCTTTGTTGTGGGATTCTTGAAGCATATTTAGCGGTGCATGTCAATGCAAAATGAACCCCTATAAGCATAAATGCTAAAAATGAATGTGATTGGATGACTTTGGATAATCTGATTCAGAAACTTTCTGTGGCAATTTCCAAAACTGAATGAAATTTCATGGTAAAAACCCTAAATCTTGTTGTTCTTTCTTTTACCTTGAATAATGTTCAAGGCAGAAGTAGTTTATCAAGTTTACAGTCCTTCAGTTGCGAGCCACATATACAAAAACTCAAGTATCTGGGATCATCTATGTGCTTAAATTCATGATTTTCCCTTATGGATTTTATTGTTTATATTGTGCAATCAAATGAAGATGTTCTGAAGTTTTTCATATTTCAATGATTTCCTTGTCAACCAGTATAATCGTATCTACTCCCCAATCTCTTTTGGAAAGAAATATGACCCCAATGGTAATTATATAAGGCATTTTCTCCCCATCCTGAAAGGTACGTTGAAGTTCCTTTTGCTTCCATCACATTCATGTCGCTGTCATCATCTACTGTAAGCAATTCATAATTGAAAATCAATATCCAGATATGCCAAAGGAGTATATTTATGAGCCGTGGACAGCTCCACCAAGCATCCAAGCCAAAGCGAAGTGCATAATTGGAAAAGATTATCCAAAACCAGGTCAGTTATCATGGTGGTCTTTGTTAAATGCTTCCTATACCCTATATTTAGGCTCAACTGCAGTTCATTTCAAAACAAACTATACATGGATTATGAATTATGTAACTGTGATATGCTCACTCATAAAGCTAATTTCAAAGGAAATAGTGGTGTCATTCTGCATGTTTTGCAGGGATTTTTGTAAAAAAAAGGTAAAAGAAATAAAATAAAGTCGTCGTCCCTTACTGTTATCACACCTTTTGGGTCATTCAGGGACATAGATGCAATCCTTATTTGATTTGAAATTCCAGCAATTCGAATGCCGCTCATGCTAAAGCAAGTCTGTTCTTGAGAATTGGGCATGGAAATCTTCTTGTTTGTTTAAAGCTTGATGCTAGTTGTTGTTTTAATGTGATGAATCTCTAAGAGATGCCCACTATATAGTGATATATTTTAGTTATTCATCTAGAACTGTTTAGTGTTTACTAATTCTCTTTATGCCTTAAAGACTTCTTTTCCCCATTTGATCCTGGTTGGACTCCACATATTCTGTAGATGTGATCTTTATGCTTACCGTCTCTATATTCTGTTTCAGTGGTTTGCCATGATTCTGCAATCAAAGAGTGCAAGAGAAAGTTGGCAGAAGCCTATGCATTGAACAAAAGGTTAGACGGCTCGGTGACCGAAGAAGATCTGAAAAAGTTGAGGAGAAAATTGGAGGAAGATGAGAACCCAGAATCCAACACTAGCAGGACAAGACAAAAGTTAATTGGCTGAACTCCTGGTTATTGTTTTCTCAGCTGGCAAGCCTGACACAATGCGGGACGGACTATGACATGCACCATCGCTGGGGTGGGAACAATGGGTAATAACCATCTGACTTACGAACTTAGCAACAGACTCAAGGTATCTTCTCTTCATGAGAAACCCTCACTTGACTCAGTTGTCCATTTTGTTATGAAAATGCTCTCTATGTGGTATATACAGAGCCCTGTGTCACTAAGAACAGTTGTTTAGCATCAATTTTATGGTTTTTGGGATTTGGTTAGTGTAGATTCAGTGAACAGCTAAAAGAAAATTCAGTGTTTGCATCATGTGACTTTTGATATCTTCTTGATCAGAAAAGAAAAACAGGTTGATATTTCTAAGATAAAATAATAAAACAGTAGATAAAACAATGGGCAAAATTACTTGCGTGTTAAAACCCTCTTAATTACGGGGATTTCAACACTATGAAGACAAAATTTCAACCTTTCTCTCAATTAAGAGGAGAGAACATAAAAACCTATAAAATGATGAAAGCTTTTAGTATAAATAGTGTAGAGGGTGGAGGCTTTATTTTATAACACAAGGAAGTTCCCTCTTTTTGTCTCCTTTCGATGTGGGATGACTTCAACATTAACAACTTACACTTGGGAATGTTTGCACTTTCATTCATTGTAATGATCTGTTCGCTCATGTAGACAGTGTTTGCTCAAAGTATAAAGGATTCCCATGATTTTAAAAGGAGAAGTTTACTCCTTTCCCTAACCAATGGGAAATATCATACAATTACCTTTACTCATAATGTCCTTGTTATATCCCTTAGAATTGTAGACACCCTCAAATGTCAAATAGGATCAAAGGTTGGTTATGGTAACATTTTGTAATAACTCAGTCCTTTTCGTATAGATGTTAGCTACCCAGGCCCTATAGGGTTTGTATATCTTTAGAAAGTGTCTACCACTGTTTAAAAACTTCTTTCCTTTATTGACATAATATGACATCTATTTAAATTTTCTTATTTGTTTTCTAGAAAACTATTGAATGACAAAAATTATTTAAAATTTTGTACATTTTTTAGTTTTTCATTAAAGAATAAATTGAGGATGAAAAAAAAAACAATATATATGGAGTTTAGATTTATTTTTAATTTCCTTAAATATCTAATTTAGACTTATTTTTAATTTCCTTGAATATCCAATTTTTCTCTTCATTTTGTTGAATTTGTCATTTCCATTCATTTTTCTATGATTCAATGGATGGTTGGACATGGATTTACTTTAAACCGTGAATTTTTTTTGAAAGAAAGCAAAGAGTGGAACAAAGTGCAATAGAGTAAATTAAGATTTTAAATAGTCTTCATATTTTAAATCTTTTTTTTGTAATTCATGAAAAATCAAACAATAAAAAAAAAACAAATATAAGGGTTTGTATGGGAATTATTTTTTAGACTAGTTTTTTGTTCCAAAAAAAAAGAAAAAAAAAACACATGAAATATGTTTGACAATCAAAAACTAGTTTCTATTTTTTGTTTTTAAGAATAGGAAACAAAATATTTTCAAATTATATATTTTCATTGTTTTCTAATGATTGTTTTAAGAAATAATTATATGAATATGTAAAATGATTTAAAAAAAACACTACATATAAAAAAATATTTTTAAAATATATTTAAAAATATTAAAAATAAGTAAAAAATATTTTAGGTTATCCAACTTTTGTTCTAAAAACATTAGTGAACAGTTTTTAAAAACTATTCTCAAAAACTATTTTTTAGAATTGTTTTAAAAAACAGTTAACAAATTCACCAGCAAAAATTTTGTATTTACAATATGAAACTTCTTGTAATGAAAAGTTAAAAGGTTAATTTGAAGAACAATTCCAAACCAACTTCTTGGGATATTTTGGCTTTAAAATAATTATCTTATTTTTAAATATTATATTACAAGGGTTAGAAAAAAAAAAACTTGAGACTCTTTTTGAAGGGAGTATTGGGATAAAATGATGTTTGATAGAAGTGACAAAATAATTATAAGCGAAAAAAATTAACTCATATTTTGTTGAGAGACTTTAGACAATAATTATGACACTTTTTGTTTTTACAAAAATATTCTTCTTTCTATTTTAACTATTTAAGAAATGATAAAAAAGTAAATGCGATGATGAAAACATTTATATTTGATGGATATTATTTTAGGACAGAAGTTTATTTTTGGAATTGATGATTGTTATCCCTTTTTAACTAAATATTTAAAAAAAATTAAAATTTTTGACTTTTTAAGGAAAATAATAAATTAAAGCTATTTCAAAATTTTCAAAGGGAATAAATTTCTAGGGAATTATTTTTTAATAAAATATTTTTAAAATTAAATAAATAATAAAAATCTATAATTTTATAGAAACTTGAGGTGTGTATAAAAAAAACTTCAAATCTTATTTATTTTATGATTACTCAGGGTCATTGAAAACCCAATTTTTAAAATCTAACCCTTTATCCATTTTTTTTATTATGATAAAAATATCTTTATTTTTTTCTCATAAAAATAATATATTTTTTTTTAAAACCTATATGTAAATACTTGAAATAATTAAAGACATTTATATTAAAAATGAATCCATCTTTTAAATAAAAATATGAAATGAGTTAAATTTACAGGGATTATTTCATACTTTTAAATAATTAATTCTTAATTTTAATAAATAAAATATTCTTGAAAATACCTGATTTAAAAATTATGGATTTATTTTGTTTTAATTAATAAAATGATGAAATTCAGTTTTTGAAAAATACTTTATTTAAAAATTATGAATTTATTTTGAAAAGAAAATAAAAAGGGTAAAAACTCTCATTTTCTGTCCTTGGCACGTGGGAACGCTAGGTCAACCCCAGACTTGGCTCCACCCCTAGCCATCAGCCACCACACTAGTTCTCCATCACGCCTCGCTCTCCAAAACATTTCACATTCCCGTTTTGCCATTCCCAAACACAATCAATAGAGTCCGAGAAAGTGTGGAAATAGTAGTGAGAACGTCTGATTCCTCCTCATCTCCCAAGGGGGGCGACCTGAGATCATTCCATACCCTACCGCTCAAACCACCATGTGGAGGGGAAGGCTCTCTGCTCAGCTCCAAACCCTAGCTCGTTCCCGATCCGCTGCCAATCTCACCCGCTTGGTCACCGGGGACATCAACCGATCCTTCATTTCTCCATCTCCCGCGCCGTTTCGGCGAACCGCTTCTCTCTTTTCTCGCCAGTTCAGCGCCGAATCCGGTAATTTCTCTTCTCAAATCCCGAATTGGTCCGGTCGGTTGCCGAGAAATCGCAGGAAAACTTCTGGAAAAGAAAATTTTAAATCTGAGAACGATTTCTTGCCAGCTGAACTGAGTGTGAATTTCTCGCAGATATTTGGATTGTCATGTGATTTATTTCTTATCATGATTTGTAGCTGACAATGCTGTTTCCAAGGAAAAGAAGAGAGTTGAAGATGTAATGCCTATTGCGACCGGGCATGAGCGTGAAGAACTTGAAGCTGCGCTTGATGTGATTTTATTTTTTGTGTTATTGCTTTTTCTTGATCTTGGATTTTTTTTTATTTGTTTGGTTGTGATGGAGAGATGATTATGGTTTTGATTGGCTTGTTTCATTTAGGGAAGGGACATTCTGGATGCAGACCATCCTGTTGGTCCGTTTGGTACAAAGGTTAGTATTATTTGCATTTTTCAGGATTCAGCCAATTGCTTTAACTGACTCAAGGTCAAAGTCAAATCTGTTATTATCGATTCTCAATGTGTGGCTTCACATTTGATTCCTTGAGTACTATTTGGATGGGAAATAAATGCTTAATGGTTTTTATTATGATCGATTCCTACATTGGATTGCTAGCGCGGAATTAGATCATAAAATATACCGGTTTACTAGGGTGTCATTTGGATACACTTACTGAAATTTTAAAAAGAAAAATTAGTAGGAACTTCTATATGAAATGTAGGAAATCTTTTACAGAAAGTATAAACTTATTTTATGTTCTTAAAAGTTATTTTGAAAAATTAATATCTCAATTTTCTTAAATAGTTTTTAGAAACCACTGTCTTTTTAAACTGAGTTCCTATGTTTTAGATAGGAGTACTACTATTTCCTATCTTTAGAAACAAAAAACAGGAAGTGTATTCAAACGACACCTAAATTATTGATTGGATATGAAATGATTTTATTTCTTTTGGTTAATGCCATTGACATGCATGTATTTGTTATTCTTTATGAGTGTTCAAGAAAAGACCATTTTAGGATTTCAATATGTGGCCTCATCTTTTAATTTATTGGGTTAGTATGTTAAGTCTTATGTTGTCAAAAGAAAAAGGCAATGTTAAGGTGATAGGGACTTCTATTAGTCTAAGGCAAAATGCGAAAAACAAGGTGATATGTAGATTATAGTAGCTTATAAAGAGTATACATATGTTTACTTATTTGATACTTAATTGGTATAAACGTGGTCTTCAAAAGTCAACACTATTAAATTTTCATCCCTTATTTTTTTATGAGTAAAGCAAGATGTATTATGAACAAAAAGCACTAAAACAACGTTCTGAAGTACACAAGAAGTATACAACGACCCGCTCAAAAGCGAAAACAAGAGGAGAGGGACCAAGAAAAAACTACGCCTCCCTGAAAAAGAACCCACCCAATCCACAAAATCTAAAATCGAAGAAGGACCAGAACTTAAAAACAACCTAGACCAATTCCATAGGTTACAAAGAAAAACGTATTTTAGATTTTGAATGGATTGTTCCTCATTCTTGAAAGCTCTTCTATTTCTTTCCTTCCATATGGTCCAAAATAAGCAAAGAGGAGCTGTCCGCCACACATTTTTTCGCCTTTTACCCACAAAAGAACTATGTCATCCTAAGAGGTGTCTCCAACTGAAAAAGAAAGAACCCAAAGCACACCAAACAAGGAGAACAAAAAATCCCATAACACTCTTGTCTTGACACAGTGGATAAGAATGTGGCCAATGGTTTCTTCCTCTTCAAGACAAAAGAAACATCTATTTGCCAAAAACCACCCTATCCTCTTTACACAGTCCAACATTAACACATTTTCCCAAGAAGCCTGCCAAGCGAAAAAAAAACCCACCTTTGGGGGAACCCATGATTTCCAAATCATAGTAACTTGAAATGGCATTGTACTTTCTGTCTCCAAAGTCGAGTATAGGGCTTTAATAGAGAACTTATCATCCTTCGGTCCTATTCAAATCACTTTATCTTCCTTTTCCCCACACACACTACTCCCTTGCAAACTCGGAAGAAACCGCTCCACCAATACCCCCCAATCATTTAAGGCCCTAGAAAAATGAAGGGCCCAACATCCCCCCTTCAATTGGCAAGTAGGAGAGCAGGGTCTTTCCTACACAATACAATGTGGAATTCTTGGGCCCCTATAAGAGCTAGCTTTTTTTCTTGGGAGGCAACTTGGTCTAAAATATTGACACATGACCAACTTAGAAGGAGGGGATGGAGGATGCTAAATAAATGCTACACGTGTAAGGCTGCAGAGGAAATGAGAGATCATATTATGTTGCACTGTCAGAAGGCAAGCCTATTGTGGCAATTGGTCTTTGCTCTATTTCATGTACAATGGGTGATGCATTCATCTGTGAGAGGGTTTCTCTTAAGTTGGAATAGTTGCTCAATTTGTAAAAAGAGGAAAAAGGCTTGGAAAGTTGCGCCACTTTGCATATTTTGGTCTATTTGGAAGGAAAGGAGTTTTGAGGATAAAGAAAGTTCAAATCAAACAATCAAAAGTTCTTTTTTTGTATATCTTTTGGGATTGGATTAGAGTGTACATGGGGTATAGTGTTATTTCTTTGTTAGAATTTGTGGATTGGTTAGGCTCACCGTAGGATGCGGTCGGCGTTCTTGCTCCTATTGGTTTTTTGTAAATGTATACATCGTGTATACTTTTTAATCCATTGCTCCTTTACTTATTAAAAAAAAAAAAATCCCCTTTCAACTATTGGGTGCCAAACATCCGCCACCCAATCCTCCTTAGAATTAGCAATAGCATAACATCCCTTATGGTGTGATAAAGGTTTGTGGGGACAAAAATTTAACTATAAAAAAAACAGTGTCTTATAAAATTAACAAATGGTAGTAATTATTCAAAAGTGTTAAATATTATACCGCACATCATAAGAAACATCATTTTCTTTAGAGAAATTCATCGTTTCTATTCTAAATTCCCAAACATTTAAAAATCAAAATAAAAAAAATAAATAACAGAATAAACATCCTAGAGAAGCTTTAGGCATCATAAACATGGTCATCATTGAAATTAAAAAAAATTGTCATCACTCCCATGAAGACTAGATTGATAGCCATCCATCTCATTAGCACTACAATTGAATTAAATTATAATCCAAGTATGTTTACAAAGGCAGTTGGCTCTACTCCTTGAGCCTTATGGGCATTCGCTATGCCAACTCTGATGTGGAACCTAGGATATTTCATCATAGCTTTGGATTCTACAACTAGCTAGGACTTTACGAAGATGTTGCACAAGCATAAGTGATGTCAAGTTTTTTCGGTTTGAAAACAAACTATTTGAAGTGGTCTAACAACTTTGTCTAAGAAGGTAAGCTGATGGCCTAGGCCTCGTCACCTTGCCTAGGTCTTCAAGAGGCAATTTTTATTTTTCGGGTCTCGCATGGTGGCCTAGGCGATCTAGGAGGTTGCCTTTGATAACATTGGTTAAGTCTTGGTACAACCAAGACAACTACGTTTAAATTGATATGTAAAATGTAAAATTGAATCTTCACCATGTCTCCAACTTCTTTGGGGATATAACAAGATTGGTAAAACAAAGGATGTCTCAAAGTGATTTAAATGTTTTTGGACATGTCAATATATTCATTGGTAGACATGATGATGGGCTAAGGAGTAAAGATAGACCTTTGAAGTGATGTTTTAAAATACCAAAATGTTTGTTCACGCAATGGATGCGCCCACACAATCACAGGAAAACATGTGTAAGAGTGTGCTTGGTGGTTGATACTATTTTCAATATCCTTGATATGTCTTTTGACATGTCTTATTGTTCATTGATATGATTGTTGCTACTATGATTTGATTCGCTATGTTATATAGTTGTTGCTATTAGTGTTTTAAAAGGCTATCGAGGCTTATGCCTTGAGGCTCGCCTAGAATTATTAATGTCACTTTTTAGTTCTTTTTGGGGCATCAGTATTACTTTCTTAATTTGGTATAGCTCTTTATCTGAATTTCTGCTGCCTAATTTGTTATTTTGTCACTCGTGTTTTGTTACTTCATTGAAATTAGAGTTAAGTATAGATGTTAACTATAATTAGGATAATTGTGATGGAAAATCAATATTTTATTTTAAATGTTCATGTCTATGCTGAATTATCTTATTTTAACCCATAGAATCAATCAACTTATCAAAAACTTGGAAAGAATTTCATAGTTTTATTTATATCAAGAATCTTAAAAGCTTTTGCTCAGGTATTAAACAGAATGTGTTGAATCTGTGTATTATCTGTATCCCTTTGTCAAAATTCAATTGTTAAAAACAACATATATAAAGATTGATGGGTCTCTAGCTTGGAAACATGTTCCATAAGCTTGTCAGTGGGTTGCTTTTCCTTTTAAAAATGGTAGATGTACATGATTGAATTTTCATACCCAATAATTTGGGCCTTTCTATAAATTTTTAACATGTAGGAAACTTGGAATTTTTTTTGCAAAAGTACATATTTTCACAAATTCAAGATCAGTATTCAGTTCAATTTTTATACTTCCTGTATGTTGAAAATTTTACCCCTTTTTTTCCTTGGTGCCTATTTTGCTCATTAAAAAAATGGAAGTAAACTTTGATGCATGAAGATAAAAAAAACTATATTTTGGTATCTTGATATGTTGGTAGATGCCAAAATTCAAAGGGGTTTGTGTGTGTGTGTGCGTGTATAGATATTAAGAAAAATCAAGATGCAAGATTTGCATGTTATGCTTCATTGAAATTTTTTTGCAAAGTCACCAATTTCCCCAGTCAAGATTGATATTTGGTTCACTTTGTATATTTCCCATATACTAAGATTATCCCCCCTTATTTCCTTGGCACCTATTAATATGGATCACTAACTTGCCTGTAAAAGCTTTTTTGATGTATCCAAGTGATAATGCTATGAGCAGGTATCTCTAAATGTTGGTGGATGCCAAAATTTAATGTGTATATTTTTAAATATTGTATTTAAAGGAAGATACAAGATTTGGATCAAATGCTTCATTTGTGGATACCAGCTTAGATTAATTTTATTTATTTATTTATTTTAATAGGCAAATAAGAATAGATATGTATATAAATATGTAACAAAAGTGTTAATCTAAAGTGGCAAGCACAGTACACAGGAAGCATACATGTAACACAAAACATTTAAACTACAGCAGCTACAACCCTCACTTTAGAACTTGGAACACAACCATTCTATAAAATCTAACAAAGAACATGGACCGGCTTGACCGTCAACTAAAAGATATCCATGAGACCACATGTACAGATTAGTATCACTCTGTTAGTATCATTTCCCATCTTAGGTTAGTATCACTGTTATCCTGAACCAAGCCTCATCTTGATCTCCATTTTCCCTCCTTGCAAAAAGTTTTAAAAATTGACTCAGACCCATTTTAGTTTGATTTAGTTCCATTTCATACCGGCCGAATATAATCTTCCTATTAGTTGATATAATTTTGTTGATAACAATTAAGTAACCAACATCAGCTCCCATGGCTGGTTTCATGGCAGTCCCATAGCCATCTCTTCTCTCACTAACTAACACACTCATATTGTATTCAATCTTTTCTTTATGCTCATTTTCTGGTTTTTTCACTTTGACAATCCCATGGGTGGTCCCTCACTCCCTCTCCCTGTGCTTCCCTTACATAATACACCCCCCCCTTCTCTCTCTAACACACTCATTTTTTATTCAATCTTTACACTCATTTTCTGGTTTCTCACCATGACAATCCCATGGGTGGTTTCTCTGAAGTCCCTTTGCAATTGTCTGAGCTTATAAAACCATCTTACGCAACAGTCCAAAATTTTGTCCATTATCATTAACACATTAATTTTTGTTTCAATCTTGTCCTTATGCTCATTTGTTGTTCATTATCTCTCCCTCCCTTTTCTCTCTGGTTTCTCACCATGCAGATCCATGGGCATTGCTCTTCTACTGTTTTATGCTCAACACACACACACACACACACACACAATCTTCTAAGATCTTGTCAATTACCACAAACACATTGATTTTTATTCAATCTTTCCTTTATGTTCATTTTCTGTTCATTGTTTTTCTTGATTGTCTAAAAATATAAACCATGCAGCGCAGTTCACCTATGCCATTTAATAAAATAAAATTTTGCATTCAGTATCATAGTTATTCCTCCACCTTTTGGATTACTCATCCAAGATAATGAAGGTGATCGCTTTTTGGTATCTCAGCCTTCAAATTTCCATGTTATGCTATTTTTCACTTCTAGCTTTCCTAAGGTTGCATTTTGGAACATTGGATTTTAGTAGATTCTTGAATCATTCTATCTACTAGGGGATAAGGAAAGATATTTTATACTTCTAACTTAGGGATTTCTGGATCATTCTTTTGTAATAAAAGAATAGCCTATTTTGGTTTTTTCAATTAAATATATCTTATCAGAAGCCACATTTTCGGTGGTCCACTCTTTAAATGTGCAAACTGTCACTTGTAGGCTCATAGCTAGTGGAAATAGTGAAGGTCCAGTGCCTAACACTCCAGCAACATTGTTCATGCTAAAAATTCTTTTGGCCTTTGTTCATGTTTGCTTGTAGGTACATAATTTACTTTTGGTCTTTGGTCATGTTTAGTCTTAATTTCCCAAAAATTTATAGTTTTGACGTATATGTTTGATGCCCTGATTGTTAGTGCAACTTCAATACCATGCTTGAATATAATAAGTTTTCCTCTATATATTAGGATGCTTCTAATAATCATTTTCTGATAAGCAGATGTTCTTTATTTATCTACTAAAAATAATGGGTTTTGGGCAGAGGTGAAGGTAGATTGAGTGGTATATTTCAGCAGCATCCTAATCCATTATGATGAACAGAACTCAATGGGATTTTGTTCAACACTAAAGATGGCTTAGGCAATCTCATCACCCCATTATGTATCATGACAGTGGAAGCTCTTTGTATGCTAATTCATGGGGTGTCTGAAAATGCATTGTTTAAGGGTTTAAGGTGGAAGGAGGGTGGAAGTGATGATTTATGAAAGAATTTTTTTCCCCCTAACAGCACCGGGAGGGAGGAATTACTTCACCTAGGAACCATCTTACTTTTCTTTGGAGTGGTTTTTTGGTTGAAAGTTAATTTGAGTAAGGCAGACTTGATTTCATGGGTATAGGGGTTGATCGATTTTGTGGGGGATCTTGGTTATGGGGAAGACAAATCCATAACTGGGAGCTTAGTGAAATGGAGACTTTTTTTATAAACACTGCAAACAAAGGCAACATGAAGGGATGAAGGATAGTATTAAGTGAAAGGAGGAGGTTAGGGGAGTAGGGTGGGGGGAAGGTGGTGGTGGTGATTATTGAGGTAGGTAGATCCATAACTAGGAGCTTAATGGGATCCTGGCCTTTTTTTGAAGATTCCAAGCGAAGGCAACATGAAGAGATGAAGATAGAATGGTTTGGTTGGAATAGAAGTGTGGTAAATTCATAGTTAAATCTTTTTACTTCTCTTTGTCCATGAGAAGAATAGAGACTTTCCCAACAAGCACATCTTAAACCCATGGATATCAACAAGGGTTGGCTTCTTTGCATGGGAAGCAGTCTGGGGGAAGATCTTGATATTAGATCAACTTAGAAAGAGGGGATGGATATTATTGAACAGATGTTATATGTGTAAAGGAGAAGAAATGATTAATCATATGTCCCATCGTTGCTCAATGGCAATAATCCTGTAGTTGGTTAATTCTTTGGTATGGTTTGGGTGACGCACTCTTTAGTAAGTGTAGCTCTCTTGACTTGACATGGTTCGTTTGTTGATAAAAAGCAGAAGAAAGCTTGGATAGATAGTCGCTCCTTTGTGCTTATCTTGAATAATTTGGAAAACATGGGTCATTTGACAATATTGAATAGATGGATCAAGCAACCAAATTGTCCTTTATATATAATTTTTTAGAGTGGGTTAGGGTATATATGAGTTTTTTCAATGTCCATAGCAAACTTTGTTGATTGGATAAGCTTTAAGGGGAGAGTTTTGTTTTTTGTTTCTCTCCTTTTTGTTTGCCTTTGGCTCCTTTGTATACACTGTATATATTTTAATGTGCTCGTTTGCTAGGCACTATTAATATTTTTGTTTTTTGCCAATAAAAAAAGTGAATAAATAACTTTTGCAACTTGGGGATACAAGGGACCTTTTTGTTCAAAGGTTAGTTATGCTAGACTGGTTCAGAAGTGAAGTGTATTGGCTCTCTAAAAAGATGCAGAACTAGGGGTTCCCTTTCTAGGTGAATTTCCATAATACGAATGGTACTTCTTCATAACTCTCTGATGATGGATTTGAATAGTAGAAATTGATACTTTCATAAGCTTCTGATGTGTGAAAAGAGATGAGGAACCAATATATCTTCTTATGCATGGTGGGGCCTCTTTGGAGTTTCAGGCTTTTGTCTTCTCTCTGGTCAGGATCGTGTGGATGATACGTTGGTGTACTAGAAGAGAGATGATACTGGGCTGGCTTGTTATGGGAAAGGGCAAGAGGAAGAAAAAGTTGTAAATTAGGCTTCTGTCTTCTATCTGGTCAGGATCATGTGGATGATACACTGGTGTATTAAAAGAGAGATGATGCTGGGTTGGCATGTTATGGGAAAGGGCAAGAGGAAGAAAAAGTTGTAAATTAGTGTTTCATATTATGTTCCATGGGTTTGGGAGGGAGAGAAAAAAGAAGAATATTTTTAAGATGAGAAAAGGTTGGACTTGAAGTTGATAATTGCGAGGTTCCTATTCCTGTGGCTTAGTAATGGTGGGATTGGATCTAATTATTTTCTTCCCTCTTCCCTTTTTGCTCAGGGTATACCTCTGTGTACAGGACCTTTACCTTCTTTTGTTTCTTTTCTATAAATGGTTTGTTCATCAACGTACAAAACTCTTGGGTAATACTTGCAAATTTTACAAGTTAAATTTTTAGGCTCTTCTAAGCCTTAATCTGTAAAAGAAAATGGTCTGCCTTAGGCCCTCCGACTCTCACCTTCAATGCATTTAATCCAATTTGAGTCTTGTATTTCCCTTAACTCCTCTAATTCTCACCATCAATGCATTTAACAACTTCCTATCTTCTAAAGCTTCCCTCTTACCAGGATTTGTGATTAGGGTAAAACTCTTAATGTATGTCGTTAGAACCTTATATTCCCCCTCCACATGGTTGAACTTGCTCTACTGCGTTTCTTTTGGTGTTTCATCTGAGTTGTTTCTCAGCTTCCTTTGTACTTGTATTCATTATTCATTGTCTTGGTGCAAAATTGATGGAATTCTATGGTCATATCTTCCAGATTGGATGCAGATTGACTAATTTATTCTTGTAAGTTACTGCTGACTAGGGGATCCTGTTTATACAGTATTTATATTTTAATTTGGTCTAAACTCTTCACTTCACTTAAAAACTTCCTGAACTTGTTCAAACCATGCCTCTTGAATGGTATGATTCTTTTTGCTAGCTGATGATTAAGATGATGCCTGTTCTTTTTAGTTCATGCCTTGGTGCCAATGATTTTGGAAGTAGTATTTTGTTAGTCCATAATTTATTCATTTTGTTTGCTTATAGGAAGCACCTGCTGTGGTTCAGTCTTACTATGATAAAAGAATAGTTGGGTGCCCTGGAGGTGAAGGAGGTAAGCCTCTGTCACTTACTCTCTTTAATTATTATTTTCCATTTATTTATTTCTTACAATTAATTAATTTGCATCCCATTAAATTCTTTCTAATTTTGGTTGCTCTGTTATTTATTTATTTGTTTTTCGTCTGCAGAGGATGAGCATGATGTTGTCTGGTTTTGGCTGGAGAAAGGCAAGTCACATGAATGCCCTGTGTGCTCACAGTATTTCACGGTAAGTTGAGGATAACACCTGAACTGATCACTAATTATTTAGTCCTGTTCTGGCATAGATGAAGGTGACTCTGGATTTGGATATGAAGCTTTATGTCTATGCTAGGATCCAAATTTGTTTATGTAACCCGGACCTCTATATGAAATATATAGGATTAGATTTGAGCAAGGATTCATATAATGATATGAATTGAATCCAGTCAAACTTGATGTGAATTTTAAAACTATTTTGCAACTATTAAGCTATTTTTCCAGTCCTTGGGAAATGAATTATTGAGATAACGAGTTTAATTCTGACAGTATCTGAATCTAACCTCATTCAGTTCTTAGTTTTAATATATCCTTTCTGGACCTGTAAGATACTGATTTACATTCAAATGTTCTCTGATATCCTCTAGGTGTGCAATAAGTTGACTAGAGAACTAAAGTAAATTCTTGTCTCATTTCTTGTTCTTTGAATATGGGATAAGAAAGACCAGAAAACTAGTGTCACAAGGCTGTATTTAACACTGTACAGTAAAAATACCCAGCTTTTTAACTTTAGTGAGAAATTTCCTAATTATTTCATTCATGTTTCACAGCTGGAAGTCATAGGCCCAGGAGGACCACCACCACATTGGGATGGTGATGATCATCATCATCACTGATTGCTGCTTTTGCCATTTTCATACCGGAATAAAATCTGGTGAGATGTTGGGACGGTTTCTAGTATACTCTGCAGCTTCAGAATTCAAAAGCGTTGTGTTTTGTTTGTTTTTGGTTGGCCCCTAATTCTCATGGCAGTTGCTTTGGCAACAATTGGATCATTTTTGTGGTTTTTAGACATGAGGTAGTCATCTATTAGAACTATGAATACTCTTAGTGTTCTTGGATGCATTACCAAAATAATCTATGGCTACCGCTTAATTCTTTTATGGAGCTTCTTGATGTAGAGCAAGCAAGGGAACTATAAAATCTTTTGCCCTGTGTTCTTTATGTTACTCTTTATCTCCCCCCTCATGTTTTGCCACCTGAGCAATGGTTCAGTACATCATGAGTACTGACAGCTCTATTCCACATTTAGCAAAATCCCATTGGTTCTACCAAACATATATGCGTTACATCTGAGCATGACACCTGAAATATTGGTCTGGTAGTACACCATGAGTGAGAACCGAGTCATGATCCATGTGCCGTGTCTGGTGAAGTACACTCCTTGCTAGCTGGCCATCTTGTTGGAGATTCCATTGCAATACCTGAGGGATGAATAATGGATGTACCATAGGCACGAGCATGGAATGAGATGGTCAGAAACCATTGTAGGTTGGAACATTTAGTCATGTAGATCCACCGAGTGTCCGGCTGCTAACTGCCAGGCCAGGTGTGCAAGAGAAATAAGTACCTGTGGAATTCCCAGTATTTGGAATTTTATCATATCCCCATCCCTCTCTGGCACGTTCCATTACCAGAGTCCTGAACTTGTGTCAGGAATTTATCTTGGTTTTCTGTGCGAACAGATGTAGAGTGAGTAGAAGACAAAACTATAGTCTGAACTCGGTATTTCCAAGTTGGTCTGTGAGGGTCCGCTTGAGTTCATCAAGGTTGTAGAGTGTAAGGCTTGATCTAATCTGATTAGCTCAGCCAATGAGGCTGGTTAGGAGATTGTCTTCATAAAATGAGCTCTTAAAAAGGAAATGCAATTTTATGGTTTGTTGGAGCAAGAAGAAACAGTTGAAAATGACTCTTTGCCAAATGTGGCTTACAAAATGGGAAATCAGTGGGGTTTGTATCCTCTCTCAGAAAAGAAAGATAAAATAAAATAAAAACGAAAGCACTGACATGGTGTCGGCATAAGTTCCAAAGAGTGGAAGAAAGTTTAAAAATGAAGCAAGCGAAGAGGATGATGGAGGTAATTGTTGAAGAATGTGATGGGAATGAAAGCGGAATTGATTCAAAGCTACCATCACAATCTTACCAATAATGAGAAAGGAACAATATTTACTTTTTATATGGGAATAATGGAGAGAGACAAATGCATGGAGATGTAATGCCACACATGCCCACCATTATTCCCTCTTTCTGGAGTTTCCTCCGTCAAGATTTGCCACATTTTCTTTCAGTCTCCAGTATCATTCTCTCTCTCACCAAACACCCCTCTCCCCACACCCATTAGATTTATGACTCATGTAGGGAAAAGCTTCTTTCAAGAAACTCCTAGGGTTTAAACAAAAGATAATTGGTGGGAAAAAGTTGGTATGATTTTGATTCCCCTCAGGATCAGTGGACAGGGAAATGGGAACAGATTTAGAGATTTGGTTCTTTCCATATATTTTTAAGCCTTTTTTTTCTTTTTTCCATCTATGTCTTTTCGGCATTTGTTCCTCTTCCTTCCTACTTCCTACTTCACCCTTCCCAAGCGGGAGGTGGAATTTCATTAATAAATTAATGGATTCTTTCTTATTCAAGTATTCAATACATTAAAATTAACGAATCTACCAGGGTTTCAACTCCCAAGGTTTGGTCTCTGAAATATGTTGGAAGAACTCCACATTACCCAATACATTTTGCCTTAAATCTAGCCAATTCCTGCCCCTTTTTTTGACAGGATTTTAGGGTTAAGTCACTCTCAAAATGCTGTTTTTTCTATGTGCCCAAACAGACCTTACAACAAAGAAAATGACTCTCTCTCTCTCTCTCTTTCAAGGAAGGGAAATTTCCTCATAGTCTCTGCTCACCCACTTTCATCCAAAATTTTCTTCTGTCTAAAAGGACCACCCTACCCCTATGTTCTCCCATCATATAGCCCCCATCTTTTAAATTACCATATATCATTATTAATCCCTGATATGACCAGATTCTCTTTACATTTATTTTTGTTAAAAAAAATACATCTATACTCTGCCCTCAAAAATTCCAAAAACAGGGCCATCACTTTACAAACTGAAGTTGACAGATGAATCATCATGTCTTCCAAAATATTTTGAAAATCTAACCCATCATTTATTTTCACTCCCATTTTTTATTTAAAAATAAATATAAATACTTGAAATAATTGTCAAAAATAAATTAATTTCATAAATATGAGAATTATATTTAAAAAATAAATATAAAAATATTACCCAAACCTCATGTTTATAAATTAATTTAAAATAAATATCTTCAAAAATCATACATGTAAAAAAATGAAATGCTTTTGGTTTAGGGTATGGGAAAGAGATGGCTGCCTTGCTCCACTAACAAAAGGGTAGCTGTTTGATCAAAAGATGAAGTAAAAAACAAGAGCAAATAGGAAATGTGAAGACAAAATGATTATGGAATTGAAAAATGGCTCCAATTTCTTGAACAAGTAATGAAAGCCACATTGAAATTTTATAATCTCCAAAAGCAAAGTAGTGCCAACAGCATATCATGTCTCTCTTAAACAAACCACCACAATTGCAGAATCAACCATTTTTCTTACTTACATTTGATTCTTGTCTTTGCTTGTGGGGTAGGGGGTTTGGGAAAGGGGTTGACAAACCCTACATTTCTTCCAAATTTTAATTTTTCCCTCCCCCCAAAAGGAGGGAAAAAAGAGCCCTAAAGTTGACCTAGGAAGGAAGTAGTATGCGATTCCAAGCAGGATGGAATAATAATGTACCACATTTGTGTTTTAGTCAAACACTTAAAATATACACTTACACTTTTGGAACAATATAAGGATGATACATAAAGTTTTTTTTTTTTTTAAAAAAAAAAAAACCCTAAAAATATTATTGGTAAATTATGAACTTTAACACTCTTGTTCGCATTAGGGTTATGTTATAAACTTAAAATATTTAAGTGGATGTGTCCCTGAGGTCGGGTTCAAGTGGTGAAGGGATGGTGAGGGTTTGTGGGAGATTCCAAGTTCAAGTCTTTGATCGGAACAAAAATTTACTTATGAATAAAAGATTGAAGAGGATATTGTGTGTTATGCAGAATTTTCCTTGTGGGGCAAGACCAATTTTCACAAATCCTAGAAAGAAAAAAAGGGAGGAAAAAAACCTAATTACACTATGGTGCATAAAGGACTAAAGCACACCGACCCAGCTGAAATGGGGCCACTGATTGGTAAGATTGCACTTCAAAATCCAACTTGTTGATGGAAGGATTTTTGTCAATGGGCATGTTCCATTGTGGCTATTGACTAGAACTATGGTAATTATCACAGATATGTGGTGAAATTAGGATCATATGTTGCGACCAATTTGAGTTGACTTCAACTTTATGTTGATCTTTTATTTTTAAGTAACATTTTTTAGTATATTGTTCAAAAGAACAATTCTTAATTGTTTTGAGGAACAAAAAATTGTGGGGAACTCAAATGTGAAATAAGTTTTCTCAATTCTTTCTCAATAAAAGTATTATATATTTATATATAATATAAAAGTTTTTAAAGTATTTTTCATATTTTTAAAGTATTACTCCAGATAATATACAAAAAAAAAAAAACTTAAAATTTTATTTTCAAAAATAGTTTATTTTATAAAAATTCTTAAAAAATTTTCAAACACATTAAAAATTTATTACTTTTTAGTTCTACAAAATATAAATAATTGTTTTGGAGAACAGTTTTCAAACCATTCTAAGTACATCTAAGAACGTTTCATTGAGGTTTTTCCTAATTCTTTTTCAAAATTTTAAGTTCATTAACCATTTAAATAGTCATCTCTTAAAATCAAGTCCTATCAATAAAATCAAAGAAAATCTAATTGGATCATGACTGATAGTCCACTAAAATGGATAAATTCTACAAGTTCATCTGCTTATAAGAAAGATATTGACTAAATCCTCTTTACCAAAACTAAGTTGGGTGGTCCATGCCCTCTGCAATCACCAAGAAGATCTTTTCACATTCATCATTTGGAGGAAAGGACTAAACTTGAATTTTTGTGGATGCAGAAAATGCATGAGTAAGTGGTATTGAAGTTATTGGTGGAAATGATGAATGGGGGAAAGGTGGTGGCTTATTCAGACTCCCATGAATCTAGTTTTTGAATCATTTGTATGGTAAATGGAAAATATTTAATATTGGGGGCCTAGAATGATTGCCAATCATGCATCCAATAAAGGCAACATGGTGCATCATTATTTAGCAAATTTAGATGATTTGATCAACAAAGTAAAAATTTTGTAGATTGATTTCCATGCAAAGTTGTTGAGAATAATTGGAATGAGTTTTGTCTAATTTCATCACCTTCATTCATAAACTTGACAAGTAAATTAAGTTGGTAAATTGACTTAAAAATAAAAAAATTGCTAAAATTGATCAAACTTAGCTAAAATTAATTAAATCAGTTCGATTTATAATAAATATAAAGTTTAATTTAGTTTACAAAATTTAAAAATTGACTTTTTCGATTTGGTTTTTGGATTTTTGTGAATTTTCTAATAAATAAAAACTAAACCAGACTACCACTTTAAAACTTTTTTCTCTTTTAATTTATGAATTTTTAATATTGGATAAGTGTTTTATATTTATTGTTGTATATATTATGTCGGCTTTATTAAAGTAATTCATTTTTATAAGACTATAATTAAATTAATTTTTAAATACTTTCATTATAGTATGGGTTAGAGATTCTAAATAATTTTGAAATTTAAATGAGATTAATTTTAATTATTTTTAAAGACAAGTTGAATTTAAAAACTAAATTAACTTGTATTCAATCAATCACCTCAATCAAATCGATGTTAAATAAGTTTGATTTGATTTGATTTTCCATCACTAAAAAGATTCATTCTATTTTTATTTAAAAATAAATAGATTATACCAATTTAATTAATTTTTCTTCAAAAGATCAATTAAATAATAGAAAAATCTATACTTTGAATCCTTGAGTTGATTGTATCTCCTACATGTTTTATTTTATTTTTAAAAGAAAAATAGTAAGAAGTGGAAAAAGGGTTTTGGACAAGTTTCAAATATAACTTTTATTTTGATCATAAAAAAAATAAAAAATCAGAGAAAGGGCAATTTAGGGTTAAAAATTTGTTCACATTATGAAAGGATGGAAAGGGTAGTATAGTCAATGAAAATATTGGAAGAGAAAGGGGAAGTTTTGGACTCACCCTCGGCTCAGCATATTAGAGATGTCTGTGAGGACTGAGGAGTAATTAGTAATGAGCATTAGCGAACAGAGCAGGAGGGGAGAGGAGAGGGAAGGAGGGTATAGAAGAACCATATAAACAAAGGAAGTGGGAAGCCAGAAAGCATGAAAGGAAGGGAAGCAGAGAAAAGTTGATATGCTTTTTATTGTGTCCTTACCACATTAGAAATCAAGGTTGGTGGCCCAAATGATGATTTCCGTATTAATGAGAATTTATCCATTAATTTCTGGTGTTGCTGCAAAGTTTTATGCCATTTCTCATTGAAAAATTGGAACTTTCTGGTTAATGGGTATCCATCAATCATCACAAATGCATAAACAAATGATTGAAACACGATATTTTTATTTTTCCTTTTACAAATTGGATTATTCTTGCTTGTTTTGAGTAATATTCTTGAGTTGCTGTTGGGGTTGCTTTAGTTTTTGGCCATTGCCCACAAGCATAGATTCGCTCTATGTTGCAAATCCAAGAGCCTTCCTAGCTGGTGGCTCAGGAATGCATGAATGTGCTCTGCTCTGCTTTGATTCTCTCTGCTCAAAAGATTGTCTGCTTTTGTCCTTGTCTTTACCTCTCCTTTTCATGGATGCTCTATCTTTTTGAGTTTCTAGGCGGTTTCAGGCACAATGTGTAGCTGGTGCACACAAGCATAGTGTTGCATATTCATATGTTTTATTCCATTTTCACCCTACCCATTTGTGTATAAATACAGTTTCTCATTTTGGGTTTTCTTCATTGCAGTACCTCTTCATATTCATTACAATAGGTGGCCTCTTTACTGCACTTGCCCGGTCCGTGACGATGAGCTACTCTAATCATTCTATGGGTTCTGGTTTGTTCCTTTTCCTCCTTCCATTCCAAATCTTTTCATCTCAATTATGCATGTGGTTTTGCTATTATTAATGGGAGCCCTTGTGTGGGTTCTGTTTGGTTGTCCTTTTTCTTTCATTGTGTTTTCTTTTATATGGTATGTATCAGATATGATGAATGATGATTTTTTTTCCCCTTTTTGGGATCATCTGTGGAATTTGAATTATTTTTCTCTTATTTAAAAATTATTATGGTTTTGAGCTGACTTTCTTGCTAAAAATTTCAGGTAGTAGAACTGCAAGAAGGACCTTTGAGTTTGGAAGGACACATGTGGTGAGGCCCAAGGGAAAACACCAGGCCACAATAGTTTGGCTACATGGCCTTGGTGACAATGGCTCAAGGTATTGTTGCTGTTTTTTACCATTGCTTGCATTCTTTTGAACATTTTCTATGATTTCTTTATAGCATTCTTGTAATTAGAAGTTCAATGGGTACCATTTTTATTTTCATATTTTGTTTATCTTCTCTATTTTTCGTTTCTTTCTTAAGCGGCATGTATCTAAGAATCCTGCTGAAAATCCAGTTGCTGCATCCCTCCCTTTAAAATCCTTGTTTGAGCTTCTAAAGCCCTTCTTCCAATGATGCATGGAAAGACTTGGTTCCGTTTATTTTTCTCTAATAAGATGGATTTCATTCCAAATTGGTTGACAGTATCGGTCTTCATCATTGAATTCATCTTGCTATTTGTCTGTGACTCCAAAATTTGTTAATACAACCACCATGTTCTCTGCTTATAGTTTCTGTGAACTTGCATGAATGAAAAGAAGTCTAAGATGAGAACTAAGATTTTTTTTTTTTTTTTTTTCTGTATTTATTGTTTATTCCCCAAAGTATCATAGTATAGTTGAAGCACTTCTATGGTTTTATTCCCTTTCCTTTCATACTTAGTACGCATCTCATATTTGAAGGGTGGACTTTTTTGTCCCAAAGACAAGAATAAAAAGGAGTTTGAGAATGTCAATATCTTGGCATGTTTTTTGTGTGGGTTCCATGTGATGTTAAACTTTTTTAAATCTTGAGCTCTGCATTCTTTTCTTTGAGATTCTCATTCTGAATGATACAATGGGAGAAAGCAGCAGCGCCGTGAAATAGGAAAAAACCTGATCTTTTGGCCTGTCTTTTTCTTGTCTCATTTGATGCTGAGCTTAATTGGGGAAGGCTTAAATAGGAAAAAGAATATATGCCAGATGCTTCATCGAGGGACCCCTAATTCACTAACTCTGTTTTCCTACCAACTGATCAACCAGAGATAACCTTTTGATACAGGATATCCATACATGTATTTTTATACAACCTTTTTTAAAATCCCTAAGTATGTCATGCTTACATAAATTCAAGGTACTACTAGCTCTGATCCATTGTTGAGCACTTTGTGTTTATTAACTTGACCGTATTTGTGATTTTCTGCCGATGGGATTCTCTCTTGGCGCAACTAGCATGGTCCTAATGTTATTTTATATTTAACATGATGAAGTGTGTATTTCTTAAATTTTGCCATATCGATTATCTACCTGTTGAGAATTTGAAAAGCTTCATCTGCAATTGGACTTGTCATGCTTTATGGATTGATTTTCTAAGTCTTATGACTAGCTTAAGAATGTTTCACAAATGTACATGCTTCCTCACTTTGTGCTGTGTTTACTCTTTCAGTTGGTCCCAGCTCTTGGAAAACCTTCCACTTCCAAATGTAAGGATTTGTTTTTTTAAATTGCTTTTGGGCTTATAAAACCACAAATCTTACTGTTCAAATTCTATGATGCAGATAAAATGGATTTGTCCAACTGCTCCTACTCGTCCTGTTGCAGTACTCGGTGGATTTCCTTGCACTGCATGTAAGATTAATTTCCATTTGCTTTTAGATGAAGGGTTGATACTAATTCTTTTTTATCCATCTCAAAGCCATAATTACAGCCAGCTTCTTTTGCTTACTATAATACTGTGAATTGATAACCATCATCTCAAGTGCTTATGTGATGATATCAGGGTTTGATGTGGGAGAGCTTTCAGATGATGGTCCAGACGATTTGGATGGTTTAGATGCATCAGCAGCACACATTGCAAACTTGTTGTCAACTGAACCTGCTGATGGTAGGCCATTCCCTAGTTACTCCCAAGTCTAATCTTAATACACAATGAAGATCTTCTTGTGTAAAAACTTCCTTAAATTTTTGTAAAATAATTTCAAAAATCATTTTGATTTCCACAATTAAATTCCATTTTTATGACTGCAGTTTAACCCAAAGAAATAGTTCAAAACCTAAGTCCATAGTTTAGAACCTTGGTCTTAGTGGAGTAGGTGATGGCATTTTTAGGGTGAACTTCTTTAATCTTTTGTCATTTTCGTAATTATGTATATCATGTTATAGAATATCCTGTTGTGTGGTAAATTTGTTGACTTTTAGGTTGTTTAGGGCATTATAATGGATTTGTCTTCTTACAACAACTTCAGCATCATTACTTATCAAAAAAAAAAAACAACTTCAGCATCATTAAATTATATTCTTTGACAGTTAAACTTGGTGTCGGGGGCTTCAGTATGGGTGCTGCAACTGCCCTCTACTCTGCCACTTGTTATGCACAGGCGAAATACGGAAATAACAGCCCATACCCTGTCAATTTAAAGGCAGTTGTTGGCTTAAGTGGCTGGCTTCCAGGTTCAAGGTATGACTTCATTCAGCACATTCCTTCTCAAGCCAAACCCATCTATGCTCCCTCTCTCATATGATTCCAAATAATTTTGTTGCTAGTGGATGGTTCAAAATAATCTAATCACTGAAGTTTTCTGACTTATAATATAAATTTGATGGACATTTTCGTGGTCAGGACCCAATGTTTTTCTTTTGTTTTTTTTAAACCACATTTAGTACAGAAAGGATGGCAATAGGGATGAGGATTCAGATTTTAAATATTCCCATATTTAACAATTAATGGTTATTATAATCCAGGAGCTTGAGGAATAAGATAGAAGGATCACATGAGGCTGCAAGGCGTGCTGCATCGTTGCCAATTATGCTCTGTCATGGAATGAGTATGTTTTCTTACGGTCTTCACTTTAAGTCTTTACTTTGCTGATTGTATGGCCTCAACCTCTAACATTAGAAAGCCTGCATCAGGCATTAGATGACACTATATTTCCCCTTTCATGACTGGTAATTCGTAGCGATTTGACTTTTATATTTAGTTTCATGCTAAATTCCTGAAGCTGACCTTGGCTTATCCCAAAAAAAAAAAAATAGTATCTGAATAAACGGGACCAAGCTGCTTCCACCATCATTACTATACCTGTGATTGGGATAGGCTACCCCACCCTGTTCCACTGTCTACTCTGCCAGTGGCCTCATAATATTCATGAAAATGAGCTACACAATAGGCTTGGTACTGCACCTTGGTGATCCAGCTAGCAGTATTGGCATGTAGTCATGCACTATCACACATGTGTTCAACTTGTCCAATTATAGTGCATAGGGGCCTACTTCTAGGAAAAATCAAGTGCAAGCATTCATGCACCTCGAGCTTGTTGCGTCTGGTAGATTTTGCCTCTGATGATAGAAATGGGGATCCAATGTTAAAGGGGTCCCACCAAGGCACTAAAAACACTAGGCTAGTCATCTTTCATTGATTTTGTTGGAGATAATCCATTGCTAATTCATTGCACCTGACATCAATTGATGAGTTCATAAAACTATTACTTCAATCATTACAAGATACATTGCATAAATAACTTATAAAGCATGTTTCATTGTCAAAGAACCTTACGTCAGAAATAAAGTTCTCCATTACTTCATTATGAGTCGTCTTCAAAGTCCAGATTACATCCCATAAAATCTTTTAGAAAATTGTTATATTCTTTTATTTTACTTCTATTTGGTGAAATGTTCATCTATCCCCATTCTAAAAAGATCATATTAAATTAAATAAAAATAATAAATAAATAAACAAATAATTCCAGTAAGAAGCAAACGTTTGTTTTGAAAGCAAAAGAATGCAAATAAGAGCGAAGGATAAGCAAAATAAAAGATCCTTCAATGAAAAACAGAAAAGAGAAGAATAGAAAGGAGAGACATACACCAAAACTCAGGACATAAAACAAGCAAACAAGAAGCCCAATAACACCAAGAACAACTTAACAAGTATAGTGACCTTAAAATACCTGCAACACTGCTACAACAATAAAATATGGCAAGAAAAAAAAAACACAGGTCCTCTTGTGGTTAATTTACAATCCATGTTTGTATACTACCTTATCAAAATGTTATGATGTGTATGCCCCAATAGTAATAGGTGTTTGGGAATTCTATCTGCTACATAGAACAGATTAACTGTTTTAAAGTCTTTGCTAGCAAAGTGAAGAGGGAATCTCAAAGGCCACGTATTTATGAAGGTCATGTTACGGATTTACCATAGAATAGGGTCTTCCTAAAATTTTTGGAGAACAAGATTGTCATTTGTACAACTATATATCCTGTTAGTCTAAGCATTCTTACTCTTTCCTTCAATCTACCTTGCAGATGATGATGTAGTGGCCTATAATTATGGAGAGAGATCCGCCCACTGCTTAAGTTCTGCTGGATTTCGATATCTTACATTCAAAGCCTATGATGGGTATCTAATTGACTTCCTCCATTGGCAAGATCTAACTTGCTTTGATGATTGGTAAATTGAAGATGAAGTGTTTTCTAAATGTTTGGTTTGACCGTGCAGACTTGGTCATTATACAGTTCCCAAAGAGATGGATGAGGTCTGCACTTGGCTAACTGCAAGGCTGGGGCTTGAGGGGTGCCACTCATAATCACAATTATGACATGGAATGAAATTTTCAAACTGCGGCTAGTAAGGAGAAGGAATGGGGAAACAATAACAGGGAAAAAGCATACACATCAGCGGAGTAGTTACAGATGCGGGGTGTGGGGGTATATGGTATAGTTACATTGACCTTAATTCCCTTTGGTCATGTCTATCATAAAATAAAGTTTTGGATATGCATTTTCATTTGGCTTGTAGGCACCTAGATGTGTTTTTCTGTTCATTAATGTTATTCAATCTAGTGGGTTGTGGTTTCTGATTCTTATGTGAATAGAGCTGTGGGGTGCTATTATGGATCCAAAAATCAAATGAACCTTTTTGCTGCTTGACCTCCTTACTAAATTACCATGCAAGTTGGTAGGAACGCCCTAAAATGGGTTGATATACCCTAGCAATAATACTGGCATTTACTAGGGCTACCCATCATTGATGTTAGCAGTTAGAGGATACTGAAAATTGACCCATTACTAGCACAACATAGAAGATTATTTACCTAATAGCAACTGTATACTTAAGGAAATTTGCTTCCTTTTTTGAGCGTGGTGGAGGAAACTTGAGAGAAGTGATTAAAACTTGGGGAAAAATAAAACAGAATTATTCTCCAAAAAAACAATGTAAAAACTGCAAGTTAATTTTATGCCCATTTCAAGAAGTCCCTGACTTGGTGCTGAACCTATGAGCAACAAAGTAGTAGAAGCCAGCTTCATGTTCCAAGTGAAAGAGCTTGCCAACTGGGTATGTTAAGGTAACTTAAAAATTGGTAACAGATTGTCTACTTGAATACTGATGAGCATAAAAACATCCTCCAGTCAAGAGACTTAAACAAAAGTACGTTTAGTTTTGTGAGATTTCAACATCCATTTTCTGAATATAATCTACCAAAAGTGTCAATATTATTCGTTTCAATGAGATGTCTACCCACTTGTTATTCACTTTCTATATCCTCAACACACAATCCTCTTCGACAAGAACACTCCCATACTAAGAGGCTCATTGGTTCAAGGATTGCTCCGTGTTTCCATTCTTCTTACTGTTCCCTCTCTTTTATATGAAACCGGTTTATAAGATCAAGAAAACTTTCTTCACATGGCTTGTATTGTATAACAATTAACAACCAGGACCCAGCTGCAAATCAAGTATAAGTCTAAAAGGACTAGCTCTTGAGGGACTGAACCATCAAAGGAACTGAAAAATGCCATTCACTTTTATTTGAGAGAAGTAATAGAATTCCATTATATAGAAAGGTAAGCTGGGATCAAAGCACCAGCAAACGTTATTAACAAGTCCAATCTCCTTGTCAGATGAGTAAATTAGAAAACCGTCAATGACTATAAATCTGTAGTATCCACATGAAATAACAGATGAAGTGAATTGATGATACTAATGACTACCAAGAAATGGTACCAAATTAGTCTGCCAAGTTTGCACCTGCCCCATCAGAGAAGGTTCCTATTCTGACTTTCCAACTCCCACCAAAAACGGGATGATCCTAAGAGCCATAAAAGCACTGATAGGTACTTCAATTATGCACAGAATTGTGGTTGGCCACAATTACATAAACCTGGAAAATTGTTATTGAGCTGTAAGTCCATATTGTTTGTAAACATCCTATCCATGTAGGCCAACCGCATATCATTAGCCCTACAATAGTAACAGAAAAAGAACCAAAAATTAGGACCTCCATTGGCAATGATGCTTAAGAGCCATGTGTGTTGATTTCTGTAGAATATCAGAACTGTTTTTAGCCTACCTCGTGATAAGTCGTAAGCAGCTTAACATACTCATGTTCCCCAGAAAGCACTTTCCAGCATAGAATATCTAGTGCAATTTGGGGAAGAAGCATGTAAGCTTCTTATCAATTGCAACATTAAAACAAAGTTAGTATTGTCGCTAATTACCTCACTCCATGCAAGCAGTCACTGATTGCTGGTGCTGTCATTGGGATGACTTTTGATTTGAGGAATACCATCTTTAGAATTACTACACCAGCTAAAAGGACGGACAGAAGGTGTACCCAGCCTTATGATTGTCTGTTCATTTGTCAAGCTTGGTGAAGGTCTTAAACTCGTATCCTTCAATTGAATTTGTGGAGGAGACACGCACTTCTGATTTGATGAGCAAGCTTGCATTGGTCCGTTGGGGGAAGAGCTGAGTATCTTTGGTGTATCATCATCCTTTGTCAAGGCATGTTGCGCACTGTCAGAACTGAGTTCTTGTGGGGCCTCATTCCCATGTCGCAGAGGCACAAGAGTGTTGGATGAACTGCTCCAATGAAGGGCACCAGCTGATGTCTGACTGTTATTTCCTCGATATAATTCAGCATGCAGAACTTCAGGGAAGTCTCTTGGATTGGGTGAAGCTGAGGAAGCCCCTGCCCCTGAGTGAGGATGAGACAATGGAGTAATTTGGTTGATATCAGTAATTCCTTCCCATTCTGGGGAGAATTGATCTGCTCCCCCCATGTTCAGCTCCCCATGACTTTGAACTCCCCATCTTTCAGCCCTTCTATCTGTGATTCAAACATTATAGGTAATAGGTCTGTTAGTAACTTCAAAGGAAACTAAGAAGATGAAGAAATCAATTCCCATTTCCATTCAAATTTGAATTTTTAGTTTACTCCTAAATAACAAATTCCATCTTAAAGTTCATGTGCATCCACTTCCAGTGACAACTGTTAGCCATCATTTACATATATGAAGACGGCCAAAAGTGGTAGCATGTAATTCAACCATCCAGATAAAATTCCATGGTATCAAAGCATGTAGTCCATGGACTAAATCGTGGGTCTAATCTGAACTTCTGCTAGAAAATTCCAACATTAAGATCTACATTTATCACAACCTGGTTTTCAGGAAAAAAAATGTCTGAGTGATCTAACTTTACCCAGTTAATATGAGGTTCCTCATGACATAGATATCAAGAATGATAACAAGCCAGTATCATCTGCACCTACATTTTTTAGCAAGAAATTAAATTAACAAGCATGTCCTCTCAGCCACCATAGCCGAAGGTCATCCATCATCATGCCCAATTACAGACAAAAACAAGGATAAGCTTAAATTCACTATACGCCCTCATATAGGCTTCGGCCATCTCTGAAATCTGAACTATATGTACTTCATATTTCAAAGGGCAGCATTTTTTAATAAATTAGAATTTTTTTCATTTTATCTGATGAATTTCATTATATGAGCAATAATCTAAAAGAAATTGGAGAATAGAGAGATGAGTCTAATTCTAACCTGCCTTTATGCCGAAGGAATTTCTACAATCCTCACATCGGCATCCATCAGAGCATCCAATTCCAGCCTTGAAGTAGAGGGAAAGACAAAAATTTCCAGTCAGAATGGATCAAAGCAATCTGATTTCAACTGATTTCTTACATGGCCTCCACATCATCCTTCCCTTTCATTTGAAAACAAAATGACTATATTATGGGACTAGTTTAAAAAATGTCATGCCACAACTTTGGGATGAGGAGCCAGTAGAACTGAGTCTGCAATAACATCATACTTCTGGGTTTAAAAGCTTGAGACTTAAATCAACAGAAATATAAACCTGATAGCATTCACAATATTTTTTCTGACACATTGACTTCTTGCAATTGCATCCTCTCTTATGCCTGGCTGATGATGGGGTCGTCCAGTTCCCATCTTCCTGCAGGACATTGTCAGCTCATGAGATTTCCAATTCCTCAAGTCAAAAGAACAACACAGAAACTTAGAGAAAGGGGCTTGCCACACTAGTGTCAGTGTCAGGGTTTACAATCCTTGGAGCAAATGCAAGTGGATCACGGGATTCGATTTTCTCTCGAATGATTTGTACCACGCCTTCATTTTCAGACTTGTTCAAGCAGTTAGAGCATGCACAAGAATCTGTACAATACACTCCTGCTGCAAGGCAGTCACAGTAACTGCTAAGAACAAAAACTAGGGTTGGCACAAACTGTAGCAATATAAAAAAAGTTGGATATACCATTTTCTAATATGTTACTTTAGGAATTAATATAATTTTAATGTGAAATAAGATATATGTTATATTACAGAATAATGTTTGTTTAACAGAAATTGAAGTACAGGCATATTTCATTAGTTTATGGTCACCTAACATTAATGACACTGAAATTTCTCCTAGCATCAAGATGACAAGAATTAAAGGTTCCCTGGGGGTTTTTTCAAATTGCATAACTACATATGTTGTTGGAAGAACATTAGATCTAAGAAGACTGCAGCATGCAATGCTATTATTTATACAAGAAGAGAAATTCTAAGATGCAATCCATACACGAATCTTACTTACAGTTTCAAGCATTGGGTCCTCTTACAATTGCAATGCTTGCGATCACTCTCAGTGGTGTGTGTTGCTGTCTTCCTGGACATATCACAAATCCTATGTTCAGCAAGCAATATGAAAAAGATAATGAGATATCAAAATATATAATAAGATGAACACTAGCCTCATCTTTCTTGGACTAATTCGGTTTAAATCCGCGGTCATATCATTAACTTCTGAAGTAAACAAGTTCCCTGCACATAGAGCCATCCACTGTTCAGTAAATTTCATCAAAAGAGACCAGTCTGGAGTTCTCATACCAATCAATGTTTGAAAAATGACAGAACTAGATGCCACTACAGCTTTCTTTCCTGCCAACATTCATTGGCCTGAACTAAGATTTCCCTAGATACACTAGATGAACAAGAGCCACTAACTGAGTCATCTGGTAAATCATGGCTCCCTAACTTCTTATGTACTCAGAAATCCAGGCAGCTTTCACATCTGCAATCATATCAGAGCCTACTAATGCAGTTCTTCCAATGCTATTTAAGTGCAGGCCAAAATTACCTGGAGCTAAAATGGCTGAGTTTCCAGCCATTCCAGTGAGAATTTCTGGTATTCTTGCCGGGCATAGAGACCAATGGGAAAGCAATGGTGAGTGACTAACTGGTGTCTGGTTTCTGAAGATTCCTCCTTGTTGAAATGAAAGCTGACTCTCAGGTAACCTTGAACTAGCATAATTATTTGCCAGTCTCCAAGAATTGTGACTGTTCTCAGTCGTGACAGAATTGCAAGCACCTGCAATCTCAAACTGAAGATGTCTATGCATACCTTGGTGCTGACCAGCCTCCTGCATTTAACAACAGCAATTATTCCACTAAATGAAATCTTTAAAACAAAAAATAAAAAATAAAAAATCAAATGGGTGGTGTACAGAAACATATGAAGTAATAATCCCTTTTTACAATTGTATTCTTTACTGAAGCTTCTAAAAGTAAGTGATATGCATTTGTCCAATACCATAGACAGGATTCCTTAACAAAGTAAAAACAATATACTAGAAAAAGAGTGCCCCATACTCTATAGAGCCTGTAGAATTTTCCTCTTAAATAAACCCTTCAAGGGTAAAGTCACATCTTCCTCCAAAGTTATGCATACTAAGCCATTGAAATTTGAATGGAATGCTTTCAAAATGAGGGTCTTTCCATATGCACAACAATTTTTTAAGGCGGAACACTTCAGTTACAAAACTTGAAATCTAGAGATACTAAGAATGGTAAACTAATACACTTCATCTTGAGAACTTCACAAATTGTAGATTAGGAGAAAAAATTATCATAGTTACATTGTACCTCAAAAGATCCTTTGAACACTACTCTTGAACTTCTGAGACAATCTTCATATGACACAAAAGTCTGCAAAGGTTTAACAAATGACTGATAAGTACAATAACATTTATCCTGCTGTTCCCCTGCATTCTGCAACATATTGTGATTAACAATGTAAAAACTCTCAACATAAACACACCTCTACTATCAAAATCAACTATGATAATCATATTCTATTTAGAGAAACAGAGGACAAAACCCGTCTTAACCTGAGACCCAAATTGTTCAGAATGTTGTGCTCCTGAAGTAGGGTCCCAAAGTCCATTTACTTTTCTTGTTGGTACATCTGGTAGATCATTCAACCTTCCATCAACCCCCTGATGACCTGTGGGTGCAACCAGTGTATTCAAAACCCCATCTGCTGCAATTATGTTTCCACTGCCAACACACACGAAGAGCTTTCAATAGATGCTTGAAACATTGGGACATATGATCTGCTGCTGAATTATATACCCAAGTAACAGCCATTGAAAATCAAGTGGTTTACAAAAATTTAAGATATAAAACACCTTGTGAGAAGACTGCTTTCCCGCTGCATATCTATATGGGGTGATGCAAACACAGGTGGTGGAGGTGGCAAATTAGATTCTGAAAACTTTTGTGGGTACCACACTCTGTTGGTTGAATTTTTTGGAGGAAGACTGCTGATTAAATTGAAATTGACAAAGGCCTCCTACAATTGAACAAGAACAGGAGACATGTCAATCGAAAGTTGCATTCTTGCATTAAAACATGAGCCTTCAGTATCATTTATTCCAAAATTCTATACTCATATTTCCCTCTGTAAGTAACCAAACACTGCGTAAAATCCATGATCAAGTCTGCAACACATTCAATTATAAGAACCAAACCTCAAATGCCATTGATGGACTATAAACCCTAGACCTTCTTCTCCAATCAATCTTCCAAAATAAAATACAAAACCATGCATTTTGTCAAGGAAAAAATAATTCTTAACACACTCAACTGTCAACACTCCCTAAAGCAATATCCTTTAAGAAAAGCACACAAACAAAGATTCAGAATTTTCATAAAAAAAAACACTCGACAAAGAAATTCACTTATAATCACAAATCAAAACTTAAAAATGAAAGAAAAAAAAAAGTTACTCCGGGGGGACGAGACGAAGGTGGGGAAGGAATTGGACGACGTCTAGGAGGAGAGTCCATGAAAGGCAGGTGAAAAGTGAAACCCTGCAGTGATCTGGGAAACAAAGTCTTGAATTTTCTTGGAGAAAGAAAATGAAAGAAAATTCGAAGAAACTGTGACACAGTTGTATAGTTTTTAAACTAAGCGGGAAGTGCCGCGCCGTACTATGCTGTGATCTTGCGGTTATAACGTATATCACATATGCCACGTGCGTTAGTTTCTTTCATTTCTTTAGATTTGATTTGGGTTGAACCATGATTAGAGATTTTTTTTTTTTTTTTTTTACTTGGATTAATAACAGATTTTATCTTTTATTTGGATATCAAAATTTCTCATCTAGAATATCGGAAAAAAATTATCATTTAGATTTTAGGATGTCTAGTATGAAATTTAGGTGGTTGGATGAGAGTTATCTAATCGGACAAAGTTTCTTATCTAGATTATCGGATGCATGTGATAAATTTTAGTCATTGAATAAAAATACAAATGAATAGAATTAGAATAATATTACAAATTTACATAAACCTTGGAGTAAATAAATGAAACTGAAATACATACGTGAGATATCACTTTATTATGATTCATTGTTAATCTTCGAAAATAACGGGTTTTATGACTTATTGTTAATCTTCGAAAATATCGGGTTTTGAGCCAAAACAACGCTTTTATAGGAAATAAATAAATAAATTTAATAATTTTGCTCCACTTATGCCTAAAATGACCCTTTTTATCATGTACAAATCACATCATTAATATATATATCTATATATATATATATATATATATTAAATTTAAGTTAAAGCCTATCAATTGAGGTTTCATTTTTATGAGAAAATGATGTGGCACTCACCTAAAAGAAATTACACTGAATATAAAATTTAAAAGGAGCCTAAGAGTTATAATTTTATGGTCAAATTATTTTGACCCAAAATTTAAAAATATCTTTCATTAAGTTTGATTATTTTATAAACTATAAGAATATATTTGAATGTTACAATGATTATATAAAAAATATTTTTGAAGAAGAATAAAAAATCAAGATTAATGTTTTGGTATTTTCTATTTATATTTTTGGAATGATTTATGTATTTATTTATTTATTTCAAAAGTGAAAGAATAGCTCTTATTTTTACCGGGAGAGAAGCATTTTTTTTAATTTATTGATTTTCTTTATATTAAAAAAAATCCTATTTAATTTGATTATGGAAAATAGTAAATAAAATAAAAAAAATTATTAGAAACTTATACATTCTCAACTTATTTAATCTTTATATAGAAAAGATAAAATAAACGAAATAAATTTCAAGTAATGTATAAAAAAAATAACTTATTACTTTTTTTTTTTTTCATTCAAATACAATTTTTTTAAACCATAATTCTTAAGGAATTAATTATGGGATAAAATTTAACATTTAGATTGTAGGATGTCTACAATGAAATTTAGGTAGTTGGATGAGAGTTATCTACTCGATCATCGAATGTATGTGATAAAATCCAAATTATTGAATAAATGTACAAATGAATGGAATTAGAACAATATTACAAATGTACATAAACTTTGTTACAAATAAATGGAACTGAAATACACACGTGGTACCATTTGATTGATGACTCATGGTTAATCTTTGATGTTTATAACAAAAATATCAAGTTTTGAGCCAAAATAGTCATTTTATGGGGAAAAAAAATTAAATTTAATCCCCTACTTATATTTAAAATAGTCATTTTATTAGAGTCATATCATTAAAATATATGTATTTTTATTAATTTAAGTTGAAGGTTCAATTGTCAATTGATACTTTATTTTTGTGGAAAGATGACTTGGCTCATGCCACTAAAAGAGGTTATATTGAATATAAGTTTTAAAAGGGATCTAAGAGGTATATTTTTGTGGTCAACTAAACCATTTTGACCCAAAATTCAAAATTATCTTTCATCAAGTTTGATTATTTTATAAACTATAAGAGTATATTTAAATGTTACAATGATTATATAAAAAATATTTTTCAAGAAGAATAAAAAATCAAGATTAATGTTTTGGTATTTTCTATTTATATTTTTGGAATGATTTATTTATTTATTTTATTTCAAAAGTGATAGAATAGCTCTTATTTTTAGTGCAAGAGAAGCATTTAAAGATTTTTTTTAAAAAAATTATTGATTTTGTTTATATTAATTTTTTTTATATTTAATTTTATTATGAAAGATAGTAAATAAAATAAAATATAATTAAAATTATTAGAAACTTGTACATTCCCACCTTATTTAATCTTTATATAGAAAAGTTAAAATAAACTTAATAAATTTCAAGTAATATATAAAAATAACTTATTACTTTTAAATCTTTTTTTCATTCGAATACAATTTTTTTAAACCATAATTTTTAATGAATTAAATTATGGGATAAAATTTCTCATTTAGATCATAGGATGTCTAAGATGAAATTTAGGTCGTTGGATGAGAATGATCTAATCCGACAAATTTTTTTATCTAGATCATTAGGTATATATGATAAAATTTGAGTTGTTAAATAAAGGTACAAATGTACATAAACTTTGGTAGAAACAAATAGAATTGAGATGCACACGTGCTATCATTTGATTGATGACTCATGGTTAATGTTCGATATTTACAACAAAAATATCGAGTTTTGGGCCAAAACTGGGAAAAAAAATTAAATTTAACCACTTTGTTAGGCATATGTTTAAAATGACTTTTTTATTTCCATGTAAGAGCCTTATCATTAAAAAATATATTTTAAAAAAAAAATTAAATTGAAGCTTCATTTTTGTGGAAGGATGATGTGGCCCTCACTAGATTGGAAATAGGTCACATTGAATATAAGTTTTAAAACATTTTGACTCAAAATTCAAAAATATCTTTGATCAGGTTTGATTATTTTATAAACTATAAGAGTATGTTTGAATGTTACAATGATTATGTAAAAAATATTTTTCAAGAAGAATAAAAAATTTCTATTTATATTTTTGGAATGATTTATTTATTTATTTATTTCAAAAGTGAAATAACAACTCTTATTTTTACTGCCAAAGAAGAATTTAAAGATTTTTTTAATTTATTGATTTTGTTTATATTAAAACTTAATTTTTTCATGTTTAATTTTATTATGAAAAATAGTAAATAAAATCAAATATAATTAAAATTATTAGAAACTTATACCGTCTCAACTTATTTAATATTTATATTAAAAAATTAAAATAAACCAATTAAATTTCAAGTCATATATAAAAATAACTTATTAATTTTAAATATATATTTTTCGTTCAAATACAATTTTTTAAAACCATAATTCTTAATGAATTAAATTAATTCACCCAATGATACGTAGGAATATACAATTATGACATAGACATTGAATCACACAATGGACACAAGACATACCTAGGAAGCCTCCTACAAAGTTTCAATCAAAATATTTATAGAAGCAAAACCTAGGGACCTATCAATGACGAATATAACCTACTAAATATGAAAGAGTTATATAGTATGAATGTTATCTACTCCCATGAAACTTATAGATAAAATAACATACTCTCAAGTTCTCATTTTTTTAAAGGTTTATTGAAAAGTTTTTTTTTTTTTTTTTTTTACACCCAAACCTTAATTTTTAGTCACTTCATATTAAGAATTTTTTTTTTACAAATTTTAGAAAAATTTAAGAGCAAATATATATTGGGGCTTAAACGCCTTTAACACAACGCTTGAGCATCCTTTGTTGGACATTTGGACATTTGACTGTGTTTTTTCTTATTTTATTGACAAATTGCACCCTATTAATCATAATTGTTTTTAAGCTTCCCTTTTTGTCTTTTTTACTCAAATGTACACTTTTAAAATTATTATTACTAGCAAAATTGTTAACTTAATTGTTACATTAACAATAAATAATGCAAATAGCTACTATGATATACCTTCTTTGTTTTTTTTTTTTTAATGAAAATCATAGCATAATTCGGTTATTTTAAATCTTAAAAGGGTATTGTTTGTTGGAAAGTGTTTTAAATGAAAAAGGTTATGAAATGGAGAATAAAAAAATAATATATGTATTTGTAGACCATAAAAATTATGGTGACCTCATTTTGAACTTTGGTTTTGGGTCTAGTTCATCTTCCATATTTTTTGGGCCTTTTTTTTATTTAAATTTGAGCCTAAATTCCAAGCTTATTTCTTACTCATTCTAATCTGAATAAATTCTAACCCTTCATTTTCACTTTGATATCTACCATCCATTTCAAAGTGAATATCAATGACTTCATTTTCACCTTTACAATCGCCTAAGCCATTTCTTCTTCTTCTTTTTCTTCTTTTATATTTCTTTTTTATTCATTTCTTCTTCTTTTTGTTTCTCATACCCATGGTCGCCTCACACACGCACACACCATTCTCACTACCGATTACACATTTATACCATCCCCACTGGCATCACTCCCCCATGACCCCTCATCTCTTTTTTTTTTCTCTCTCTCTCTCTCTCTTTTTCTCTCTTTTGCCCCTTCTTCTCTATCCCTCTCATTCTCACCCATACTATCCCTTACTACTACCATTGCCTCTCCTTACTGGCACAACCCACTGCTGGTGGCCATTATCCCCCCAACGAGGTGTCCCCACTCCGATTGACACCTCTCTCTCTCTCTCTCCCTTATTTCCCTCTATTCCTCTTTTTTCTCCTTATATTTCTCTTTTCCTTTCTTTCTTTCTTCATCTTACCCACCATACCCATTTTTTCTCTAATTTCCCATGTCACCATTCTTCTCCCACATCGATCACCATAAGTAGAAAACCTCACCACCGCATGGATTACCACCATCTTCATGCTCATAGTTGCTTCATTACAATATTTCATCTTAGGCATGGTTCAAAGTTGCAGTATTGGTCACTAACTCAGAGGGTCCTAAGGTATATATGTCGTCATATATCGGCTTAAGGTATATATGTCGTCATATATCGGCTTAGTATCGGACGATATGCAAAATAAGATAATTAGAAAGTTCAACAAATTATAAAAATATTATGTAAATTATAAATAAATAAATAAATAAAATAGGTACAATTAAATAAGGTCAAAAAATTTAACAAAACAAAATTAACTCATATTTAACACTATTTAAATAGTTATAAAGACATCTATTGAAAGTTATTTGTGATAATGTTAAGAATATAAATTATTTTATTTCAAATATAATAATATATTTACCAAATTAGGTACTTAATTCTCATTTTACCAATAAATGTATTTTATATTTTATTTCATAAATGATATAACCATATAATCATATCATATCAACCACCCAAATGTATAAAATATAACCATATAAAATCATACCAGCCACCAACATAACCATTAAATATAAATATAAAGGTATTTGACATTAATTTTTTTTTTTTTTACTTTACCAATTTCTCTTCCCACCCATAGTCCACAATACCCACGCAATACCCATGACTGCAAAATTCTAACTCCACAACCCATATTAGACAGGAGAAGTGGAGATGAATCTGATTGTGAGGGAAGGTTGCCAGATCAATGAAAGACCAAAGGTTTCAATCCACTTGATGAACACCATCGCGACACTATCAACACCACATCAAATATTAGGATAGAGCCTTAAAAATATGATATGATGTAATAGGCTCTTGAACTTTATTATTCATTTAATAAAGTCCCAATTCACTTTTATCTATCATATTTCCATGCACTATACCTTATAAGCACTCTAGCTTGCATTTTTTGCATTATATGTAACTTGGGTGCATTAGAGGTTTCATGGAAGATCCAAGTCATAAGTTTATTGCAAATAGATGACTTATTCACAATCAATTCGTGGGTCTAAGCAACCCATTAGAGGTTGTAGTGCACCATATCCTAATTGGAGATATAACTAATCTTAATTATTAAGATAGGTTTTCCATGGTAAGTGCACTAATGTGTATGGTTACACATTAGACAATATTTATGGTAAGTCATGACTTAAGACTATCAAGAAGTCATAACCTCACCAAGTTGGTTCATTGTATTATCTCTCAAACTTAAGAGAATATTGAGTTTGTGCAGAAGTTAGTAGTGGTTTTGACCTATGGGTGAAATCGTAAGTTGATCATATATTCCCTATGGATTAGATCACTATTATTGAAAATTGATAGCAATAGGTTTTCTCAATAGAAACATCATGATATCTCTTGAGATTAAGATAGTGTGTCTCATTGGGTGATTCTAAGGAAGTTTGTTCATAGAAACTATGGTCATAATAGTTCCTTAAGTGGAACTTGACATAGGTTCTTTAAGAGCTAAGTGAGAAAACAAAGACTATACTTAATTAAGAAAAACACTCAAAAGGGGGGGGAGAGAGAGAGAGAGAGAGAGAGAGAGAGAGAGAGAGGGGGGGGTTGAATTGGGATTTTCAAAACTTTTTAATCACAACAAATTCAAACACAATATAACCAAAATAAAGAGATAGAGTTAGAGAATTCAAACTCAGGTTTATAGTGGTTCGGCACTTTCTTGCCTACGTCCACTCTCTTCAATTTCCTAATCGAGTGAGAGTTCCACTAACTTGAAGCTTCAACCAAGCTTCCAATCTTCTTACACTTGGATTCTGGCTCCAATGGGCTCTTATACAATCTCTTCAAGATTCAAATCTCTTGAAGGCTTTAACACTAAAATTTTTATAAGAAATAATCCCTCAACCTAGCTTAAGGATAGCTCAAATACAAGACAAGGCTAGGATAACACACAAGAGTGCACTAAAGGATATGCAAGTGGTGATTTAATGCACCATGAAGGAAATGAGAGCTTTTTGATCAAGAACAGGTAGGTAGACTATTGAATGCAAGTGTTCTCTTATCAATAAATGAAGTGGAGCTCTCAATTTATAAGTTTCTAAGCTCGGGAGGCAAAAACAACAAAAGGTAACCTCGTCCAGTCGAGCTAAGGGTCGACCGATTCACTAGTCGTTGGAGCATTTAATGCTTGACAGGTTACCGTTGCCTCGACCGGACCTCGATCGGGAAGAAAAGACTACTGTGAGAAAGAAAAACTTTTTGGCATCCCTCGACCGGTCCTCGATTGGACGAGCACAACCGATCGACCGGTTCCTCAATCAGTTGAGCCGATTGGCCATAACATCGACTAGTTGAGCCTTTTTTGCCTCGAAAACCTATTTTTTTAATTTCTTTCTTTTCTAACATTTAGGCAAGGTCTTTAGGTGAATTATTAAGCCAATTATAAAACATTTTGCCTAAGGTACATTAGTTAAAAACTCGGGTTTTAATGAAATCGAAGTTTTAAAGAATAAACCGAGTTTTTTAAGATGCATGAAACGTGTGAAAATCCTAAGTGCACTCATGCATTCATCTTACATTAGTTTCCTATGATCACAAGTCTTCCAAGCGTCTCGATCTTGTATCAATTTGGTCCTTTGATGAATTTTCGAGTTTATGCTTGAGATTCTTAATCATTAAACCAATTAGTCACTTAACCATGGTTTGTTATCATCAAAACCCGATTAGGATAACCCTTGGGCTAATACTAAGATATGTCATTGAACACATAATAGGATTATTTATAACTCAAGAACAGTAGAGATAGTCTTGAAAGGCTACTAGCTTTCACCTTATTAGACTACAAACACCAATTCACGGAGATACTAGATGCAATGAATAGTAGGTCATGAACTTGAGCACATGGTGTCTCACTATTATTTACATAAGATACTATGAGTTCAGTTGCTTTTTTGTAGTGGGATGTTGAATCAACTTCAAAATTGAATTATGAAGGAATCAATACTCATATGGGTCTTATTGATCCCCACTCTGAGCTTATATACCTTATTGGCATGAGTTATGAGGGTCAGATTGACTCAAGGTTCACTTTTTGTGCATAAGGTCATTTTGGTAATTAGGTAAGGTTGCATAGGAGTAAGTGAACAAGGTTTTTGGATTTAGCTAATTGATTAATTAGTAAGCCATGTTGGGTTAATTAATCAATCAGGACCGATTTTAATCTAAATTAAGTGACCTAAGCCCTTAGTTGGCTCAAGTCATTTAAATCAAGTGAGGAACCTTATAAATACCCCCTTAAGGGTTAGGGTTTCTTTTTTTTTTTTTCTTTCTAAATAGTCATTTTCCACTTCTAAAAAAGCGAGAAAGAGTTATAGTCTCTACCCTCCCTTTTATCATCATCGAAAGTATGACAAGATTAAGGTTCAAGACATCAGGTGGAAAACTCCAGATTAACGAGACTTATTATGACTTCGTTCTTCATCTTCATTTCGTGGAATCGATTCAGAAGCATCTGAATCTCAAGTATGGTTTTCGTTATCATATTATAAATCTATATAAAGATTTTAAAATGTTTTTTTTTTTCGTTGTGCATAGGATTTAGAAAAGCCTAGGATGGTTATACATGTTCCTAACTTGATCCAAGCTTAAAAACTAGAGAGATCCAAGATTTTCCCATCACCAAAGCTCCTACACTCTAGCAATGCTCGATTTTCAAAAAATCAGGTAAGTCCTAAATCGTTTGTGTTTTCATCATTTGGTTGATTCTCTTCTTATAGTCTTCCAAAAGGGTCACATGTTGGGTTAAATTTGTTTTTTCTCCTTTTTCTTTTTTCATCTTCTCATTAATGCATTGAAAGATTCAATTTCAGAATCATGGGTATTTGATTTTGGGGAATCCCTGGTTTTTATTAAAAATTTCTAAATTTTTCTTATGATTGAAAAGAAAGGAGAATCTTCGTATTATGTTAGAAAATTTTGTGTAACTTAACCGAGTCGACCGAGTTAACTCAAAATCTTAGTCGAGTCAATCGAGTCACACTGAGTCTCACCAGTTCAATGTCAAGTTCATGCATTATATGGTATCTAGTATCGAATTCATAATGGTAGTTATCGAGGCATATACGACTCGACTGAGTCTTACCAGACTTGACTAGTACTTTGAACCCTCATCTTAGGGTTTCAAAATGGGCGAGTTTCCTTGATCTTAATAGTGTATGTATGTGAATTTGGATATTGTTTCTAGGCTTTGAATTGAGTTTCTTTTTATTTATTTATTTGTATTTTAGCCTTTGTATGTTTGGATATCTATTTGGGTTTGGATATTTCTATTGGGCCTTTTGGTATTAGATTTAAGGTAATTTTTTTAGATGTTGTCTTGGCATATTGATTTTAGGCTCTGGTTTGGGCTTCATTTAGTGAGTTTAGGCTAGAGACATTATTTCCTTGGGGCTATTGATTTTTAATTTGGGCTTGCATATGTGTTTTGGGCCTAATTAAATTTATTTGGCATTGGATTGGGATTGGATTATGGGATATTTTTGTTGGGCTACTGATTTATTGGTTCGGACCCTTAGATATTTGATTCACTATTTTGGGCTTGATCATGTTATTGCCTTCTCATTTTGGGCCTTATTTTCTATTATGCATGAGCCTATCTTTGGACACTTCTGCTTGGAGCATGAACGCTGAGCATGTGGAGGCCAGATTTTGCTGAAGAAAATGAGGCTTGGGAAGCTTATAAAAGGGCACAAAAACCCTAGGCTAGTAAATTTTTTGTTTATTATATATATATATATATATATATATATATTAAAAAATCTAACTTAAAATTATTAAAAATTTTATTGACCAATCTATAATTATATATATATATTTATTAAAATTATCATAAATTCCTTTAATATGTATTTATATTCATTTGTTTAAAAAAATCATAAATAACTAATAAAATTATTAATTTTATTGAAATATTTTTATCACATTTTGATAAAAAATAAAATAAAATAAATCTTTCAAAATTTTTAAATACGTTTTCATATAAAATATTTTATTTGAAAGTTTATATGGAAAGTTTCATTAACAAATTTGTTTGAAATTTTTTGGGTTTAGAATATATTTAAATTATTAAAATTATTGTATTTATCTTGTAAAATTAATTTTTTTATATTTATATTTTCTGAAATATTAAAAAAACCTAAATTTTTAATTCTTTAAATATTTTAGTGATTTTTCTATGTATGAGATGTAAATTGATTAGTAAAAGATTTTAATGAAATGGATATTAAATTTATATCATAATTATTATTTTTTTAGGTGAATTATTATATATTTTCAATGAATTTTTATTATCCATTTTTTCAGAAAATTAATTTATTAACTTCAAATGATTTCATCTTAATGCATCTTAGATTCTTAAACCAAGGCCTTCAAAATTTGGAAGAAACGTGACTAGGGAGAGCTATTTCCAGGATTATTTCCTATCCGAGCCATGTCGGGACTAGCACGGATTTGCAGCCAAACAAGGACCTTAGGGTTTTACAAGGGTTTTACTCACAGGATGCGCCATCGCTACTGCCGGTGACCTCTTCTGCCAAAAATCATGAATTTCAGGTTTCAAAACCTCCTGGGAGCTCCGTACAGAGGTGGAAACGTCGTCGTTTCGAACAACACTCTCCTCATCTCTTCCGTTGGCAACCGTATCTCCGTCACCGATCTCCTAAAATCCCAAACCCAAACTCTCCCTACACAGTCCTCCTCCAACATCGCCCGCATCGCCGTCTCTCCTGACGGCAATTTCCTCCTCGCCGTCGACGACCGCAACCGCTGCCTCTTCATCAACCTCCCCCGCCGCATCGTCCTGCACCGCATCTCCTTTAAAAAGCCCGTCTCCGCCATCCGGTTCAGCCCCGACGCTGCCCTCATCGCCGTCGCCACCGGAAAATTGCTCCAAATTTGGCGCTCTCCCGGGTTCAAGAAGGACTTTTTCGCATTTGAATTGGTTCGGACTTTTGCTGATTGTGATGATAAGGTCACTGCGCTGGATTGGAGCCCTGATTCGAATTACGTGCTCGCTGGCTCGAAAGATTTGACAGTGAGGTTATTTTGTTTGAAGAAATTTGATAAAGAATTGACTGCTTTGAATAAGCCTTTCTTGTTTTTAGGGCATAGAGATTCAATAGTTGGTGCATTTTTTGGCGTGGATAATAAAACGAATAGGGTTTGTAAGGCTTATACGATTACAAGAGATTGCTATATATTTAGTTGGGGTTATAGCGACAATGAAGGTAAGGTTGAGGAATTGGGTGGGGAAGATTCAGAGCCCCCCTCTCCAGGTACCCCGGAGAAGGGGTCGGATAGGGATGGGAAAGGTGGTTTGGAGGCAAATGTTGGAATGAGGGTGAAGAAAAGGAAGGGTTTTGATGATATTGGTGGTGATTTGGTAGAAGAGTGTGGTAATTTGTTGCATAAAGGAAAATGGGAGCTGTTGAGGAAGGATAATTTTAGTCAGGCGCCTGCTAAGTTGACCACCTGTGATTATCATCGGGGGCTTGATCTTGTGGTTGTGGGGTTCTCAAATGGTGTGTTTGGGCTGTATCAGATGCCTGATTTTGTGTGCATTCATTTGTTGTCAATATCCAGAGAGAAGATCACAACGGCAGTTTTTAATGACCTTGGAAATTGGTTGACATTTGGATGTGCAAAGCTTGGGCAATTGCTTGTGTGGGAATGGCGATCAGAGAGTTATATACTGAAACAGCAAGGACATTACTTTGATGTGAATTGTCTTGCATATTCTCCGGATTCGCAGCTCTTGGCAACCGGAGCAGATGATAATAAAGTCAAGGTGAAACAAATATGGGGGATGCTTAAGGACATTAATCTTGTTTTTATATCATATGGGTTATTTGTCTTGTTTGTACCTCAAAATGTCATTTTCAGCTCTTTGCTTTTGCTGTCACATTTGCATATGATTTTTTAAATCAAGATGTGTGTTTGCGTGGTGTGTTATTTGCCAACTATCAAAGTGATTTTAGCTTATAGTTTTTTTTTTTTTTTTTTTTTTTTCAAATCATCCTTGATTTTTCTAAGTGCCTTATCTCATTCCCATAGCCAGTCAGTTGGAAGCATACATATGCTTCTTTATCGGTTTATTCAATCTTCCAGGGTTTGGATCCTTGTTCTCTGGTTGATTGCTGTTAAAAGAGGAGAAAAAAAAAGGAAATACGATTTTGAGTCTAATCTCTATGTTGATTTGATTTGAAAAAGGCAAAAGTTATTAACTTAGCGTAAAGTAATATTGAGATTGATTGTGTGGGGCCTTTTGTTTTCTGTGTTCCGCGTTCAAGAAAATTAATTTCTTTTATTTTCTCTACATTTTCTCCATAACCAAACGGATAATTATTAATCACAGATAGGAAATCTCATATCAAAATACCCTCAAATATTGTTTTCTGAAGTTGCATGCTTGCTTTTCTCCAGGTGTGGACTGTTTCCTCTGGTTTTTGCTTCGTAACATTCTCTGAGCACACAAATGCAGTCACTGCATTACATTTTATGTCTAATAACAATTGTCTGTTAAGTGCATCTCTGGATGGGACTGTTCGTGCTTGGGATTTATTTCGATATCGGAATTTTAGGACATTTACAACCCCTTCTTCCAGGCAATTTGTTTCTTTGGCTTCTGATCAGAGTGGTGAAGTTATCTGTGCTGGAACTTTAGATTCATTTGAGGTACTTTCATTATGAATTTTCACACTGCACTCCTATAGCTATATTTTTTTTTTTTTTTTTCTAATACAGTATTTTTAATACATATATTTTAGATTTTTGTTTGGTCAATGAAGACGGGCCGCTTGTTGGATATTCTTAGCGGTCATGAAGGTCCTGTTCATGGGTTGATGTTTTCTCCTACAAATGTGAGTTGACTTACACTGTCAGTTTGTCTGCTCTGGCTGTATTTTACCTATACATTCAAATTAAAGTGGTTATTGTATGTATATTTCTAGTGATGATGTTAAGTTTGGTATCTACACTTCCAGTGATGTTCTTTAGTTTCTAGGAAGCATTAATTTCACAAATACTGACTATTTTAGATTCTTTCCTCATTTGGAACTTAAATGGGATGTAATGTTTTCAAATCTAGGCAATCTTAGCTTCATCTTCATGGGACAAGACTGTTCGATTGTGGGATGTTTTTGAAGGAAAGGGTGCTGTTGAAACATTTAACCACACACATGATGTTCTTACAGTTGTTTACCGTCCGGATGGAAAGCAATTAGCTTGCAGCACATTAGATGGGCAAATCCATTTCTGGGATCCAATTGATGGTTTGTTAATGTACACAATAGAAGGCCGTAGAGACATTGCTGGAGGACGTCTCATGACTGACCGTAGATCTGCAGCTAACTCCAGTTCAGGGAAGTGCTTCACAAGCTTATGTTATTCTGCTGATGGGAGTTACATATTAGCTGGAGGAAGTAGCAAATTCATTTGTATGTATGATATTGCTGATCAGGTGAGTTTGCTGAATGTTTTTGTATGAAAATAACTTTTTTCCTCTTCCAGAGGCCTTGTGCTTTTGTTTTCACACTTCTTAATTACTAAGTATTTGATGCAAACTGTTTCTAGACTATCATAACCATTTCATTTTGTCTGTGATTAAACATCATTAATGTGATAGTGCATCGATTTCTGATTTTTTCCTTGGACATTTGTGCACTCTATGAATTTCCTAAATGCTTATAATTGTGTAGATTAAGTCTCCAACCAAGATGTGAAATAATATTACAGCTAACACATGGTTGGGGCTTCTTAATAACATCTATGCTCACTATGTACAATGTTTTTTTTTTTTTTTTGATAAGCAAGCACAAAATGTATTAAAGGGCAAACCGCCAAAGGCATACAGGGAGTATACAAACGCAACCACACCCCAAAAAACGTAAAAGACGAGCAGCCTCAACGGCCCTTAAGTAGCCGCAAGCCACTCCAAAAAGATTAAAAGCGAAGAGGACTCCTCTCCCATGTACACTCTAGCCCAACTCCACAAGTTACAAACAAAATAATTTTTGAGTTTCTGTATGTCTAAAGAACCCCCTCTAAAGGCTAATCTATTTCTCTCCTTCCCAACCGTCCAAAAAATACACACCGATATGGAATTCCAGATTTTTTTCCTCTTTTTCCCCACAAAGGAGCCCCTCCAACTAAGTAACACCTCTATGACCGTCTTTGGGAACACCCAATGAACCCCAAACAAGGCGAGGATAATATCCCAAAGAACCCTAGCCACTGTACAGTGTAAAAGAATGTGATTTACATTTTCCTCTTTACAACCACACAAAAAACAACAATTAGGAAGCTGCCACCCTCGTCTTTGGAGCCTATCCAACGTAAGGATCTTCCCCCATGTAGCTTCCCAAGCAAAAAAGGCAGCTTTAGTAGGGACCTTGTCCACCCAAATGCATCTAACCGGGAAGTTGAGGGTGTTAGGAGCAGCCAGCAGGTTGTAAGCATGTCTGACTCCAAAAATACCTTGACCTCCACCTCTCCAAACCACCGAGTCCTCTTCTTGGGAGATCTTGACGTCCCTCAGCATGTTAAACAAAGCTCCTATTAAATCCAGCTCCCAATCATTTGAATCCCTAGCAAATCTGAGGTTCCAACCTCCTTGACCAAGGCTAGAGTCCCAAACCTCGCTGATTGTTGCATTTTTGTGCACCGCCAAAGCAAATAACTGAGGGAAAATTCTGGACAGCTCCTCATCACCACACCAGTGATCAGTCCAAAATTTTACCTTAGTCCCCTTGCCCACCTTAAACCTAATGTTATCCCAACACCAATTTGCCTCCTTCAAAATCTCCTTCCAAACCCCGACTCCAAAGGCCCCGCGAGCTTCATTTGTCCGCCAACCAAGGCCTTCTTGACCATATTTCACCCCAATCACTTTCTTCCAAAGAATATCCTCTTCAAAGGCAAACCTCCAAATCCACTTGCTCAATAAGGCTTTGTTAAGGAGATCAATCTTCCGTATACCAAGCCCTCCATTCTCCTTTTGAGTGCACACCACCTCCCAATTGATTAGATGTATTTTCCTTTCCATTCTCCCCCCTCCCCAAAGAAAGTCTCTTTGTAACTTTTCAAGCCTTTTCGCTACTAACTTGGGCATTCGAAAAAGGGACAATTGATAAATAGGAATGCTGGCCAAGGTGCTCTTGATGAGGGTGATTCTCCCGCCCTTAGACATGTATTGTCTTTTCCAAAGGGCTAATCTTCTCCTCATTCTTTCTTCCACCCCATCCCACATAGAAATGGCCTTGTGATGGGCTCCAAGGGGTAGCCCCAGATAAACTGAGGGAAGAGCTCCCACTTTGCACCCAAGTTCCACTGCCATTTCCTCAATTTCTTCAACCTCCCCAATAGGGATTAGCTCGCTTTTAGCAAGGTTTATTCTTAGACCAGACGCCGCCTCAAACCAAGCCAAGATCCAGCTTAAAGAGGTTAGATACTCTTTCTTAGCTTCACAAAATATGATTGTGTCATCCGCAAAGAGTAGATGAGAGACCTCCATCACCAGCCTCCCTCTACCCCGAAGGCTGCACCCTAAGACGAACCCCCCCCCCCCAACAGCCCTTCTTATGAGTGCACTTAGCACTTCCATACCCAGGACAAAGAGATAGGGAGATAGAGGATCACCCTGACGCAGCCCCTTGGAACTTGAGAAAAAGCCTGCCGGTACCCCATTTACCAGGATAGAAAATTTGGCAGTTGAAATGCACCATCAAATCCACTCCATCCACCGAGTCCCAAATCTCATCTTTTGTAAGACCTTCATAAGGAAGTTCCAGTTGATGCTGTCATAGGCTTTTTCAATGTCCAATTTGCAGATCAGCCCCTTCTCCTTACGCTTGTGCCAGAAGTCGATCACCTCATTAGCTATAAGAGAGGCATCCAAAATCTGTCTCCCCCTCACAAAGGCGTTCTGGTCCATTGCAACCACCTTTCCAAGGACCTTCTTCAATCTATTTGCCAACACCTTGGCCACGAGTTTGTACAGACCCCCTAACAGGCTAATAGGCTGAAACTCCCCAAGATCCTCCACTCCCCCTTTCTTAGGAATAAGAACCAAGAAAGTGGTGTTGAGACTTTTGGCAAAAGATTTTTGCACAAAGAACTCCTTGAATAGATCCATGATCTCCTCCTTCACAAAATCCCAACATGTTTGCCAAAAAGCCCCTGTAAACCCGTCTGGTCCAGGAGCTTTGTCTCCATTCATGTCCATCAAAGCAGAGTGGATCTCTTCCACAGTGAAAGGCACCTCCAAGCCTTCAGCTTCACAGGAGTTTAGGCATGGGAGGTGCAGCCCCTCAATATCCGCTCTCCAACTTGGCTCTTCAGTGAGAAGTTGCTGGAAATTTTGCACAATCCCCTCCCTTACCTCCTGCTCCTCAACCCTCCACACCCCATTGATTTTGATTCTGTCTAGGGAGTTGTTTCTACGATGGGCATTGGCCATCCGATGGAAGAAACCTGTGTTTTTGTCCCCTTCCTTCAACCACAACTCCCTTGACACTTGTCTTCAGTGGGTTTCTTCCAGAAGAACCCACTTCTTGAAGGTTTCCTTAGCTTCCTTTTTCATTTCCGTTTCGCTTACTGACAGGCTCCTTTCACTTTCCACCCTATCCCAGAACTCAACCTGCTGGAGAGCCAAGTTCTTGTTAACTTCTAGTCTGCCAAACACCTCCCTATTCCACTCTTTGATTTTCTGCTTCATCACCTTCAGCTTAGAGGCCAATCTAAAACTGGCCTTCCCCCTCACCACAGTCCCCTGCCACCATTCCCGAAGAAGGTCCTTAAAGCCATCTACTTTCAGCCACATATTTTCAAACCTAAACGGAGATGGGCCTCGTCTTAACCCTCCACCCTTCAGCATAATAGGAAAGTGATCAGATGTGGGCCTCGGCAGCCTGCATTGAACAACCCCACAAAATTTATCCAGCCAGCTCTGGGTCACAAGGAATCTATCCAATCTTGCCCACGCTTGGTTATTCCTACCCCCACTCCATGAGAACACACCACCTTGCAGCGGAAGATCTAGAAGCTCTAATTCATCTACAACCTGGGCGAATCTTCTCATTGCACCACTTATCCTTCCCTGGCTGCTCCTTTCTCTTTGGGATAGAATGACATTAAAATCACCCCCTATACACCACGGGTCACTCCAGATGCCTCTAATTGCCCCTAACTCTTCCCAAAAAGCTTCCCTATCCTCTCTAGAAAACGGCCCATAAACACCTGTGAAATTCCAGACGAACCCATCCTCCACATTCCCGAGTCTACAGGAAATAGAGAACTAACCCACCTCCATCTCAATCACTTCCAAGGTTCTTTTATCCCAACAAATCAACACACCACCCGCAGAGCCATGAGCATCCAAAGCACCCCAGTCCAGGAACCTCCCAGAGCCTAGACTCCTTACCACTCCCTTAGCCATTGATGAAATTTTTGTCTCCTGGAGACAAAACAAGTCCACCCTTTGACTCCTAATCATGGCCTTAATCACCTTTCTTTTGGAGCTATCATTAGCTCCCCGCACGTTCCAAATTAGCAGTCTTAACTTCATTAGACTTCCAACATCTGATCCCCTCTTTCTTGCATACCATTCTTCAGCTTCTTCCCCATTTCGTAATTAATGGAGCATTATAATCTTTTCAGCTCTCGTTCAAACTTCGATTTGTCCAGAAGAATTTTACTATGGACTTTTTCCCTCCTTTTTTTGATTTTAACCAAAAAGTCCAAGATGTCCTTCTCCAAGCCTTTTGTCGAAAACCCCAGAAATTTGCTGAATCTGGCCAATTCACTATCTTCCTAATCAACCTCCTCCCATCCTTTGTCTTCCTGTGGGACTGTACGGATCAAACGTAGCTCCTCTCCACCTCCTCCATTACTGCCATTGCTAGCCTCCATCAACTCCCAATTGGCTACTGCCCCTTGCTCCATAGACCCTAGTCCATTGACAATGCAGCACTGAGGTTCTCTCTGGGCTACCTCCCAACCAACCCCAGAGAAGTCGTAATACCCCAAAGGAGTCCGACCAGAAAAAGGAGGAGAGGAAGAGAAAGCAACAGGGACCAATAATCCACCAAGACTAGAAGTGTTTCCATACCTCTGAGCTTCTTCCATTAAGGCACCGTCAGTCTTTGGACTCTCCACAAGGCATGGTTCCTCCATCTCCTCCTTGCTCTTCAACCAGAAAGAGGAAATGCCTGCATCTGGCCCTTTCAGCAGACGTGGGCCAATCCAACCCAAATGACAAGCCTCACTAGAAGGGCCTAATTCTTTATAATCCAGCCCAGACACCACTAGCAGCATTATGGGCTTGGCCCGTTCCGAATCCTCCCTAGGCAGCAGCCCAACGGAAGGTGATCCAGTACAGAACAGCCCAGTTGATCCACCACGCGACGGCCCAACCTCGAGAACAGTTGGATCAGGCCCAGAAGGCCTAGAAACCAAGTCAGTGCTCCAAAGGGATTTAGCGGGGCCCCTCTCGTTCAGCCCACCCAAACGGGGATCCACCAGTTGCCCCGGCCCACAAAACTGTCCCCACGTCCCATCTACCAGCTGCTTCAGTGCCTCGATCCTAGTGACACCCCCCATCTCCATCACGCGCTTATTCGCGCATGCACGAGCCTCACCCCCAACCTCGACTGCTGCTGCATTCTTCACCCCTGCCGGCCCTACCTTCAAGACCGGCCTGACCTCCCACCAGAGGGTTAGCGCGTAGCACACGTCTTCAATCCAAACTTCCACCACATTGGGTAGTTCTTCTCCGTTCGTCTTTACCAGGATCCGCACCCACTGTAGCTCTTCTAGCTTCTCTGTTTGGGAATCGATTGCAAGGAACCCCCCACACTCCTCACCAATCCTTCTCAGGATGGCCTGATCCCAAAGGGAGACAGGGAGACCCACGATTCTCACCCATGCCTCACGCCTTTTTTCCCCTTCCAGCATGCACCCCGTCTCGGGCCTCCATTCTTCCAGACGGAGAGAAATCCCCTTTACCGTAATGCTTCTGAGACTTAGGACTCTCTTCGCTTCTTCCAATCTTTCAAACTCTAGCAGAATCTTTCCCCTCTCTAGTTTTGCAATGCCCAAATTCCCCTTCAGGTCCCAAGCTTTCGCCAAGAGAGTCTCCCATGTCTTCAGGTCATCCCCTCTCCCAGATTTAGGGTTCCAAGACCCAACCAAACAATGACCCAGTTTTTCCAAGTTTCTACTTATCTCCTTGTCTCTAACCACCACCTTAATCGCTGCACGACGATCTTTCCTCATCGGCTGTTTGATCACCTCCGCAAAGGTTTTCGTCGTGATAGGCTTCAACAGCATCGCCTCATTCTTCTTGCCCTCATGCCCTTTCTTATCAATACCCAGACGCCTTAGCGACTCTACCATTGAAGTCCAGCCCCCCACTGCACCTCTCCCTTTGGGGATAAAAATACTGGCATTTTTGTTCTCCATATCCACCACTTCTAATCTGATATAGCACCCGCCTCTGTTTTCATCGCGCACCATGGAATAGGCCCTTCCATTTTCCTTCAAGCTTCTTCTCCATTTTCCCTCGCTAGTGTCCTTACAGCAATGGACCAGACCTTCCAGAAAAAACCCTAGGCTCTCTATGTACCATGTTGAACCTCCTTTTCTATGTTCATATTTTCTTTCATGTTTGTATTGTGAGAAGTTACTATGTCTATTTGTTTCCTCATTTAATCATATTCTTTGGTTTATGAATGAGCAGCAAGACAATAATATGAAATAAGGAGTGAGTGAGTTAAAAGTGGCACCTTTTGGGGACTAGATGAGGGAAAGTAGTCCAAGATAGGTTATCCATGTGCAATATAGGTCAAGTAATTGACTGGCACAGATGAATGATCTGATTCAAAAGGAGCCAAAGGGACGGGAGGAAGCACTAAAATAATGTGGATTTAGGGATTGAGAATGGACATAACTGCTGAGGATTTGAAAGGAAGAGTACACTCTAGATTGAGCTAAATGGTATAAAAAAAAAAAAAAAAAAAAATCTAACTCATGCAAATGGCCTTGTATTTGTTGAGATTAAAGCTCTCTTGATTGAGTTGAGTTGAGTTGTAAACCATTAACTTCTGTTCTGAGATAACCATCAGTGCCTCTTATAGATTTTAAAATAAGCATCTGAGCTCTTCGGTACACTCTAGATTGAGCTAAATGGTATTAAAAAAAAAAATCCAACTCATGCAAATGGCCTGTATTTGTTGAGATTAAAGCTCCCTTGATTGAGTTGAGTTGAGTTGTGCTTGGTAAATCATTAACTTTTGTTCTAAGGTAATCATCAATGCCTCTAATAGATTTTAAAATAAGCATCTGAGAGATTATACTTGTCTAGATTTTATAGGATCTGTTGCAAAAGTCTCTTTTAAACTACAGCTGTCCAATGTTTTACACAGAATGTTAGTATTTTTTTTTATAGGAAATGACAAAGGTATATATTGATAAAAAGGGAAGTACAAGAGAAGGATGAGGAATCCTCCCACCAAAGAAAAACAAAACTACAAGGAAACAAATGCGAGAAAATACAAAGTAGATACAAACAACTGCTCTAAGTTAGGCCAACCCATTCGAGTTACACGCCGCTAACCAATCAAGGTGTATCACATTAAGGGGAATCCCCTTAAAAACCTTAGAACAAAAAGCCCAAAGAGAAGCAAGGAAATGAATCATGTCCCAAAGGTTCTCTAAATTCCTTGTTTTATCCTCAAAAATCCTTACATTTCTTTCCCGCCACACCACCCATAATAAAGCGATACACGCAGCTTGCCATAAGACAATCCCTCTCTTAGAAGATCCAAAACCATTAAAATTGGTAGATAGCATGTCAAAAATGCTCCTAGAATATTAGTATTTTTCTCCTTCTTCTTCTTCTTATTATTACTATTATTATTATTTTCTTTTTAATAGGCAAATGAGAAATTAGATTAAGTGGAAGAGATGAGCAGCAACCCCTCTGTCCTCTCTTTCTTTCATTCCATTCACCAAGGAAAAGCTTAGAAGCTTCTCAATGTTTAAGTATGTCTTACTCAAAGTAGTAGGTTAAGTGGTTTTATAATTCAATTTTGGAAACCTTGTGTTAACTTTTTTGTTTTTTATGGAATTATTATTGAAGAAATTTTTATATTCCTCAGAAATTGTTCTCACCTGCTTGCTATTTTCAATTGGTTATCTGTGTCCGTGGTTGATTGTTCACATATAATATTTGTCAGCCTCACTGGGATTTGTAGGCTCTTAATTTCTCTTTCTTTTTAATGCATCCACTTCTATTCTAACTTGTCCAAAATAGTAAATAGATACTGAATTGAGTTAATTTATGTATTGGAATTATGTATTTCACAGGTATTGCTGCGTAGGTTTCAAATAACCCACAATCTCTCTTTGGATGGAGTTCTTGATGTCTTGAACTCAAAGAATATGACAGAAGCTGGGCCTCTGGATTTAATTGATGATGATAATAGCGATGTAGAAGAAGGCATTGATAAACAAACACGGGGAAAGTTAGGTTATGATTTACCTGGATCCATGCCTAATCATGGTCGGCCTGTTATCCGAACAAAATGCCTGAGAATTGCACCGACTGGCCGGGGTTGGGCAGCTGCAACAACAGAGGGTGTTCTAGTTTATTCAATGGATGAATCATTTATCTTTGATCCTACTGATCTTGATATAGATGTTACACCAGAGGTAATTTTAAAAAAGAAAAAAAAAATGGAATTTTACAACCAACACCCATTTCCTGTGTTGACTATAGTTTAATTCTGGGAATTTAGATCATAATAGGGCAAAGTACTTATCAAAAAAAAGAAAAATCATAATAGGGCAAAGTGTTTTTTTCTCCATCAAATATGGCTTACTGACAGAAATTTAGATCATAATGAAGCATACAGTTTATTTCACAATTAATTAGCGTGTAACTTAGTGAATCTTGTTGTACAGGCAGTTGATGCAGCTCTAAGTGAAGGTCAACCCAGCAGAGCTTTAATTCTCAGCCTCCGTTTAAATGAAGATACTCTAATTAAAAAATGCATTTTTGCTGTCAGTCCTGTAGATATACCAGCTGTTGCTTCATCGGTTCCTTTGAGATATTTGCAGAGGTTGATTGAGGCATTCGCGGATCTTCTAGAAAGCTGCCCCTACTTGGAATTTATCCTTCGATGGTGTCAGGTATTTTACATCACTTCAATTTTTTAAAACTTTATATCATCTTAGATGCAACCAGGGTAAAACATATTTTAGCGTAGCCTGATCTCATCCTTGGGTTGTCATTATTTTGCAGGAACTCTGTAAAGCCCATGGTCACTCCATTCAACAGAATTCCAGAAATCTGCTTCCTTCTCTAAAATCCTTGCAGAAGGCCATGGCCAGATTGCATCAGGATTTGGCAGATACATGTTCTTCCAATGAATATTTACTAAGATATTTATGTACTACTGGCACCAAAAAATGATGGGCAAGGCATCAATTCATAGCACTTTTATAAGGTTTGCTAGCTATATCAAATCTGCATTGAAAGTTTTCTATCATTCACTTAGGCGAATAGCTGCATTTATGACACTTTTGAATAATAATTATTTGCTGTCTTTCTGCATTTACCTTCTGTGTCTCGGGAGAAAATAGTAATTTGAAGAGTCAAAAAGTTATTAGTGCAACATGAAGTGGCTGTATAGTGGCAGATGTCTTTTGGAGAATGTTAAATATTGCATCAGAAGCTGTTGCTTCTACATGAGAACTAGGTAGTTTATTTGTACAAGATGAACATGGTTCAATTTCTGTGGTTTGTGAATGTCAAATTTTGCATGAAAAGATGGTTCTGTACAGGAACTGGTGAATGTATTTCTACAAGATGAATATGGGTCAAAATTTGGTTGTTTAAGTGAATATGGGGCTACTTAGGGCCTGACAAGACGAGCAGATTGTTCTGCTCGATAGGATGCATCAGCTGAAGTTTAAGGTACTCAGTCCAAGCCTACCCTTGGGAATTGGCAGAAGTGAACAGTGTCTATGTCACCATGCAAAACAAAACTTTGTGCATCATTGTAGGAGCCCAATGTGAAGTAAAGATGCAATCCACCTAGCTGAAGGTGGGGTTAAGCCAGTTTGGTCCAGGCACTGTATTGGTTCTAAGTAGCCTGGAAATTGCACTTCAGTGTCCTTACTTGGCTTGATGGTTTCAAAGCTATTCAATGAACTTTTCTATCATATCGAGTGATGTTTCTCAATACAGATGAGATGGGGCAAGATTTAAGAGTATTATTTTTCAGTAATTATCTAGAGATATAATCCTTGGATATCTAGGCCTTCCATTATCTCAAGACTCATGCCCTAATTAGCGAGATATTATATAGATTAGGCAGGTCTTTAAGACTGTCATATCATGCATAATTCTTGGAATTTTGTATTTGTCTATTTTCTTTATCTCAATATTTTGAAGATTTCCTTTTGTATTGTATTTTAAGTCACAAAATATACATGTATTTTTCAAATTGAAAATGTATGAAATATATGCAAAAACTCTCTTATGTTTAAGGGAATGAAACATGTCAAATGCTGCAGTATCACACTCAGGAAATTATTCAACTCATTCATTGTATTGTATCTTGTTAAAAATATTGTATGTCAAAATCTGTTAATTCATAGAATGTATGCAAGATCCAAAATGATCTGAAATCATTACTTTTCCAACATTTGTTCTGCTATGTTCTGAACTGTTGTATTATTAAATATAATAAGCATAATAGTAGTTTGAAAGAAATGATTCGGCACTGTTCAAATTAATTTAGAAAATGGTTAACAGCAACGTGGCATGCGTGTGATGACATCTAGTATTCTTCTGTTGTTATTCATGACTTATTAGCATAGAAGTGCCCCTGAGTTTTACCATTAATAAATGTTACAATGAACCAGTATTTCTCAGATAGTGTTTTTTGTGCAGGATGTGGCCTTACAGCACAACTGGTGGGTGATATCGGTTTATACTTGCATAATCTTCAAGTCTTGCATGTATTGCAGCCTGGACAATGGTATCAGCAGGAGTTTGAGATGTTGTATAAGTCACAACAAGGGTCTGAGACTTAAGATCAATGGCTGCTAAAGTGGTGGGCAATCAGGTGGAAACTGTTATCCAGGTTCATTTTTGTTTCGAGGGCATCCCCTGGTTGGAAAAGGCGGGCATCATCTTCCTGTGCTGTTTGTTATTTTACACCCTTGTTTTTAAAAATTAAGGTTAAGAGGTATTGCACATGCCTGACAATGGCAAATTTTGCTTTCTGACCTCTCATAGCACATGTATGCCTGAAAGTGGCAAATTTTGTTTTGAGTGTAACATTAATAGTGTTGCTAATTTATTTTATTCAGAATTGATCGTGTAGGGATGATTCGAAACAAAAGGAAGAAATACTTGATTTAAATTGCATTCACTTGTTTGTTTAATTAACTCCAAGCAAAATCTGGCTTTAGCGCTTTAGTTAGTTATTGAGCAAACGATGAATTGGAATGGAGCTCTGTTGAAGCTCTCTACTTTCTTGGTATCATTGAGGGCCACAAAGCAGGTGCACATGGGGTAAGGCTGGGCATATTTTTTAATCATCCCACCTCTTAGAAAAGAGTGACACCCTGTGTGACTGTAACCGGGGGAAAACTGCATCATGCTCTCTCCCAATTATTGTGGTACCACTGTTCATTATTCAAAGATGACAAGCCAGAAAATTTCCACATAACTTTGTAACTAAAAGTCTAAAACCATGACTGCTTAATAATACATTTATTATTGTAAACTGTTTTGACATTTCAAAGCTCATCAACCCCATTTAGAATTTAGCACAAAGCCCTTGTGTCTCACCATTTTGCAGCACCAAGAGAAAAAGACAAAAAGAATTTAACAATCTCATTAATCAGTATCTAACAACAGTAACTCATTCGGACTTTTCCTGGGGTGCCGAGACGTCTTTGAGCTTTTCCTTCAGTTCACCAGTCTACACAGGACAGACCACAGTGTTAGAGCAATATATTACTGCATTGAAAACAAGAAACAGATATTGATATAGAAATTAACCTGGTGCATGTTGAGAATAATATCAGATCCCCCTATGAACTCCCCCTTTATGAATATTTGTGGAAATGTGGGCCAGTGGCTGCAGAGATGGAGAGAGTGTTCGATTAGTGAAACATGCAGGCATCACAAATCATCTATTTTTTAATAATTTGGTATTTTATGAAGCCAATGAGGGTGTTATTTAGCCAATCAAAGGATCTATTTTTTTTATTCATCTGATCATATCATCCATGATATGAAACTGGGAAAAAGAAATTGCATTTAAAGCTGATTTTTTTTTATATTCAAAAGCATCAGCCATGACCTTGAACACCAAATCCCCTAGTGAATAAAAGTCGCTTAAACATGAACACCTAACACATTTGACAAATGGTATCAAAAGATGCAAAAACTATCAGCAGAGGTTGAACATTCTGAGAATTTGAACAATGGAAAGGGTGTTAAAAGTCAAAGAGGAAAGAGAATTTATTAGTAACAAGTTGTCAGAACAAGTATTCACTTGTACCTGACATGGTGAGATGCAGGTGTACCAATTTACAGTACAAAATTGAAGTCATTGATTTCTACAGGCTAAAAGATTAGTCTTCAGAGTGTATTTCACTCTCTGCACTCATAGTTCAAAAGAAACTAATATTACCTTGCACAAAAAGCAAACCGGAATTCGTTAATGCTTTACAGTTTTGTACTTTTTCTGACTCTGTTTTGCAAAATGCAACAAAAAAATCCTACAAGAAACTTGTTTGTTTCAAGTTATATATGAATAACTTGATGTTTTTTCTTGGAAAAACCGAAGGGCCACAATATTCTACTAGATATTCTCTGCTAAAATTCATAAGTTCTTAAATATGACCAAACAAATTTTGAAAAGACATGCATTTTCATAATAACAAAACGCACATTCAAACACCCGAGATGAGACAGACAACTCCAGATATAAAACATGTCAAAAACCACCAAATCACTTCTATGATGGCACATAGTTCAACCATAATCAGTACATGAATTGTGATGGCTAACTTGTTAATTACCACTATACTTTATTCGCATCTTGAATTAATAGAGAAATTAGCAGAAAGTGGAATCTAGATTATTAAGCCAGGTTGGCTTTAAATAATCCAAGTATAAGATTCTTAGGCCCCGTCTAAAATAGCTTCTTGCTTTGCTTTGACTATAAACTGATACTGAAGCAGTGAAGTCATGATTTCAGAGGGGCAATTTTAGTATTATAAAAATTCCATTAATCATGAAACAACTTTCTAAATAAGCTAAAGAAGAACTTCTATAAGAAGCAGTATTGTCCTCACTTTCATGTTAAGCTCATTTTAAGCATAAAAAGCACTTCTATTAAAATTACTCCAACACTGATGGAAACTCTTATAGGGCTTGAAATAGAGATTTTGACCTCCAAGAAGCCATTCCAAACAGGGTCTTGTAGTTCTTTAGCTGGTTATCAATAAGCAATAAACGCACTTCGGGTGTAGAGAGAACTTACCTGAATTTTTTTACAGCAATCTTCAGCTCAGGGTCTTCCAAAATATTTCTAGCACTCAAAGGAACATCTGCAAGGGCCATGTCCATGGTAAGATATAAACAACTTAATACAATAGTTTTCCAGGAAGTTAAAAAGGCACAGCCCTGAAAGTTATAAAGAAATGATTAAATATGAAGAATCCACTGGATCAACACCAATGAAAAAAATCATCAAATAGCTGAGAAACATTACAGATTGCCCCCTTTGTAAAGATACATTTGTTTCAAAATCAAAAGGTCTATCCAGGATCAGTGACCAGGCAGAGTAATTATCTCCAGACATAGTGCCTTCCCATCAGGGCATACGTATGGAAAGTGAACTACACAAAAATGACATTCCTGTTTCTAATCTAGGTTTGGTACAGGAAGCTGTCTGTGACATTCTGAATCACTAAAACAAATATACAACATAAAGCCCAGTACGAGAATAATTTCCTCAATTAACTTGACTTATATCACATAAGCCTATAGGTGAAAGAAATTAACCATGGGTATGGATGAAAATTTAGATTATACAACCCAATATGTGAATACTTACTGTATTCTTTCAACACTCTTACTGCTAGTGAGCTGAATCCACATCGAGGCACATCAGGCACCCCTTTCATGTAGATCATCACAGGGTTGTCTTTAACATCCTACACCAGTTTCTACAATCAATAAATGTGAATCTTACAGAATGAAAAACTTACACTAGTTAGCAAGGGACAATAAAAAGTTCAATGTGTTTCATACATCAGATGATGACAACCTACCTGCTCAACAATATCTTGTAAAGCAAGCCCTGAACTTTCAAGCTTATTAGTGGATTTGAAATCATCATGTGTGTCAGGATCATTGGGCACAGTAGTCGAGTACCTCATTCCATTTTGGAAAATGGATCCAGAAACCTACTAACAATTTAATGCAAATCATTAACAAATATTATCACTGGGAAGAAAGCATCAAGCAATCATCTCCAATTAGAGCAAAGTAAGATGACTTCAAGCAAACATAAACTGAGGGGGAGAAAATGAAAAAGCATTCAGGACAAGCACCAGTATGAAACTACCAACACATGTAGATGATAGTGGAACAAATTGGAAGTTTAGAACTCATTGTTCAAAAGTACAAATAGAAGACAACTTTGAAATTCATCAAGAAAAAGTAATTTGTAAGGATTTCACTCCATTTTGGAACAACGAAATAAAATATTTGTTCACCAAGATAATGAAAATTTAATGTGGAAAAATGAAGAAACCGGTTCTAACTCTTCAAATAGATTGAAATTAGAAGAAAAATCATCTCTAAAAGCTTAGCTAATAGAAATTCACAAACATAATCAAAGTAATTCTTTCATTCCATAGTTATGCAACTACAAGAACACCAGTCCCCAACAATGTAGCCACTTGAGGCCACATATTAGATTTTTATACATCGTTAAAGCACTAGGTGTATCCAAGAAAAGGAGTGTAGTTTGGAGAATGGCACCTATTTGTCTGTTTTGGTGTATTTGGGGAGAGCAAAATCGAAGAATGTTCCAAGAGGAAGAGATGTCAGATATGAGCTTGAGGAACCTCTTTCTATAGTCTCTTCTTGACTGGTCTCAACAGATTATGGACTTGGACTATCTCTCTTTTCTGAATTTGTTGGGTGATTGGAGTGTTGGTTAACTTTGTCCTTTCTAGGTTTTTTCCCTCCTTTGTTGCCTTGGGTTTGGCTTTCTTTGTATACCACCTGTGTACATAGGGAGCGCCCCCTGTTTTGGTGTGTTTTAATTTAATTTCTTCTCTTTGTCTATAAAAAAAAAAAAGTATATACTAAATTTTTTTATAGCATTGTACACACATAGTCACAGAATTTTATTTTTTTTTCACTGAAGTCTGAAGGGAGAAAAGCCCAAAAGTACTTAAAGAACGTTGTGTTTCCTATAGTATGTGTATTGAAATCAACTCTAGTTGTAAGTCATCAAACTACTTGATTGAAGAACTGAATTACGGTCCCATAGATCTTAGTTCTCACCATTGTACTGAATCGGGCAGATGGGAAGCTGGAGATGCCCTTCAAGAATGCGTTAGATAGTGACCTTGCCATGATGTTAGAATCTGCCTAAAACCTGCAACAAATATCCGTGTGGAACAATTGCAGCTTAAATTATCTGGAAATGAAAACACAAGGCATAAGCAAAATAAGGGTTCTCCTAAAACGGTTTTATTTTCAAATTAAACAAACTAAAATTAAGAAATGATTTAACATTATCATAGACAGAACCCCAAAAGAGAAACGGTTTCTTTAAAGCTTGATCCTAGCTCTGTTTGATTTGAGGGGAAACATTTTCCCGGGAAAATAAAACTAAATTCAGGCTTAAAGAGACAAATTTTCCCAAAACCAATTCAAAAGACAGCATCAATCTTCCTGAAGATTTTCTTATCTTTCGCCTTGCAAACCCTAAACAATGAAAAACCCGAAAATTCAAATTTTAAAATTTTTGTTTTCTTTTCTTTTCCCACAACTTCCCAGCAACCAAACGGGTCATGAAATGAGAAAAAAAAAATCAGTAGATAACTATTGTCCATCAAAACAACAAAGCCTCATAGAAGAGTGTGATCGCTTACGACAACGTATTGATGCAATAAAATTGTCACAATTAACCAAATAATCCTAGATTAACACAATTATTCACAATTTTTCTGTTAATTGGAATGGCAATAGGAAGAATAACAGGAAAAGGAATCGTAGGGCTTACCAGACAAAGGAACGTAGCAATGGCAGAGAACTGACGCAGCTGCTTAGGGTTTTGGGCTTTGGGCCTTTAACTTGATTCCTACCCTTCTTTTTTTATTTGTTATTTCTTATTTATTAATGTGAGTAAAAAGTAATATATAAAAAACTGAAAATAAAGAGGAAAAAGATGTAGAAGAAAATAAATTAATAATAATAATAATAATAATAATAATAGTTTAAAGTTAATAAACTACTATAACCCTTCCAAAAAAATTAAATAATTTAAAGATGTAGGTTTTAATTAATTTTCAATTTTATTTATTTATTTTTCTCATATTTTTATGGTAAAATCATGTATGAAAAAATTATTTTCTTTCATTTTTTTTTTAATGAATTGGTTTAATTTTGATTTTAAATATATCTAAAAATTATTATTTTTATTTACATTTAAAACTAAATATTATTTTAAAGTAAGAACTTGTTTGATAATGAATTTAAAAAGTGATCCTAAGTTTTTTATTAGCATTTGAAAACTATTTTTTTATTCCAAATTATTATAAATGTTTCCTATAATTACTATCTATCGATTCTAACTTCTCATGTTTTTAAATTTTTAAATCCATGACCAAACCAAGTGATTTTTTTTCACTCAATTTTAGGTTTTAAAATTAAAGATTTGAAAATATTTTTAAAAGCAAGATTAATAAACTATTTTTTTTTTATTTGATAAAAACTTTTCTTTTTTTTAAAAAAAAAAAAGAAAGAAAGTATTAAAAGAGAATTTTGATTCTCAAACCCTTTTAAACAAATTCTAAACTAAAAAATTTACAATCACAACTGACTTTCATATTGTTCCTCTTCCTTAAACTAATCATTTTATCAAAGATTTATTGAAAATCATTTTTCAACCTGAGCTCCATTTGGTTCGGCTCGAACTAAGGTTCAAATAACTAAAGTCTAACTCAAACCAAATTTAAGGTTTTTATAATATTTATAATACATCTTATCCTATATAATAATATTTATTTTATTTTTCTATTTAAAAAAATATATTAAATTATATTATATCACATCTTTTTCATTAAATTTAAAAAATTTATAAATTTATCTTTATTTTTTTTTACTATCTTAAAATTTTATCTTATTTGTTATTTAAATTTTCATATAAATATATTAAAATAATATGATAGAGAGATTTTAACTTATGAGACCAACTAATCTAAATTTAACTTGATCAACCCGAGTTTATCTTGAACAACTTAACTTAACCCGAGTTCCAAAAAAATAAAGTTTAGTTGGGTTTTGATTGAGCACTTCGGGTTAGAGTTTGGGTTGGGTTGAGTTGAGTTGGGGTTGATTATTTTTTAATAAGGATTAGTCATCAACTCGATCAATCCATCCAAGTTGCATTGTCCAACATAAAAATAAACTAATGACAAATACATCCACGTAAAATGGATGAAATTCCCATGTCATTTGATATGAAAGAGAGTTATAAAAATAAATAAATCATCAACATCTTTATCATTTTTACTTTATTGTCCAGTCGGTAAGGAATGAGGCGAAGAGTAAAGTTACAAGACGACAAAATCGCCATAACTAAGCTCCGACTCACTCTCACTCTCAAGCACGTTCAATGCATCCTGAAGGTCCCTTTCACTCACCCTCCTCGCCCACTCACGCACAAGCTGCGGATTCGCCTCCGCAGGCCGAGCAAAAGGGTGCTCTGACCTTGCATGTAGCCGGAGCTGTGAATAATTCCCTCTGAAATCACATCCTTCGCAAGGACAACTCCTTGGTTTAGAGTCCATGAAGCACCGAGCCGGCTGCACCACTTTCCAACCATTAATTTTTCCTCGACACATGGGACATTTAACATGTGTCACTTTCTTCCCGGAGGGTCGATCGCCTATCTCTACTTTCTTGGAAAATGTCCGATGAAAGTTGTTAAGACAGTTGGAATGGTGGTCGCTGGTATTACACATGTAGGGACGACAACCCTTCTTGTGGGAAGAACAACGTAGGAGGACAGCATTATGGGGGTGTTCCCAACAGATGGGGCACCTAGTTTCTTCCCATTCACTCTCATCCTCCTTTTGCTTCAAAAGGGTTTTACTTCTGGACTTCTTTGTGTGGTCAAAGCCTCGAGGGGAAGGACATTCCCCAACCATATCAGCTTTTCTTGTCTTTGTCATTCTGAAATTTGGACAAGGAAAAAGGGAATTCATCAAAGGATGGCCAAAAAAAATGTCACCATATCAAAACAAAAGTAATATCATAGGATCAATTTAGATTAGTTAATTAAGTTGCAAAGCTAGAAATACTTCTTATGTTCTTGTCAAATGTTCAAACAAAAGAGCATAAAAACATGTTTATGTTTCATTAAAAACTAATTATACAAATAATTAAAAATAATATATTAAAGATAAAGAAAATATTGTTAAAATATATTTAAAAACATAAAATAGATTAAAAACATTTAAGTATTTTTCTGTTTGAAAACATAAAATGTTTTTAACATTTTTTAAATATTTTTAATATGTTTTAAAAATAATTTTTATATCTAATATTTTATTTTTAATTATTTTACATGTTTATATAATTATTTTTTTAAAACAGTCCTTATAAAATAAATAAATAAAAAAAAAAACAAGTAAAAGATGTTTTCGAAAAATATTCTATTTTTTGTTATTATACGTGTTTTAATAGAAAACTGCTTTAAAAAAAAGTTCTTAAATAGACCCTAAAGTTTTTAAATATAATTTTATTCTATAAAACATCGTATAATTAGGAACAGAGTTAGACGAAGGGGCAGGGTAATAGAACTGAGGTTATTTTCAAAGGGACAAATATAAGCCAAAAAGTAATATTTGGTTTAGTTTAGGTTCAAGCATATGCCCCCTCTACCCCAAGCTGAATCCTAAAATAGTTTTCAGAAACTGTTTTTGAAAACTATTAACCAACCATATCATATCTTTGACAAACTTCTATCAAATCAAATCCCAAGCATATAAACATGTTGACAATCAAAAAAACATATAAAAAGCCAAAAGCATTGCGACATCAAAACAGATGAATAGATTTTGTGGCAACAACAAGACTTTGGAACCCATGAAAGCAACACCCTAATTTTGATATTTGGTTCTTTATTCAAACACCTTGAGGGAGAAACAAATTTGTAATTAATCCTAAATTATTTACTTATAATTTCTTATAAATATGAAATTAATAATACTCGACCCTTTCAAAGAAAAATTAACTAAAATCTTAAATTAATCTCTTCTATAAAAAAATAAAAAATAAAAAAGACAAAACAAATTTATAAATAAATAAATAAACATCGAAAAACCATTAGAATGAGACTTTGAGAAGAGACCCATGTTACCTTACAAAGAAGACGAGATTGTGAATAGTTTCAAAGCATACAGATGAGACTTGACCTTAAAAAGAGGGTGTGTGTATATAAAAAGGTTAGAGTAGAAAATATATAGGCTAGGATTTATATTCCTATAAGGATTATCCTACCTTTTATATGAGAGATTAAAATAATAATAATAATAATTTTTTAATATATTATTAGGGATGAGAGTAGGATAGGTTTTTTAGTGTAGTTGCCCTTTTAAAATAAGTTATAAAAAATACATATTTATTTTAATGTAATTAATATAATTTTTAAAATAATTTTTTATAAAAAAATTAAATTATTTAAAAAAAAAAAGGTTAAATAGGGTGAGACAAGGTAGATATGAGAATTTTTCATACTTGCCCTATATTGCACCATCTAATTTAATTTTTTTTAATGAAATAATGATAAAAAATATTTTAAATAAATGAGACATGATTGAAACAAGATGAACTCATCCTGAAATCGCCCTATTTTCATTTCTATACATTACCTAATGAATTCTCATTAGCACCTTAATTAAATAAAATGATTACTTATTGATTTTAGTCATGTAAAAGTCTTCAATATTTAAAAAATAATTATATAAATATAGACAACTTTTAAAATTAAAGCCCTACAAATAAAAAACATTTTAAAAACAAATAAAATAAATTAAGAAACAATTGAACTTTCAAAATAGGTTTTTATTTTATAAAACATCAATAATAGTTTTTAAAAATTATTCTTAAAAATCTCCTTTTAAAAACACTATCCGAACAAAGCTTTACTTGCCTTAACTAAAAGGTTTCCATTTTTTTTAAAGTAAATAAACAAAATTTGAAAAATAAACGAAAAATAAATAAAGAAAGTTACCAAAAATTGAGCCAAAGACAAAATTGGTTCAAAAACCAATATGTTAATGATGATTTTTCTCACAATCGAGTTAAAATTGACTTCTAAAAAAATTGCATCGCCCAATTTACTTATTTCTTATTAAATAATAACACATTTGATAAAGATTTTATCGTTGTATTTTTAGTTTAAAAAGTATTTTTGAGAAAAAAGACTATTTGATAAATTTTAGGAAATATTTTTAAAAATATAAAAAATTATTTATAGTATTAAAAAATTACTTAATATATTTTGGAAAAACACTTTATTGATCATTATTCTAAAAACACTTGTAGAGTAAGAGTACGTTTGACAATGATTATAAGAAGTGTTTCTAGTATTTTTAATACTTGAAATATGAAAATTTTCAAATATTACAAAGATTATAAATACTTCCTAAAATCACTATCAAACGTACTTTAAGAGTATGTTTGACAATGATTTTGAAAAGTATTTATAGTCTTTTTAATACTTAAAATTTTTTATTTTTTAAGAGTTAGAAATGTTAGAAATACTTCTTAAAATCACTACTAAACGCACTCAGACCTGTTTGATAGTAATTTTAGGAAGTGCTTTTAATATTTCTAATATTTGAAATTTTTTATCATATTAAAGTGTTAAAAATATTAGAAACACTTTTTAGAATCACGCTCAAATACACTCTAAACTAAAAACATGATGAATAAAAATATTGCAAAATCTAAGAAGAAAAATTCCTTAATAAAATATAATTACGATTATTATTATTATTAGTTATTTTTATAGAATTTCATATTTTAAAAAAAATATAATTAAAAGATGTTTTCAGAAAATATTCTATTTTTTTGTTATTATACGTATTTCCTATGAAGAATAGAAAACTGTTTTAAAAAAACAGTTCTTAAATAGACCTTGAAGTTTTTAAATATAATTTTATTCTATAACGGAGTTAGACGATGGGGCGGGGTAATAGGACGGAGGTTATTTTCAAACGGACAAATATAAGCCAAAAAAAGTAATATTTAGTTTAGTTTAGGTTCAAGCATATGCCCCCTCTACCCCAAGCATCGCGACATCAAAACAAATGAATAGATTTTGTGGCAACAACAAGACTTTGGAACCCATGAAAGCAACACCCTAATTTTCATATTTGGTTCTTTATTCAAACACCTCGAGGGAGAAACAAATTTGTAATTAATCCTAAATTATTTACTTATAATTTCTTATAAATATGAAATTAATAATACTCGGCTCTTTAAAAGAAAAATGAACTAAAATCTTAAATTAATCTCTTCTATATTAATAAAAAAAAACAAACAAAATTTATAAATAAATAAACATCGAAAAACCATTAGAATGAGACTTTGAGAAGAAACCCACTTTACCTTACAAAGAAGACGAGATTGTGAACAGTTTCAAAACATACAGATGAGACTTGAGACCTTTATATATAAAAAAGTTAAGAAGTAGAAAATATGTAGCCTAGGATTTATATTCCTATAAGGATTATACTACCTTTTATATGAGAAATTAAAATAATAATAATAATAATAATAATAGTTTTTTAATACGTTAACATTACCTGATGTATTCTCATTAGCACCTTAATTAAATAAGATAATTACTTATCGATTTTAGTCATGTAAAAGTCCTCTATATTTAAAAAATAATTATATAAATAAAGACAATGGTTAAAATTAAAGTCCTACAAATAAAAAATATTTTTAAAACAAAGAAAATAAATTAAGAAACAATTCAACTTTCAAAATAGGCTTTTGTTCTATAAAACTCTAATAACAGTTTTTAAAAATTATTCTTAAAAATCTATTTTTTAAAACACTATCCAAACAAAGCTTTATTTTCCTTAACTAAAAGGTTTCCATTTTTTTTTAAGTAAATAAACAAAATTTGAAAAATAATAGAAAAATAAATAAACAAAGTTACCAAAAATTGAGCCAAAGAAAAATTTGGCTCAAAAACCAATATGTTAATGATGGTTTTTCTCACAATAGAGTTAAAATTGACTTCTAAAAAAATTGCATCCCCCATTCTACGTATTTCTTAATAAACAATAGTTCATTTAATAATGATTTTAAAAAGTATTTTTTTGTTAAAAAAATATTTTTGAAAAAAAAAAATGGTGGACGATAAATTTTAGGAAATACTTTTAAAAATATAAAAAATTATTTATAGTGTTGAAAAATTACTTGTATATTTTGGAGGATAATTCTTCTAAAAACACTTGCTCATTTGGTAGAAATTCTAGAAAGCGCTTCTAACATTTATAACACTTAATTTTTTTTTTATTATTCAAGTGTTAGAAAGACTAGAAACGTTTTGTATAATCACTACTAAACATACTTAAAGTGCATTTGATAGTAATTTTAGAAAACGTTTCTATCATTTCTAACACTTAAATGATATAAATTTTAAAGTGTTAGAAAGTTTGAAAACACTTTCTAAAATCACCACGAAATAGGCTTTAAGAGTATGTTTGACAGTAATTTTATAAAATATTTATAGTATCTTTAATATTTGAAAGATAAAAATTTTCATATGTTAAAAATATTAAAAACATTTTTTTAAATCATTGTCAAACACACTTTCAAAGTACTTCCATTAAAACACTTTCAATAAAAATATTACCAAAAGCAATCTGACAAGAAAAATTCCTTAATAAAATATAACTATGGTTGTTATTATTAGCTTTTTTTATTTATAGAATTTCACATTAAAAAAAAAAAAAAAATTTGTGTCCAAGTATTCTTCCCAAACCCATAAACTAATTATTATTATTATGATTATTATTATTTTCTAAAAAATTTCCCAATTTTTAAAAATATAATTTTTGTCCCAGTGGGCCGCGGCCCACTTTAGGCCCGGCCCGACGGGCTAAAGCCCGGCCCAAGCCCGTCGGGCCCGAGCCCGACCCAAGCCTGTTTCTGGGCGGGCCGGGCCGCCCCCGTAGGCCCGCTCCTTTAAAAAAAAAACTACAAAAAGCCCGCCGGCCCGCCAGCCCGCGGGCCAAGCATTTTAGCATGGCCCAGCCTGGCCCGGTCCGTTGACCAGTCAACGGGCCCATAGGCCCGGCCCGAGCTGGGCCGCGGGCTTCCTATTTACGGCCCGGCCCGCCCCGGCCCGCCCGTTGGAGACCATTGTGTCCCACCACCGGCCACCCTCCTAAAACCTCTAAACCCTTGCACCGCGTTTCTCTCCGCAGCTCTTCTTTCTCCCTCTTGAACAGTTTGTTTCTTTCTCTAACTTTCTCTCTTTAATCTGCTCTGTAATGGCGAGAGAGAAGAAGTTGAAGCCTGTTGTTTCGTCTTTCACTCCTGATGGGGATTTCCTCGCCATTTTATCTCCCGACGGAACAGTTAAAGTATTATTTTTTCTCTTTCTACATACATTTTTGTTTCAATTTTTGAAATGGTTTGATTTCCTTATCAATCATGGCGAAATTGTTGGAATAAATAATTTTATTTCGAAAATACAGCATTTTTTGACCTAGTTGCTGCAGGAGAGGCACATAATTCCTGAGAGAATTACTGGATTGGGAAATTATATGTTGCGGATTTAGGGTTTTATTGTATGTGTAAATGTTTTGGTATTCTTGATAGTTTTAGTTAAAGTATCAGATGGATTTTACATCAAATTAAGGGTTGCTATATGAAAGTGTATATGGGGGTGGGGTTGGGTATGATTGAGGTTGTAGTGTTTGTCACTCGGTGCAGTTTGTTTTGATTGATGATTTAACCCTTTACAAGGGAAACCCTAAAAGAACAAACAGACTAAGACTGGAAGAACTGTCATTTTAGCTTCTTTTTCTCTAGTTTATACATAAATCTATCTAGTGGGAGCTCATTACTGAAGAAAAATGCTTGCCATGGTTTCGGAGGAAGGTGACCGTGGTCCGGGCCTAAAAAATGACCCATGCATGCAAGATAAAATTACCTTTATGTGTTTTGCATGAACACCTATTTGCACATGGGGACTGTTGGTAGCATTCTTCCATTAGTAAATGAGTTAATGAATTGATATTATGTGTGTATTTGTTTATGCAAATCCTATTGAAACTAATTCACAATTTTCAGATTTGGAACACAAGTTATCAAAGTCTAGTGGCAGAGTGGAAGGGGCCAGATGTGGACTCTGGTATCGGTTATTCTTGTATGACATGTAGTTTTGTTGGAAAAAAGGTAATTTCACATTCCCGGTGAAAGTGCTTTAGATTGTTAGATCTCTTTGGTTTTGGAAACTAAGGTGGAAAGTTCTTTATACTAGATATGTGATAAATTGATTGTTTTCATTTTGGTCCTTTTAGCGTAGAAAAGAACGTGGCGCATGCTTATTATTGGCCCTTGTCACAAATGATGGAAACATTTTGGTGGTCGATATTTTTGCTGGTGAAATGAAGTGGGAATCTTCCAGATACCATCCTGGGTATGTAAATTAACATTACATTCATTAATACTTCCAATTTAACATTGGGTCTTTTATCCATGGATATCAAAGGGAGAGGTTGGTAGGCTGTGAAGATAACAACAGTGAAGAAGAGTCGAGCATGAACTTTGTTAGTATGCATAATATACATTGTGAGCCCAAATCCTGTAAGCTTAAGCTTTTAGAAAAATTGGTTGTTTAAAATGATACCCATGGATCAGTTTCATTTTTGGTTGTTTCAACTTGTCTATAATTATCTTTTGTATGTTTTTTCCTTCAAAATGGTATGACTTCCAGTATACATTCTTAGCTCATCTGTTTCCCACAGAGAAATATGCATATCTTATATTTATGTTCCCTTGTATCTGTCTTTGAAGAGCTTCATTGGCTTTATGAGCACATGGGTTGTTTTATTATTTACTTCTGAAAGAGAATTTTTTTACACATGTATGCATGGTCCTGTACATTTTGACATGCTGAACATATAGATAAGTAATAATGTTGTCTCTCTTCTTTATACAGAGGAATTGTGGGGCTTTCTTTTGCAAATAAAGGGCGTATTCTTCATGTAGTGGGTACTAATGGAATGGTCTCAACATTGAAATCAGAAAATGGAGAACTTATAGGAGAGTTCAAAGCTTCAAAGAAGCCGATCTCTTCCTTAGCTTTTTCTAGCGGTCAGTAATTGAGTCATATTGATCCTTTTGAGTTTCTAACCTATTGTTGACATCATCTACTTTCTTTTTTCCAGACGAGAAAATCTTAGCCATAGCTGGTAGCAAGATACGGGTTCTAAGCTTGGAAAATGGGAAAGAACTTTTGAAGTTCCCTGATGATTTGGTGAGTTCACTAAATTAGGAGTTTGCTTCACATATCTGGAGAGTTCTTTTGTATGCTTGAGGTTTTCATAATTTGGATATTTTGGTATCACAGGAGTCTGTGCAGAGTATTTGGATATCTAATGATGCCAATACCATTGTTACATCTGGGTTTGGTGAGAAACATCTTCAAGTGTGGAACTGTGATTTGAATAGAAAGACTGTCAGTAAAGGGCCTGTTCTTTCCATGAAACATCCTCCAGTAGTATTTGAATGCAAGCATGGTTGGAATGAAGATGATGGTTTAGTCATCCTCTCAGTTTCCAGTTCAGGTACAGCTTATTTGTGGAATTTGAAGACCACATCAGCACAGGAGTATAATCCAACAAAGATAATGGTAAAAACTAAAGAAGCTGAAATAGACCAGAAACACAGTGGAAGTACCAAGAAGAGTCGCACTTCTATCATTACTGCTAGATTAAATGCTTTACAATCAGATGGATGGGTGACAGCTCTTGTTTGTTATGGTTCCATTAATTCTCCTCAGTTTAATCTCTTGGAAATTAGTAACCCAGGGGAGGATATTGTTGTAGCAGCCACAGACAACATTGTGAAAACTGTTGCTGAGGCTGGGAGGGAGAATGGTGTTCTTGCAGGAAAAGGTGTGACTACTTGTTTCCTCACTGATAGATGAAAACAAAAAGTTTCTTTAGTCACATATAATCATTTCTTAATTTTCTTTAGTTTTCATTTTTTATTTCAGTCTCTTTGTGTTTCTGTTTTAAGATTTGGCTGTTCTATTTACTATGGTTTTTCTATATCTGTTTACTCAAACAATGGATGACCATTAAACATAACCCTTTTTTCAGCATTTCTTTCTCATTTATCAGTTTTTAGCTTATTAAAATTTTGTGTCTTCTCTAGGTTAATGATTTTATCTGAAATTTGCCTTTTCTAGGCTAATGTTTTTTTTTTCTTTGCTTTGATTTATTTGAATGTACTTGTAATGTCAATCCTTGCTAGACATCTTTCTTCATGAACTGATCTGTTTGGAAATAAGAATAGTTTTGACTCTCTAGGCCTTTTGGATGATCATAAGGTTATAATTTCATTTCAACCTTTTAGTTTTTATCTTACTGAAGTTACGTGCCTTTTCTAGATTTATTTTTTTATATTTTCCTTCTGATTTTTGGAATCTACTTCGAATGTGTGTCCTTGCTGAATATGATTTTTTTAACTGGTTTGTTTGGTAATAGAAGTGGTTTTGCTTTTCTTAGCCTTTTTCTATGATTCAAGGTTGTAATTTCTTCTCATTGTGTATACTCTGTGGGCAATGGCTTGAACACCCTTTCTTTCTTTTAATAATTTTCTTATTCATCGAAGAAAGAAAATTTACTTAAGAAGTGCATAAGTAAATGTTAGCTTAAACATTGTGACATATCATTTAATCAAAATCATCACATCTGACTTTCAATTATATACAGAATACAAGCAGGACATCATATAACAGAGTATATATAGGATACAAAGTTTGCACCTATAAAATTCCTTAGCTGTTACTTTTTGGAACACTTCAGAGGTTTCTTTTAAAGTATTCTTCTAGATGCCAGAAATTATCTTCACAAGCATAATTTTGGATTACATTTTTCCTTGAAAGAGATGCATTAAAGATTACTTGTGAAGTTTCTTTTGTTAATCTCTTTTCAAATGCTTGTCAGACAAGGATTTTATATATGACAAGAGTTATAATTATATTTTAAAATCTCATTGCATTTTTTATGATTTGAACCAGGCTAAGAATGTTCTGTTTCATATGTTTTGTCCTGTGCAATTTGTTTCTAAGAACTCCCTAGTTTGTCAAACCTCACCAGCTACCCTTCAGTTAAGAAGTAAAAGTGAAAAGGTTCAATATTTCAGCGAGTTACTATTATGAGTTCCAAGTGCCAACTATAATTCTTTACATGTGATATTCATCTTATAAATCGTGGCTCTTGGAGTGACTTTCTAATGGTTCTGCTGTATAAATTTTGAAGATTTGGAATTAGAGGCAGTAGCAGAACCAATCCAAAACAAGAAGTCAAATAAAAAGCGAGCAGCATCTGATCCTGATCTTGCTGCTGCAGAAAACATGGTTGATATTGGTAAGTGTTATTACATAATATCTTCTTCCTTTTTCTTTCTTTCTTTCCCCCTATTTTTTTTTTCCCAGAAGCCTTAAACTTATAATTGAGTGGTAATAACTTCATCGAGTTGATCTCCATCTAGTATGTTCTTGTTACTCACTAAGAACCATGGTTGTTTAGGAGACCAAAAAATAGTCAAACGCATGTTGACTGCAACCTGACTTGTTTTTAGTTTTGTGTTTGTGGTAGGGATTTTGCTGATTTTTAACAGTTCAAAAAGTCATGCCCTAATTTGTTGCCCAAAATTGAGACCATCATAATTGGTTTCTACTTAAACCGAGTAAACAGATGCATGTGGACCCAGTCTGGTCCACTTTTGATTTCCCAGGCAGCCTGTCATTGCATCACATACCTTACTATGTAAAATAGAGATGTAAATGACTGCTTCTTGTGTATAACAACTGCAGAAAGGCTAATGCCATGACTTGCCTGTGTTTTTTCAATTTCAGATCAAACAATAACTTGATGGATATCTAAGTTTTAAACATCAATCTAACTTCTATAAAAATTATGAAACACACTGAATCATGTCTATAAAATAAATGCATGAGTTGTTGTGAAAAAACCTAGCCTAGTGAACAGAAGAAACACCCCCAAATCTCTATTGCTTCTTTAGGTGAAGTGATGAGATTAACCAGTGTTATGGAAATTTATAAGTTGGATTGTTGTTACCATCTGGTGGAATCCAGTTTAAGCTCTATTTTATGGCAAACTATCGATTGTGGAATTGGTGTTTATGCTAGTCTGTCATTGTGGTTTGCTTTCCGGTATTAGTAAATACAATCTTCACACTTTCACATTAATTCAAATTATACCCTGGTTGTGGTATTGGATATAGGCCATGGAGAGGCTGTGGATGGAGTCCAAATTGATGATGATTGGGATGAGCCGACCATGGGCGAGAAACTTGAGAGTTTAAATCTAATAGATAATGCTGATAATGGCAAGACCCGTGAAAATCAAGAATCTTCTCTTCACACAATGCCTCCAAGCGCAGACTCAGTTCATGTTTTGCTTAAGCAAGCATTAAATGCAGATGATCGTGCACTTCTGTTAGATTGCTTATACACCCAAGATGAGAAGGTCCTTTTCTCTCCCTAATTTAATTAATGACGGTACAACATTTCTAAATATTGTATCTTCTAAGAAACCTGATATATTATATGTTTGCAGGTTATTGCAAATTCAGTCTCACTGCTAAATCCATCTCATGTTCTCAAGCTTTTAGGCTCTCTTATATCCATGATTGAGTCAAGGTAAATACTGATGTATAATTGGGATATATACATTTCTTTTTTATGGGCAAGTAGAACAAAATTTATCAAAAAAAATGCTTAACAAAAAGGCATATATAATTGGGCTGTATGATATCTACACATGTAAATGCATATATATGACTGATACATCAAGGTATCTTTTGGTACATTATAAATGAGTTTTCTACGACTAGCTGGCATTGCTATTGGAACACTCTGTCCCCCGGATAGATAAGAGGTTCTGAACAAGGACAAAAGAAAAATGTTAGGACCAGAAGCTTTATTAGGAAAATCACCAATTTAACAAGGTGTTTTTGTTTCTTACCCTGTGTAGTTCTTGGTGTTCCTTTAGGTAGATTTAATACTAGCCAAAAGCAATTAGAGTGAGGAATTAGAAATTCAATTTGAGGCAGGTGACAACATTGCTTCAATGGGGCTTATCCAGAAAAGGAAGAAAAGAAAAAAAAAAAGAAAAAAGAAAAAAGAAAAAAGAATATTGCTCAAAATGGTCATTGGCTGTTTGTTACAAATTTAATGTGGGTTTCTGGGGGTGATTCCAGCTTGAGACTCCCTAAACTGGTGATCACACATCATGAACCTGAAGAAGGATTTTCCTTCAGTGTTTGAAAAGAATTTGATGCGTGGGGTTTCTTTTTTTGTCAGTGTTTGAAAATTGAATGTGTGGATATTGTTGTTCAAACTTTCACGCACAAGATTATTAAGATTAATGGGTTTTTGTGTTGCATTTGCTTTATAGGGGTGCAATATTGGTATGTGCCCTTCCATGGCTAAGAAGTTTACTCCTTCAACATGCGAGCGGAATAATGTCTCAGGAATCATCTTTACTTGCCCTCAACTCTTTATTTCAGGTCAGAACTAAGACTACATTATTTCGAGTAAAACAAATAAATTTTTTCTCTCTTTTTTTTTTTGGTATAAATTGACTGATTCTATGAATGTCACTGCCCAGTCATAGTGATATCTATTCTATGAACCTTTCCAAACATATAGTTTTTCCAGGGATACCAAAACATTTTCTTGCTTTTAATAACATTTGAGATGATTTGATTTTTTTTTTCTTTTCTGACAGCATAAAGTGTGTTTATTGTACGAGATGGGAATCAAACCATTTGCTTGTTTACTTGTTTTGAATGACATTTGAGATAATTCCATCTTTGTTTTCAACAGCATATGGTGTGTTCATTCATATCATGACTGGGTTCATCTGTAGGAGTTCCATTTACAACATAACATTATCTATCTTTTAATTGCTGTGATGATTCCAAGTTTTGCAACCCTAATTTTTGTTTGGAACTTAATACTATATTAGTGAGGAATGTTGCTATCAAGTGCCATCAGATGTCCATCAGATGCCCAAATTGTATTAAGTCTAATTACACATGCCATTAAATAACCAATGCCAGTGGATTAATTGTTATAGCTAGACACTGTATTCCATGGATTAGAGGGCAAGTTATTTAACTCCATTTTTTTCTTTGTGATGGATATGCAGCTCATAGAATCAAGAGTTTCAACTTTCCGTCCAGCCCTTCAACTACAAAGTTGCTTAGACTTCCTTTATGCAGGGGTGAGCGTGCTTTTCAATAAATATTAGGTGTGGATTCCGGTGAGTCCTTTTCATTCATGTGATTTGTTTTCTGCACAGGTTGGTGATGATGGGTTAGATGAGAATGAGACAGTAACGCCAATTATTTACGAGGACAAGGATGATGAAAGTGATGAAGGGGAGGAATCTGGAGATGCCATGGAAACAAATGAAGATAGCGAGGAACTTGAAGGCTTCAGTGGTTTAAGTGATATTGAAGGAAGTGAAGGAATGAGCGACTGACTTTTGATGATTAAAAGGCTGGGTTAGTCGGAGTTTGAAGAAAAGATTTCGGGCCTAAACTGGTACTTGAGTTATAATCTCATCGGAATAAAAACCAATATAATCTATGGACATTCTATTTAATTGTTTTTTGTTTGTCTGGGAAACAGAAATCTCAGTGAAACACAGCCCAATATAGTACTGGAGATGGTGAAACCCTTCCAGAGTTGAGGAGTTAGTGATAGTGAACAAAAACTTGAGAGCAGTTTCATGCCCTTGTTGCACAAGATGAAGATGGAGAAGGGAAGAAAGGAAGAAAGAAAAAGGCCATGAGCATAGCTTGGTGAGCCACGGAAATGCACTGTGTTTTCTTGTTTTTAGGGTTCTTTTGTTCCCTTTTTGTAGGAGTGTCTGTGATGCGGTTGTAGCATTCCACATGTCGTAATGTGTTGGGGTGCAAAATTTTGATGCAACAATTTAAAGTGAATCGAGGAGAAACACAAATATTGCTTTTCATTTTTATATGCTGTGCCAAAGAGATCGAGGCGTATGATTTTACGGTTTGATTCGGGTTAATTGATTGATTAAAAGGATGAGAAACCCATTCTTTCTCTACCACAGTTTCTCCCATCACTTCCAATCTACCAATTTTTTTATGAAGTCTTACCCTCTCCTCCACCCTCTTCAACCGGATCCTTTTCATCTCTAGGGTTGCTGAGAATTGGCTAAGAAACCCAACCAGGCAGCCATCTCGTTTTGCCCCCTACACAGTATACCCAAGACGCACAAACGGATAAAATCCTAAACGACGTCGTACAAGGAATCAAGAAAAAATCAATATGGAATGAGAAGAGAAGATTGCAGCTTGCATTTATATCGAGGTGAAATTACAATTCCATCCCTTCCAAGTTACAAAGCCAACAACAAACGACACTGACCCTGACACTGACAGTTGAAAAAACATAACAAATATTGGGCCGAGCCCAACAGCCCAATAGCAAACGCACGCTTTTCAAACTACTCTTTGGGCCTGTCCTCATTGCCGGCCATTCCGAAGGTTTGCTTCATAGCATCTGCAGCGCCTTGGGCCATGCCCTTCACTCTCTCTCCAGTGGTCTGCAGGATCCCGCCAGTCTTATCTTTGCCTGCTTCGGCCGTCTCACGGCCCGACTCGACCATCTCCGAGGCCTTCTCTTTCGTAGCCTCGGTGACCCCCAGGGCCTTCTCCTTGGCCGCCCCTGCCTTCTCTGAGAGGTAGCCTCCGCTCTGGTCCTTGGACTCCTGGGTCCTGCCTTTCGCTTGCTGGGCCGTATCAGCTGTCTTGTCTTTAGCATGCTGGGCTGTTTCTGCCGTTTTGTCTTTGGCCCCTTGGGCCTTCTCCTTCACCACCTCCGATGCTTCCCTTCCCTTTGCCATCGCTTGATCGGTCTTCTCCTGTGTAAAACAGGAAACTATTACGCTTATGCAGTAGGACTTGAAAATGGGCCGTGCCTTAATGAGAGATGATTAAGTAGGGATTTACGTATCATAGTGTTAAGGTGTTTGAAAATGTGATTAATAAATAGCCAAGCATGAGAGAAGAGAGAAGAGAGAAGAGAGAAACGAGAGATACCTGAGCATGGGCTTTGGTTTCACCAGCCTTGTAGCTCTGATCAGGGGATGCCATCTTTATCTTCTTCAACCAAACTCGAACTCACTCAGCTCAACTCAACTCAACTCACTGCTAATACTCAAAAGAACTCCAGAGACTTGCATTCAAAACTGAACCCGAGGATAGGGGGTAGGCTGTGGTTCCATGCATACATATAGAATTTCATACACAGTTATTGGTCGACGCGTGTCCTGCTTTATGACACGTACGTGGCACGTGCCATCTCATCGTCATACGCCTTTGTTTATAATGGGATTGGGTTAGTGACGCTGATTCTTTAGTTTCAAGACACGTGGCGCTATGCCCTCTACCGGATGATGCGCGACACTGTGATTTTGGCTGTTAGTATTCTTTTCGTTTGTTTTCAAAATCGAACTCCACCGAATCGGAAAAATTACGATGGAACCCTTAATGTCAAATTTATATAATTTATGTATTATATAAAATAAAAAAATAATTACAAGAAATTTAAAATGTATATAATTAAAATTTTTAATAATATTTTAATTTATATTAGATATATCAAATTAAATTATAAAGATAAATATAAATATATTAATATTTTAAACTAGTATATATAATATTTAAATATAAAAATATGTTTAAGATGAAAAAAAATTATAGTATTTAATCTTATCTCTTTGTGTTTGTATTTTATTATTTGAAAATTATTGTATTAGTTATATACATTATTTTCATAATTATTATTATAAAAATCAAGATGAATGTAAATATTTGGATGAAAAAAATTTGAAAAAAAAAAACATTAATCTTGCTATATATTTAGTTTACCGGCACTAATTATACATGGATAGCATATAGCTCAATGACCTTACCCTTGCTTTTAAAGTTGGAGGCCAGTGATTCAATCAAATCCCACATCGTAAAGGCATCCCACATTGTAAGGGCTTTAACTAAATGCAAGGTACAAATACCTTGCATCACTAGCAACAACCATACCTGGAGATTAAATTACGCTTTGGTTTTTAACAATAAGTGAAAGTTCGACCCAATTTTGGGCTTGATTGGTTTTTAGGAAGTTAGATGGATCGTCGAATACGATCCAACCATCACCTCGAGAGCAGTTCAACATATGACTGGTTGATTCGATCTAATTTTCAAAACATTGTTTTTTTTATTTTTTTAACTTGAATTTTTAAAAAGAAAATGAAAAATTTCTTTCTCTTTTCTTACCTTTGATATTGGTCATCAAATTAACCTTGAGGATACTCCTCAAGATCCTATTCCTCTTTCATCTCAAACATCTACCTCCCCCTGATCTCCTCCTCTTTTATAGGAGCCTTTTTCGCCTCATTCTCCCACCCTCACAATTCGAACCCTAACGTTATAGTCATTGATTTGCTTGTCTCTTTTCCTTTTCAACCCCAACGTGACAAACAGTTCCCTTCTGATCTCAAAGAAACCGAGTTTTTTAAGATGCATGAAAACATATGAAAATCCTAAGTGCACTCATGCATTCATCTTACATTAGTTTCCTATGATCTCAAGTCTTCCAACCGTCTCAATTTTGTATCAATTTGGTCATTTGATGAATTTTCGAGTTTATACCTGTGGATCATCTAAAGTAATTGCCAAAGAAGAACTCTATGCCCTTAGGGAAAGATGTCTCATCAGCTCGTCTTGAGGTTGTTTGTCGGCTCTGAGTGTGTCGACTTTGAGAAGGGCCCGCTGTTAACACTTCCTATAATTTCACAAAATTAAATTTATATTAAATATGTCTCTTGAAGAGACACCTTCAAAAATTCTCATATCAGCCCTTCATTGAAATAATTGAATTTATACCACGAACAAATACCTTGCAACACCAATAGAACCAAGCCTTGAGATTAGATTGGGCTTTGGTGCTCATTAACCCTTTTGGATTCAATCGAGTTAGGTTTTTAATGGGTGTTTGGTTGTAGTGCTTATTGGGTTTCTATAATAAGTTTAGCCCAATTTTGAGCTTGATTGGTTCTTAGGAAGCCAAACAGTTTGTCTGATTTGATGGTTGAACCACTAGTTTGAATAGTTTAAGATCGGTTTAACATGAAATCGGTTAAACATCGATTTAACGTGGAAACGGTTCCTTAGGACAAATCGAACCAAAGATATGACCAATTAATTATCCAATCAGATCGACTGATCTTGTCTAATTTTCAAAATATTAAGTCTTTTGGCTGAAATTTTTAAAAAGAAAATGCCAAATTTCTCAGCTTTCTTACCTTTGATATTATTCACTTTGATTTTAATTGCACATCATAAAAATATTATGAATAAGATTTTCGTTTGATAATTTAATTTGAAAAAGAAAAAGAAAAAAAAGGAAGCATAACTTCTACATATATTGGGCCAACCCGGATCAAGCTCTCTAATTTGAAGCCTAGGTCTGTCCAACCTAAACATTTAGTGGGTTAGGTTAGGGTGTACATTGTTTGAACCCTTATTAGGCCTTTTGCACAAATATAATCGTTTAAAAAAAAAAAAAAATCTTTCTTTCAAAAATAGTGATGAAATATGAGTTGATCTTCAACATAAGACAACCTATTTGATTTGCAAAACCAGGTCAAGCTCTCTCCGGAACCTATGCAGAAGGATCCAATGAATTCCAAGTTTGAAACATTCCTGTCCAAACCCCCATTTTCCTTTCGGAAGGACCAACCATTACCACATCTTCTAAAACCCACTGCCTAGGGTTACACTTGGCAACAAAAGGATTATTCAGCAAACCTATAAATTCCCATCTCAAACATCATCTTTGGCTATCCCCTCAAGCATTCATTTCATCTCATTCTGTCTTTCAAGATTTTTGAGTAAGACAATGGCAAGCCAACAACAGTCAAGCAACCTGGTCAGTCAATCCATCTCTCTGTCCATCCTTTTGGGTATGTGTTATTTTGATTTATTTTCAACTTTTTTTTTTCTTTTTCCCATTTGTGTGTTTTTATAGTCCAAGAGCGGCCAAATAAGCCAAGATGGCCCATGTGAGCAGAACGCTTCTTATACTCAGCAAGCCTCCAGCTTCCTTCAACAGGTATATATACATATCCTTCCTCCTCTGGGTTTATATTTTTCAAAGACCATTTTGGGATTGGTTGAGGAATATTATTCATGATTTGAGCATACCCATTGATGATGGAATTTGGAATTTGATGATAAAGCAAAACTTTTGAGCTATTCTGAGTAAGTCTTGTAGCTGAAATTAGCTTGATATTAATGCATTGGAATTGGGGATGCAGACTGGGGAGCAAGTGAAGAACATGGCGCAGGGAGCAGCAGAAGCAGTGAAGAGCACTCTGGGGATGAACAATGAAAACGCAGACAACAGTGCCACCGCTAACATCCCAAGCAACACCAGCAACCCCATCAACCCCAGCAACCCCAGCAACCTCAGCAACCCCAGCAACCTCAGCAACCCAACCACCAGGATTTGAAGTGTCTTTAACTAATTTTGCCATTGTAATTGCTTCTATTTTTTAATTTTTATTTATTTATTTGAAAGTTTGTAATGGGCATGGCTTTGTGCTCTGCTCTCTCTCTTTGTCTGTTGTGACTTGTGAGGAGCTTTGTGATTGAGAATCTGTTGTGATCTCTCCTCTGGCATTAATTGATTTTTTTTTTTTACTTGTATCCCTTTCTATGGACACATCTGCAGAAAGGCCAAATATCAGGATGGTTATTGTTTGATGTGGTTAATCATGAGATTGATTTCATGTGGTGATTGAAAATTGAGAATATGTCTTTGTGCGTGTCGTTCAATTTTCAGGTGGGGGAGGCCTTGTTCTTCTCAGCTCTCTCCCTCTCTCTCTTCTTCTCTCTCTTCCTCTCTCTCCCCTGCTAGAATGCCATTGTTCTTTTTGAGAAAGTGAACTAAAGAAACATCAAAAAACAACTTATGGGTTTCTCTGATACTACAAATTGTTATCAAAACTTCAAATTTATTTCACTAATTTTACTTTTTATATAAAAATTAAATAATTTAAAAATATATAATTTTTTATATAAAAATATAAATATTATTTCTAATATTTTATATTATGCCAAGTTGCATATTTCTAATATTTTTAATACAATAGCAAATCCAAGGATGAAATAAAAGTAGATGGTTGATAAATTTTCTCAAAAAACAAAATTTAAGAGAAAAAAATTCTCTAATATTTTTTAAAATACAAAATTTGTTTAAAAACTTGGAATGTGTTGAACCCATTTTCCCTATTTTCAAATATATATATATATATATATATTTTAAAATAATTTTTATCTATAATGTTTTATTTTATCATTTTCTATATTTTCATAATTATTTTTAAAATAATTCTTAAAAAAAAAACAAGTGAAAAAATTAAAAACAATTAAAATATGATCTAAAAAATAATATATTTTCATAACAAATTCTAAAAAATATATATTTGCATTAAAATTTATTAAATATATTTTTGAATCTAGAAATAGTTTTTTTTTTTTTTTTTTAAAAAAAAAACTAACATTCTAAAAATATAATTATTGAAGGTGATTCCATTGCCCTAGTTAAAAATATTTTATTGATAATTATTAAATTAGATATTATTAAAAAATAAATAAGTTAACTAATTTTATTGCTTATCTTAACCATAATATTGATGAGGAATGTAACTTAATTGATTCACTTTGAGAAACGTGTTGAATGGTATATAATATTGAATGGTAAATCCCATTGTATATGCCTTAAATCTAACTCTTCTATAAGCCCCAAAGGATACACAAGCAACAAGCATATAGGCGACATAATATACTTATAAGGAAAAACCATTAACTTGTATAACCTTTTCAAGCATTTATAAGAAAATGATCAAATACTTCTATGCTTCATGCCATATGTCATCTCCTCATCTCCTTGATGCACTAATAGCATTTTACTTGAGCTTTTGCCAATGCTAATCTATCATATTCTTATTCCTTTAGGTGCTATGTTCTTGTTGTGCTAATGACACTTAGTGATGTTTCACTAACACCAATTAGTGTACCATATTGAGCCACATGTGCCATTTAACCCATTGATTGTATAGAGGCCAATATATGGTAAACTTTCTCTTAACCCACATCCTTGCTACAAGGTGATTTATAGTGCCTTGTTTTCTCTTCAACTATAAGTTATGTTTATGGCATTATTGTGGGGGATGCCTTCCACATGTCCTCCCCTAATAAAAAACCCTTGGTCTGTTCAAGGTAAGTAGATGATTCTTCTAGATCCATCCGTCTGAACCAAAACAAACTCCGTCTGACGTAAGAGGAAAGAGATTTCCTTCTTTTTAAATGTCAGACGGAATGGACATACCAAGTCAATTGAGATTTGCAGATGGATTAACCAATACAATCAGAGACTCCAGGCATTAAATAGATGGACAATCACATCCAGTGCCTAAGCAACGGTCTAAACGACATTTACATATGAAAGTCGATGTTTACTAATTGCTACACACAATCTACGACATTGACAAACGTAAATGCATAGTCAACTACATGGTTTGAGACTCTTACTCGATAGCCAACAAATGACACCAGTTAGTGGATTTTGTTTGGTATGATTGCTCAATCCACGCAGAGATGATGATGTTAACCCTCTTGCTAAGGCTTGATTTCCACCCTGATGGCAATCATTATCATAAAAAAAGGCATGAATAAACCATCATCGCTATGGTGAAGGTGTCATTCGCTCTATAAAAACCCTAGGGAAAGCTTGAAAAAGGAACGCGTGTATAGAGCCACTCGAAAGAATTAGATCCATCCTTATGCATTTCTGATTTAAGCTTCGGAGGGGTGTGCTCAGACCACCTGTTCGGACATTTTTTTGTGCAGGGAAGAAGCCTGTTGACTCCAAAGAAGCTAGACGGACTCAATCTGGTTGGCACTGCGCCAACAATTATTGGTTTATGCATGACAATATTGTTGATTTTTTTTTTCCTAAGACATAAATAGCTCATATCATGTGTCACATAGTAGCATCCCATAGCATTATGTTGATGGGTTGCTTCACACTCATGTTAACAAGACTCACTGTCACACATTACCCATGTCCAAGGTTTTATTTTATACCTTTGAAGTAGCATGCTCGTTGGAACTTATATTCTATCACTATTCTTGGAGAATGTCACAATCTCCCTTTTCCCACTTTAAAGAGTTTTTTAAGCGTTTTCCATTGTGATGATATGTGAAGATATCATAATTGTTTTGACAACAAATAAAATCTCGTACTTGAATTTTTGTCAAGTTAAGCCATCCACAGGTGCTCTACATGCACACGATCGATCTACCACCAATAAGTCACCACCAAACCAATGTTTAACACCCATAGCACTTATTCCCACACACTTATAGGCTTTGCTAAGTCTTTCAAGTAGTCTTCTTTTTCGCATCGTCTTAATTATTATGACATGCCATCCAACCTTACCTTATACGCTCATGGGCGTAAAGTGTCTATGTAATGCCCCAAACTCAATTTAGGGGTAAAATTGTATTTTAAAAATTATTAATTAATTAAAGTAATTTAATAAGGGTAAAAATGTCTTTTCGTATTTTAAACCCTTAGATATAAATTAGATTTTTCCTACTTTCTTTATTTATAAAACCCTTTTACACATAAATAAAAAAGATCAGAGAGTATAGGGCTGAAGATTTGGAAGTTTAGGGTTTGAAGTTCAATTTTTTAGGTAAGATTTTTATTCCTTAAATTAATATTTTATATTCGTTAATTAGTTTTGAACACTTTAGATATTCTTTGGAATATCTCAATTTTGATTAGAGTTCGTTTAGTTAATTTATAGGTAAAAAAGATTAAAAATTTATGAACATAGTTTGATTTATTAATGGAGATTGACAGATTTTGATTACTCAAATGAATAGATATAGAAAAAAAAAAAAAAAAGAGTAACATGATTTTCTGGAATGGTGAAAAGAAAAAAATAATAATAATGTAAATGTATGTCGTGTAGTAGAGGGTTTAAAAAAAAAAAAAAGATGTGTGTGGATGTCCATGAAGGAAGAAACACAATAAGAAAAAAAAGTGTTATTATTATTATAATAATAATGAGTGTAGTTAGTGGCTTGGAGTAATGGTGTTGCACGGTCTTTGAAAGTAATAATAATAATAATAATAATAATAATAATAATAATAATATATAAGGGTGGAATTGTGGTTAAGTGACAGTTGGATTATGGGAATAATAATAATAATAATAATAATAATAGTTTCTTGTATATGTTTTAATTTAATTTAAGTATATAAAGAAATAAATAATGAGGATAAGATTAGGAAAAAAAATGAATTTTACAATAATTTGGAAACTCAATAAATTAATTTATTCTTATTTAGTAAGTTGAAAATAATATTGAGTAGTAATAATATTAGCATGAGAAATTAATTAGGATCTCTAATACTAAATAACATATTTTTAGGATAGTCAAATTTTTACCTTTAGATAATTGTGTATGATATTATGTTAGGTGATGAGTAAATTCGTCAAGCTAAATACTTCAAGTTTTTGAGCGCTTTTTCAAGGTAAGGGAAATTAATGGAGATTTTTATAAAAGAAAATAATTTCTTTTTTATATTATATTTTGAAATGTGTAAAAATATTATTTTTATCTTTATGCATAGATCAAATATGTGTTTTGTATGAAAAATATATTTGAGAATTTTCTTTGTTTATGAAAAATGAAAAATTGAGGAGATATAATATTTTGTTTTGTAAGTTTGAATTAATTAAATAAAGTGTTTTGACTCTGGATTATATGACCCTAGTTAATGGGTTATAATTATTGACATATTCGACCCTAATCAATGGGTTATAATAGTTGATATTATATGACTCTAGTCAACGGACTATAATTGTTGACCTTATGACCCTAGTCAACGGGTTATAATAGTTGACTTATGACCCTAATCAAAGGGTTATAATTGTTGACATTTGGTTTTGTTTACCTTAACTATAACAAATTTGAAATTAGCCACTCATTTGTGAAGTTTCACCTAATTAGGCACCATTTGTTATTTGATAACCAGAGTAAAGATATTTTGAATGGATTTGATTTGGTTTTGATGAGAATTTGTTTTGAAATGGATATGAAAAAGTTTTGCTGAAAAATTTGAATGTATTAGTATTTTGAACTCTAAAGTTTTTATGAAAATAAATATATGTTATATCTCCTATTTGCAAACATGATTAAAAAGGTTTGATTCATGAAATTGTATTGATGTTCCTTATTGAGCTTTGAGCTCATGCCCATTCGTTGATAATTTTTCAAGTACTCTTAGTTCGGGCGAGGAGTGATGACTAGGCTGGGGAATTTTTTTTTGTTAGGATTTTGGTTCAAACTTAATTTTAGACATTGTTTAGATGTTAAAATTTAATTCTTATTTAAATTATTTAAATTTGGAGTTATTTGGATAATAACACTTTGGTTGATGTGTAAGTTTTTAAAGTTAAGAATTGAGGATCATAGAATTTATTTATTTTACTACTCTAAACATGAATTTGGTAATTGGTAAATTTCCAATTACAATATAAATGTTGTGTCATTCCCACTTTGAGCCTTTGGACTTGAAGTGTGAAATGACAGTCATGCCCTTGAAGTGAGTTTTGGGGCGTGACAGTCTACATATGAGATATTTGTTTCATATCATCATAGTCAAGTAATGACACTAAGGTGACGTTTATTTTTTTGACTTAATTCTAAATAGAACTTATTTTTAACTTAATACTAAATAATGCTTAATAATATTAAATATTAAGTTGTTTGTTTTTTTTAATATTTTATTTCTATTAAGTATTAAGCTGTTCGTTTTTTATATACTAAAAACCAATATCTTAATATTTTAATGTATTAAAAAAAATATAATTTAACGTATTTCTGTTCAAAATAATAAAATTGTTATAATAAATAATTTATCATTATCAGTCTTACAAAAAATAATTAATATATTTATTTTTTATATAATTAAAATAAAATATTTAAACTTAATAATATGAATTGGCTTCTTCTATTTGGGAAGGTTTCAAAAACTGAATTATTTTTGGGGCTCTGTAAACTCGTAGATGTACTAAATTCTCAAATTTGATATATTGAGTTAATGGGCTTTTGGACAACTGACTCAACCCAACCCAACCCAACTCAAACTCCGCCTCAAGAATGCACTTTTGGTTCTACTAGGATTTAAATCAAACAGGTTGTAGACATGTGATTAGTTCACCATCTCTTTTAGACATTAGAATCATTTCATCAAACAGGTTGTAGACATTTCCTTAGTTCAACATAAATCCTACGATTAATCAAACAAACAACCAGAGATGATGACAAACAAAACTACAGAATAAAATTTGAAAACATACATATTGTATCCGTAGGATAGAAACCAACACTACTTAGTTGTAGGTTGGGGTGTTGGAGGAGGAACAGCTGCATCGGATGCGTCAACATCAGATGAAACGGCAGTCCACTCGGGCGACAGAGGAGGCAGCGGAGCATACACTGTGGGGCGACGCTTAATATCCCATGATTGGGTTTTACACGGGCGAGTTTTCATGTGGTGAGACGTTGCCTTCTTCTGTGGCCGCGACGAACACTCTATCACCGCCACCCAATCTCGGGGCTGCCTTCTTCACACCAAACGACGCTGCCGTAGAACAATGGTCGGGTTGAAAATCGTATTTGGGGAGGTTTCAAAAACGGGCTTTTTCTATTTAGCCAAAAATTTTAAAAATTCAGTAATAAGTTATTAAAAATTAAAAAAACAAACAACCTAAATTCTAAAAGCAAATTACTTTCAGCAAAAAAAAAAAAAAAAAAACGCCACCTAAGTCTATATGTATAGCAAAATGACTTTAAGTAAACTCATCAAGAGATAATAGTAGCCAATCCAAGAGCACTCCTAATCAGGTCTACATAGTTCATTAGATTGAATCAAGCACATTAGGTGTTGTAAAAGTTGTAACCTTAGATAAGCTCTTAACAAACCTAGAAAAGAGAAAACTTTGTCACTTCTTATTAAATGAAGATGTTTGGCAGAAAAATCTTATCTTAAAAGGATTCCAACCCAATCTTTAAATTCATTCCCTCTTTCACATATATTTGACAAAATCTTCAAAGGGGTACATTGAGGGGAAATTTTAGAAATGGTGTGTGAAAGCAAAATATTGAGGGAGTGGGGGATTCTCTTTTAAGAAAGGAAGGTCTACTAGATAAAGAGTTCAAAAGAAAAAGTAGGTTTATATAATAAAATAAAAATATTGGGAGGCGGAAAGAGAATGTGAAAAGATATCATCAATTTTAAATGAATTATTTGATTTATAGCAAGTGGTCAAATGAAAGAGTATTTGGTAAATGAGTACATCAATAAAAAAGTAAGAAAATTGGTAGGTTGTTTTTTAATTTTTAATTTTTTAATTTATTTTTCTTTTTATAATAATCACTTAAAAATAGATGTTAAGAGTAATTACATCTAAAAAGTAACACAAAAGCACTTTAAGGTTAATTTTTTTTATTAAAATCATTCATAAATAAAAGACGACATGAAATATAGAGCAACTTTGTTGACAAGCAATCTTTTTATTTTATTTTTATATTTTTTTTATATTCTAATTTCTAATTTTTGATTATAATAAAATTATAAGAAATATGGAAAGCATAAGAACATGCTTTCAGGTCTAATAATTAAAGGAAAATTATAAATGACATAATTAACCTTACTTAAAAAGAGCATTTCAAAAGTCATTTAGTATATAAATATTCCTGATTATATATATATAGAAACAATGACATAGGGAGTTAAATGTAATTTCCTCAAACAGTGAACCCACAAGGCGGCAGGATCAAGGGTTAAGATTGAACCCATCGTATCATAATAAACTACGGCCCGTCACACTAGATCACCTGAAGGCCTGAGAAATGAGATCCATCGCCCAGAAGGCTTTCTTCCCTGCCAACACACACGCAAGGGATTATAGAGGAGAAGAGAAGACGCCCAACCCCTCGAAGATCTCGGTCATCTGTCTTCATCTTCCCGATTGTTAGATATAGAAACCCAAGATTTCTAGAGACGAAGGAGAGCAAAATCAGAGGGAGAATGTCTCTGACGTGCGTGAAGATGAGCGAAGATGTGTGGTTGACATGTACGACTCATGCATTGTCTACTGAGACTGAAGAGATCATGGGACTTCTTCTTGGTGATATTGAGGTCTCTCTTCTGATTCTTCGAATCCCAAGTTTTTTGTTTTTTCACTTCTTTGCATAGATATATGTGTTTGTTTCGATTGGTTGGTGGGTTGGGAACTTTAGGTTCTATTTGGTTGCTGGGAAAATTGGAGGGCGGGGAGAACGGGAAAATTTTGGATTTTGGAACTAAGCCCAGCTGTGTCATTAGGCAGAGTTGGGGTGGGTGGGGGGAGCAGGGGGGGCGCGGTGGTGGTATTGGGTTTCGGATAATGGGATGTGCAATGTTGAGAATTTTGATTTTTTGGTTTGGTTTCCTTGGTTTTCTCAGCAGCCAAATGAAGGGTTAGTGTTAGTTGAGATGAAATCTGTTTGTATTTGTGGGTTTTGATTTGGATTGCTTCTTGAAATGGATTCTTCAAATTATTGTTCTCTTTCTGTTTTGATATGGACTTACATTAGATTGGATTGTTGGATGTTGTTCTTTCGAAAAATCAGAAGTGGATGTTTATAATTATTTTCTGTTTGGCTCTCTTTGACTAGTTTTACTTGGGTTTTGTGCATTTCTACGTGAGAATGCGACACAATTTTAGTTGATAGACTTGACTATTGTGCTGAGATGTAGTTGGAATATTTCAAACTTTATGGGCTTGATTGTTTTCTGAATTGGGTTTTTAAGATTTTGGTTCCGTTTCATTTATTTAGTGAAAGTTCGTTTTTTTTCTTTTTTGATAGGAAAACAGAGGTTCCCATAGAAAGTGCCTAACAAAAGGGAGTGCACCTTCTGTACACAGGTGGTATGCAAGAGACACCAAAGAAAGAAGAAGATGCACACCACTCCAATAATAGCGAACCTGTAACCTTTTACCCACAATTTTTTGACTATCAATGAAGCTCAACAATGTTGAATTAGCCAACCCAAGTGGAACCTTAGATTATTTCAAAAGGGACTTAATGAGGTTCTCCTTTCGAATGCTCTGCCTCATTATGAATTTGATCATTGTGCTCTCTACAAATGCACCGAAGTGGGTAAGGGGTGGGGGGGCACTCACGAAACCTTCCTCTTTTTGCTTATCCAAGCCTTGCACCTTCCAGCACAATAGAAGCTCCCTAGTTGACTCTAGAAATACCCACTGCAACCCTGAGATATTCAACAACAACAACTCTTGCCACTGTCTAATGCTATTTAGTGAATAGAGTGTGGTTTACTAATTTCTGACCAATTTTACTAAGGTTGGACCTGTTTGCATTGACCTCCCTGTCCTCATGAGAAGGTCTATTGTTAAGGTTTTTCCCTTTCGCTATCTTCCATGCAAAAAAAGAAAAAGGAAAAAAAGTTTCTTATGGAAGCACAAGTTCCTCAAATGCCATGAACAGAGAACAAAATCATGTCCTCACAACATAAATAGTTATGAAAAGATTTCACCTTAGAACTCCTCTTTTTATCCGCCCTCCACCATTTTTTTTTGATCAATTTTATCCTCCCTCCACCATAAATTGTTCTCATCTGCTGCTTGTAAACCCTCAGAATTAATGATATCAAGAACTGCCCCACTTCCTCTAATTCCCAATTCTAAAATTGCCTTAGAAACTGCAAGGCCTAGTGACTACCACCTCCCTCATCCTCCACCTTCCTCATGTCCTTGACCCTAGTATTTCTGGAGGAAGCTAGACTGAACAGAATTGGAAAGCATCTTTTAGAGGTTGCTCTTTCACTGCTCTGTACCTCAAAAAATTAGTCCTCACCCTGACCACAATAGAAGTCATGGGGTTGAACTCTTCCCACCCAATTTGAATATCTTTATACAACCCCACACCAAAAAGCCTCTCTCAATCTTGTGATCACCACCCCCTCTCGACCTCTCTGAATTTTCCAAAAATGATCCTTCTCCACAAATTGTCATGTTCAGCAGCATATTGCTCAGTAGCACATTGTTCAAAGGGCTCCAGTTTGCTTACTCCTCATTGTCCATACTTTTCGTCCTTGCAAATTGTTGCCATTCAGTAGGTGGATTTTTCTTCCTTCTAGATGATTTCCTCACAAAAACTCTTTTTGGATTTTATCAAGTTTAATCTTCACTTTTTTGGGGATTACAAATAAAGACATAAAATACATTTGGAGGCTTGGAAGGGTGCTCTTGATAAGGGTAAATATCTCCCTCTTAGACAAAGACTACTTCTTCTAAGAGCTTAATCTTCTTTTAAATCTTTCCTTCATTGAATCTCAAATTACACAAGATCTATGAAAAGTAACCAAGGGCAACCATAGGTAAGTCGAAAGAAGACGACTGCCTTACAACCAAACAAATAGGACAAACTCTCTACCCCCACCATCTCATCAAAGTTCTGTTTTGGTTTCAGTGTTTTGTAGGCAAATAAGAATTAAACAAAAAGGTTGCACCAAAGTACACAGAGGGTATAAAAAAGGCACCAAAATGACAGAAATACAAGAGAGAAAGAAAAACAACTCCCTCCCACTAAGTAGTATCCAACCAATCAACAAGGTCTAATACAAGCATAGAGGTAGAATCTCATAACTTCCTAATCCAAAGCCAAAAAGAATTCAGTAGAGAATTGGTCAAGATCTTAAATTTTATTTGTTACTTTTTAGGAAAGGAAGGAAGAGTATGTACAAATGAGGAGGATATATACACCCTATGCTGAAGAAAGAGTGAAAAGTAATAAAAGGCATAAACAGAAAGGCCAACTACCTTTATGGAGTTAGTCGCCTAGGAAAAATCTCCTAAGTAGGTGCTCCCCTCTTAGCTAGAAAATTGACATTACAGTTTTCATTCCCAACATAAGCACAATTACATAGGTTAACAAAGTGAATGATTGCTCTGGATAAATGCCGCTATCTTTAAGAACCTTTTCACCTTGTTTTAGCCCATGAGATAACATTGGAACAACCTACTTCAATAAAAAAGTTAGAGCTTTTCTAGATTTGAATTCCTTAAAGATATGTAAGAAAGCGAGGAACTTAGCTTTAGCGAGTCATTATGAGGCAGGTTTAGATAAGGTGGTCGGGAACAACATTGGAAATATCATTTCAAGACTTACAAGAGAAGGGGATAGGTTGATTCCAATGCCTAAGCTTTGATTTGGGATACTAATGATGATTTAAAAATTCATTTCTCTTGGGATTTATCATGGTAGTGAGAGAGGAGTATTGGGTTGAGTTGTGGAAAGCAATAAGGATTGTTTGATCTTGTGAGAACTAGGAGTCTTTATCTTCTTTATTTGCTTTAGCTAGACCTTTTAATGATTAGGAGGTGGATTGTGTGGGGACATTTCTAGCATGTTTGCATGGGAAGAGGGTGTGTAGGGATGTGACAACTACTATGCTTTGGACGGTGAGAAAGAGTGACAAGTTTATAGTTAAGTCTCTTTACAACGCTTTGGAGCCAAACAATTTCGGGTCTTTTCCAATGAGAGGAATTTGACTTTTGTGGGTATAACTTAGAGTTAGCCTTTTTACGGGGGAGGCAACATGGGGTAAGGTTCTAACCTTAGATCAAATTTAGGGATGAGGATGTTCTTTAGAAAATAGGTGTTACTTTTGCCATTTGCATGAAGAATCCATAGATCACTTGCTTCTCCAATATGAAAAGACAAGGGTTTTATGGGAGTTGCTTTTTGCGCTTTTTAGGGTGTCTTGGGTGCTTCCCTCGTCAGTTAGAAAGATACTTTTGGGGTGACATGGTTCTTTTGTGGGCAAAAAACGCAAGAAGGTTTGGAGTGTAGGCCCCTTATGCATATTTTGAAGGGATTGGAAGGCAAGGAACAAAATTGTGTTTGATGATTAGGTGTTTTCAATCCAAAGGCTAACAAATACTTTTGTTTGTTTTCTTTGGTCAGAGACTAAGTTGTTTATAGATGATTGTCCTTTGAGTTTAGTGAGTTTATTTGATTGGTTGGGCACTTATTAAGGCTCTAATACTTTTGGTAATTTTTTCTCCTATTTAAGCCTTGGTGGCGGTGGGAGGTTTGTTTCTCGTATGCCTTGGGTCTTTTTTTTGGTGACTCTTTTTAATACAATTTGTTTCTTTATCTATATATCTATATATATATATATATATAAAAGTTTCTGTTTTATTTTTTTTTTAGGTTTTTATTTTAATTAGTGGTTGACTTTTTGTCAAGTTTTTGTTTCTTTTAGTGTTCTTATTATATTAGAAAATTTTGTATTTCTTTTAATTTTTAGATAATTTTTCTTTCCTATATCTTTTCCTATTCTTGCAAGGAAGGATCAGGAATTAGAAAAAAGTTTTATTAGGCAAGAGTCAACATCTACTATGCTTCCTTTGAGGGTGTGATTGCCTTGGAACCTTGGTGTGATTGCTTTTGGCTTCTTTCTTCTTTTCCATCCATATTTTATTTTATTTTATTTTAAAAATTTTTCACCTCATTCTATGACCTAAGATAATCCTATAGTGCTGAAAATTTTAATATCTTTCATTGTAAAGTAAAGCTAAGCATGAGACTGTTAGGTGATGAGGACTTGACAAGGTTGAGTGGTCTGATTCTATCTCTTTACCATGTCTTTGCAAATTTGATTTGCTTGGTTTTTTGTTAATATCATGAACAATCCAGCTATTTTGCAAAGTGGGCAGGGACTGTAGAGATGTGAATGTTGAATCCAAAGTTTTTGATATCTGGGATTAATAGAAAGTTGTTTAAATTATTATAATTTATCCGGACTATTATACTCATTACTTGCATATATGAATCTTTTACTGCCTTGGTTACTAAATCTCAGATTGCACAGTTATTCAAATGCTGTGATTGGCTATTTTAGGTTACCAATAACTGTTTGTTTTGTTTTGTTAACCTTGTTTCTTTGTAGTGATGGTTTGATTTAGCTTTGTCAATTTCAGTACTCAAAAAATGGGAGTGTGACTGCACTGATTTGGGGAGCATCACCACAAACGAGGTCTGATCGGCGGAAAGACCGAGTAGAGACCAATCCTGAACAGTTGGCGGCTGCATCAGCTCAGGCTGAGATATCCTTTATATGTTTCCTTTTCAATGCTGATTTAATTTGAAAATTGGCATTTTTACATCCTCTGGACATCCATATTTACTCAATTATTAAGATTTAAGGGACTTTGAGTTTTTGGCAAATAAACTATCTTGAACTTTCCTACAATGCCACTATCATGAGATTAAATTTAATGATGTCTAATTGTCATATCAAACAAAGTGGTTTCATATTTCTTGCAATAGGCACAGTTTTTGTTGTATGACTTGTTTGTCTAGTGAATTTTGGTCTGGTCAATCAATAATATGCAATGTGCTAAATGAACATTAGAGTGATTAGCTCAAACCTTTTATACCAGCAAGGGATTTTTGGATTGGCCATGCAAACCATTCACATGTCCCTAATGAACTGATGGCTGATTGCCTAGGAAAGACTGGTTTTCAGTCCAACAACCAAATCCCCATGGTTAATTTTTATTCTAAGGAAATTGTTATACAGCTGCCAATGGTTCTGATGTGCAATGGTATTTGTGTGTTGCATGTGCATTGCCAATGTGCTGAGCTTGTGTAATTAACTGTATAGCACAGAATGACTGTGGCAACAGGAAAAACTACAAGAGTGATTGGGTGGTACCATTCGCATCCTCATATTACAGTGCTTCCTTCCCATGTTGGTAAGCCTTGACGGGTTACACTTGCTTCCGCCTTCCTTTTTTCCTTTCTGTATGGTTGATTGATTTCATCCTTCTCCTGTTAGCCATTTTGCTGTCTAGTTTTTGGTGGTAAATGTGAATCCTCTGTCTTCTACCAGCTATCATCACTTTCAAATGATCAATAATAAGAAAAAAAAGAAGAAAAGAAACCAAAGACAAACAGAAAGAAGATATGAAACAAATGAGAAAATTAAAACCTCAGTCCCCTTACTGGGCTGCCTATGTGAAAGGTGCAGTAGATATTGCACTTCTACGCCCATTATACAAGATGATAATAAGTGGATAAATCTATCTTTCATTAATTTGTAATAGTAAGTATGATGTTACTTTTGTGGTCTGATTTAATATGAGCTAGATTACCTCCCTATGGAAGCAAATTATCTCTATAAAGTACGACCTTCAAGAGGGGGGATGGTGCTCCAAAGGTGTAAGAAACCGTTATGGGGTGGGGGTTTGGAAGGCCATCAGAAATGGTTGGGAGAACTTTCGAACTCACTCTCGCTTCATCGTAGGGGATGGCATTAGAGTGAAGTTTTGGAAGGACTTGTGGTGTGAAAATCAATCGCTGGAAGATGCTTTCCCCATCTTGTTTAATCTAACCGTCAACAAAGAAGGTTGGGTTGCTGAGGCTTGGGAGGAGGATGGAGTTAGGGGTAGCCGGGGGCTTCGTTTCAATAGACACCTAAATGATTGGGAGGTGGGAGAAGTTGAAAGTTTGTTAAGCAAGCTTCATCCTTTGACTATTAGAAGAGGTGTGGATGACTTGCTCCGGTGGAGAGAGAACAAGAATGGGACCTTTTCAGTCAAGTCTTTTTATAGCTCACTCTCAAGGGGCAGTAGACCTCCCTTCCTAGCTAGAATTATTTGGACGCCTTGGGTTCCAATTAGGGCTAGCTTCTTCGGTTGGGAGGCGGCCTGGAGCAGGCTGCTCACCATTGACCGCTTGAAGAGATTTGGATGGAGCATCCCCAACATATGCTATCTGTGTAAAAATGAGAAGGAAACCACATATCATCTTCTTTTGTTTTGTGAGAAGGCCAGAATATTATGACTTCTGATCTTCTCCCTTTTTGGGGTGCAATGGGTGATGCACTCCTCTGTGAGAAGGAACCTCTTGGGATGACATGGTTCCTTTGTGGGCAAGAAAAGGGAGAAAGCTTGGAGAGCTGCCCCCCTTTGCTTGATGTGGACCATTTAGAAAGAAAGGAATAGGAGGGCCTTCGAAGATGTTGAGAGGAATGACCAAGAAATTAAATCCTTTTTTTTGTATACTTTTGTGAATTGGGCTAGGGTGTATATAGAGGAACACACTTTCTCTTTGATAGATTTTGTAGACTGGTTAGCTACCAAGTAAGGGTTAGGCTTGTTTGCCTTTTTGTCTTTTGCACTTATGTATCCTGGTATACTTCGTGTATACTCTTTCTTTAGCCTCTTTGGCTTTTAATGAATTTTCCTTTACCTATCAAAAAAAATAAAAAAATGAGCTAGATTACCTGATTGATTCCTCCTGTCCTGCAATCTAATTCCTAAATTATGCATTGATTGAGGCACATGAGTTGCTTGGGTTGATTGAGTAAAATGAAATGGAGTCCTTATCTGAACCAATATTGCAACTTGTATGATTTAACTAACAAAAATATTTTGGTTAGCCAATAAAAGCAAAAAATGTGGAAAATTTGAAATTAACTTCATCAGGCAACAAGATAGGATACTATAAATATGTTTCATAAAAAAAAATTGAAATCTAGAGAACAAGCCTACTGTTTTTTTTTTGCTTATTTTTTTTCCTTCCTTTCAATCCTCATTTGCATCATTTGTTACTGGTCTCTAGTGCTGAATTTTATTAGCATTCTTTTATTGATAAGCAAGCAGAAGTATATTAACAATGTCTATCAAAAAGGCACACGAAGTACATGGGTTGTATACAAGGGCATCAAAAGGCCAAAAAAGAAAAAAAAGAGAGAGAGAGAGAGAACAAAGCTGAAACTCCCCTTGTGAAGATCCTAACCAATCAACCCAGTGTACCATCACTCAAGCCCACCCTTGCCCACTCCAAAGATGAACTTTGACAACGAGATTGGATGATAATTGATACATTCATGAAGGAAAGACAAACATAAAGGGTTTTTAGTGCTTGATCTGTTTGTTCCACATCTCCAAAGACCTTCAATTTCTCTCCTTTGAGACAATCCAAAATAAGCATGAGGGGTAGGCTTCCAAGCTTTCTTTCTCTTCTTCCTGAGAAAGGATCTATGCCAAACTAGGGTATCTTTAACCAATGATGACATCACCCAAATTAACCCAAACAAGGAGAAAACTAACTTTCACAAGATTATTCCTTTGGTGCAATTAAGTGAGAGGTGGTCTTCCTCATCTTTGCTCATGAAACATCTATTCACAAGGTCCAACCCTTCTTTTTTAACTGATCCATAATGAAATTCTCACCCTAGTCTGCATTCCATACAAAGAATCTCGTTTTTTGTTTGCACCTAGGATTCCAAACAGCAGTCTTCAGAAAATGATCAGATCTACCCGACAACAAAAAAAAGTAAAGGGATTTAACTGAGAACTTTCTGCACTTTGTTTCCAGCCAGAACACCCTATTCTCCCCAACTCTGCTTACTGCATTCCTCTACAATCTTAAAAGAAATTGCTCGATTTTTTCAATCTCTTAGTCAGGGAGCTATCTTACAAAATAGGGGCTCCAATGTTCCATTTCACCTTACTGCTCCTACACATCCGCTATCTAAGCATCCTTTTGGGTAGCTATAGCAAATAAAGAGGGAAAATAACTACTTAGAGACCACTCACTACACTACCGATTGTTTGAAACCTTTACCCTCTTTCCATCACCTACTATGAAGCTAGATCTACTTTTTAACACATTGCATCCTCTTCAAATTGCCTTTCACAGCCCCTCCCCATAACTATTACTTACATCATAAGAGTGTCAATTCCCTTATTTTTCCCTAAATGTTACTCTTATAAACCATTTCTATGGGGCTTCCCTTTTTGAGGCGAATCTCCAACTCCACTTGCCAAGCAAGGCCATGTTGAGAACAAACGGATTCTTGGTACCAAGACTCTCATTTTTCTTATCCATTCTAACAATTGACCAGTCTATAAGTTGAATTTTTTTCTCAAGAGCTCTCCCCACCCCTTATAGGAAGTCTCTTTCAATCTCCTCTAGTCCTAGTCCCACTCTTCTTGGAATAACGAATGAGGACATGAAGTATTCATAATTAATACATCTCTAGTTTTTTATCAAAAAAGAGGGACATGAAGCAAAGTAGCAAACTAGAAAAAGTACTTTTAACCAAAGTGGATTCCAATTCCTTCAAAATCTCCCGTCTACCACATTCCACATTGTTGCCAATTCATATGGAGACCCAAATATGTAGTGGGGAGCTCCACTACCCTCCAACTTGAGCTAAAGACCAACTCTTCCACTAGATGAGACGCCTCTTCCCCTTAGTGCCTCTCCCTCCCACCTTGAATCCCCCTTCTTGCGTTCCTCAATAGACAACTAAGAGCCTTCGTAGCCAAGGTGAATCCGTAGGGAGAGAGAGGATCCCTTTGCCTTAAAGCCTTTGAGCTCATATTACTTAGGCTTAGAGGGTGGTCCCTTTTCTTGCGTAAAAGCGATCATAATTCAAACTCACCGTGTTTTACAAGGAAGGATTGAACCATGGGAATGAACCTACAGGGCTATTAACTTCTTTGGCCACATCTTCCAACCTTTTCACAATTATGGTTCACTATGCCTTTTAATAATAGAATACCAAATAAAGGGGCTTGAAAGCTTACCTTATTATTCAAATTATACTTACAGTGAAAGAAGGCTACACAATAGGCTAAGCGAAGCGACTAGTTTACTTGCTTGAAAAGGTGGCTAGTTAGGAATTAAATAGAATCATGAGTTGAGTGATGAACCAAAGCAAGGTACTGAAACTAGGAACAATCTTTGCTTGTTAGAGCTGGGCTGTTGAGTGTGTATATATATATATATAAAGCCTTAGGCTTTGGGTATTATGAGTAATGTGGATTTTGAGTTCTAAGTTGGAAATTTACATTATTGGTTCAATTCATTTTATTTTCCTTGGCTGTTCTTGTTTGAAATTTATACTGACTTATTTATAATGTTTTTTGATCTCAACCTATACTATGAGTTTGTTGAATTGATGTTTCAGTTGGTCACTTGAAAAAAAGATTCACTTCTGCCCTCTACCTTCTGCAGATGTACGAACTCAAGCAATGTATCAACTTTTAGATTCTGGGTTCATTGGGCTAATATTTTCCTGTTTTAGTGAAGATGCTCAAAAGGTCTGTGTTAAATGCATATTATTCAGAAATGTTCTTGTAAAAGGTTTGTCAGTCCAGCTAGTTTGAGGCTGTATTTGGCATAATTTCAGGTTGGAAGGATCCAAGTTATAGCCTTCCAGTCCACAGATGGGAAGCAGAGCAACATGTCAAGACCTATTTCTCTTTCCCCTGTACACAGAAGTTCAATTATAGATGTTGAATCATCTTTTAGTTCCTCAGAGAATGCACCTGCAAAATCTGGCCCTGCAAGGGTGGAAAGCTCTGAACAAGACACTGGTGATTCAAGAACAATGGCTTTAGTAAACAAGGTATGGATTTTTCATCCCTGATCCTGAAATTGAACATATTTCTTGATCTTGCCAATGAGGTTCTAAAAACTGCATATGGTTTAGGAAGACTACATTTGTTCTAGATATATGGTGTTACAGATATATTTATGCTGATCATGGCGCCTTGTTGGATGTGTGAGTTTGGAGTGAAGGACTCACCTCTGGGTTACAGTACTTCTGATTGTGTGCACTGCATTTCATCTTATTCCAAATACATATTTTATAGCTTTCTTAATTTCTCATAAGTTTCTCATCATTGATTTCTTTTAGAACTTAAAGCTTGTGTCTTGGGGCAGATGCCTTTTGCTGCCTGTAGTCCTGTGCTGTCTCATGATTTTACCTTTTAGATTAGTGGCAATCTCTGTTTCAGTGGTGCTGCTCCATTTCATGTTGATGAATCTCTCGTGTATTATAACTGATAGATTGAGGGAACTTGGCTACTTAGTATAATTAGAATGATAGTGCTTTCCTGTGCCAACACAAGTGCAACCTCCAAATATTCACAATCAGATAAGTTTCTAAAAGTTAGGTTCTGTAGAAACTTGCATGGGCATGTTTTTTTTTTTTGATAAGCAAGCACAATTCATTAAAGAGGCTAAAAAACCCCAACGTATACAGGACGTATACCAGGCAACAAAGGCCAAAAACAAACAAAAAAACCAAAAAACAAACCACCCCTCAACTGGAGGCAATCCACTCCAGGAAATCTAAAAGGGAATGCGGCTCCACTTCCATATACAATTTAGCCCAACCCCAAATATTACAAACAAAAGAATATTTAAACCTCTGAATTGCTAAGACCCCCCCCCTAAAGGCTAATCTATTCCTTTCCTTCCAAACCATCCAAAAAATGAATAACGGAATGGAATTCCAGAATTTTTTCTTTTTTTTTCCCCACAAAAGAACCCCCCCAACTATATAAAACCTCCTTTACAATATTAGGGAACACCCACTTGACCCCAACTAAGCCCAACACTAAATCCCAAAGCTCTCTAGCCACTGTACAATGAATAAGTAAGTGATCCACGCTTTCTGCTTCGCAAGCACACAAAAAACACCTATTCGGGAGCTGCCAACCTCTTTTTTGGAGCCTATCAAGAGTCAAGATCTTTCCCTAAGTCGCTTCTCACGTGAAAAACATGATTTTAGTTGGGACTCTTCCCACCCAAATCTTGTTTTTCGGAAAGTTGACCTCCATAGACCTATCCAGCCAGCTGTACGCATCTTTCACTCTAAACTGCCCACTTCCCCCTCCTTTCCAAAAAACAGAATCATCCTCCCAAGTTATCCTAACTCCTCTCAACGCTTGGAGCAACTCACCTACCAACTCCACCTCCCAATCATTGAAATCCCTTATAAAACACAAATTCCAGCCTCCTTCCCCAACATTCTGGTCCCACAAGTCTTCAACCTTTGCATTTCTGTTGGCTGCCAAGATATAGAGATGCGGGAACCTTTGGGACAGCGCTGAATCCCCGCACCACACATCAGTCCAGAAGCTGATTTTATTACCTTTCCCCACCTTGAACCCTATTTTGTCCCAGCACCAGCCAACTTCCTTTAAGATCTCCTTCCACACCCCCACACCACACGCACCCACAACCTTTTTGGTCCTCCAACCATAATCCTCCTGACCATACTTAGCTTCCAGCACATGCTTCCAAAGGGCCTCCTTATCCGAAGCGAATCTCCAAGTCCACTTGCCAAGAAGCGCTTTATTCATGATAGTAAACTTCCTTATTCCCAACCCCCCATTCTCCTTATCCCCACACACCACATCCCACTTAACCAGATGAGTTTTCCTCTCCATGAGACCCCCCTCCCCCCCCATAAGAAGTCTCTTTGCAATTTTTCTAATCTTCTAGCCACAGAAATGGGCATACGGAATAACGACATCTGGTATACTGGCATACTACCCATAGTGCTTTTAATTAGAGTGATTCTCCCACCCTTTGAGATATATTGGCTCTTCCAAAGAGCAAGCCTCCTTCTCATTTTCTCTTCTACCCCATCCCATCCATATGCAGCCTTATTAGGCACCCCCAGCGGCAGCCCCAAATACACAGACAGAAGCTGCCCCACCCTACAACCTAACTCCACAGCCATCTCCTCTATCCTTTGCACCTCCCCTACTGGAATAACCTCGCTTTTAGCCAAGTTAATTCTCAACCCGGACGCGGCTTCAAACCAGAACAAGATCTAACTTAAATTCGTTAAGTACTCCTTCTTCGCCTCGCAAAAGATAATAGTGTCATCGGCGAAGAGCAGATGAGCAATGTGGACAGCCTGTCCTCTATCACGCTGAATTTTGCACCCTGAGATGAAACCCCCCTCCATAGCCCTTCTGATTAGGACGCTTAGCACCTCCATCCCCATGACAAAAAGGTAAGGGGACAGGGGATCTCCTTGACGCAGCCCTTTAGAACTCGAAAAGAATCCAGCTGGCGTTCCGTTCACCATAACTGAAAATTTGGCTGTGGAGATACACCACCACATCCACCTCAGCCACTTAGCGCCAAATCCCATTTTTTCCATTACTTTCAAGAGGAATTGCCAATTAATGCTATCATAGGCCTTCTCTATATCTAACTTGCAGATAACCCCCTTGTCCCCCTTCTTATTCCAGTTGTCAATCACTTCATTTGCTATTAGAGAAGCGTCAAGAATCTGCCTACCCTTAACAAACGCGTTCTGATCATGGGAAACTACCTTATCTATAACTTTCTTAAGCCTGTTGGCCAACACCTTTGCCAGCAGCTTATAGAGGCCCCCCAATAGGTTGATGGGCCTGAAATCTCCAAAATCCTCGACCCCTCCTTTTTTAGGAATCAGCACCAGAAAGGTGTTGTTAATACTCTTGAGGAACGTATTCTGGTCATGGAACTCCTTAAATATCTCCAGAATTTCCTCCTTGACGAAATCCCAACAGCATTGCCAAAAGAAAACAGAGAACCCGTCAGGACTTGGGGCTTTATCCCCATTCATTTCCATCAGGGCCGACTGGACTTCACCCTCAGAGAAGGGAGCCTCCAGCATCTCTGCCTCTTGCACACAAATTTGATTAAAAGAAAGACTTCCAATGTCTGCCTTCCACCCCGAACTTTCGGAAAATTGTTGCTTAAAAGCATTTACTACCCCCTCTCTGATTTCCCGCTCCTCTGTCAGTCTGATCCCATTAATTTTAATTCTATCCATGTGATTAACTCTCCTATGGGCAGACGCCATTCGGTGGAAATACCTCATATTCCTATCGCCTGCCTTAAACCAAAGTTCCCTAGACGCCTGCCTCCAGTGAGTTTCTTCCAGATCAACCCACTTGGCATAATCCTCCTTGGCATCCTTCTTACAAGCTAATTCCTCCATTGACAAGCTCCTTTCATCCTCTACTCTGTCCCAATACTCCACTTGCTGAATCGCAGCCTCCTTGTTACTTTCCAGATTACCAAACTCCTCCCTATTCCAAACTTTCAGCTTCTGCTTCAGCTCCTTCAATTTCGCCGATAATCTAAAACTGGCACTTCCCCTTACCTCTATATCCTGCCACCAACTCCGGATTAAATCCTTAAACCCCTCGACTTTGAACCACATATTTTCGAATCTGAAGGGGGCAGACCCTCTCCTCCAACTACCCCCCTCAAGTAATACTGGAAAGTGGTCCGAAATCGGCCTGGGAAGCCTCCGCTGACTCACCCTACTGAACTGATCAAGCCAGCAAGGAGAGACCAGAAATCTATCTAGACGAGCCCTTGACATGTTATTCAGACCCCCAGTCCACGTGAATGCACCCCTTTGCAATTGAAGGTCCACAAGGCCTAGATCATCTACAACTTCCGCAAACCTCCTCATAGCTGAAGTTATTCTCCCTTGCCTGCTTCTCTCACCTTGAGCCAGAGTAATGTTGAAATCACCACCTAGACACCAAGGCCCCTCCCAGATTCCTCTGATTGCCCCTACTTCTTCCCACAACCACTCCCTTTCAAGTCTAGTGAACGGGCCGTAAACCCCCGTAAAAGCCCAAATCACCCCATTCTCCATTGTCCTGAATCTGCAGGATAAAGATAACTGACCCACCTCCCACTCCAGCAACTCCAGAGCTCTTTTATCCTAGCAGATCAGGATACCCCCAGCCGAGCCACACGCATTCAGGACCTTCCAATCTAAAAATCTACCCGTCCCTAAACTTCTCACCACCTTATCAGTCATAATCTGAATTTTTGTCTCCTGGATGCAAAAGAGATCCACCTTCTGCTTCCTAAAAACCGACTTAATAACCTTCCTTTTCGTACTTTTGTTCACCCCCCTTACATTCCAACTTAACAATTTGAGATTCATTAAACAACCACCATCTGCACCCCTTTGCCCTGAATAGGGCCCTTCTTTTTGCCATCCCCCTCATAATTCACTGAGCATTCCAACCTCTTTAGCTTCCTTTCAAACCTTGATTTTTCCAATAATCCTTTACCATGAATCTTTTCCCTTCTTTTCCTGATTTTAGTCAGAAAATTTAAAATCTCCTTCTCCAGCCCATCAGTCAAAAAACCCAGGAAATGGCTAAATCTTGCTAGGCTACTTTCTTGCCAATCCAGGTCCTCTTCCCCCCTTTCATCTTGAATCTCATTCTGTGAAGACCCCCCCTCCTGCTCCCTTGCCGTTGCTAGGGATCCTTTGAATTCAACCAGCTCCCAACAATCACTACCATTCGCCCTAGTACCATCTGCCTCTTGCCCTTGAGAAGCTCTGTCATTTTGGCAGATCTCCCTAAATTCCCCAGAATGGTCAAAGAACTCCCCCTCTGGAGTCCGACCAAGAGTAAGCATAGAAGAAGAAGAAGAATTCCCGGATACCCATAAACCCCCTAAGGATGATAAGGCCTCATACCTCATAACTTCATTCTGGAGGGCACTGTCCACCAACTCCTCGAGTGTATTGGCCTTCTGAGCGATCTCAGTTTCCATCTCCCTTACTCTTAGGAATTCTAACTCGATGTTGGCATCAACAAGCAGCCCAGACTGAGCCAAGGCCTCCAACGGGCCTGAATTAGGCTTGCTCACCTTCGGGCTTGTTCTCTATGGCGGCCCACCTCGCTGTGCCCCCTTCTCCTGTAGCCCGCTCGAAGACGGCCCACTGTACACTCTTTGGTCCATAGATGACCCAGATCGTGGCCCATATCTCTCCTCTAAGACTTTCTCTTTGCCTTTTGGGCCTTTCGGTCTGCCCTTCGGCCCAAGCCCACCACTGCTAACTACTTTTGACGCACCTGATCCAGATATTGGAATTGGGCTAGGCCCCCCGTCCCTCCTAAGGCTAAGGCTCACATTGGATCCATTAGGCCCACTCGGGTTCGACCCCTCATCCGCCCCATCCTCTAACTCCCGGAGCAAAGACCCGAATTGGATCCGGCCCCCCGACAAGACCCTACCCTTCCCATCCGGCTGCCCATCCATCACATCATCTGACCGAAGCAGAGCCTCGAGGCCTGCGCTGCCCCACTCCTCCACTCGCCGGCCAGCGCGTGCGCCTCCGTCGTCCCCTTCCTCACCACCTTCTGCACTCCGACAGTCCTCCGTCTTCTTTCTGATCAATGGCGTTGCTTGGGCATGTTATTTGATTCATTTGCCTGCTTACCCTTTTCTAAACTGCTGTATCTAAAATGGCTCAGCCAATAGGTGTCTTAGCCATTTTAATTTAATGATGTGTATAAAAAACTTATCCAAAAGGAAAAATTTGGACTTGGTTTGAGAATCACACTAGTGCCCCTTTTAACTAGAAGGTGGTTGGACTAGATTAAAGGAGCAACTGCTTGTCCTGTTTGTTTTCACCTTTAACCATTAAATCAAACCATATTAGTGGAAACTTAATATTATTTGGGATCAAAAGCTTGCTTTTCAGTCAATATCACCAACTAGTCCCCATACCAGTTTAGATGTAGCATCAGTGAATGAGTTCCAGTTTTAAGTTTCTGTGCTGTGGCAAGGAAACAGAACACTGTAAATAAACCTTTTTAGTATGATTCTCATCTTCTTTTTTATCCAACATCTGAAGTATCATCTTAGGTATGTGAAACTGAATGTGAAGGTTTTTGGAACGGGAGTTGGCTCCTTTCAGTGAGATATTTCCTCAAAATTCAGATGCTTACTGAAATCTTCAGTATCAAAAGAGGGGTTACATTTTCAACTTAGTAGATCAATATGTAAGGCAATGTAATGGTTAACTATTTGTGAAAATGTTTTCTCAAAATGTTTTCTCAAAATGTTTTTATGCAGAGGAGCATATAATGAGATAATTATTGAATCCCATGCTCCTAAAAAGCTGAGTAGCATTCTTTACACTGGAGATTTGATTAAAATTTAGTATGGGAAGAACAGAAACTCATCTGATAAGCATCAGATTAGTTTTTATACTGTTGTTCCACTGACCAGGACCTTTCAAACATTGGGTTGTGGTTGCTTTTTTATTTTTATCTTTCATTTTTATTTTTTATTTTGGTGCAAGAATGTAATGGTGCCCATTTGAATTCACATCCTGTTTCATATTGAGAGGAAACCAAATCTCATTAGTTTACAATATGTTGTCTATCAAAAAAAGAAAAAGAAAAAAGTTTACAATATGAAATTATGGGTAATATTTTGTTCTCTTGGTGCTTTACTTGTTAGGCTGATAATATTTCCACTTCGGTTTTCATTAATGCTTGTAATTACATATGATTGGCTAGGGTGGGGGAAGATCTTCAGACTTGGGGGGTTTCTTTGCTAATGCTGATGCCAACTATCTAGGGCGAGATAAAATGGGAGGAAACTATCATACCAACAACTCTGAGAATGCCGTTGTTGATGTAGACCCCATGGATATGTCAGAAAGTATGCAAGAAGCAATGCATCGCTCAAATTTGGACATGAGGTATACATGAGTATGTACTTGATCACTTGGTACTTTTTCTTTCTCTATTCAGACTACTTCTATATCTGCTTTTACTGCAAACAAGAAACCGGTGTCCATTTGATCCAGGGGACATAAAGCCTCTCTTCTTAAAGCTGTGAGAGGAAGTTTCTTTATCCAGAAATATCTATTTCTGGATTAGTCTTTTGATGGGGAAGGAATGTTGGAGGCATCCTTTGGCCTTACAGTGCTGGAAAATTAATGATCCTGCATAGCTTTACTTCATGACAAATATTTTCTTAATCATTATTTCTTGTCAATTTTCATCTTTTATCTGTGCATTTACTTATCCAAAAAAATTATTTCTTGTCAATTTTCATCATGGTAGAGGTCTGTGTTTTGCTTTTTGGCTGCACTGTGGAACCTGGCCTTCTCATAACCTTTCACTTGCTGATTTTTTTGCCTCTGCTTGATTGGTTTGACCCCTAAATTTTAATGTTTTCAAACGTATAGTGATGCAGTGGAAACCTGGTGCAACATCTTCATTTTTTTGATAGGTCTGGTGCAACATCTTCATTCTAACTCTAGGTTTCCACTCCCTCTCTAAAGATTTTTCCCAAGGGGTAGAAAAGACATTTTCTGATGCCACTGAGCCACTCTGGACTAGCTTAGTCGTTGAGGTGGTTTGAATTGATCCCTGGTAGGTTCAGTTGCTTGTATCACTTGTCTGATTCTTAAAGCATTGATTTAGGTGTTGGATTTTGCTTATTATCTCTAATCTGAGAAGATGCACTAAACTTTGTCCTTGCAAATCTGAGACTGCCTTATTATTATGTCATGGCTCCAGAAACCTTACCCTCCATTTTCTTTGTTCTTTGTATCTCATGTCGACACTCTGATATGCAAGTTGCAATACTGACCTAAAGCCTTAAAACATGGAACCGCTTCCTAGTTAACCTGTTCTGTCTTTGCTCGTGATTAGTTTTCCTCTTAACTACTTTAAAGCTTTTTCCAAGTGTTTTTTTTTTTCTTTCTATTCCACTGTCCAAAAACTAAAAAACACTACTTTGTTTGGGGACTTTATTATTTTAAAGTCTAGTAGGCTTTCATTTCTATTCCTTTCTTTTGCAAGCCTCAGGTCCTTGACAAACTGTTCAAACCTAGTGGTGCAGCTCTATTTGCAGGCCAGAATTTAGGCCATTCTAATATGTTGGTTTATTATATTTGCAGTGGGGCCCATGGTTATCAGTCTTTGCTTAACCCATCCCACTAGTCACATCTAGTATTCTAGTTAATCAGCCCATGAACTACTATATGCCTGGCTTGGTGAAGTTTTGGACTTGAGTTTTTGTAGTTCTTTTGTTAAACTTCATTAGATGCATGGAACATGATTGACTGAGGATTCTATGAGTACCCTCTGTCATATAGGCTAATGTTGTGAGTGGAAAAATTTCACGAACAGAAGACAATGGATGATGTTTCTTCAGTGGCTTCAGTCCTGCCACTTCTGGTCCTGAACAAGTAATGAATTTCTTTCAAATTGCTTTTCTTGTTAAATATTATTTTTTGATCCCATCATCATGTTTTGATGAATGCTCCCAATGTCCTGTTAATCACTCCTTTTTTTTCTTTTTGATAGGTAAATGGAAATTGTATTAAAAAAGTATACACGATGTATACAAAGCAACAAAAACCATAAGGGGCGAATAAACAAAAAACAAACAACCCTGGGAAACCTAGCCAATCCACAAATTCTAACAATGATATAGATCCATCCCCAATGTATAGTCTAATCCAATCTCAAAACAGATACAAAAAAGAACTTTTAAATGCTTTGTCCAAACTTTCACAATTCTCAAAGGCTCTCCTATTCCTCTTTCACAACATGCGGGCTTTTGGACAGGGCAAGAGAACAGGATCACCTGTCTCTTCTTCTGCTTTGCACATATGCATCTGTTAGGCATCCTCTATCCCCTCTTCCTGAGCTGACCCTGAGTCAATATTTGAGCATCTGTTAATCACTCCTATTTGACAATTTTTAGTCATTGTAGCTGCATGGCCTTCTTCAGTTGATTTTGCAGCAAGTCGCATCCCACTGTATTGACTAATTGGTCCTTTATACATGCTTCAATATAGAAGATTGAAAAAATTATTCCATGCTAGTTTGTAAATTGTATTCTTAAAGTTGAAAGGATACCCTTAAATCTAGGTTAGGGCTGGGATATTTGTGCATGCACACTGAGTTTGGATTAGATTTGGTTGAGTTGTGTTTTTAATGTTCAGTTCCAAGCTAAATTTTACTAAATTTTCTGCATTTTTACCTAATAGATTAACTTTCAAATATTTGATTGGAGGATAGGTGTGCCTGCTATATTTTTCTTCTATCGGTTCACAACTTGTTTGTAAGTTGGGTCCTTATGTCAAGGTTTGAAGTTTTCATGTGATCCTACACTTTGTTAGGAACAAGTCTACATTTGTCAAAATTGGCTTAATAAGTGAAGAGAGAGAGAAAAATAAGCTGTGGGGAAAGAAATGGAAAAGAAAAGCAAAATCCATTACCTATTACAGGTCCCAATTTTTGGGGGGTTTGGATGGGTGGATTGGTAAGCAATCAACCTTTGGATTTGAACGTCTACTTGCATGCTTGACAGCCGGAGAAAGTTCCATGGCATAAAGAATGTTCATAAAAATGCAAGAACTCAAATAAACTGAAGAATATTCAACAGGCAGTTTGAATTAGGCCTTGTCTAGTTCAGCTTTTAACATTTAAGATATTCCAGCTGGTTTGCAAATATAATGTTGCCTTTAACTTTTCCTGTTCCTCCTAAAGGGATATACTGTCAGTTTATGAGAGAGTTTCTTTGGCTAGGACTTGAGGTGGGTGCCTGGGCAATCTGAGTATGGATCATTTATGGCTGGTGGAAATTTCATTGGCTTTATTCGTTTATTGGTTCATTTTTTTTTAAAAGAAAAGAAAAATGAAACATGACTTAGGGTATTTGATCTCCATGGGGAGGTTATGATATTTTCTTTTGTTTATGACAACCACGGATTGTGGGATGTTTGATTGATTACCTTTTTTAGGATCCTGTATTGGTCATTTTTTTTTTTCACATTGTAGATTTATCCTGTAGTCCATACATGCTTTTTATATTTATTTATATTTTTATTTTTACTATCCATTTACAGTATCTTTTCCCATCTAGGATTGCGCCCCCCCCACAAAAAAAAAAGGTTTTTCATTATTATCCACATGCTGTTTTGTATTTGGACAGTGGTGCGGAGTATGTGAGAAAAGAAGTCCCTCTCCTTGTTTTCCCAACCTTGTCTCTTCTCAAGCTCGATTCACCTTTAACTTCTTTTACGGATTTGCAACGTGTGCTATATGAAGAGGAGAGAGCAGCATACAACCAGGCCATTGTACAGAATATGAGGTGATCACCATATACTGACTCTTAGTTAACTTGGACATGTGCTACTTTTTTAATGTTCATATAATAATTTTGGTCATTCTTTCTTTTTTTGTTAATTCTTCTTTTGCTTGTCCTTATTTGCTGCATTACTCAGGGATGGGAAAGTTCATCCACTGGCTTTCATTCATCACACATCCACATATCAGGCTTCCATGTGCAAATTGATGGAGTATTGGTTAGAAGCAAACACTCACCTTGTTTAATGTTTATTTATGCTTAGATATTTGTTTGTACTCACTTTCTTTTGAATTATTTGCAGTTTAAGTCCTGCCATAAATGCCCTCCAGGACCGTTTGAAAGAAAATGAAATACGGGTATGGTACAAAACCAAATATGGAAGACTCTAATGATGGTTTATCGACTTCATAGCAGAGTTTTAAATATCAGCAAAGATAAAAGATATGAAATTTGACTTTAAGCTTGAGTCATTTTGAAATTCCAACTGCCCCTTTATTTAATTTCCAACGTTTTGTTTTCTGTCCTCGATTCTAAACCAAGTTCAAATTGATGTTCTAAGTGGAGAATTGAAACCTTCCCTCACAGTTGTGGTTCTGGCGTATACTTAAAGGGGTTCTACGTTCTACCTTTGAATGACTATTTTCTATGTGGGGCATACTCGATGATCCAACTGTGGTGTGTCCATCCTTTTAATTTGTTGGGGACACAGGAAAATATTTCTGATAAATCATCCTAGTGGTTCTTGATTATAATATCGATTGTTTTTTATGATCTTAACTATTGCAGTAGACTGACCTGCTTGTGTTGAAGCAGCTAGCAATTCTGACTGATGAAGCCAGAACTTTGGAGACTGAGGCCTTCAAAGGAAGCGAGTCAAGCTCTGGATCCCCTCGTAACTTTCAATCTCATGGCATCCGAGGAAGTGCTTCATTTGGTCATAGAGACTTATATCCTGCTGAATCCATTAATTTAAGGAGTGTTGCTGGTCCTGGTAGCCGGAGCAGAAGAGGGTCTTAATTATTCCAAGACAAATCTCTTCTGGACACATTGCTTTAGTGCTGTGTGCTGTTGCACCCTGCCATGGTTATGTTATTTTGTTTTCTGCCTTTTGTATCCTGCAGATGTTGGTGCCATTTTTAAGATTGTATGATATGAGGATGACCTGTTATCTAGTGATTGTAAATGACAACCGACTTAAGTTATTATATTGTACACAAATGGTTTATTAGGATTCCGAATTCAAGTCCTTGTTCATCTTGGGTTCCTGAATTTTCTGTAAGGCTTCAAAGAAATCAAAACTTTGTTTCTTTAATGAAGTTATAGATCATAATCCAAAACAAGTCTGTGCCTGAATTTAGTCTTGAAGGAATCAGGGTTACCGTACGAGTCCTATACTCCTATGCTTTGTAATCACTTCTTGATATATATGGGTATTTATTTCTCTTGATTTCACATGGGCTGAGATTGTCCTTTCAGTATATCTTCTTACAAAAAAAGGAAGAGATTCTGGGTTTGGAGCTTCTTGAACTGGTCCTCTAGAGTATTAAAAACATTATAGAAAGGTCATAAATTAGTAGGAGATAATGCCAAAACTTCTCATCAGGTTTTGGTAGTCTTTGGAGTGTCGATTGCTCCTACGATAAAGGAACAAGAAGCGCACCTAAATGATAGGTTCGTTGCCCTCAGGAAGGGATCTCTTGATGTGGAAGAGTATGGAAGGAAACTCAATTCAGATATGTGACAATCTAGCAGCCATCAACAAACCCGCCTCTAACCTTGATAAAGTTTTTCAATTCAGTAGAGGACTTGAGCTGAAATATCAAGATTTCCAAGTAGCTATGTTGACAATACCTTCGCATTGGAATGGCACATTAGGGTCATGATCAATTTCTATGATGAAAAAAAAAATGTTTATATGGCCAACATGAAATGAAAATTTTGCATTATTAAACCTCAAAGCTTTGAAGAGACAACAAAAAATGAAGATTGAAGGAGAGCAATAGAAAAAAAAAAAAATTGATGTCATTCAGAAAAATTAAACATGGTAGCTAGTTGAAAAGCCAAAAGACAAAGAAATCATTCAGTGCTACTCACAATTACTGGGTATTGATTTCCATGAGACCTTTACTCCAATTCCTCCCTTTGATACTAATGTTAGAATTATTATTGTTGTGGTTGCTCAAAAAGCTTGGTTGTTGTACCAATTGGACATAAATTTTTTATTTTTGAATGGAGAGTTGGAAGAAGAGATTTATGTTAAACAACCTTAAAGCTTTGTTGTTGATGGTGAAGAAAATGAAGTTTATAAATTGAAAAAGGCCTTGTATGGTTTGAAACAAGCTTCTCATGTCTCGTACACTCAAATTGACAACTATTTTATTGAAAATGATTTCAACAAAAGCACTAGTGAGCCAATCCTCTATGTGAAGAGTAGAGTTAATTAAGAGATTCATATTGTTGCTCTTTGTGTTGATTTTATTTTTATTGGAAATAATGATAAGATGGTTGAAAAATTCACAAAGGAAATAATGAAAAAAATATGAAATGAGTAACATGGGATTGTTGCATTATTTTTTGGGAATTGAAGTCTATCAAGAAAAAAAGAGTGATTATTTTCCAAAAGAGGTATGCTAAAGAAAAGATGGTCGATGAAACACACTTTAAAAGCTTAGTCGGAAATCTCCTATATCTCACCACAACAAGACTAGAAATGATGTTTGCAATAATCTTGCTTTCAAGATTCATGCACTCTCCTAGTCATGTACATCTAAGAACAACAAAAATAGTTATGGGATATTTGCAAGGCACATCGAAGCTTGGAACAATATATTTTAGGAATATTGAAATGAAGTTCAATATTAGCTATTATGATAGTGATTGGGGCGAATATGTTGATGACATGAAAAGCACCTTGGGTTATGCATCCTCCCTTGGTTCAAGTTTAATATCTTGGGTCTAAAAAAGAAAGGATTAGTGGTTAATCCTCTACAAAAGTAGAGTATATTTCAACTTAGAAACTTTTCAAATCGTATAGTTGAGAAGAATTTTGAAGGACATTAATGAGAAGGAAAATAAAGCAACAAAGTTACTTCGTAGTAAAGTACCATTTTTTCAAATAAGTTATTATAGATAGTGAGAATCAACTAATGTATTGTAAATTTGTGGAGCAAGTAGTTGATATATATCTTCACTAAACCCTTATCCTTGGAGAAGTTTGGTCACTTTAAAAAGCTTTTGGGAATAGAAGAACATCACATTAGGAGGGAAATTGCTCTGTCATATGTCTATGTTGTGTTTGAGTTACAATTATGTAAAAATCAATTTTTAATTTTTTTTGTTTTGAGTGGATATTATGCTTCCACGTGGACAGATTTACTTGAGTAATTCTCGTCATTTGAATAGTAACATGTAGAAAATTACAAAGCAAAAAAGAATAGAAATATACAAAGAAGGCACTACTCTATTTTGACTCTTCTAGTGTCTCTTCAATACCCATCCTCTATTTTTTGGTTGAAACTACAACCAACACAGTTTAAGATTTTAATTTTTTTAAAAAACTAGTTTTATCACTTTTTGTCGAAATATTTTTAAGTAGCCATGGAGGTTAGATTCATATCAGCAACATTTAACCATTAATTTGTTGTTGGATTTTCTTTATTTGATTGTTATTGTTTTTGGTTTTGTTCATTATATTTAATTACTTATTAATAGTTTGGTTTTTTTTGAAAAGGGGCAAACTTTTTCAATAGTTGGGATTAGGGTATTTAATAAGAACAAGTGGAGAAGAAGAGAAGAAAAAAGAAATACTAAAGAACTATAGAATAAAATGAAGGAAATGACGATAAGCAAATAAGGTTAAAAAGTCAAGATATATTGTCAATATATTCTCGATATTTTGGATGTCTGTGGAGTTTGATATGAAATCTTTGAAGATATATACATATATAGGGAGTACCAATATTTTCAGAAATGACAATAAGTAAACAGGGTTAAAATATCAAGATATATTGTCGATATATTCTCAATATTTTGGATGTCTATGTAGTTTAATATGAAATCTTCGAAAATATATACATAGAGGGAGTACCAATATTTTCAGATTTTTCTTTTTGTATTATTGGGATATTTTCCTATTTCCATCGATTTTTCTATCAGTTAAACAAGATTAACCTAGGTCTTCTAAGTGTAAAAAAACAACATTTATACCACTAGTGCAAACATTCTGTTATTAAATATGATAACCTACATCTTATATATTCTATGTTCATACTTAATTTTATATATATTTTAAAAATAAAATATTAAAATAAATTTTCATAAATTTATTAATTTTAATTATTTATTTTCAAATTCTATTTAATTTATTATTGAAAGCACACAAATCATAAATTAAATACAAAACATGTATAAATTTGTAAATAAAATCATAGATATTTTTAAAAAGAAATGCATATATTGTAAAGTATACAAATATTATAAAGTATATAAATTATCATTTTTATATTAAATTTATTTTCAAATTCTACCTATTATTATAAGTATCATAAACCATATTATTCATGTATTAATTTCTTCGTACATCAATTCTAATATATTTTTTATTAATTTTTAGAAAAATTTTCAACATTTCACATAATAAAAAAATACAAATAAAAATAAAAATGATAACCATTAATGTAAAGCAAAGAGCTTGATTGCTTCACGTAATAAAGTACAAAAAAGTGGGCATCCCAAACATGTTCACAAGACAGAGACTGGTCCTTTCAACTGTTTTCCACTTATGTCTCTCACATTAGCATGTGTTCATCCAACAATTTAAGGCAGGAATTTCCTTCCCTTTCCCATATACCCAACGGAGACAAGAGTGTTCTTGTGGTGCGGCATCATCTCCTTTGGACATTACAGAATATCCTTTATTAAAATATATAGAGGGGATAGCCCAAAGTTGATTTTGTAACCAGAGAGGAGAGAGAGAGAGAGAGAATGAATGAAGGGAGAGAGTTGGTGACAGTGATGGGCATGCATGGAAAGCGATTCCCAAGGAGAATCGAATCAGCCCACTTCTCTTTGTTCTTCTTCTTTACAGTTTGCCTCTTCCCCCTTTACCCTCCCCCAAGAGAATGGACTCCAGATATAGACATATCACCACCATCATCAATATATATTCCTCATACATCCTTTGGTTTTTTTCTCTTTTTTTTGGGTTTTTGAGAGAAAGAGATGAGTGAATATTATTTGGTAGATATTGAATAGGTAGAAAGGGAGAGCAGCCGCAGTGAAGAGAGAAGGAAAAGGAAAAGGAAAAGAAAAGGTAAAGAAAGGAGAAAAAGATGGTCAAATGAAGCCTCGAAGACTTGTATTCCATCATCATCATCATCAGCTTCGCCTATCTTTATTGAAACTCACCATTGCACTAGCCTTGCCCCTTTTTTTCTTCTTTTGAATTCCTCTCTCTCTCTCTCTCTTTCTCTTTTATTTATCTCTGCATGCTTATCATTGTGACAAAAAAGAAAGAAAGATGCTGGCATCTGATGCCCTCTCTCTTAACGAGAGAGGAGCAAAAAAGAAAAAGGGGTTTTAATCGAATGCTACAAATCCATCACTCTAAGCCAATTATTAGCCATGCATGCAGCTCAAACGTCCAGTTCAGTAATGGCTCTTAACACCCACTAGGAATTTGAACCACATTCTTCAAAAGCTTGCACATCCATTATTTTTTTTTCTTATTTTAAATTTTACTTTATTTATTTGAACAATGGGCTATATCTTTTGGAAAAAGGTTTGGATGAATGCCATTATGGTGAAATTTTTTGAGAGAACTTGGAAAATTTGTGATCAAGTGTTAGGGTTTTATCCCAAATATTGGCTCACTAAGAACTTAAAATCAGTAGTATGATGTAATATTACAACCTTATTTTATGAGATTTTGGTCAATTGATGGTTTAACATATATAGATATTAAAGAGATGGTCCTAAATGTTTTTTTTTTTTTTTTTTTTAAAGAATAAGCCTCTTGGAAAATACCCAACATCAATCTCATATTGGAGCCTGAACCACACCATATACTTTGTTCCATTTTCTTTCCTCTTTCTTGTTTGCTTTTCAGTGTTGCCATAAAAGAAATTTATACATTGATATCAACACCTTCTTTACTTTTAATTACAAACAAATTTTGCAAATGGCTATTATATATTGAAAAAGAAATGCAATAGGGAAATATTTCAAGCAACCATATAAACATTCAAAGTTCTGATCTGTTCTGTGAAAATTAGGGGTTTCTCCAATTCCATTTGACTTATCCCATAATTTGCAGCTTAAGTACCAAAAAGGGAATATTCAAAATTGAAAAGCACCAGCAATTTTTCCCAAATGACAGTCAAAACATTGATTCGATCTCAAAGTAAAAAATTGAAAGAGACATGATTGTTCATGAAAACAATTGAAGCTATAAGAAGTGGGCCAGTTTAGGGTTTTCTTTTATGTTTTGAATATCCTTTCCAATGTGAGAAATAGTGATTTTGGTATATCCTCCTTGTCCAATCAATGGTTTACATGGAGGCAACCTGTACTACATTGTGCTCCTGGGAACTGGCCAACTTGGCCAATGGGGGCCCTAGATGTTTTTTGGTCAAAGGGTCTTTCTAGGGTTCATGGCTCACTTGGTTGAATAGATTTTAGATGAGGGTTGTTGTGACAATAGGCTACAAGATCTCCTGTTTTCTTTATGTGGGGTCCTGAAAAGTTAACCTAGCCAGCCATAACCAGGCTGAACATTGCTGCTTTGGCTCCACTGACCCCAACCGGGTTTTGACCCTCAAACTAGAATTTAACATGAATATTCTCATAAGAAGTACGAAATACTTTGAATCGACCAATCACATATTTGTTTTTTTGTGTTCTAACCCACCAATTTCTGAGTCTAAATTGTTGAACTTCAATGAAAAAAAATCATTTTGCAGAAATTCTTTTCATTATTGAATCAAGTTTGTTTTGGCTGAGTTTCATTCTTCAAGCATATATATCATCAAATTCTTCTCAACTTTCAAATATGAGAAGGGTAAATCCGAATACACTTGCTGCATATTACACATCCTTCATGCCTTTTATATACTGTGGGAAAATTTGGGACTTGGAAATCAAAATTAATTGAAGATGCATGCACCAAAGTTAAAGGCAGAAATAAGCCTACCTTTTAGCATTATAACTTTGAAATTGAACAGTATGTTTGCTGAACTGGTAATTTAAAGGACATGATATTAATAGCATAAATATTGACAATCAAGCTGCAGAAAAAGAAATGAAATTGGAACTCCAACACCCAAATAAAAAGAAAAAGACAAAGAAAAATATACAGACAAACAAAAAGAAGAAACAAGAAAAAAGCAAATAGCCAAGCATAATGGGAGAAAATAATGTAAAAGTGTGTATGTGCATGCCCTTCTCACGTCTACAAACACTCAAAGAAGCAGCTCTGCATCAAAAGAATTTATTCAAAATTTCAAAATTTCTGTCTGTGGAATCAAAGCTCCAATTTTCTTTTGTCTCTTTTTCTTCCTTTAGATTTTCTCTGATTCCATTTATCAAGGTTTCCAGGTTAAGAACACGAAAAAGTACATACACGGCCCTCCATTTATTCCCTTTTTCTGTGGTCTGGAATTGTATATAAACACCCCCACCTCTCACAATATTCCTCAGCAATATCTCTTGTCTTCTTCCATCTCTGCACAGTTATCCTGATATTTCCTTGGGTATGTTCTTTCAAATCCTTTATTGTCCTCTTCTTCATTGCTTCCAATCACTTCTATGGCTTGCGGCTCCTTTTTCCGGTGAACCCTTTTCACCGGAGTAAGGGATGGAGTCCATTTACTAAAATATCTTGGCAAGGGGAGAATCAATTTTGAGGAGGCCACTCCCCCAAATTTTAGCTCATACCATATCACTCGTAAAGGGTTTTATAGTCTTTCCTCTGAAGAAGGATTGCTTTGGAAATGATAGGGCTGCCCTCTAAACTATGATGTGGCACATTATGATACAATTATAGTTGTAATCTATGCACAAAATTTATTATTATTACTTGTCTTTTTACTCATCATAGATATTAGCACTAAAACCTTAGGGTTTAATGCAGAAAACATGAGCAGGCCAGGAGATTGGAACTGCAGGTCATGCCAGCACATGAACTTCCAAAGGCGCGATTCCTGCCAACGCTGCGGTGACCCAAAATCGGGTGGGGGTGACTTTGGAAGCTTTGGTGGGAGGGGTGGATCCTCCTTTGGGTTCACGGGCTCGGATGTCCGCCCAGGGGACTGGTACTGCAATGCAGGCAACTGTGGAGCTCACAACTTTGCTAGCCGCTCTAACTGCTTCAAGTGTGGTGCATTCAAGGATGAGTCTGCTGGGGGCTACGATTCCGACATGTCACGCTCCCGAGGTTTCGGGTTCGGCGGTGGCAGCGGCCGGTCTGGGTGGAAATCCGGTGATTGGATATGCAGCAGGTGAAGTTACTGATGAATTTTGAATATTTTTTTTTTCTGAGTTACAGAAACGGGCTTTGTTAAAACACAATTGTGCTTTTGTTTTGGCTCATTCTTCTTTGGAAAGGAATGAAATGCTTTCTTTAGACTGCATCTTCATTTCTTTTATACTTTGATTGATTCATGTTTCTTTGACTGCTTTTCCATGTTAAGTCTCTGGCTTTTATTGGAGAATAAAAAGATGGATTCTCTGCAAAACTTTGTAGTTAAGTACAATTTAATTTGGGCAGGTCTGGATGCAATGAGCACAACTTTGCTAGCAGAATGGAATGTTTCAGATGCAATGCCCCGAGGGACTTGAGTAACAAAACTTCATACTAGACATATATCTTCCATTTTTGGGTATGAGTATTAACACGTTGTCATCTTCATCTTCTGTTAAAGCTGTAATAATCTTGTTATGGTGAAGTTATTTATAGGTGGTCTTTTCTTGCAGGTACTGCAGCCAGCCAAGAGAGACCAAATCATAGAATATCTATTAATCCTTGTGTTGTTATTAATTTCTTTGCTTTGGGTGCTAGGTTCTTAAGGTGAAACATGGCTGAAACCCAATGTGGCAATGTTCCCATAAAAGCTATAGCCCTCATGATCAGCATATTTTGTTAGGTTTCCCTACAAGAAATATAGCTATGTAGTTCTGGTGTTTTTGAGTTAATTATCTACTACCATTGTCTTTTGTGTTAAGAGAGTTCATTATTTTATTGTATGGGACATGCTTTTCTTAATTAAAATGGAGATCTCTCTCTCTCTCCCTCTCTCTCTCATGGAGTGGTCCAAGGAATGTTTTTACAATGCTTCTAGGAATTCTTGAACAAAAAAATCAGAGTTAAACATAATGAAAAGCTCACAAAGGGGCCACCATAGGAGCTATTGGGGGGTTCAACATACATATATGCAACAGAAATAATTAGGTCAAGATTCAAGGAATATCTATGAGTAGTACTTTACTTTTGAGGAGAGTTGCTTTAAGCCAAAGAATCATTATATATGAGTTTCCACTATGCTCCTATTCTACAAAAAGAAAGTACTTATTAAGATAATAATAGACTGCTACACTGTAAAGTATATGGTGCATGCAGTATCAAATTTAAAGCAGTGAAATCCACCTTTTCCTCTTTGCCCCTTCATTCAATTAAAAACACTTTCAATATGATTCCAACCTCTCCAGACCAGTTTAATTAACCATCTCTTATGTTAGTCAAACCTATGTTTGACAGTTGAATCATATCACATAAACTAAGAAGATATATAATGCCCCTATATTGAGTCAATATACACTACTCATTTGATTACAAATTGACAAATTCTCATAGGTTTTGTTTAAGGCACCATGTGCATATCTCCTCCCATGCTAGCTTCCAATTAGTATAATGTATATTCTACTTAATTAATATGTGACATTTTGATCAAGGTTATTTGGGAAATTTAGGCTATATTTGGTAGCTGCTCTCAAAAACAGTTTTTTGTTTTTGAAAATATAAAAACATGTTTGGTCTTCAAAATAAGTGTTTTCTGATAACATATTTTAATTGTTTAAAATTATTTTCACTTATTTTTTGAGAATTGATTTAAAAAATAACTTTACAAATGTAAAGAATGATTAAAAATAAAGTAATTGATTGAAAATGTTCAAAGTTTTCAAACAAATTTTTATCATAGAAAACATTAAGAACAATTTGATATTTTCTAAAACAAAAAGAAAAAAAGAAAATATATTTGACAACCAAAAACTATTTTTTATTTTTAGTTTTTAAAAATAGAAAATAAGATGTTTTTAAAGAATGTTTTTTTTAATTGTTTTATCTTGTTTTCACTTATTTTTTAGGGTTGTTTTAGAAAATAGTTATATAAACATATAAAATGATTAAAAATAAAGTAATAAATATATAAATTGTTTTTAAAACATATTTAAAAATATTAAAAAGTTGTTAAAAATATTACAGGTTCCAAACAGATTTTTGTTTTACAAAGAACTGATTTCAAAAACTGTTACCAAACAGGTTCTAAAAGAATTGTTTTGAAAACTATTTTCAAAAATTGTTTTCTATGAAAATGTTTACAAACAAACCCTTAACATGTACATTACATAACAATTGACAATTAATAAGATTAGCTTCTCTCTAGCTGCCATGAGAAACTAGCAAGGCAGAAGGGATAAAAGAAAAGAAAAGAAAAGAAAAGAAAACTACTAATGGCGAAATCTGAAGAAGCTGAAAGAGTACATGGTTTTGATTAAAGCTAAGCTGGTATAAAATATTATAAACATATTTAAAAGACAATTAATCCAGGCTAGATTCACTTTCATTGACCTCGTGCATAGCCAGGTAGCTTTAAAAAGTGGATGTATACTGGGATTCAAAAGTAACTGTGTGTTCATCAATGTCTGCTCCTCCACTCCATTATACTCGGCTGCTTTAAGCATGATTCTTGTCTTCCCTATAGGTTCATCCTTTTTATATGTCACTTCAAATTACCTCCTCTTGATGTCACCCCTGATTCTATTCCAGTAAACTAGTTTATGTAATGATCGTTTGGGCCCCAGTATGTTGGCTTACAGTGCTCTACAGAATCTTATCCCTTGAAATTAATTAAAGCAAACTACTTCACGGGTACCTTCTTTGTAGTGTTATGCATCCACCCCACCTAAAAAGTGAAAACAGGTGCGTTTGGCAGGCAGGAAAGTGATTAATATTCTGGGTATTCTCAACAACTGTAGTGGGAAAATCCTTAGGTGGTCTGAATTTGACTTAAATCTCAATACATGATTTTTTTAATTTTTTATTATTACTATTTGAATTTTGAATACTATATTTAAGTGTTAAGTTGTTTTTTTTTTTAATTAAGATGAAAGTTTCATTAAGATAAATTTGTAGTGTACGATTTATTGAATCCATTTAAATTTATTAAATTTATATATTTAAAAATTATTATTAATATGATATAGCTAAAAAATAAATACATAAACTCATTGAAGTAAATTTTGATACATTGTAAAGATTAAAAATATTTTATGATTAAAAATAAATAAATTCTATCAAGTGTAAAATTAAAAGTTTAATTATCCCCTATCTTACAATATATCATAATTTAAAATTAAAACTTGAAAATAATTAATTTTAGAAACAATAATTTATAAATTCAAAACTAAATTGTTTATAATTATATAAGAGTTAGAAGTGTCTTTAATGGGCCCTTTGTGTTAACTCAGCCCAAATTTAATTCAAGCCGATCATTAAAGGGGGCCGTAGAGATTGTATGTGTTATATGAGTGATAAATGTGTCATCTTTGGATTGAGACATTGTAAAATGATCATTAAATTATTAAATGGTTGGGCTTGATTTAAATAAATTATTCTGTCACCGAAAAATTTAATGTAAGTAAAGTTAATTAAAATATGCAAAGATAAAATAATTTACTTAAAAATACACAAATGTTTTAATATGATTTGGTCCAACGTACCATTCATTGATGAGAAACAACGATTTTATTATATCATAAAAAATATTACAAATAATAAAAATAAATATAACTATTAGATTCTTTTTATAAGTGAGACGAGTTTAAAATTTAAATAAACTGGTTTAGAATGAGTTTGAGATTTTTTTAAAAGCGTGGGATGGATTAGAGGCGGGTTTAGATATTGTCTTGTCCAGCCCTACCCCTCTACGATTATATTTTAAATTTAAAAATTAATTTAATTTAATTTTTATTTTCTTATTTTTAATATGTAATAATAATAATAATAATAATAAAGTACTTTTAAAATGAGTTATAAAAAATTATAATATTTTAATTATTTATAAAATATATTTATTTTAACAAAATTTAAAAAATTAAATAATTTTTTTAAAAAATTCAAAAAAAAATAATTCAAAAAAAAAAAATTAAATGGGGCGAGCTAGGCGAATATGAGTATTTCTCATGTCTGTCCTATCTCACCATATTTAATTTTTTTTAATGGGATGAGGACGGTAAACATTTTGAATAAATAGACATGTTGGTATGAAAGCGACCTGTCCCGACTTTACCCTATTGTCATCCCTAATTATGAACACTCTCACTCCATCGGGTATTTCTCATTTTTTTTTCTCATATCTTTATTCATAGTTTTTATAAACTCATTTCGATCTTATAACTTTTTTTTCTCGTAATCTAAACAAATTTATAAATATATTTTTAATAATTTTCCTTATTCTAAAATGATATAAACATAAAAACTATTTGATATAAATTTGACACACTTTTCAGCATAAATTTTTAATATTTTCTACGTCAATTTATGCATCCCTACACGAGACAACTCATTGTTACCTCGAGTCCTGCTCGCTTCAAAGAGGTTGACAAGCGATTTTTTCACATAAAAACATGAGTTGTATATGAGCATTGAGTGGTGTAAGAGGCATTTTCTGTAGTGAGAATTTTCAAAATTAAGTGATCTACCGTGTAGTAATTGGATGAACCAATCCAAATAAAGAGACATTTTTTGGAATTTTTTATTTTCTCATTTTCCTTAGCCAGGAAAAGCCACTATTGATGGATCCATGAATGAATGTGTGATCAATGGAAGATCATGGTTTGGAAATTTGGGAATTTCTACATGATAATTTACTCGCAGCCTTATAAAATTATAGGCAAAAAGATTTTATGTAGTCGTGTTTAATAATTATTTTTTTTAAAAAAAATTATTCTTTGAAAAATAAATTTTATACATAAAATATATCTATAAAGGTGCTACTTCATGAAATTTGAAACCAATAATAACTTAATGTATATACATTAAATCTTAGGGATGTGAATGAAATTAACTTATTTTTAGAAAATTTATTCTTCATTCCCCCGTTTGACCTAATTTAGATATGTTATATTATGTTAGTTGTTGATGCTGGATCAATCGAGAATGGTATTTCTCCTCGTTTCAACAATGAAAGGTTGGTTGTGGTGACTGGAGACACACCCTCCGAAGTCTAAGTCAATTCCTAGAGAAAGCAAGAAGAACTACTTTTTTAACCACAGTAAGGAGAGTCTTCCCTATTGCCTCCCCTTTCGTTGTAGTTGTAGGAGGGTTTTTATAGTGTTTGGAGCGAGGTCACATCTATGATGAACATCTTGACTTTCACAATCATGATGGTAGCATAGTATGTGGCAGGGTAATTATGACCACTTAGGCGGCGGACAAAGGCTGTCAGCGAGGATGTCATGATGGTCTGCCTATCATCTCGCCCTGCAGAAGGTATGGTGCGCAAATGGCAATACGCCTGCAAAGGCAGGGTGACGTCCCCTCACTCCTACTCCTGATGAAGGGGAATGATTGTTTCTTGGAGTGTGCGGATTTAAAGAAGCACAATGTTGCTCGCTGTTGGTATATATATAGGCCGGATAAGGTTCTCCGGGTTTGATTATGATCGTCCAGATAGAAATAGGAGGAGGCCACGTGGGTCAGGAGTGGATTGCCATGTGGGGGAAGTCCCCACATTAGTATGGTGATTCTATATGAGTGAATAAGGCTTCCTCTTCATGGAAACCTTTAGGGCTAAGGCCTTGTTGGGTGGTCCGATGGTCTAGTCATACGATGCCCATGCCCTTAATTATGATCCAAGTTAGGCATGTAATTTGGGCAAGTTAACCCGATTACTTTTAAAAGGATTTTCATAAGTGATTTTTGCACTTGAGTTAGACTTAGTCGAGTATTTTTGAGCTCAACTTAGCTTCGACTTGGCCTAAGGGTTAGGACAGCACACAAGCCTGAATAGAACATAATTTAAGATTTTATAATATTTATAATTTATATTTTTAGATATCTTAATATTTTGTTTATATCCTTTCAAATATTCTAAAAGAAAAAAATATTAAATTTATTAATTTAGTTATATCATTTATTATTTTTTCAAAAAGACAAATATATGCCGTTATTATTTAAATTTTAGTAAACATATAAAAGATATTAAAATGATCATTACATGTGGGTTCAACTTAAATCAACTTAAATTTAATTGAGACTTAACCCAAACTTGAAAAAATTAAATGGAGTAAGCTTTGATTGTGCGTCTTGAATTAGAGGTTAGGTTGATTAGAAATTTAGGATTAGGGTTAGCATTAAATGTTTAATAATTCAGGTTGGATTTGGGTTAGGTACAAACCCAACCCAAACTGCCTGAGTTGCAACCCTAATCACAGTTAATCTGGCCAGGCCAGATGCCAACCTACTCTAGAGAAGCACTGCAGGCATGATCCCTTCTCTCATGGCAGATGACCAGCACATTTGGTTTGGGCCTTATTGGGCTGTTTCTTGCCAAGCGTGACTGATATGACCCACAAGCTCGTTGTCCACTGTGGTCCAGAACGATTAACTCACCTGGGTTGGGCCCAGTTATATCCGACCCAATTGGGTTGGGGTCTAACCGTCTAAGTAAGTAAAATGAAAATGGGGCAAAGGAAAAAAATTTAAAAGAAAAAATAGAAGGGAAGAAAAGTGGAGAATACTATGGAATATCTATACTTACTACCTATAAAAGTACGAGGTTTTTCACCTTTTTATTTCCAAAAATACCCTTATTAATACTAATATTAACCTTAGGGGAAATTTAATTTTGTCATCTTCAATTTCTAATCCATCGTTCCATTAGGGCTTTAATTTAGGGTTTTATTTGCTTAATGTAATGGAAAACTATAATGTTGATAACTTGATTTTGATTTCATAATCGAATTGAAAATGTCCTCACAAACTTATAAGTATAACTGGAAATATTCAAAATAATGAAAATTTAATCTTTTAACTTGATTTTGATTTCATATTCGGATTGAAACTGACCTAACAAACCTATAAAAATGATTGGAAATACTCCTAAAACTGCTCTCAATATAATTGAAAATTTAATCGTTTCATTTGCCTTCAATGTTTACTCAACCATTTCAATCAGGATTTAATTGCTTATTGTAATTTAATGTAATAGAAATATTTATGCTCATAACGATTTGGATTTCATATTTAGATTCTATCTTGAAACTGCCTCAAGGAAATGTGAGAGAAGAGTCTGTTTTTTCATCTGAACTCAACAGGTTGGAATGATTTCAAACATTATCAAAGGCTAATGAGGCAGACTACTACTCTTAAACATCGAAGTCGATGAGGCCTCACCATAGATGGTAACATCATCTATTGAAACATTGGTTTTCAGGTGCCTAATCATGCATCCTGTTTGATGGAGCATCGTCCATGATCCATCAATTTGATGTTTATTGGTCTCAACCATGGATTCTAGTTTATTTACAATATTTATGGAGAAGAGTCTGATTTATTTACAATATTTATGGAAAGAAGTTTGGTTTTAGTAGGAAAGAAGTTCTAGAGTGTTTTCTGGATTCAGAATAAAGACGAAGAACAGTTAGGGTCCATTTGAAACTCTCATACAATTTTTTTTTCTTAGTAACAAATTTGAAGTATTTTAAATTATATTTGAGTGTGTTTTGAGAAAATAAGTAAAATCTATTTAATAAATACAATAAGATCTATTTAATATTTATATTTATCATTAATTGTTTTCTTCAAAAAAAAAAAAAAGACAAAATTTGGAGTGTTATGTTCCTTATTCCATTTGTCTTCAAAGAAGATAGTCCAAGTAAGTCAACCGGTTGATAGAGAAAATGAAACGGAAAAAAAAAATAAAATTTGGGATTATTTTCGTATTACCATTTTATTTGTTTGTTTTGAAAGAAAAAAAAATCAAAAGAACAAAATGGTTGGATTATGTTCTATTTTGGTGTAGAACTTGTGAAGATAAGTAGTCCTTCAATTGATGCTGAAATTGCACTGGCACATTGTTTGCTCCATAGGGAAAGCATGATTTTTGCGCATCAACATAAAACAATTGAAGTATTTGTATCGACTGCTTTTGTGTATTACTAGTTTCCTCTTTTCTTTAATGGCTAACATGCTTCAACCATTATTATGTCTTATTTTCCTTTTATTCATAACCTTTAAATTGCATTATCAGCAAGCAAACAAAATATTAAGTTTTTGATATAAAATTTATCAAAATGATGAAAATTTTTCTATTGAGATTTGATTTCTTTTGATTTTTTTTTTTAAAAATATTTTGAGAACAAAACTTATTTTTCATTTATATTTATTTGTTTTTGATTGAATAATTTGATCTATCATATATATATTTTTTTATATGAAATTATTTAATTTAATCTGGATGGTATTTTCTATTTTTTTTTTATAAAAAATAATGCCTTTTAAAATCAAATTAAAAACAAAAAATAATAATATAAAATATACAGTGGTTTTTAAAAACGAATTAAAAATATAATTTAAAAAAAATATTTTTTAACAAATTAATATGAGTCAATAATTTTTCTATAAGAGTTTTTAATTTAAATATATATATTTTTTATTTTTTAACAAGAAAATTTATGTAAATGAGATATTATTATTTTTTATTTACTCATAACTTTGTTTAGTTGCCCCCTCATAATTTGCGGATCACCCTTTATTTTTTAAGTTTCCTATTAATTGTAATCCATTTTTTTTTACTTCATTTTATTTTCATTACTTTTTCCTTTCTCTCTTCATTATTTAACTAATATCAATTCTTTAATTTTCATGAAACCTTCAATTTTAGTTCATTAATAAATATTAATTTTGATTTATTGAATAAAAATGAAGGGAAAAAAAATGCCAATAATCGTTTAATGTTATATTAATAATTAAAATGTAATATTGATGTCTCCTACATACACAATGTCTTGTCTTTCAAAATCTTCATCTCACATATATAATCCAAAGTTCAACAATTATATTGCTTTTAAAAGTGTTGGCCGAAACAAATAAAGACAATAAGGATGAGATATATGATGAAGAGTGAACATTGGGGGATTGAATCCTATAAAAGGATAAAAGGTGTGATTGGCAGCATAATGAAGAAGATGAAGGTTCCTATTATTGTTGTCAATATAACACAAATGTTAGACTAACAAGTCTTGATTCCTCTATATCATTTTTTATTTTATTTATATCTACTTAATTTGAACTATGCTTTTATGAAATGTGTGCCTTCAAATTTTCTATGTAATTCATTCATCAAGAGATGTATCGACTCCCAAACACAAGGCCCGATACATTTGTTCAATGTTTTTACATTTCTAATATTTCTATGGGTTGTTATGCTTTGTCTTTCTATTAATCCAATTTTATAACTTTTACTTACATGTTTTCCCATTTCACAATTGTATTACAATCTATCTGGTTGTATTGTCTTTGTTACATTTTTGTTTTGTTTTCAGTAATAAGAAATTGAAGGAAAGACAACAAGAAGAGAATTTTGTGGCTTTTGTTCTCAATTATAGTTAACCTAATACATATTGAATACATTATTAAGAGTGGCTTGCCTAATTTCACGTCATATGGAAATTCAATTTAAACTTTTCATATCAAAATTTCAATGTTTTCAAAAGGAAAAAGAGTAATTGACCCTGCCTTATTAAATATGAGATTTTTTTTCCCTTTTTAATAGGCACAAATTATACATTAAAAGGTTCTCAAACATAAGATACAAGTTTTTAATCTTAAACCAAGATTGTTGAATGGAGTTTCCAAATCTCCAATACTCAATTTATTTATTGAAATTGAAAAATTGGTATCTAAAAAAAGTATTCAAAGTCTTTAGAAATGGATGGTAGGAAGAAATATGATGAATACTAACATGTTAAATGAGGTTATATCCATAAAATAAAACAAAATTTTTGTATGCCTCTTACTCAAATTCCAACAAAATGGAAATTATAAGAATATTAATTTTACATTATAAGTATGCTAATGCCTCTTACTCAAATTCCAAAAAAATAGAAATTATAAGTATTAATTTTACATTATAAGTATGCTAATTTTATATTTTAACGTATATAATTATAGATTATATAACTATTGTAAAGTATACAAATTTTTTAATAATAATTTCAACAATTCTTATATATATAAATTTTTTTTTTGGTCATTCTTATAAAATAGGAAATCCCTTGTTTAAACCAAGATATTATATCATATTCCATATTTGGTAATCGGATAGATATGATAAGTTATCTTATCAATTATCTTATCTCATGTTAAACCAAATATATGATGATAGGATAAATGGTGAGATATATTATCCATTTTTTTTTCTTTTTTCTTTTTATCTCTTTTGCATGAGATATGTTAATCGCATGCTAAGATAGATAAATATCTCATGTATCAAATATTTATTTTTCAACAATTTTTATTTTTTTATTTTTTAATATACTCATTTTATAAAATAATCTTTTTTTTTATTATAAATTAAATTTATGATTAAAAAAGAAAAACTTAAAAAATAATAGTAATGTATGATATATAAAAATTATTTTTATATATTAAATAATATAATATAAAAAATTTTATTTGTAAAATTCATATATTTTAATCATGAATATTGTTAAATATAACAAAAAAAAAAAATCCATTTTTTCAAATAGAAAACATTTGAATGCGATATAATTTTTATTTTAAACATTGAAAATAATATTATTTCATATTATTTTTTATTCATTTCAAAAATTAAATATCAATATAAAAACGAGATAAGATACCTTAAAATATCTCATTATAAATCATATCCTATCATATTTTATCCCACCAACCAAACACATCCTAAACCCTAAACCCTAAACCCTAAACCCTAAACCCTAAACTCTAAAACCCTAAACCCCTAAACCCAAAACCCTAAACCCCTAAACCTCTAAACCTAAACCCCAAACCCTAAACTCTAAACGTTAAACTCCAAACCCCAAACCTTAAACCCTAAACCCTAAACCCTAAACCCCAAACCCCAAACCCTAAACCCTAAACCCTAAACCCCAAACCCTAAACCCTAAACCTTAAACCCCAAACCCTAAAACCCTAAAACCCTAAAACCCTAAAACCCTAAATCCTAAATCCCAAACCTTAAATTGTAAACCCCAAACCATAAAACCCTAAACCGTAAACCCTAAATCAAAAAACCCAAAACCTCAAACCCTAATGACTAAACTTCTCTATTGTACCAAAATACTTAGTCTTTTTACATAGCAACTTTAGTCAAGAAAAACTAGAGAAATAGTCACTACGACTTTTGTAGTACTCTAGGTATTTTTCTCAAGGACTGACTTATGGAAATTGTCAATACTAGAAAAAATGAATTGCTTTTGTTTAAATCCTAAAGTGAAAAACAAAATGTGAATAATGTGAAACTAAGTAAAAAAAAAAATTAAATTAATAAAAAAATGAATATTGATTTTAAATTCGATTGATTCAAGTTTGAGGTTTTCCACAATCCAACTTAGGGTATAGAAATTCGAGAAAATAAGGGTCTTTTGAGTAATGTGATCTTAGGGTTTTGGGATCCTTGGCTGCTCGCGATCAAGTTGAGTTTTATAACTCAAAATTGCATCCGAAACCTAATTTGTTTTTTTTTTTAAACAGATTCCTAAAACTATCAAATGAATGAGATTGATTACCAGTTTAAGATTTGACTTTTTAACCATTCCTACTCCTTATAGCTTTGTTTTGAGGTAAATAATGATAGGGAAGACGAGGATAACCAATATCAAGAATTACCAAGAATCACTAGTATTGGGTAATAATCTACCATATCATTCCCTAAACTAACTCACAAGGATAGAATAAAAAAATTGATAAATTGTCACCCAACCAATAATTAATCTCATTGTTATAATAATTTACACATTGTCTCTATAGGTTTCCTAGCCCTTAGGTTTTCATGCTTCAAGCCCCAAGTTGGCTCTTAGCCTCTCATGGGGGTGATGTCACATTCACAATCGATAATAGGGTAAAAATCCATACATTGAATCAAAAGAACCTAAAACAATATATTTAATAAAGAAGAAAAAGAAAACAAACCAAAGTTCTTGTCTTCTTCCACCTTCAATGTCAAACTCTCCGTAAAATGATCCAAGATCCCCAAAATCTAGAACTAAGAAAGTTTATATAATATCATCAATTATCTCACATGTGGCACATTCTCATTGGCCACTTATTACAAAATAATTACCTAAAAATAATTAAAATAATAATAAAATAGTGATTTCTAGTCATGTGGGATCCACTTAGGGCGGATGGAGTGCCCTAGATGCAATTCTTGAGATAGAGGAGACGAAACATCAAAGAAGCAGTGGGTGAATTCGAAATTGGTGTCATTTCAAAGTGGATTTCAAATTAATAAGTTGAATTTCGAAATCATTTCGAAATGACCCTTTAACTTTGTGCAATTGATTTCAAATGACCATAACTTCTTCATTTAAGCTCCGATTTGTACACTATTTGAAGTGTTGGACTTCTAACTTCCCAAAATTCAAAACGATATATAGTATGTATAAAATGGACTCCGAGAAGTGCTCCAAATTTATCCTCAAAGTCAAAGTATATATTACCATTAGATTTTTGAGTTCTAAATTTCCATGCAGCTGAATCTTGCTTCATGCCTCATTTCTTATGTTTTCTTACTATATAATGGATATTTCTCGTCTTTCAAACTCACGATATCCTCGTCTTGCCTTTCCTCATGGTCCATGAGTCTTGACTCACTTATTTCCTCATCTAACAATTTCTTAATCTTTCAAAATTTAAAGTGATTCAACTTGCACCATTTTTTTTTCTTCTAAACCTGAGATAACTCTCCAAAGTACAAATTAAACTCATGGTTAGGGCCTTAGCATCAATATAGGTCAAGTTGGGTAATTATTTTTTAAATGAAAAATGAGGCTTACATAGAATATGAACAAAAATTGAAAAATAAAAAAATAAAAGAAAAAAATAAAAAGAAAAAAATAAAAAATTTCCCTTATTTCTTTAAAATGATTTTTTTTTCTCCTTTCATGCATGCCCAACCCACATGATTGGATAATATTTTTGCTAAAATAATAATTTATTGCATTCTATCATCCAATATAATAACAAACCTATTTAAGCTAATCATACTTGCACCATGACTCTAATTCCTGTCAAACCAAAAATCCTAATTAACATAAGAAACCTAAATAAATAACAATTCCTAATATTTATCAAATTCCTAAAATTCATTTAATTTGAGTTTAAATCATATTATAATTCCATAGTCTCTCTTAAGTCGAGTTGTAAAGTCAATTACACTAAGCATCATCTTCAACTTCTCTTGAACACTTCTGTCTTTAATGGCTTTGTAAAAATATTTACAGCCGATCTTTTGATATATAAAACTCAAGTTCAATCTCTTCATTTTTCACAAGTTCCTAATATAATGAAATATGATGCTTATGTGTTTGCTTCTACCATAAAACATCAAATTTTTTGTCAATGCAATATCAAACTTATTATCACACAAAATCTTTGTAGGACCTTTTTATTTATACTTCAATTCACTAAGTATCATGTGAAACCCAAACTTCTTAACATGTTGCAGAAGTAATTGTTATGTATTTGACTTTTGTAGTTGATAATGCTACAACTTGTTTCTTCTTTGATCCACGAGAAGGCTTCTGTTCCAAGATAAAAAAATAAAATAAAATAAAAAACATACCTAGTAGTACTCTTTCTAGTCTTTACATCACCTCCCTAATCGCTATCTATATAGTCTACTAAACTAAAGTTACTTGAGTAGGAGTAAAAAATTTCATGATCATGAGTACCACTTGCATACCTTAAAATTTGTTTTGTCACTTGAGAGTGTGACTAATATGGTTTTTCCATAAATCGATTGATAATTCACACTTCATAAACAATATTTGGTCTAGAAGTCAAACAACTAGGACTTCTACCATGCCCTTGAAATTGCTGGGTTTTGCTAATTCTCCATGTCTTTCTTTTTCATCTCTAATACAAATTGCTAATGATGATTCCATCTTGAATCACTTTAGAATGTCTATGACATAGTTCTTTTGTGAGATAAAAATACCATTATCTGTTTTTTAAACTTCAATTCCAAGAAAATAGGACATTAATCTTAAATTTGTCATTTCAAATTGTTGTTTTCATTGTCTTCCTGAAATCTTCAAACATCTATTGACAATTTCCTATAAAATTAAATCATCCACATAGAGACATATAATAATTACGTCACTATTAGAATTTGATTTGATATAAAGTGTGTACTCAAAAAAATTCTTTTGAATTCCATGTTGTAATAGATAAGTATCAATTCAGATGTACTAAACACGTGGTAACCGTTTTAACCCATACAATGCCTTTTTGAGTTTGTAAACTTGTTTCTCTTTCTCTTTCTTAATACATTCTAACGGTAGTTGATTACTACTCAAAAAGTGTTATTTGATAGCTTATAATTAATCTTTTTAAACACTTTTGAGTAGTAGTTTTGGCCTTTTAACTCAATTGACATGTTAAGGACCCTTGAAAGCAATTTTAATCACTTTGTGTAAGTTTTGGTGTTTTTGTTAGTAATTTGATCACCAAAGCAATTCAAGATTGAGGAGAATGTTGAGGAATCTTGGGCAAAGCTTGGAAGTCAATTGCCAAGAGTAAATTCGGAATGCAAGGAGAAAAAGTAAAGAGAATCTGCCATGAAGCATATTCTTGATGACAGTCGTAGTAGCCACTTTTGGAGCACTTTATGAAGTCCAATTGATGTATTCTATATACCATTTCAAAGCTCAGGAAGTCAACAATCCAATGCTTCAAACGGTGCACAATTCGGAGTTGAAACGAAGAAGTTGCAGCCATTGCAAGCCAATCACTCCAAGTTGAAGGAAGCATTTTCCAAAGTGTTGCGAAATCACCCTTTTGTTGCGAAGTGATTCCGCAGCCTTTTTGTACAGTAGGGTGTATTTCCTTCTGAAGGTGCCTGATATATGCCGCAAGCTGGAAGCTGAGAACCTCAAGATGGAAGCCAACTTCGCAGCCCTGCGAGAATAGCTTTTTGTTGCGAAGTGATTTCGCAGCCCTTCTTGAGTGCCTGCGAAATCTCGCAGACACCATTTTCTCTTGCGAAATGGTTCCTGGAGCATCCCGATATTTGCTACCGACATTTGGAGATATTTTCTATTAGATTTTTTGTTGTCTAAATCCCAAAATACTCCTTGTAAGCCACCAATTACAAGATTCCTTAGCTTTTAAGTTAGTAAAAAAAAGAAAATATCTATGTAATAATTAGTTTTATATTATGTTCATATATATACCTCTCGGGAGCCTGTTCTCAGAGAGGAGATCCTTTTGTAAAGTTTTGGGTAAGCAAGTAAAGTTCAGTTCTTTGTATTGCCTTACCTTCTCACTTTGTATTTTTATTTTCTTACTAAGTTATGAACTCTCTGAGGAGTTTTCCCCAGAGAATGAGTAACTAAACCTCTAATTCCTTGGAGCTAAAGTTGCCGGGGAAGGTTCCAAGTGCAAGAATGCAAAGCTTTGTGGTTTTAGCCAGTAATGAAGAGGAAGTGAAATCCTTTAATGATTTCTATGTTTTTAGTTAACTTAAAACACCTTAGAGTCACATGGGCCAACACTTGGTAAGGCAAGTGATTTCCAATCATGGAAATGCACTAGTTTACCCCTTGCGAGCCTCTGGGAGGTGACTTTAAGGTAGAATTTTCTGGAATTGCCAACACTTGGTAAGCTTTTGGACTCCAAGGAGACATCCATTAGTTATCTCTTGCGAGCTTTTGACGGGTAATCCAAGGTTAAAGATCACCTTGAATGGTTGAGGCTTAGTGAGAGGCTTAAACCATTGCAAGTTGCATCAGTGAGAGAATTAAAGTGAAATCTAATTGAAGGATGTATTTGTACAACACCGGTTAGAGAATTGATTATATGTTGAATCTCTAACGCGAGAAAATGAACCATCTGACCGGAGCTATGTCTTTTGCATGAGGAACCACCCCAGTGAACCTGACTCTCCAAGGAATGTTTCTCTTCCTAAGTTATTCTTATTACTTATTGTGTTAGTTAGTTTAAGTCTAAATCTTTACCAATCAAAGTTTGTGTTTTATTTCTTAAGCTAACCTTGAAATGAAACAAGGCCAATTCACTTTGAATTGGTATCATTGAAAGCTTGCTAATCCTTCCCAGTGAACGATCCCAGAGCCACTATACTATAGTAGCTTTTTCTTTGCTACCCTAGTATATGATGTTATAGGTTATAAATTTTGTTGATTACTCCCTCATCCAAGGAGCACCAGCTGGACATAAATCAGCTGAGACGCCAATTAGGCATGAATCAGTAGTTCAACAAAAACCTCTTCTTCAAGTACACCATTAAAAAAAACTAACTTCACATCCATTTGGTGAATTTTTCATATTTTTTGAGTTGCAAGTGCAATTATCATATGAATGGTATTCTAGCAATTGGTGTAAAAACTTCAAAATGATCAATACTTTGGCTTCTATTTATAGATTTTTGCAATCTATCTTACCTTTAACCGATAAAATTTATCATCATATTTATATTTTGTCTTATAAATCCATTTAACACTTATAGGCTTCTTTTCAACCGGTGGATTAGTTAGCTCTCATGTGTTCTTCTTCTTCATTGATTGGATTTCTTCATTCATTGCTTGAATCCACTTCTTATCACTTGATACTTCTTCTTATGAAATTAAATCACAATTTGTAAATAAATAAATATAAATATATGACTAAATATAAATCATTTAAATAAACATGAAAGATAATATTATTATAATATAATAGTAATTTATCTATTTATATAATAATTCAAAATAATATATTTGATTTATCTATTTATAAATATTATTTATTAATTAATATCGTAATTTTTTAGTTTACTATTTTAATTAATTTAAGTTATTTATAAATTATTTAAAGCAAATAATTTATTTTCAAATTATTTTTTTAATAATGAATATATATAGAGAATTCCTAATTTTAATTTAAATTATTTCATTAATAAAAAACAATTCACTTATTAATTATCTTTAGAAACATTATCTCTTTTCGTTGAGGGGCTTCATGTATATGAGTTGTTAATTGAATTTTTCAAAATGATACTAATCATTATAAACTATTAGAAATTAATAATTAAAATTTAACTTTTAAATATTAAATTATTAATATTATAGAAATGTAATCTTTAGAATTTTATAATAATAATTAGCAAAAAGTCACATGTGAGCTTAACTATAAGCAATAAATTTATATGTGATCTTTTATATAAAAAGATTTATTATTCTGATTTTTTTTAAAACATTAAATAATATTTTACAAATTTGTTAGGTTATTATAATAAATTTTAAGTTAAAAAATTTATTTAAAATAATGATAGATAGAAAATTTTGAATAACGATAAAAAAGTAAATTTTGTATAATTATAAAAAAAGTAAATTCTTATGAAATTCTAAATAACTGTAAATAAGTAAATTCTTATGCGAGTTTCAATATAATAAATTCAGGAATTTTTTTTTTGAAATATTAAATTATTGATATTTTATAATGAGTATGAAAAAACTAAAAATTTACATGTCTATGACAAAATAAATACATGTTGTATTTAAATAAAAAATTAAATATTAAATTGTGAAAGCAAGACAAGCAACATCAGACATGTGCACCGTAGGTATTCGTATTCTACTAGTAGTGATTTAAAATATAAGAAAATGAGAAAGGGCAAAATGGGAAAAGTGATCCATTAAATGTTGCACATGGAACTGATGGAAGATATAGCGTTAGTCTGTACCGTGCTGTCGCCTACATGGAATTTGAAGGGGGGCGTAGCAGGCTAGCAGCCACATGTACATAAAGCTGTAATCTTTTTGGTTTCTTCCGTTTCAGATTTCAACTGGGCTCTGCTTCTTCTTAAGTTTCATCGCCCACTTGCGCTATTTGCTTCCCCAAAACTTTGACTATTCCAATGGCTTCATGTGGGTTTCTCTTATTCTTGCTTATGATCACAATTTCACTTTGCTTTCTTACTTATTTCTGTGATTGTGTTGCAAACTGAAAATGGGTATTTGTTCTCTTTGCGTTTTACTTGTTTGTTAATGTGTTGCAATGGAATTGTTGTGTTTGTTGTTGCTGTTGGATTGGAATTTTGATTGAAATTGGGAGATTGAGGGGTAAGGGTTTCTGGGTTTTGTTCTTTAATTTTTATTAGAATCTTGGGAGTATGAGACCGACCCAGAACATCAATGCTTAAATAATGGTCATGTCCCTTTAATTTAAGCATTTTAATTTTATGGTTTGGATCTTTGCATGTACACATTGCTTCATGAACTTCATCGATATTGTTTATTCTTGGAGTCTGTTTTGAATGGTTGAAACTACACATCAAGACCCGTTCTCTCTAACTAGTAAGCTTTAAACGCTCTTATGACACAAATGATCCACCCATGTAATAGAATCCATGCATCAGTATGTGAAAAACCCTGAAAATTTTAGATATGGGATGAGCTGAGTGATTCCATATCAATTTATATTCCTAAAAGAATATCACTGAATCAATTGTACAGACAGGAACCAGCTTTAGTATATTTGTTGGTGTCATTGACAGGCAAAAATCAATTTTGAATTGGTTTAGTAAATAAACTATTATTTCTATAACTGCATATATATATCCCCATTCTTTCATATATGGGGGTTGCTAAGGTTCCTTAAGTGGCATTGTAGAGCAACCATGTTGATTGTCAATGAATGAAAGGTGGAAGAGACATTTTTCCAGTTCTGCCAAATGGTTGGTCTAAGCCAGTTCTGCCAACTGAAAATGTTATAAAGCCAAAATATTGATATACGACAAGGTTTTAGGGTATCGGCATATGTTTTTATTACCTTGTATTTGGTAAAGAACTAGCGATGTACGAAAGAATAATCTTGTACCATAGATGAAAATTTGAGCAAGAAATAGACAGAATATCATGGGCGACTTCCTGTATCATTTAAAGTCTTTGAAGAGATCAAAAGATATTAAATGGTGATTGGGAAAAGCCAGTGCCTTGTGGCTTGCACTGCCAGGTAATGGACTAACTTTTAACGTATTAACTATTAAACCTATTTCAAGTTAGTATTGAACAGTGTAATAGTCTTACAAGGAATCCTCTGAGTCTAATAATATGAGTTTGAGAGCATGGCTGCATCGGTAGCTGGAGAAAAGAAATTCTAGAAAATTAAGGATTTGGATGAACTAGGAGAAAGAATTTCATAAGAACCGTGGATAAATTTTATGATGGTCACACCATGAAAGAATCTAGCTTTCTGTTTAGTCCATGTCAAAGTCATCCTGCATTATCATATTGTGTAATGTCAAATTCTTTATTTTTTTTTATCTAATTTTCTTTTCTAATTGTTGAAGGTTAAATACTTACTAGCAATGGTACCAACATCATTAATTGATGCAATGTTTGTCATTACCGCCCATTGGGAGCACAGATGAACAATTAGGGTCAATGCCAATGCAAAGCAAGTGAAAGAATATGCCCTATTTGCATACCTTAATCACTTGTGGTATGGTTCTTTCAGGTGGATTAGGAGCTCCAAGTATTAAAATTTCTAACTTGGACTTGGTTAGAACAAGACTTGGTGTTTTACAATCACGGTTTAGCATAAGGACTTCTACTGCGTGGACACCACTGAATAACTCAGGTTTGGTGATATCGCAACGATCACAGAAGGCAATAATTTTGTGTCGTGGTTCATCGTCAGAAGCTGAATGTAAGTGCTCTTTGTTGATCCATCTGTCTTTTTGTTTTTGGTTTTTTCCCCCTTTTTCTTATGCATTTTTTATTTATTTATTTTTTATAATTTTTTGGTATATATATATATATATATATGTATGTATGTATGTGTATGTATGTATGTATATCTCCTAGCTTTCTCTTGATAATCCATAGTTGGTCTTCCATACACAAACTTTAAATCCTTATGGATCATTTTACCACCGTAAATGAATCAAATATTGAAACATATGCATGTAAGCATGCCACTACATGAGAATTCTTGCCATTGGGTGAAAACGTGTTAACTTGGCCTGACTATTGTTTGTTAACAAGGTCAAAGTGACATTTGGGTATTGTACCTAGGTATAATCTTGGTATTTTGGTCCGCTCTATAATGTATTATAAGAAGGGCAAATGATCCTTAATTGAGTTCACATGTTTCAGCGAACTCTGTTACTCTTCATTTGACCTTTTGCTTCTATATCATGGTAGAAGTCAACATAACATGTTAAATAAATATATGGGTGTTCTAACTCATGATATTGCAATATTTAATTAATATTTAAAGAATCTGGAAAGGATTTAAAAATCATCACAAGATGGTATATTTGGTCTGGATCATTGTCAATGGTTGTGTGCTACCATCTCTTAGTGCTGCACAAACAATTCTAGTGGGTTAATTACTCATACTGAACAAATATCTAACTAGTAGCAATCAAAACAATCACAATTCTAGTTAGTTACTCATGCTGGTCAAAATTCAAAAAGGCAATCCTTCAGGCCTCTCTTTCAACCTTACTAAGGCACAATGAGGTGAAACCCAAGATGCTTTGAATATGGCGAATAACAAAGACCACAAACTACCTGCACACCTGCAATGGGTAAGAATATGGTTATTCCATTTCTTCTTTGGTTTGCAAAGACAATGGCAATTAACAAGAGATCAGTCCCTACTCCTGAGCTGGTTGGTTGTAAGAATTCTCTTCCATACTTCTTCCCAAACCAAGAGCCAACCTCAGAAAGAGTGCAAGAATCCCACATCTTCCTACTTAAAGATGGACAAAGGCTCTCAAGATCATAGATATGCAAATGACTTCACAAAGAACCCCACATCTTTCTTAATGGGCCTTCAGTCGAGCCCATCCTTACTCTCACCATGAACTACAATAGAATGAATATGTAGCAAAAACAACTCCTCCAATTCCAGCTTGAACAGTTTCCTCAATCACCCTCCTCATCCTGTAAATCAACTACCTACGCCTTTTTATAGGCAGTAATATAATAAATTCGGGAAGCAATATTTCAAAGCAGGCCTCCCACACCAATCATCTTACCAAAACTTAGTTCTAAACCCATTGCTCATGAAATAGAACTTTGATTTTGGCTGTTTTCATTTTGATTGCTTTTCAAAAGGTCTGTCCATTTGCCTCCCTTTTCTCCATAGATTCCCAACCTCTCTCTGTCCAAGATGCTGCCAGGATCAGATAAGTATGCTTAATTTTATAAAGCTGCAAGGGTAAGTCAGGTTTAATCGTCAATGATTGATAAAAATTGATAAAATTAATCAAGGTTTTTTTCTAAAGATGTGCTCTTTTAATACTTCACTTCCGGTTGAACTACAAAATCTCCTCCCAAAACCACACCAAGAATAACATTAATAGGCAAAGACATGAGTCTAATATAGCCGATGTTTGTCAGGTTGGTGGATACTTGGATTATCACTATGCATAATCTTATATGTGATGATTGTGCTTGTTGGTTTACTTTCCTTTGTTTTCACTACCTTATAGGAATCTTTGATGAATAATACCTGTCCCAAAACATCAATGGGATTTGAAAAGTCCTATCAAGTCAAGTTTTCTATACTGGCACATTGTTGATTGTTGCTATGACCTCTGTACTTTCAGGATTCTATTTATCATTCTGCTTTATGGAGAAACTATTGGGAAACCTACCATGAGATGACCAAGATTCTGATCTAGTCACCCATTGATAACCATCATTGCTGTCTTTTTCTTGATATGATCTCTTCAAGCTTAGAAAAGAATGGCATGCCCAGTTTAGCATGAGATTCTGAAATTTTACGGATTCCCCTTTTCCCTTTTTCTTTTCTTTTCCCTTCATTTTTGTTCTTCCTTGTTTCATAAATAACACGTCTTTTTCTCCTTTGCTTTGTTCTTTATCTGATAGCTGAATTGAAAAAAGAGTTCATGTAACTGATCCCTTATTGGTTGCAAGTTGCAACTAAGACTTGCTTGAGTTTAGTTGAGTGAATAATATTTCATAGTTCTTTACAGGCATAAAAAAATTGTTATTGTATCTTTTATATTGTTATTGTAAGAAACTCCATAGTGAGCAGTTTTATAAAAGCAGCGTCCAACTGTTAGTATAGTTGTATATCTAGTTGATATCCTCATGCTTTTTTTGATGGACTTGCAGCTGCTGTTAATTTAGAAGATGGTTCTGAAGAAACAAAATCTTCAGGTTTGACAAGCCAACTCACTCCAAATGCATATGAAGTGAGTACATTTCTATTAATTGTGATGTCTACCTTGTTTACAATCTAAATTGCAAATCCAATTTCTTTTGGTGCCACATATAAATCACAACCTTTTGAGAATACCCAAATTTTTAAATGACTACTATAAATTTAAGGTTTCTGCCAGAGTTTGTATCATTGCCAAAACACTCTTCTTTAGAATTTGAAATTATTCCTTGTACCATAGTACAGCTTGTTCTCATTTTCCAATCATGCAAGAGGGGCTACCTGGCTTCTGCTCACCACTAGGATAAATAGACAGAAGTTTCTCAAAAGCAGGCTTCATCCACACATAAATACATTCATATAGAGACTTGTCCTATATTGCTGCACATGTGTCATGTGTCTAGAAGTTTGAAACATATTTTTTTACTTCTATTGTGTTGCAGGTGGAATCTCTTCTCTCAGAAATATGTGATACTACTTCAATAGCGGAGTTTGAATTGAAAGTAAGTAGTTAATCCTCTTTATTTATTAATTTACTTGTTTGTTGTATATTTTAATTTATTTATAGGTCATGGCTCTCTTTTTGTATTGTACATAGAAGTTTGATGCCTTGGTTTCCTGTACTAAAGTCATAAATATGGTCTATAGATTTTAAATATTTTCCATTTCTAATCTGTCTTTTTTTTTACTCATCTCATTAGCTTGGAGGGTTTCGGCTGTATATGATGAGGGACTTAGCTGGGAAAATTGAGCCGACACCTCCCCCAAGTTCCACTCCTGTCACTGTCAGTCTGAATGATGAGGCACCCAAATTAAATGGATCAGCCTCTATGTCATCCTTGCCCATCTCAAAATCAGCACTTTTGTTGGGACAAAGTCAGACACTGCTTGATAGGGCTGCAGATGAAGGGTTGATGATACTTCAGTCTCCAAAGGTGAGATCTAAAGTTAAATTCTTCTATTTCCTGAAAATTTTGGCACTAAAAGTAAATATAATGCAGGTTGGGTTTTTTAGGAGATCTCGGACGATAAAGGGGAAGCGTGCACCTCCATCATGTAAAGAGGTATCCAGTTGCTGATATTTTAGTAAAAGGAAACTACATATCCTCATCTTCCAGGAAAATAGAGATGGTGTTAATTTATATGCCTATTGGTGTTCCAGAAACAAATAGAAAAGGAATCTTCTCTTTTTGTTTTGTTCATCATCATTTTAAATGGATCTTTTTATTTGGCATTTAAATATTTTTTTTAATATATGTAAATTTTTTTGCATTTAAAATGATTCCATCTTCCTTCACCTTTTTAAAATAATATTATTTATGCATTTAAAAAGAGTAATTCGGTTATCCTTTTTGGATATGAATTTGTTTTCTCTTTCTGTTAGTTTTCTTTTTTAATTATTTTTTTTATGAACTCCACTACATAGACAAACTTTTGTTCAAGTGCGTCTGAAGACAAAATGGAAACACATCATTTCTATGTAGTTAGTAAACACCTTGTAACATATGAACAGGACTAAGCAAAATTTGGAAATATAGCAAATCAAGTTCTATGATCAACCTGGTTCTGAAGCTGCAATATTTATTTTAGTTTTTGGTTTCCTTATTGTTTCTTAATTTTTCAAACAGAGCTCCAGCTCAGGTTTCCTAATTTAGATTCTTTTGCTTGGAACGAGTTGTTGCATTCTCTGCCATCAACTTTGTCTCTTATAGATTTGATTCTTATTTTAAATTGATTAGTCTTTGCCATCATTACCTCCAGAAAAGAAAAGAATCAGTGTGGAATGCTTTGGTTTTTATCATGGGCCTATTGACTCGGATCTCTAAATTAGAAGATAGACAAATATTAATGCCATGATTCATGGTTGGGAGATTCTTTACTGGGCAGATTGAGTTTGCACATCTCTCCCTCTTTATGTATTGATCAAGTTCAGGTTGACAGCATGCAGTTTTTATTTTATTTTTCAAAATACCAACCAATTTAACCCTTCCCATCAAGCTATAGTCTGTCCAAATCCAAGTCATGTGCATTACTGTGTGCTTCACAAAGTTCATATAAGCAATGTCATCACACTTTTTGTGCCATGACATGTGTATTACCTTCTTCTGAGTTCTGATAGCATTTGTGCTATTATTCAACAGAAGCAAATAGTGAAGGAGGGCCAAGTGCTTTGCTACATCGAACAGCTTGGTGGTGAAATTCCAATTGAGGTTTGGGTCTTAACTTTCATTTGATTGTATGTGTTTCTGTTTGTGTTCTCAACAATAAAAACGAGGGTTCTTGGTTTCCTCTATTTTCATCCTCCTGCTGTTTTCTTGTTTCTGCTGTAAAAGATAACTACCTTTTGATTGTATGTGTTTCTGTTTGTGTTCTCAACAATAAAAACGAGGGTTCTTGGTTTCCTCTATTTTCATCATCCTGCTGTTTTCTTGTTTCTGCTGTAAAAGATAACTACCTTTTTCTGTAAATTTAAGATTGCAAATGATGATTATTTTATTTTACTTTTTTCACAATTTCATTCCAGTCTGACGTATCTGGGGAGGTCATAAAGATACTTCGAGAGGATGGTGGTATGTTTGTTCATCTTTCAGTTCATTTCCACCCATGTTCTCTAATATTTCACTTCATTTCATCTTATTATTTTTGTATGTTTCACTCAACAGAACCTGTTGGATATGGTGATGCTCTTATTGCAATTCTCCCTTCTTTTCCTGGTATAAAGAAACTCCAGTAGATCCTGTTGGATATAATGATGCTCTTATTGCATATTTCCCTTCCTTTCCTGGAACAGAGAAACTTCAGTAGATGGGTTGGTTTATTTTTCATTTTATAGCTTCATTTCATTTCTGTAAACTGGTTATTTATTTAGGTTTATTAGTGACTTGGATGGCATGACTTATTTGCTTGGAGGGAGTAGGCAATTCATTCATTAAATCCTTGTTTCCTTTTAGTTTTAGCTATTGTTATTTTTCTTTTCCTGATAGCCAAACTGAATTTTGGGGCCAAAGTTGTCCCAATACATGAGAGCTATGCAGAAGAAGGAAAACAAGAAGGCAACTGAAGAAGGAAATAAAGCCAAAAAATCAACAAAAGAGGAGCTGCTTCCTAGAACATTCGTCCCTTCCCAAATAAAATGTCTCCAGTCTCCCGGATACAATATGTTTTGAGCTTCATGATTGGAATTTGAATTTCTTAAGAACTTCTATATGCCACTATATTCAAAGCCTTCAAAAGATTTCATGCAGAACCACACTCCAAACCTCCTTATCCTTTGTTACTGTCACCAATCTACCCACTCTTTGTCAAGATTAACAAAATCGTTTGAAATTATATATTTATAATGTCATATTGACATCACTATTTGACCATAGTTGAACCAACCGTCCAACCAGTGACTTGTGATGAGAGAGAGGGAGAGGAAGAGGGGGAGAGAGAGAGGACTACTAATATTTATTCATCAAGTAATGCATCAAATCTGTAAGGTGTCAGTCTCCCAAGATGGTAAAATCTGAGTTTTAAGTCTTCTGTCTCTGTGTGTGCTGTAAGAGAGAAATAGTGAGTAGCCCCTAGGGATATTACACAGGTGAATGTCAAGGGCTGCAGAAACCAAAAATAGTGGCGTGATAGTCATTCTTGAGGCTCTGTGAGTGTGTGTTTTTCCCCTCTGGGTAGGTTGTGGTTGCAGAATCTCACCCTTAATGATAATAGCATTTTTCAATCCATTGCATCTAGTTTGTTAGCAAGCCACTGCCTCAGGCAGTCTAATGAGCTGATGGTAGTATTGTTTTATGCTTGTTGCCTGGGATCAATAAGCATAGAGTGCCATTATTGATGCCTGCCACTCAGCCCTGCTCTTAGCCTACATAGAGTGCAAAATCCATAGATGCAGTGCCTTCATCTAAAGGAACTCCGAAAGAATGTGATATGACAGTTAATAGGCCACTGCAGCAGTGGACCACAACAGCATCAATAATGTATGATTTAGTTCAACTTGAATTCTGTGTGGAGATATAGGATCAAAATGAACAAAAGTTCAAGGTCAAAAGAGACAAGCGGGTCTGTGATTTTGCAGCATATATAAATACAAATTATAATTGATGGCACTCATAATAAATGCTGGAGGGTTCCATGCTTGAACTAGCTCTTTCTTCAGCTTAGCACAGAATCCTCACTGGGTCAGCACTTCTGGATTTAGAACTGTAGCTAGGAATTCTAGTATTCTTTTTCTTTTTGTTTTCTTCATTTTTCTCTTGTTTGTGCTGAAAAGATGCATATAAGAGGAGAAGAATCTCAACAGAAACATTCAAGTAACATAGAAAGAACAAAGATCCAATCCTTATTGTAGAATAGCAGCCCTTTGGAGTGAGAAAGAGATGCCTGATGCAGTGGCATGTATAATTTTACAGAGGAGATTAATTGATTAAGGGGAAACAAGCTACCAAGGGTAATATATATTATTGGATGAACAAATTTTAGAAAAGGGAACACTTTTGACAACATCCTAAAAGTATATTATTGGATGTAAGTAGAGCTCAATGCTTCCATAGATTCGTTTGTGGTTTACAATTATAGCTTCTATACCTGTTTTTGTTTATTTGGGACCATCTCCTTGATAAAGAAAGAGCAAGAGTAAAAGAAAAGATAGTGATTGAAATCACGATTTCTCTAGTACCTTATGTCAAATCACAAAAAGCAAATAGAGGGAAAGATACCAAAGAAATGTTGAGTTGTATTAGACTACTTGTTGTTTCCTTTCTTTAGAGAAAGGAGAGAACACACAGTTTGGATCAATGTGAAGAAGAGGAGAAGAACTGCACCAATAAATGAAATTATTGCCCAGGGATTGTTGAAATAATCTCGCCTTAAAGTTGCTCTCCATATATGCCAACGAGTCTTATGATATTTATTCACATCACGGCAAAGATTTGAGAATTGAAATTTGTCACTGTTAAACACCACTTCTTTTCCCAGCTTCTTGAAGAGATGGGACACCCCCTCATTGTCACCTAACAAGTTGTTGATGATCCCATATCGACTTAGCAGCGCAACATCCTTTGGAGAGTTTATGAGATATTCCATGAGAATCACATAGTCAGTGATGTAATGAGGAGTGAAGCGATTGCAACACTGCTCAAAGGCTATAAGATTGCCAAGGAGAGAATCAGTAGTGTCTTCAATGGTTAAAGGTGGAATTTCCAGAACCCCATTTATGAATTTTATCTCCATCAAACAACTTACTGTTCCCATCCTGAACTTCACTCCAGCCTCATGCAGTTCTGTCACGCTACGTATGAGCTCAAACTTACTCTTACTAGTTGACTTGGTTGAAGAAGGTGGTACAAACCATAGTCGTAATAGATCTAGCAAATGCTTCACATCAGGCTGAGAGTCTCTGATCAAAACTTCTTGAAGACCTAGAAATTTGAAAAAAACATAGGTGAGCTCAAGGACAGAGGTGGAAGGACCTTCTTGGTCGGTATTCTCAATTAGATTAAACAAAGTCTCAAGAACAAAGAAGGGTAGCTGATTCTCCAGTAATATGAGGTCACGATGAAGATCCGTGAGTACCATAGTTCTATTGAATATAGGGTCGTCTTCATCCCTCAATTGCTTATTCTTGTTTTTGAGGAAGAGCTCTATGATGAAGCAGCCATCAAGAAGCATCATTGTGACAAATTCATCACTGTCAAATTTGATGATCTCTGCGTAACATCCTCTTGTTCTTGCTTCCAACTCCCTCATGGCTTTAACATAGCGTTCTACCATTGTTCCCGGTTTTCGCTGGAGAAGCGCCTTAAGGTATTGCCATTTATGACCTTCCATGTCTCGTAGCCTTTTTTTCCCATGGTGGACAGGGCCAATTGAGAGGATTCGAGGCACAAAGGCTTCTTCATTTACTCGGCGGAGTGTGTCAGGCACTCTATAGATACAACACTGAGATGGTAAGGATGTAAGGGTACTTAGTTTTTCGTTGATGCTAGCTGCTAATAAGCTGTCTGCATTTCCATTGGCCTCTCTTCTTTCACTTTGTTCTGATGCAATGTTTTCATCCTCCATCTACCTGAAATTTGCTTCTGTTTATGAGAAAAATGAATCTAAAATCACTCAAAAAATCGGTTGAGAAAACCTGATGGCTGGTGATTTCTTTCTCATGGCCCTCTCAAACTGCTTTCAGTGGATTTTATATCTTTAGAAATTTGGAAAGATGACCTGGTTGATTATATTCGTATATCCCAATGTTTATGTTGTTAACAATCATAGATCCCAAAGTTTTAGTATCCATCTCTCTTTCTCTATCAACATGTGAACCTGCTCACGCGCTTATTCAGGTGGTTTGCGCACCGACATGCACCTGTAGACATACTGGTCTAGATTAAGGTTGAGTCAGTTTTGATGGGGTATGATTAGAGTGGTTTGTGTTTACTGCAATGAGATGATTGAGGAATGTGGTAATACAAGCAAGATATTTGAGAAGCCCCACAAACTGTGGATTGGTACCTGCCTAGAGACTTAGAGAATAAAAAACTCAAGATAGGATGCTACCAAAATGAGCTCTTGTTGTTTGGCATTGAAACTCCAAAGGAAGTGACTATGCCGCCTTGGAAACAACAGGAGAGGGTGAATGAAACAAAGTAGCTAAGCATTTGCTGTCTATTTCTTGGCAGTTAGAGAATATTCTGAGGATAGAAAATGCTAATCCAGGGAGTGTTTATATTTCTTGTTTGCATCACTATGCCAGAACGGAACAGGCCGATGGAATAGAATAGGCAACTTGTCTTATATTTGATGTTCTGATGTTTGATTGCTAGAATTGGAAGATGACATTCACTTGCATTGGATATCTCTGCTCTGATGTTACAGCCATTTTTTGGGTGGGCCTTAGCCATATATATAGACCAACACATCTTGAGGGGAACAACACAGAATTGCCTGTGATTTGTGTAATGCATGGGACCCTATGATGATTAGCTGTAGATTTCTGGAATGAATTGTTCAGTGAGTTGTAGGGCATATCATAGCTTTGCAAAGAAGAGAAGGCCCCTCCACTGGGAGAGAAGGAGCTGTGGGGACGTCAGGTGTGGAAAAATATGAGAACATGAACTCTTTCCATATCAAAATGGAGCTACAACTTGTTGAGAATTGGAAATGGGGAAGCAACCTAATAATATTTTTTGCTTAGTTGTTATAAAAGTTATGAATTACAATAAAATATATGACTACTGAGGACTTTTGATTGAGATATAATTTATTCATTTTCTATTTGAAAAGTTACTAGCATAGAGAAGGGTTAAATAATAAAAATCGGTTTTTGAAAAGTATCAAGGAAAGAAAAAAAAAATGCTGATATCTTATTTGATTTCATTAGGAAATATGAAAAAAAAATTAATTAAAAATTTATATATTTTAAAATTATTTAATTTTTACATAAAAAATGGAAAATAAGTTAAATGTGTTTGAAGTATTATATAAAAATGTTTTATTGATTTTAAATATATAATTTTTTTTCTTTCACTTTTACTTTTCAACTACTTTTTGTTTAAATTTTTTTTTTTCACATTTTCCTTCAAATTTTACGGAACCTAACCTTTGCAACTGCTTTAAAAATATCATTAACTGTGTCAAGTGAAGTTTTATTGTTTTATTTTTTTAAAGTGTACTTGATAACATAAATTTTAAATAGTTTAATATTCAAAATTATTTTAAAACTATTGAATTTGTTTAGTAAATTTTAAAATTATTTTCATTTTATTTGTATCTTTTTTTTTTTAAGTAAATATTTTTATTGTTAATTTTTTAAAAATATTTTCTTTGAAATAAAAGTTTTTATCTTTCATTGATATAATAAAATTAAAAAAAACAAAACTTTGATTTATGTGAAGTATACCAAATCAAATTCTATTTTATTTGATTTATTAGAAGTATAAATTCTATTTTAATTAATTTTTTTTACATTAAAAATAAAATTCTTTTAAAATAAAACTTAATATAGCAAAATTATAATTTACTATTTTTTTTTTTTTTTTTGATGATTTTAGCTATTTTTAAGGAGTTATATTCAACACCAAAGAAGACATCAACTACTTTTCACTTCTATTAAGCACTTAACAGATTAATCAATCCCCATCTTAATTTGAACTTGTTTGTCTGATAGAGAATTGATTAATATGGTCTTAACAGCAGGTTTTCGTAAAATCATATCCATTTGTTACTATATCAGAGGAGAAATAGAGGAAAATGTTCAAGACACTTCAAATCAAATCCATATGTCTTGCAATTGAAGTGAAGTCTCAAGACAAATTGGGAAGCAATGTGACTAACTTCTCCAATCTATACAAAATGGAGTGATGTTACTTTGAAATTTGGAAGCTAAATGTAACAACCTTCTGTTATCTATACAAAATGGTGTAATGAACTTTGAAGTCTAGCCGTCGACATTTACAAAACTCATATTCAGGCCTTCACTTTACTTGACAGAGCTATGCACAAGGGGCATATCATCAATCCAATCAGCATAGATGCCATTGATCTTCCCCAGCTTTTCCCATTTGAATGCGCACTTCTTCTCCTGAAGTGGCTGGTTATATGTAGCTCCTGGCCCTGTTTTATGGGTCAATGCATCAGCCTTGGCAGAAGGGAGAGTCTTTGGAGCTGCATGTTCCTTCCCACCTTCAGGTTGTACTGCATGCTTCCTCAGTTCTGTGAACCAAAATAAAAGAAACCATCAGGAAACCAAATTTTTTTTCCTCCATTCCAGAATGAGCTGTCATGAAAGAATTTGGCAGGCAGGCCGATTAAGAACAGGGAATCATCAACAAGGCAAATGGATGTGCACACATTATGAAGGCTGCCATTTTCTGCAACAGCACCCTTTCTTTCAACATGCAGTATTTGCATTGCTTATCATGGTTTTGTACATTCAAAAGACGATGTAAAAGTAAAACACAAGATAGTAAGATTCCCATGCAACATTCAAAGTTCAAATATGGCTTGATGCATTAATCCTTTCACTTGGAGGAACAAGTTTCCATTTCCATATTCAATGTTCAAACAACCATGACAAGCACTAATAATTGAAGCAAAATGAGTTACCATTTCTCCATCCAGTTCATGTGAAAATGTTGAAATTCTATTCATACACAAATTTGGGCTCATAAAAAGTACAAAAATGCACATAACCTGATCTTCCATGAATGTAAATCAACTTTCTGAGCTACTACAAAATAAAATTAAGAGTTCCCAAATGATTCAAAGCTGATAAACAATCTTAACAAATAGGTAGAACTTACAGAAATCAAATCTACTAATTTGCCAACAACTTCTGAATAAGGAATAAGCCATATTTATACAATGGTATGTACTCCCTTCAGTAATCTCGAGTCCAGATCAAATCTTATGTTCATGGTCAGATAGTGCTGGGAACTCTTTACCATTCAAGTGCCATACAGGAGTTGAATTTAAAGCTCTAGTTGATACCAAACAACCTAGCAAAAAGGAATCTAGAACTTTGATGGATGCATTGACAGTAACAGCGAAAAGAGTGAAGTGTCAAGATAATGACAGAAAACCCAAAACCTTGTTTTGAAATCAAGGCACAACTGATTAAGTTAGAAGATCCTTCTCAAGTTCTTTACTCAAGGAGCACATGATGAGCCAATGTTTTTTCAAACACTCTACTTATGTGCATCATCAAGGCCTGTGTGCAAAACTAAAGAACTATTCATAAGGGAATTAAGAGTGAACATGTATCAGAAGTTTTTATCTAAATCAATCACATATTGATATCACCAAACAAAATTGTGCAGTAGCACATGCATGTCTGAAAATGAAACTATTGGGCTGAGAATCAGCTTTGGTAAAAGTAAGTTAAGCACTGGAAGAATACCAGCTTGTCCATGAGCAAAGACACATTTCTCCCTGTATGCACAGTTACCAGACATCTCCCACTTGTGACAGAGCCTAGTTCTCCAGAATCCTGGATTTGCATTCACCTGATTAGCATTCAAACTTGAATCCCCAAACCTCTTGAACTCCAATTGACCAGAACCATTCCTGTAACCCCTTGCTGATCCAGTACATCCAATGCTTATGGAAGAACTCTCCCTAAACCTACCTGAACCTTCCCTACACTTCTCGAAACCTTCGTGAAGAAAATTACACCTTTCCCCATATGGGCATTTTTCTCCTCTACTAAAAATCCTGCATAGCTTCATTTTACTGTTTAACCTATGGTCTCGATTCCATATCCCAGCCACATATCCCTCCTTGCAACTAAGCTCCTGCCCATGAGGCAGAGGCCTTCGAATATCTCCAGTGCCATGGGCAAAGTTACATTCATCCCCATTGATACAAGTACCCAATCTGAATTTCATGCAGAGTTGGGTCTTGAAGAAAGTATCAGTCATGACTTTGTTATTTGATCCAGGCATCCTGAGATTGGTCACTGTTTCAGAAATTTTAGGCTTCTTGAATAATGGGGTTTCAATGTGGGGACAATTTTCTGAGCTTCTGTTCATTGGGAATTGAGGCCAACATTCAAGAGCATCACCGCAGGATTCTGCGTATGGGGCGAAAACTGGAGGAGTATTTGTAGGAAAGCTCATGTTAGTTCGATTCAGAGCTTGAAACCGTTCTGTTCTAGGGTTTATCTTTCAGATGAACTTTCTGAATTGGGAGCCGTACCAGTTGAAATCTCAAGAAAACCCAGATGGGGTTTAAGCAGAAAACACGCGAGAGGAGTGAAGATTTAACTTACAATCCACATGAGACAAGATCTGTTTGAGGTGAGAAATATCTTTCAATTATGAAATGACCCAGATGGAGATACTTGAATCGGAAGTGGGTCTCAGTTGAAATATCAAGAAACCCAGATGAGATTTGAGCAGAAAAGACCTGAGATCAATGAACATTGAACTTATAGACCGAATGAGATTACTTCTTTTTGAAGGTAATAGATGCCTTCAGAGGATATCGATTATGAAATGACTCAGATGATCATATCCAAATGCAAATGCGTTCGGTCGAAAAATCAAGAAAGCCCAAATGGGAGAGTTCAACACACTCAAAGGAGGAATTGAAGCAAAACTTGTCAACAAACCACAAACATGAAACACACTGTGCGTGCTAGTATCTCGAATGAGGTTTGCTTTTTGAAGAAAATCCTAATCTCCGCGAAAATTCAGGCTAAACTCGACATGCCAAGTTTGGGTATGTTCATACATTTCTTTACAACTATACACGAAGATTAAGAATCTGAAACCCTAAACCATGATTCCGGTTCCGAACAGCAGACTGTAATCATCATTCAAAAATCCTAAAACCCTAACCCAGAACCCAAAACCCTTGTGGGAAGCTTCAGCAGTGGCACAAATAACCCCAAAACTTTAAATGAAGAAAATGGCATAATTCGCATTTCCTAGGGAACAAGGAAGAAAGCGAAAAAAGAAAAACTAATATTAATTTTTATAATATTAACTCTTTCATTTTTTATTTAATTTAAAAAAAAAATATAAAGTTCATGAAATTAAAAACAACTAAACTAATATAAAAATTAATTTAAAAAATTTAATAATTTATAAAATATAATTTTTAAATAAAAATTAATTTGACAATATTAATTATAAATGCAACTTTCATTAATTTTAATAAATTTAATAAACTAACAACCAAAAATTTTCAATCAATTTTTTAAAGAGATTTTAAACATTAACTTTCAAGTAAAATATTTTAGATAAAATCATATTTAAAAATTTTGAATGATTTAATTTTTTATATTCAAAATGTACTTAGAGTGTTTTTTAAAAAATTAATAATTTTACTGATAGGTTTTAATTATTTTTCAAATAAATAAATAAAAATAAATTCAAAGGAATTTAAGTATATGTATATTATGATAGTTTTAAGTTAGTTTTTTTAATGTAGATTTTTTTATAGTAAAATTTAAACTAATTTAATTTTTTAAATATTGAAATGTAATATGCTTTCAAATAATCCAATTCAAGGAAATAAATTTTTATCTCCACATTAGTATTTATTATTCATTTTTTAAATTTACATTTATTTGTCATGATCACATATTATATTCTTGAAAATTTTCATTAATTTTGTTGTACAAATATTATTTTTATTAAAAAACTAGTTTAAATTCTTTTTTTTTTTTTTTTAACCCCATACTACTATTAAGTATAAGATTTTAAAATTCATATTTCTCGTTCTCCTTCATGAGCTTTTTAATTTCTCGCGGGGATGCAACCAACCACCATGACTTAATCTCGAATAGAAATTAGAATTTTGAGAGTGTTGAGAATGCGTGGAAGAATAATGACAATTTTAATTAAGGTTGCATGCATTTTTCAACGCATTAAAGCTTATTTATATGGAAAAAAACCTTATAATTTGGGGTGCAACCCATGTATAAAAATGGAATGAAATATATTGCAAGAATTGCCCCAAATGCTTGAGTGATCCTAGGGGTATTTTGTTTAAGCACGTCTTAGCGAATTAATTTTTTTTCAACCCAATAGTGCTACACATAAAAGTAAAAATTGATATATATATATATTGTTTCCATTATTCACTCAACCATACTTAACTAAATAACCTTAAATCAAGAGTGATGATCTCAAGTCATCAAAGGTCACTATAAAACCTAGGAAATATGTAGAGTGAACCAACACCTAATTTGTCTTCATATCAATAATGTAGTATTTTTTATGACTTGAGAGGATACCGCTAACCATCACGACTTAATCTCGAACACGAGTTAAGCCCTTAAGAGTGTTGGAAATGCATAGGAAAATAATGATAATTTTAATTGGGGGCACATGTTTTTCAACACATTAAAGCTTATTTATACGAAGAAAACCTCAGCAATTCAAGTGTGACAACATGAATAAAAATGGAACAGAAATAAGCAAGAATTGCCTCAAATGCTTAAGTATTCGTAGGGTTGTCTAGCACTCCTTGGTGAATTCCTTTTCAACATGCTAGTGATATATATCAAAGTAAAAGTTGATATATGCCTTTTGTTTCCATTATTCATTCAACCATACTTAGCTAAATCACTCTTAAGTCAAAAGTGATGATCTCAAGTCATCAAAAGCCCCTATAAAACCTAGGAAACATATAGAGTGAATTTAATAATATTAGAAACATAATTGTCAACTTTAAGTAACTTAATCTACCTGACCATCACTTTAGACCACAATAAAGTCCCCCTTTTGGTTTATATCGGAACAATAAATAATTTTATTTAAAAACATTTCAAATGGAAACACAATTACTAAGAGCACTACAAACTAAAATAAGTATTTTAACTAGTATCCCTCTTAAGTAGACTCTCTTATATAGAGTTGATATATCTGTATATATGGTTCATTATCCCTATTTCTTTGAAGCTTTCTTAAACACTAATTGCTCCAATGAATGAACGTACATACAACTCAAGGACACCAAGTGTCATGGATTGAATTTGAATGGGAAGATCAAGAGCCTATTTGAGATTTATTTTGGAAAGAATTAAAATAGGCGTTTTCTTATAAAAAACTAGGGGTTTAACAAAATTTTGAAAATCACTTTTAAAAATTTGGAGAATCATTTCAAATGATTCGTAAACAATTACTTGTTATCTTATTCTTCTAGAAGTAATGTTTTTTATTTTTTATTTTTATTTTTATATTTTTATATTTTTTAAAATTTTATAATAAATTACCAAAAATACTTCCAGAACACATTTTTTTTTAGTTTATATCCATTTGCATACATTTCCTATTTTTTATATTTTAAGAATAAAAAATCATAGATAAAATATAAAAATCTTACATAAAAAGTAGCAATTTACCTATTCAGAAAGTAAAATTGTCTTACTTCTTTAAATTTTAATTTTTTTTAAAAAAATGTTTTTAATGCATAAGACTTTACTTACTTTTTCATAAAAATCCTTAAATTTTATATAGGTCTTATTTGATAATTATTTTTAAAATAGTTTTCTATTATCAAGAACAAGAAAACAAGAAAATGCATTTGGAAATAGAAGACAAAAAATAATTTTATATTTTTAAAAATAATTTTTTTTTTCAAGGATCCTCTTTTATTTATTTTTATTTGTTTTCTAAGAATTGTTTCAAAAAATAATTATAAAATACGGAAAATAAGCATTACATATAAAAATTATATATTCTTAAAACATATTTAAAAACTATTTTTCATAACTGTTTTCAAAAATAGTTACCAAATAGGAAATGTATCCAAATATATATTAAGTAATTCTCTTTAAAACATTTCTAAAGATATATAAGCAAAGACATTACATAAACATGCTTTAATTAGAATTCCTCAAAAATGAGTTCCAAACGGATAAAAATGTTTTTGCTTTCAATAGTTCAAATCACCAAACGGATAAGGGGTTGCAATATCATGGAGAAGCTTAAAAATTATTTTACTAATAAGAAAGTATTCAATATATCTATTGTACCCCATCAACATGTTAGTATAGTATAATTGTCCACTCATATTTTCTCATCTTAAGCCTATATTTCCAGAAAATTTATAAAGAGGAAAGGAGAGGGAAAGAAATAGTGGGAAAAAAATAGAAGAAAAGAAAAATAAAAAAAAATAAAAAAGTAGATTTAAAATTAATAAATTATGTTATATGTTATTTCAAACCCATTAAACTCATTTTAACTCCTGTAGATAAAGATTAAATAATTTTAAAATGTATTAGGTAACTAATTTCAATTATAGTTTATTTTCTTCTATATTTTTTTATAGTAAAACTAAAAATAAGAAAATTAATTTTTTGAATATTTTTTCTTTTCTTTATATTTTTCTAAACCCAAACATGGCATAAAAATTAGTTAAAAAGATAAAATTCAAATTTGAAAATTAATAATGGAACCTTTTAATTATTAGAAAAATAAACTTTACAAATTCTTTTTAATAAAATAACTTATCATGATATTTATTTTCAATTAATTAATTCTCAATAAGAAGACATGATATAAATAAATTATCATACCACATCAACAAGCTTTGTCATCAATAATTTGGTGCATTGCCAAGTAATTTCCAATTTGATCATCCTTAAACACCTTCCCCTCCAACTTTGTTAATTATCTTTAAATTCTAAAGCAAAAAATGTTAAGTGCGCCTATCATTGCTTAGAGGTTGCCTTGTGCGTAGGGGTCGATTGTCTTGCCATATATGCATTCATTCCTCTTGAACCATACCAGCTTAGCAACACGTTTTTTAGGTGGACTTCATTTTTGAATGATAATCAAATGATTCATTGTGCAGGAGGGCTATAGAAGAATGCAAAAGGGACTTCAAAATGAAGGAAAGAAGATATCCAAAGAGGTTTTTCATGGCAAGAAAAGCATCTTAGCAACTAAATTGATAAGGACGTACACCTGATGAAGCATGGGATTAAGTAGCATTTGATCTCATGTTTGCCCAACAAGATGGCTTCAGCAACTTTATTCTCTCCTCTTAGAAAAGAATATTGCAAAACCCTCTCTCTGTATTTGGCAAAGCTAAGAATATCTGTAGCCAAGCACAACAGCAGCAAAGGAAGCAAAGGAAGGCACATGCACTTTATTCTTTATACTGTGAGATCACCCAAACACATAGTGATTACAACTTGGTATCAAATTAATGGATAACATAAAGCACTTCCTTCAATTAGATATTGGAGCCAATACCTACACTTTCTAAACCTTCTCTCTTCGGCTTGATTGATCATCCCAAAGCTCTCCACTCTCATCATCTCCCTAGTTCTTAATCCTCGTTGACTAAACCATGGGCAACATTTGCTCGATTTCACTCCCCGCCGACCGCATTGTCTCTAGCTTCTGGGATGGCACTACTGAGCATGCAAATTACCTGCGCAAACTCCCTGAAAATCTGGTAGAATTGGGAACTGCTTGGGAAAGATTGAAGGAGTTAAGGAACGATGTGAAGAGGAAGGTGGATATTGCCGAGAGGGAACAAATGCAGCCGCTGGACCAAGTACAAGGGTGGCTTTCAAGGGTTGAAACTCTGGAAACTCAAGTCACTCAACTGATTGGAGATGGCACTGACGAGGTTGAGAAGAAATGTCTGGGTGGTTGCTGTCCTAGGCATTGCAGGACCAGATACAAGTTGGGGAAGAGAGTAGCTAGAAAGTTGAAAGAAGTGGACATTCTAATGAGCCGAAGACCTTCGGATGTGGTGGCTGAGAGGTTACCTTCACCTCGCGTAGGTGAAAGGCCTAGTGAAGCAACTGTCGGCATGAATTCCAGAATTGGTAAGGTTTGGAGCAGCCTTCATCAAGAACAAGTGGGAATTATCGGCCTATATGGATTAGGAGGAGTTGGGAAAACCACCCTCTTAACCCAAATCAATAATGCTTTTACTAAAAGAACCCATGATTTTGATTTTGTGATCTGGGCAACAGTTTCCAAAAATGTAAACCTTGAAAACATTCAGGACGACATCTGGAAGAAGATAGGGTTTTGCGATGATAAATGGAAAAGCAAAAGTCGAGATGAGAAAGCTACGAGCATCTGGAGAGTCCTGAGCGAAAAGAGGTTTGTGCTGTTGCTAGATGATTTATGGGAGCGGTTAACTTTATCAGACGTCGGGGTTCCATTCCAAAGTAAGAAAAATAAGATAGTATTCACCACTCGATCAGAAGAGGTGTGCGCTCAAATGGAAGCTGATAAGAAGATCAAAGTGGAATGCCTAACATGGACAGAATCCTGGGAATTGTTTCGAATGAAGCTTGGAGAAGATACTCTCGATTTCCATCCTGAGATACCAGAGCTCGCTCAAGCCGTCGCACAAGAGTGTTGCGGTTTGCCACTTGTGCTAACTACCATAGGCAGGGGGCTTGTAAGAAGACGCCGCAGGAATGGAAGTATGCAATAAAAGTGTTACGAAGCTCTGCCTCAAAATTTCCAGGTATGGGGGACAAAGTGTTTCCTCTTTTAAAATACAGTTATGATTGCTTACCCACCGAAGTTGCCAGATCTTGCTTCTTGTATTGTTCTCTATTTCCAGAAGATTATCAGATGCCAAAAATAATTTTGATATACCAGTGGATTTGTGAAGGCTTTTTAGGGGAATTTGATGACATGGAGGGAGCACAAAACCAGGGTTACAACATTATTGGCACTCTGATTCATGCATGTCTATTAGAAGAAACTAATAATGATTATAAAGTAAAACTGCATGATGTAATCCGTGATATGGCATTGTGGATAGCTTGCGGAACTGGGAAGGAGCAGCACGAGTTCTTGGTGGAGGCGGTCTGTGGGTTAACTGAAGCTCCTGAAGTTGCTAGATGGATGGAGCCAAAAAGAATTTCACTGATAGGCAACCAAATTGAGAAACTAACAGGGTCCCCCAATTGCCCCAATCTCCTAACTTTGTTTCTTCGGGATAATAATTTGAAGATGATCTCTGATAGTTTCTTCCAGTTTATGCCAAATCTAAGAGTTTTAGACTTGACAAGGAATAGTATAACTGAATTACCACGGGGAATCTCTAATTTGGTTTCATTACAATTTCTCGACCTATCACATACTAAAATAAAAGAGTTGCCAATTGAGTTGAAGAACCTGGACAAATTGAAATGTTTGGGGTTGGTTTCCATGTATGAACTTTCTTCAATTCCAGAGCAGTTGATATCAAGTCTTTTGATGTTGCAAGTGATTAATATGTTCGACTGTGGAATTTGTGATGGTGATGAAGCCTTGGTTGAGGAATTGGAGTCCTTAAAGTACTTGCATGATTTAGGTGTCACTATAACAAATGTCTCTGCTTTCAAAAGGCTTTTAAGCCCTGACAAGCTAAGAAGCTGCATTTCCAGACTAGGCCTCCAGAATTTCAACGGTTCAAGCTCTTTCAATATAACATCCCTCAGCAATGTAAAGAATCTCCAAGAGCTCCATATCTCAAACTGTGGCTCGTTGGAAGATTTGGAGATTGATTGGGTTGGGGAAGGAAAGAAAACAGTAGAATCTAATTACCTTCAGCCTTGGGTCGGTGGGCATCGAAAGGTGTTCGAGGTTGAAGGACCTAACATGGGTTGCTTTTGCTCCAAACCTTAGAATTCTTGAAATACTTGATTGTGATCAAATGCAAGAAGTAATAGGTACCGGTAAATGTGCTGAATCTGCAGGGAACGGAGAAAACCTTGGTCCATTTGCCAAACTCCAAGTGCTTGGCTTAGATAATTTACCACAATTGAAGAGCATATTTTGGAAAGCCCTGCCATTTATCTACTTAAATACAATCTATGTAGGTAATTGTCCACTTCTAAAGAAGCTGCCACTCAACGCCAACAGTGCCAAGGGACATCGTATTGTCATTTCCGGACAAACCGAGTGGTGGAATGAACTAGAGTGGGAGGATGAGGCAACTCAAAACGCTTTTCTTTCATGCTTCGTACCTATTGAAGAATAAGGGCCTGCAGCAATCTTAAAGAGGCTTCAATGTGATTATAGGTGAGACCCCTTTCAGAATTAACCATCACTTGATCCTGAATAGGTATTGGTCCAAATAAAGCAGTCAATTATAGCATCTTTTCATGGTTGTATATTCAGAAAAATGCAATTCCACTTCAAGCACAAAAGGCAATTGATTGCAGGTTTACAAGAGATCATCTTCTTGTTGGAATTCAGATTCCGTAACCTTTACACATGTTGGTCAGATCTGACCTTTAAAAAGTACCCATATAAAAAAGCCCTTGTGGCTTTTCTAATTTAGCTTGACAAGTCAATGGTATATATTTTTATGCGATCTTATTTTATTTAGTTGCAGAATATAACTTCATATGCAAGAAATGCTAGCTTTCACAACCTTGGCTTGGCAAGAATCCGTTGCTGTCCGAGGTTGAAGGATCTGGATGGCTTATTTTCAAGCCAAATGCTCAATATGTTGATGTGACAAGTTGTAACCAAATGAAACATGTAATCGTTTATCTATGTGAGGTGAACTGATGGTGTATATATGTTGTTTCATATTGTTTGTGTGAATTGATGCATAATTTGTTGTGATTTAGTGTGTACAGTTGCATCATATAATAAAAATGGTTTGTGTATTTGAATTGCAATATGACACTTTTTATTCTTGGAAACAATTGTGAGATGCATGTGTGTCGAAAATTTGAGCTAGATGGCTTTTCTTAATTGATCTACTTCAACTGAAGAGCATGCGTCGAATTTCTTTGCTTGGAACCAATAATAGGTTTACTGGGCTGAAATATGTATTATCCTCATATAAATATTGCTTTTCATGGTTGTATACTTTGGGCTTCCAATGTATAATTTAAAAAATATAATGGTTGAGTCCGGGTACTCCAAGATCAGCTAGGAAATATGGAGAAGGAACTTTTTGATGGTCCTTACCTTATTCTAGTGAATGGTGATTCTCATAGCTTTAAAAGATTTTTTTACTCATCAAAACATTTGTACTAAGCTAATATCTAGCTAACACTTGGGCCATTTGGCTACTCAAAATTTTTGGCTAGTATGTGTAAGAGCTAAGTCAATCTTCTAAGGTATTAAGTGAAAAATGTATTAATTTCAACTCTCAAGCGATGATAGAATAAAAGTTTAGATGGCTTCTCAGCTAATAGTTTGTAGGGATTTGAAGGGTGTCACAACTTATTATCATTATATCCAATCTATATTGCATTTTGTAATTACGCTTACATAAAACTTGTATTTATACCCTCAATATTTAAAAAGTATAGTTGGTTGATAAAAGATTTAGTAGAAATCCTATTATTCCTAGACACGAGAAAGTTTAAGAATTTATAATGCATCAACCTTCAATAGTTATATGTATTTCGTTTGCAACATCACCCACTCACTAGAAGTAGACCTTATGGTTATATGTCAAGGTAGGTAATAGTGTTGATCCCTAGACGCATGGAGCCTTGAGGATAGTAAAACCCAAATATGAGTATGATATCAAAATAGATAAAACGTGTAGCTTCAACCAAAATTCTTTTCTTATTACTATTGTACATTTCATATAGATGCACTAAATTTACAATCCAATTACACTACCCAAATTCCACTATGGCTTCAAAATTAAACAGAATCAATCTTTATTTTTGCATGTATTTTTACTTGGTGTGTTTTTCTCTTAATTTACAACTCCATCTTGGTTCTTTAATAATTTTCTAGTATGAAGCTGAGTGAGTTCTTGAACTTAGTTCAGGATTTTTTTTAGAATTCTTTGGCCTCATATCTAATAACAATTTTTTAATCTTAGCTATTTCAAAATTCTTCAATTGTCAAATTGTTGTGCCAATGTGATAGTTTTGAACTTATTTCTATTGTGCAATTAAAGCAAAAATAAAATAAGCAAGAAACATAAAAAAAACAAGGTTTAACATGGTTACTTGGTTATATTTAGAATTTACTATTTTATAATGAATATTATGAAAAGAAAACAAGACAAATATACAATTTTAAGTTTGAAAACAATATCATATTTTCCTACTCATAATGAATTTAAGTGCTAAACATATAGTTAGGAATGGGTTAGAGGATCCATTTCAAATTGTTTATTATATATTTCTATTAATCTTGATAAGATTTCCATATTTTAAAAATTGCATTTTTGGAAAGAAAAGCATCACCATAGTTGAAATTTTTTATTATTTTGAAACTATCTTTTGAATCAAAGATTAAAAAAAAAGAAAAAAGGAATAAGATCATATTAATTTTTTCAATTTGCTTTTGAATTCCTTTTATAACTTTTCAATTTTTTTATTCATTTTTGTATTAATTTTTTTTCCTTTGTCCATATATCAACTTTCTAGATGTTTATACTTCTCCATTAATGTTATTACTCTCTATTTTAACATCTTAATTTTTTTTCTTAAGTTTATTGTTTCAAAACAAGAAGGGTATATAATGACTTAAAGAAAATATAATGTTAATTTTTATTAGAGATGTATTTAATTTTCAGGTCTGATTTACCATGTAATTATTTTAACTTCAATCATTCCATTAAAAATTATATAAAAAATAGTGGAGGAGTCTAAAAATGGGCTGAGAGAGGCAAGGCATAGGTATCATCTGAGGGTAGGTAAATGAACAAATTACTTGTGTGGGCTAATGGTAATTATTAAAATTCATGTTTTATCTTGAGAAAGGAAACAAATCCCTCTTTGTACAAAAATTTTAGGGGAGAACTCACCCTAATCAGGATGGGTAGACCATAATTGGGCACCATAACTAAGGGGTCCCATTGGTTCCCTCCTCTCTTTCTCTCTCTCTCTCTCTCTTTTTTTTTTTTTTTGTAATAATCAAATACAACTTTTAATGCTTGTAATGGGAATGGAGTGTAGGATGTAAACCATCAATTAAAGTTTATTCAAGAATAATTGTAAGAGGATTAGAAGTCTCTCCTAGTATAAAACCATTTCCTTACAATTATTATATATATATATAAAACAAATTTTTGAAAATCATTTTTAAAATCTAATAATCATTTTAAGTGGTTCCTAGATAATTTGTAAGTAGATGGTTTTATCCAAATAATTATTTTATTATTATAATATAACATTAAATCACTATTTTGTTTATATTTAAATGATAAGTGATTGTATTTAAAATTAGTCCTAATGTAACCATTACTTAAAATCACTTTTAAAAATCTCAAAACATAACTCGAAGTGATTTTTAAACAATCACTTGATAAATATTTCTTCTATTTTTTTTATAATACTTTATCAAAAAATACTAGCAAAACGTTTTTTTTTTAGTTTGTATTTGAATGCTAAGGTAGCATTTAGATATACTTTTTATTCTATTTTTTTAAAAAAAAAATAATTGATTTTTTTTTTTTATATAAAATAGAAGAACTATATCACATAAAGCAAAAGTTTATCATGTGTTCTTTAAAATTTTTTCCAAAACTTTGAGAAAGTGAACATTTTTTACTTTCTTAAAGTTTAAAAATTTCAAAAAGTCTTTTCAAATATTCAAGGTATATACTTACTTTTGTACAAACATTCCTACATTTTTTTATAAAGTTTTCTATTTTAAAAATAAAAATAGGAAATATATCCAAACATACGTTAAGGGATTCTCTTTAAAAATGTTTTTAATAGAAGCGCTACTAACAAAAATAGTGCTACAAATAAAAATAATTTTTTTTTCAATGTTTCAGATTACCGAAAGGAATAAGGGAATGCAACATTATGGAAGAAGCTTAAAAATGATTTTTGTTTAGGCTTATTTTATTTGCAATCTTGCAATCTCATGCCCCAAGTGTTCTCATTCATCAATTTCATTGGTAAAATATTATTAAAGAAATTAAATCAAGAACCCTTTTCATATTTATATTTAATGGATGGAGCATTAGCTTAGCTAAGGGTCCCACGTGTGCCCCATCTCTCTTTAACAAATTCAACTTCAATAATTCACTTTCAACTTGGTGTGTCCCATCAGACCCCTCAACCACTTTCTAATCCTTCATTTCCCTCTCTTCTCATCAATTTTCCTTTAATATCTAGAAATACAAGCCATTCATTTTTGTCATTCTTCTTTCTTATCCTCTCCTTAGAATTTTAAATACATCATGTTTGTCGTCTCCATCTCTACCCTTTCTTTAATTAGAGTTTATTTAGGAATAATTTTATGAGGTTTAGAAGTGCCTCCTAATATAGAAACACTTAAAAAAAATTAACAAAATTTTAAAAATCACTTTTAAAATCTAAATAACCATTTTAGATGGTAGAGTACCTTCTAAAGAGGAAAACATTGATTATAAAAATAATATAAAATAAAATAAAAACAGCTCCAAAATCTCAACCTAACAATAAATTCAAGTGTTGAGATTCCAAAATAAGGAAAGACTTTAGAAGTTATCGAAGGTGTCTTCTTTTCACATTTCAATTATTATATTTTCTCATACACTTTCTTCTATTCACATTTCAATTGTTGAATTTTCTCATTGATTGAAGTAACAATTAATGAGAGAAGAAAGTTAAGAGTAAGAGACAATTCATCTCTCTCTCTCCCACTAAAATGTCTTCAAGATATTAGTTTGTTCATATGTACTTTCAAACTTTAAAATTTGGATGGATTCACCTATACTTTCCAACTTGATTAATACAGTCTACCAAGTGATAGAGACTAAGTTTTAAAAGTTGTTTTTCCTTTGTTGTAAAATTATTTGTCTAGATATTTTGAGTTAAGGTCATGGTATATTCCACTTAATGATAATTGTATTCCTCGTTAGAAAGTATTCAACATTATTACATAACATGTTTATATAAAATATCCATCCATTCATATTTCGTTATCTTAAAATTTAATAATAAAAAAGAAAATTATTTGGATTTGAAAATAATTAACAAAAAGTTTTAATCATTAGAAAAATAAATTTTATTTGTTTTCAATTAGCTGATTCTTAACCCTACCACAACATAAATAAAAAATACTTTCTAACAATTTGGTGCATTGTCAAGTAATTTCCAATTTCTATAATAATTTGGTGCAATGTCAAGTAATTTCCATTTTTTTTTAAATAATGATGCATTTGCTAGGTAATTTCCAATTTGGCCATTAAAGCATAATTGCAAATACCAAATTGGGTAAAAAAATGTTATCAATTTTAAGGAAAGATCTTATGACACATTTCATTTTACATTTTTTTTTCTTGATTTTAGGTTATTATGTCTACATAATTCTTATATTTTCATTTTAAAAACTTGATAATTGGATTGGCTTTTCATTTGATTTTGCATTTTTTTTCTTCTGGATTTTAGGTGATTATGTATACATAAATTTTATATTTTAGATGATTTTAAATATAAAACATTTTTACTCTATGATAATTTTTGTTTATCTTTTTCCTTTTTAGCTTACACCTCTCAACATCTTATTTGCATTTTAAGCTAAGGATGTAATTTCATATGCATGGCAACATCTTAACCATGAAAGGGGTTTTCTAAAAAAAATAATTTAAATCAAAATTAAGAATAAAATAAATAATATCTTCTTTTTTATGAGACTTGAACTAACTTATTTCTTACCATTTTCGTATTTATAAAAATAATAATAAAGGATACAAAAAGGAAATCTTAATCAGACAAATACTTTCACCTAACAATTATCATTGCATCGTGAATATTTGAAAATCATAGTAGTAAATATCATAATTAACTATAAATAAATAAACAATTAAAAAAAATTACAAGTTTGGCATTAATATACCTTCCAAACAACTAACATCTTAAAATGTATATGAACATATACTAATTAATTCTCTTTAAAAATGTTTCTAATGGAAGGGTACTAACAAAAAAGTTGCAAATAAAAATACTTTAAGCAAAATCCCTCTTAAGCAAGTTTTAAGTTATAATAAATATTTTTCTTCAATATTCCTAATCATCCAAAGAAATATGGGTCTACAACATTAAGGAAGAAACTTCAAAATGATTTTAGTTTAATTTTATTTCCTTTGCAATCTTGCAATCTCATGCCCTAAATGTTCCCATTCATCAATTTTTGGTAAAATTTTATTAAAATTAATAATTATTAAAAAAAATTAAATTTAAAACATTTTAAAAAAATCATATCCATTTAATTACAACAAAATAAAACTTTCTTGTTATCATGGTAAAGTAACTCCAAGAGAGAAAATAATTGGTTTTCAAAAATAAAAAATAAATAAAAAAAACTTCGAAAAATTTCAAATGTTCCAAAAATTCTAAAAATTCCAAAATCCAAGTTTTGTGATCTCAAAAGATGGAAAGACTTTACAAGTTAGCGACAATTTCAAATTTTCAATTGGAGTTGTAATAAAATTTAATTTAGATTGCAAATCACCATTTCAATTAATCTCATTTTTTGTTAATCCAAATAGCAGTTAATATGAGAAGAATATTGAATAAGGAACAACTCATCTCTCTCTATAAAAAATGTCTTCAAGATTTTATTGCATTCACATATCCTTTTCAACTCAAATACTATTGTCCCCCTAATAATAGAGGTCATTTTCTAAAAGTTTTCTCACTTATTTTACAACCATTAGTTGTTCATACATTTCAACCTCGGGATAAGGTATATCCTTCTTGATAATACTTGTGTTAATAATGAGAAGGTATTCAATACATATATTCTACCACATTATATTAATATAGTATAAATGTCCATTCATAGTTATCAAATCAAAACTTAAAAGGGAGGGGAAAAAAAAAGTTATTTGGATTTGAAAATAATTAATAAAAGCTTTAAATTATTGGAAAAGGGAGTTATAAAAATTATATTTTAATAAAATAACTTAATTATCATTTTATTTATTTTCAATTAATTTATTCTCAATAATATCCAAAATATAAATAAATTATTATATCACATTAGTAAGCATTATAATACCACATCAACCAGCTTAGAACAACAAAGATACCCAATATTGAGCCCCCAGCCCCTTCCAGCCTCTCACTTTCCCCACCTTCTCCAACGTCTCTCTGTGCCTTTTTTGCCTTTTGTCCCATTCAATGCCCTTCACTCTTCTCCACCACTACGGCTCCACCGCACTCCTTCTCAGGCCTACTTTGGTCAAATCAAATGTCCTCAAACTGTATCCAAGCCTGTATTTAGGTTTAATTTTGTCCTGTAGCACTAAAAATTGAAAAGCGTAGTTGAATTCCTTTTTAAAATCTTTTTTAAAAATCTCAAAATTAATTATTTGGAATTGTATTGCGGCCATAGTAGCTATTGTAATATTACGAAGGGATAAAGAAAAAGACAAAAAAGCAATGGAGTCTAAAACAATTAGCGGATGGAGCATGATTGAGGCAAATTAGCTTAGCTAAGGGTCCCATGACTCATTTCATTTGGGTCTTGCAATCCTATGTTCTAGCTGTGCTCATTCATCAATTTCATTGGTAAAATATTATTAAAAAAATTAAATTAATAACCTTTTTCAAAAACCATATCTATTTAATACAATAAAATAAAACTTTTCTAATCAGGGTAGAAGAAGGTGATAGAGTAACTTCTAAAAAGAAAAGAATTGATTATAAAAATAAAATAAAAACACTCTAAATAAAACCAGGAAAAACTTTATATAGAAAAGGAAAATTAAGTAAGATAGATTAGGAGTAGCAAATAAAAAGAAATATTTATTTTAAATATAGTTTTTATCTTCTCTATTTTAAACATAGTTTTAAAAAGCAAAAAATTTATCTTGCTTTTTTCAAAACTTTTTTTCAAAAGTTTGAGAAAATAAAAATGTTTTAATCTTTAAATTTTAAGAATTTTACAATATTGTAACTATAAAAAATCTTTTATAATGTTTTTTGAATAAATACTTGATAGGTGGTTATATTAAAAACACTTTTGGATACAATATTTCCAATAAAAATACTTCTAATATTGCAAAAAGATTGTCAATGGACATAGTGATAATAATTGCATTTCCCACAAATTTTCTAGAAACCAAACATATTAATGGGGATTACAAGTCGCTTGGAATCAAATTAAGTTACAATGCAAACATATTTTCTGAATATGACAATGAAGTGGAATTGGAAAGTAACAATGCAAATCAAAATCAAAACTTAACTACAAACAGTTTTTTGCAGCATTTGATCAAGAATTCATGCAACAGTTCTGAGACCAAATCGTAAATAAACTCTTTCAAGTGTTTAGTTAACTTGTCATTTTTAGCTTTTTACCATTGTAAGAAATGCAATGTTTAGATATTAGCATAAAATGTGATGTCTTCAGAGATTTGAAAATATGTACTTGAATTGTTATGTTTTTTCTTTAATTTGATTTAGGTTTTATCAATCTATTATTTTTCATATTATTAAGTTTAAATATTTTAATTATATAAAAAATAAATATATTAATTATTTTTTGTAAGAATGATAATGATAAATTATTTATTATAACAATTTTATTATTTTGAACTTTTTAGAAATAAGTTAAATTATATTTTTTTAATACATTAAAATATTAAGATATTGGTTTTTAGTATATATAAAAACAAACAATTTAATAATTAATAGAAATAAAATATTAAAAAAATAAACAACTTAATACTTAATACTATTAAGCATTATTTAGTATTAAGTTAAAAATAAGTTCTATTTAGAATTAAGCCAAAAAAACAAACGCCACCTAAGTTTGTGACTTTTCTAATTTAGCTTAATATGTCAATGGTATATATTTTTATGCAACCTTATTTTGTTTAGTTGCAGAATATAGCCTCATATGCTAGAAATGCTTCCACAACCTTCTTTTAGTAAGAATCCATTGTTGTCTAACGTTGAAGGATTTGGATTGCTTACTTTCGCCCCAAATGTTCAATATGTTGACATGGTAGACTGTAACAAAATGAAACATGTAATTGTTTATTTATGTGAGGTAAACTACTGGTGGATGTATGTTGTTTCATAATGTTTATGTGAATTGATACATAATTACTTGTGATTTAGTGTTTACAGTTGCATCATAATAATAAAAAAAAGGGGTTTGTGTATTTGAATTGTAATATTACACATTTGATTCTAGGAAATGATTGTGAGATGCATTCTACAAAGTGTTTCAAAAATTTGAGCGTATAAGCTGGTAAAGAATACATGTGTTGAGCTACCAAGGAAGTAATAAGGAAAGGAATTGACCTGCCTATTCCGATTGAGGAGAACAAGTGAGATCCCACTTCCTCATGAATTTATCTTGATGGTTCAATAAATGACTCACTCAATGGTTAGTTGGTTATAAGCCTTGGAATGAGAAAAAAAAAGTCTCATAGTGAGTCTTAGGATTGTATAACCCTTTTAACTCATTTATATTGTGCAATATAAAAAAGCAAAGATAAAATAAGCAAGGAACATAAAAGACAATGTTTAACATGGTTGGTCAATTATATTTAGAATTTGCTATTTCATAATGAACATTATGGAAAGTAAACAAGACAAACATATGATTTTAAGTTTGGAAACAATCTCATATTTTCCTACTTATAATTGAATTTAATTGCTAAACATATAGTTGGGAATGGGTTAGAGGATTAATTTCAAAATGTTTATCATAATTCTATTAAACTTGATAAAATTTCTACATTTAAAAATTACATTATTGGAAAGAAAAGTATCAGTTATTGAATTTTTTTTTTATTATTTTGAAACTATCTTTTGAAATCAAAGATGAGGGGAAAAAAAAAAGAAGAGATTTATTATTTCAATTTGCTTTTGGATTCCTTTTTATAATTTGTCAATTTGTTTGTTCATTTTTATATATATATTTTTTCCTTCGTTCATTTATCAACTTTCCAAATGTTTGTACTTCTCCATTGTTATTACTCTCTATTTCAACATCTTAATTTTTTTTCCTAAGTTTATTGTTTTAAAATAAGGAAGGGTATATAAGCAGTGATTTAAAGAAAATGCAATGTTAATTTTTATTAGAGATGTATTTAATTTTCAAGTCTGATTTACCATGTAATTATTTTAACTTCAATCATTTTATTAGAAATAATATAAAAAGTAGTGGAGGAGTCTAAAAATGGGCTGAGAGAGGCAAGACATAGGTACTTATCCGAAGGCAGGTAAATAATGAACAAATTACTTGTGTGGGTTAATGGTAATTATTAAATTCATGTTTTATCTTGAGTAAGGAAATGAATCCCTCTTCGTACAAAAATTTTAGGGGAGAACTTATCCTAGTCATGACGGGCAGACCATAATTGGGCACCTTAACTAAGGGGTCCCATTTGGTTCCCTATCTTTTTTTTTTTTATCAAATACAACTTTTGATGCTTGTAAAGGGAATGGAGTGTAGGATGTAAACCATAAATTAGAGTTTATTAAGGAATAATTGAAAGAGAATTACAAGTCTCTCCTAGTATAAAAACATTTCCTTACAAATATATATATAATAAATTTTTGAAAATCACTTTTAAAATCTAATAATCATTTTAAGTGGCTCCTAAATAATATGGGTTTTATCCAAATAATTATTTTATTATTATAATATAACATCAAATTACTATTTTGTTTATATTTAAATAATAAGTGATTGGATTTAAAATCATCCCCAATGTAACCATTATTAAAAATCACTTTTAAAAATCTCAAAAAATAAGTCGAAGGGATTTCTAAACAATCACTTGATAAATATTCCTTCTATTTTTTTTTTTGTTTTATAATACGTTATTAAAATTTACTACGAAAACATTGTTTTTAGTTTGTATCTAAATACTAAGGTAGCATTTAGATATACTTCTTATTCTATTTAAAAAGCAAAGTTGAAATTTCTATGCAAAATAGAAGAACTACATCACATAAAGCAAAAGTTTATCTTGTGTTCTTTAAAACTCTTTTCAAAACTTTGAGAAAGTGAACATTTTTTACTTTCTTAAAGTTTAAAAATTTTAAAAAGTGTTTTCAAATATGATTGGTATATACTTACTTTTGTATAAGCATTCCTATATATATATATATTTTATAAGGTTTTCTATTTTAAAAATAAAAATAGGAAATATACCCAAACATACACTAAGGGATTCCCTTTAAAAATGTTTTTAATAGAAGCACTACTAATTAAGGTAGTGCTACAAATAGAAACATATATTTTTTCAATGTTTCATATTACCAAAAGGAATAAGGGATTGCAACATTATGGAAGAAACTTAAAAATGATTTTTGTTTAGGCTTATTTTATTTGCAGTCTTGCATACTCATGCCTTAGATGTTCCGATTCATTATTTTCATTGGTAAAATATTATTAAAATGAATGATTATTAAAGAAATTAAATAAAAAACCCCTTTCATATTTATATTTAATGGATGGAGCATTAGCTTAACTAAGGGTTCCATGTGTGCCCCATCTCCCTTTAACAAATTCAACTTCAATAATTCACTCTCAACTTGGTGTGTCCCATCAGACCTCTCAACCACTTTGTAATCCTTAATTTTTCTCTATTCTCATCAATTTTCCAATATCTACCAAAATTCTTCTTTCTTATCCTCTTTTTAGAATTTTTCATACATCAATGGGAAAGTCTGCTCTATCTCCATTTCTGCCATTTCTTTAATTAGAGTTTATTTAGGAATAATTTATGAGGTTTAGAAGAGCCTCCTAATATAGAAAGACTTAAAAAAAAATTAACAAAATTTTAAAAATCACTTTTAAAATCTAAATAACCATCTTAAGTGATTCCAATACAATCCCTAACTAGATGATTCTATACAAAATACTCACTTTTTTCTTATATCCAAATAATAAGTGATTCTATTTAAAACTATTAATGATGTAACCACTATTTAAAAATCACTTTTAAAAATCTCAAAAAATAACTTAAGGTGATTCATGAGCAATTATTTTATAGGTCATTCTTTTAAAAGTTAATTATTCTTATTCGATAATACCTTATAAACAATACTATTAAAACATTTTTTTTTAGTTTATATCTAAATACTAAGATTTTGGATATGCTTTCGATCTATTCAAAATATAAGAAATCTAACACATAAAGAAAAAAAAATTATCTTGTTTTCTTTAAAACTTTTTTCAAAATTTTGAAAATTTTGAGAAAGTGCAAATTTTTTTAATCCTTAGATTTTAAGAATTTTAAAAAATATTTTTAAGTATATAAAATATTCATTTACTTTTGTATAAGAATTTCTATATTTTATATAAGACTTTCTATTTTAAAAAACAAAAATAGGAAATACATCCAAACATATACCAAGTAATTCTCCTTAAAAATGTTTATAATGGAAGCGTAACTAACAAAAGGGCTAGAAATAAAAATACTTTAAACAAAATCACTCCCAACCGAGTTCTAAGTTATAAGAAATATTTTTCGTCAATATTTCTAATCACCAAAAGAAATAAGGGACTACAACATTAAGGCAAAAGCTTCAAAATGATTTTAGTTTAGCTCATTTCATTTGCAATCTTGCAATCCCATGCCCTAAATATTCCCATTCATCAATTTCATTGATAAAATTTTATTAAAATTAATAATTATTAAAAACCTTTTTCAAAAATCATATCCATTTAATCACACAAAATAAAACTTTCTTGTTATCATGGTAGAGTAACTCCAAGAGAGGAAAGAATTGGTTTTAAAAAAATAAAAAAATAAAAAAAACTTCTAAAATTTTTAAATGTTCCAAAAATTCTAGAAAATTCCAAAATCCAAGTGTTATGATCCCAAAATAAGGAAAGACTTTACAAGTGGTTGACAATTGCAAATTTTCAATTGGAATTGCAATAAAACTTAATTTAGGTTGCAAATCACCATTTCAATTAATCTCATTTCTCATTAACTGAAATAACAGTTGATATGAGAAGAAAGTTGAATAAGGAGCAATTCATCTCTCTTTATAAAAAAAAATGTCTACAAGTTAAGTACATTCACATATAATTTACGTACCTAATACTTTTCAATTAATCTAAATGTCTTCTCACTTCTTTTACTACAATTAGTTGTATTACAAGGTATTTTAGCTTGACAGTCAAGTGTATTCTACTTAATAATACTTGTATTAGAAGGTATTCAATTCATCTATTCTACCATTAGTATGTTAATATAATATAAATTGTCCATTCATATTTTATCATATCAAAACTTAAATAAGGAAAAAAAATTATTTGGATTTGAAAATAATTAATAAAATCTTTAAATTATTAGAAAAATGAATTATAAAAATTCTATTTTAACAAAATAACTTAATTATCATTTTATTTATTTATTTTAGTAAGTTTTATTATACCACATCAACAAGCTTGAAACAACAAAGATACTCAATTTATTCTTATTAATGTTTTCAATTTGACCATCAAGGTGTAATTGCAGTAATTTACCCTTTTTTTTCTAGGTTTTGATGATTATTAATGTTTACATAATTCTTATATTTTAATTTTAAAATTGCAAAACGGGACTAGTTTTTCTATCAAAATTTTTTGAGTGGACAATAAATTATAATTGAATGCAGAACATTTGTACAAACAAATAATTTAAAATCCTGATTAAAAATAAAATAAATAATATCGTCTTTTCATATATTACTTGAATGAACTAATTTCTTAACAATTTTATATATATATATAAAAAACGTAAATCTAATGAGACCGGACATAGGAAATATGAACTTTTTTACCGAGTCTACCCATATCAATTGTAATTCTTGACCATCAAGCGGTAAATAATATAGCCAATTAAAAATTTAGTTATGTAGAAAAGAAATCCCACCAGCTTCAGAGTGAAGTGATATACCTTTAAATAATTCAGAGAGAGAGAGAGAGAGAGAGCATAGCTTTGCTAAGGGCCCCATGTCAACGACTTTGTGCCCCATCACCTTTTTCCTTTCGTTCTCTTCATCAATTTCCCAATATTTGCAAATAAAAGACATTTCTTTTTTCCTACGAATTTGTCATTCTTCTTTCTTACCATCTCCGGGCCCATGTCCACGACTTTGTGCCCCCATCACCTTTTTCCTTTCGTTCTCCTCCTCAATTTCCCAATATCTGGAAACAAAAGACATTTCTTTTCTCCTACGAATTTGTCATTCTTTTTTCTTACCTTCTCCGGCCCCATGTCCACGACTTTGTGCCCCCATCACCTTTTTCCTTTCGTTCTCCTCATCAATTTGCCAATATCTGCAAATAAAAGACATTTCTTTTCTCCTACGAATTTATCATTCTTCTTTCTTACCTTCTCCTTGGAATTTTCATACATCAATGGGAAACGTGTTCTCAGTCTCAATCTCTACCGAGGACATAGCTGGTTGTTGTTGTGATTACACTACTTCTCGAGCAAATTACCTATGAAAGCTTGAAGAAAATCGGGTTACTTTGAGAACAGATCTTCAAAAATTAAGGGAGTTGAAGAACGATGTGAATAGGAAGGTGGATGTGGCTGAGAGGCAACAAATGAAGCGTCTGGATCAAGTACAAGGATGGATTTCCAGGGTGGAAGCTATGGAAACCGAAGTTGGTCAACTGATTGGAGATGGTGCAGAGACCATTGAGGAGAAACGATTATGTGGCAGTTGCTATCCCAAGCATTGCATCTCCAGCTACACGTTGGGAAAAAAAGTGGTCAGGAATCTACAAGATGTGGCTACTTTAATGAGCGAAGGACGTTATTTTGAGGTGGTGGCTGATATTGTACCTCCAGCTCCTGTGGAGGAAATACCCAGCCGACCCACTGTGGGCTTGGAATCAACATTTGACAAAGTTTGGAGGAGTCTCGAAGAAGAACATGTAGGGATCATCGGCTTATATGGGTTGGGGGGCGTTGGGAAGACCACCCTCTTGACACAAATCAACAATCATTTCCTTAAAACATCCCACAGTTTTGATGTCGTAATTTGGGTAGTGGTCTCCAAAACTCCAAATCTAGAGCGGGTTCAGAATGAGATTTGGGAGAAGGTGGGATTCTGTGATGATAAATGGAAAAGCAAAAGCCGCCATGAGAAAGGCAAAGACATCTGGAAAGCCTTGAGCAAAAAGAGGTTTGTGATGTTGCTGGATGACATGTGGGAGCAAATGGACATGTTAGAAGTAGGAATTCCACCTCCTGACCAACAAAATAAGTCTAAGCTGATATTCACCACTCGATCTCAGGACTTGTGCGGCCAAATGGGAGCTCACAAGAAGATAGAAGTGAAATCTTTAGCATGGAAGGATTCGTGGGATTTGTTCCAAAAATATGTGGGAGAGGAGACCCTTAATTCTGATCCAGAAATATCTGAGCTAGCTGAAATGGTTGCAAAAGAGTGTTGCGGTTTGCCACTTGCGATAATTACCATAGGGCGAGCCATGGCTTCTAAAGTGACACCCCAAGATTGGAAGCATGCAATTAGAGTTCTACAAACATCTGCTTCAAATTTTCCAGGTATGGGGCACCAAGTATACCCACTTTTGAAATACAGCTATGATAGTTTGCCCTCCAAAATAGTTCAATCTTGCTTCTTATATTGCTCTTTATTCCCCGAAGATTTTTCCATATATAAGGGAACTTTGATATGGACATGGCTTTGTGAGGGGTTTTTAGATGAATTTGATGACACGGATGGAGCTAAAAATCAAGGATTCAACATTATTAGCACTCTCATTCATGCATGTCTACTCGAGGAACCTTCAGATACTAAATGTGTAAAATTGCATGATGTGGTACGTGATATGGCCTTGTGGATAACTGGTGAAATGGGGGAGATGAAAGGCAAGCCTTTGGTACAAACAAGGGCTGGTTTGACCCAAGCACCTGAGTTTGTCAAATGGACTACGGCAGAAAGGATTTCACTGATGGACAACCGAATTGAGAAGTTAACAGGATCACCCACATGCCCCAACCTCTCGACACTTCTTCTGGATTTGAATAGCGATTTGCATATGATAAGCAATGGTTTTTTCCAATTTATGCCCAGTCTAAGAGTGTTGAGCTTATCAAACACGAAAATAGTTGAGTTACCATCAGATATTTCTAATTTGGTTTCATTGCAATATCTTGATTTATCTGATACAGAGATAAAGAAGTTGCCAATTGAGATGAAGAATCTCGTAAAATTGAAGGTTTTGAATTTGCGCTCCACGTCTAATCTCTCTTCAATTCCACGAGGACTAATATCAAGTCTTTTAATGCTGCAAGCGGTTGGCATGTACAAGTGTGGACTTTATGGTCTAGTAGTTGAAGGAAGCATTGAATCATATGGTAATGAGTCCTTGGTAGAAGAATTGGAGAGCTTGAAATACTTGACAGATTTAAGTGTCAGCATAACAAGTGCCTCTGAGTTCCAGAGATTTTTAAGTTCCAGAAAGTTACCGAGTTGCACTCTAGCAATCTGCCTCAAGATGTTCAAAGGTTTAAGCTCACTCAACCTATCATCTCTCGAAAATATGAAGCATCTCATTGTGCTTGCGATGGAAGATTTTGATAGTTTGAGAGAGATTAAGTTTGATTGGGCAGGGAAAGGAAAGGAAACAGTGGAGTATAGCAATCTCAACCCAAAGGTCAAATGCTTCCATGGCCTTCACGAAGTGGTTATTAATAGATGCCAGATGTTGAAGAATCTGACATGGCTTATTTTTGCCCCAAACCTCCTATATCTTAGAATAGGACAATGTGATGAAATGGAAGAAGTGATAGGTAACGGTGCAAATGATGGAGGAAACCTGAGCCCATTCACAAAACTCATACAACTGGAGTTAAATGGTCTACCCCAACTGAAGAATGTGTACTGGAATCCCCTGCCCTTTCTTTACCTTGACAGAATTGAAGTAGTGGAGTGTCCAAAGCTGAAGAAGCTACCACTCAACTCCAACAGTGCCAATCAAGGTAGAGTTGTGATAGTAGGAAAGCAAGAGTGGTGGAATGAGTTAGAATGGGAGGATGAAGCTACTCTAAATACTTTCCTTCCTAGTTTCCAAGCAATATAAGAACAAGGGGGCTAAGGTATGATTCCAATTAAAATCAGCCAAATATAATTGGAATGTGTATTATTCTTTAATTCATTATATAATTAGTTGCCTATCGTTTGCAGGATTTGAAGGTATGACAAATGTTTGGGTGTTTGTTGTGGATGTGAGGTAATGCCTTACATTTTCATGTCTTGATACAAATGGTTTTAATTTCCTCTTTTTTGGGACTTTTTTTTTCTATTAATATTTATGGAATTAATTGAGATAATAGTTTCAAGTTTTTGTCATGCTTAATCAAAGATAATACTTGTCTCTACAATTTTATTTTTATTTTTTTTAACATGTTTACTTGAAGCTCCAAATCCAATTATAACGAGAAAATGTACAATTTTAAAAACCATTTCCATACTCATACTTTGATATCTATTTTATCCTTTAAAATAAAATATTCCTATGCTTTGGTATCAACTAAGAATGTGTTTGGTAATGATTTTAAAAAATGATTCTACAATTTTTAATACTTGAAAAATTAAAAAAAAATTAGTGTTAAAAAAACCAAGAACACTTTTTAGAATTACTATCAAACGCACTTTAAATCTGTGATTTACAAAATTACAAGGTTGATTACAAGAAAATGCTACACTCAGTTTAAGTCTCAAATATGCTAGCTCTTAGTTTTTTGACTTTCCATTTCACTCCACTCTTGTCATCTCAAGTTTCAAATTAGAGGTGAAAGAACAAAAAATAAATGTATAATTTAGTGTCCAATTGGATATATTTATAATTTATTTATAAATATTTATTATTTTTAGTAAATATTTTTTCTTTTATAAAGCATATTTAATATATTTGATTATTTAAATTAAGTTAATAAATTAAATGAACTCATCACCTTGATCTACCAAACAACCCTTGATTTTTTAGAGCAATTTTTCTCTAAAGTAATTAATTTTCCTCGTGATTTGGATTTGTTGATTTCAGCTCTTTATTTATTTATTTATTTTAAAAATGGCTACAAAATAAAAGATAAATAAAGATCTAACTTGAATGTGCCACGTCATACAGAAAAAAAATTGATACAATACTTTAAGCTTATATATTGCTTCATCTTCAGAGCAGGTAACGATTTGAAAGAAAAAAGGTCAGTTCTCCAACTGCTTTTGCGTTGGAAGACTTGACTTGTATCCCGTTCACTTTCACACTCACTAAGGTGGCTTCTAAGAATACTTGATTAGAGTGTTTTACACTTCGTAGGTCTTCCGCTTTGGACAAAATAAATAAATAAATAAATAAAAATAAAAATTCAGAGTTTCCTGAAAACAAAATAAATTTACACTTAATTAAACTTTATAATTTAATTTTTCTATCATCATGGAAGGTTTTTGTTGAGTTTGAGATAAAGTTGTTAAAGGAATTGTTTTATAGGCCCAGTTTGTTAATTGTTTTTTAAAATAGTTTTCTATTATAACAAAAAGAAAAAAAAAACACTACAACCAAAAAATAAAATCATTTTCTCGTTTTTAAAAATAGAAAATAAGGTGTTTTCAAAAAAATAATTTTAGATTGTTTTAAAAATAATTATATAAATATAAAAAACGATTAAAAATAAAACATTATATATAAAAAGCTAATGATTTAAAAAAAACTATTTAAAATAACTGAGATATTAAAAAGTTTTACTTTCTCAAATTTAAATTTTTTTTAAACATACAACCTAAACCTTTGCATACACTTTCTATTTTTTGGTTTCAAAAATAGAAACTTCTATATAAAAAGTAAAAACTCTTATAAAAAAAGAAAATGAACTTATCTTATGTCTTTCAAAATTATTTTTAAAAATTTTAGAATTTGAGGTAGTAAAAAATGAACATCCCTCATTTTATGTAATACTTAAATTAATTAAATCTAAGATATAAACATTTAATATTTATATGAGAAATGATGGTCTTCTCCTGCTATGTTATAGATAACTTTAACAAGAGGGAGCTCCAAATCATCCACACACTGGGCTACATACCTCGACCTCTTAACAAAGTTTTAATCTTCAAAGTCAAGCAGTCCGAAGAGGAATTGGAAAGCCAAGTTAGGGGACACTTAGGGATTTTGTCCGGAATTGCCAACCTAACTAAACATTCACAATCTCCCATTTTGGCAATTTTGGGACAAAACCCTTTACAACACGATTGAGTACAAGTAAGTAAGCCCCACCCAACTCTCATACAAGGCCACTCACTCACTCAAAACCTCACCAAAGGTACTACAATGCCTGTAAATAAATCTCAAGAAAAACAGTAGTAGCACCTGCTCATATTACCAAGATGCTTCCACAAATTTCAAATGAATTGACTCACAAATATCCACATATATCCACAAAGATCACTTGTCTAAAGATAGTTAATATGCATTCATGAGTCCAAAACCATGTCCAATATCCACAGATACACAAAAAGGTCATCACGATCAACATATCAAATATCAAAAGCAACAAAACACAAAGAAATTGTCATGATCAACTACATGTCATATCAACATCCATGTAAAGTGTAAAATGTCTCCCCCTTTTTATCCCAAAAGAAGACAAAGAATTGTCCAAAACAAGCAAAGTATATAAGACTAACAAATTGAACATGATATCAAAAGAAAGTTATCTAAAAAGTTAACTAGCTACTACATGGCTAAGAGAGATGCTTATGGACAAAGTCTTTAAGAGCTTGCAGCTAATACATGTTGCAAAGCATTTGTCCATCAATTAGTGAGAAGCCTCTCTCCATATGAGATTGGAGTTGAATTTACTCAGACAACAAAGTGGATTGTGCATAAATTTTCTCATCCAATGCATCAAACCTATCACAAAGTTGAGCTAGGACACTTGAATCTACAATTGAATCTGAGTCACTTTCATCAATTTTTCTCTTAACTCTACAATGGCACACATTTTTCTTAGAACCAAGGGCACCCTTAATCCTTCCCCGACTTCGATTCCGATATAAGGTATCAATGGGACCCATTGGTTCAAGAAAGAAGAATTTATAGGAAATTCAACCCCAACCATTTGGCAAATTTTAGTGATTAAAATACCATAGGGAAAAACCTCATACTTAGACATGAAATGATCTCCTCGAACAATCATCTCATCTAAGATACAAGATGCTAGGTTGATGGGTTCCCGATGAAGAATTCGGGACAAGAGAATGCAACCCTTCTTATAAATATCTACCCAATGAGAAGAAGGATAAACTAAGAATGTTAGAAAAGTCGCCAACACCCATGCGGGACGAGATATGCTACCAAAGTGTGCAACTAAGCCTAGCTGACATCGAACCTCTCCTCATAAGTCAATAAACACTCTATCCAACAACTCAGAGGTGATTTCCAATTCATTCACAGAGGGTGCTTCAACCAATGGGATGCCTAAGACTTCAGCAATCACCTCTGGAGTGACTTTAACAACAATTCCAAGGAAACTTGATTTTAGGTAGGATTCATCCAAGTCATGTTCAATAATATTCGAATAAAACATTCGGACAATAGGAGCACACACAGTTCCAATGAAGCTTGTTAGAGGAAGTCAACCTAGTTCTACAAACAGTGCTGGAATTGATGTGTTGAGAAATGATTCTAGATGAAGTTGTCTCTCAAGAAAAATAGACCTTTGATGATAATCTTTGGTGTATAGGTCTCTACAGAACTTTGTCGGGAAAGCATTGAAATCAATCCCATCAATGGAAGTTTTCGTAGGAGCTTTAGGGATACTGGGAGGTTGGACAAAAGGATTGATGGGTAAATTCTCATCCCGAGCACTTTTTGGGGTCTTAGAGGATGACCCTTTAACAGGGACTTTGCTCCCACGACCTTTTGGAGGCATAGTTCTAGGCAAAAATACAAAGAACCAAGCAACCAAAGATTGAAACAGTATTAGATATAAAACAATCCACTCAAATAGCCTACTGTGAAAAAATCTCACATAAAAACTAACAAGCAAAACCAGTGGAGGATGAACAAACCTGTACACAGAGGAACAGGGGCTGCCAGAATAGAGATCCTATGGCAGAAAAGACACAAACACAACTACAAGAAAAAGAACTCGCCAAAAAGGGTGCCAACCACAATAGATGGAGCATCAATCAACGACAAAAACTGAAGCTTAGGTCAGTGAAAAACACCGGAGAAAATGCCGACAAAAAGAAATGAAATGCAGGCCGACAACAAGAAACAAGAAAAATGAGCTATGCAGATCGTGATAGGTTGAAGATCTTGCTGGAAAATATATCGACAATAGTGGAGAACTATAGGCTGATGGCAGGAGCAAGAAACAATGAGACAATTGGAGCCGGAAAAGAAAAATCGGCAGCAGGCGGAACAGAATCTGCTGATTGTGCAAAAACTGAGATGATTAGCTGTACTGAACGACAATGAGAACGGAATGGGAATGACTAGAAGAGAACACAGAATACAATGATTTCTGGTGACAGTAACCAAAATTAATGACCGAGGGTGAAGACTTAAGAGGATGTGCAGAGAATGAAGGTTCTCTTCTTTGAAACGAAAGGCTTAAGGCTTTTTAGAGAAATGAAAGAATGAAATGCATTTTTGGGGATTTTGAGTTTTTTAAAAAAATTTTGACTTTAAATTATGAAAATGCCCCTCATCCATTAAACCATATGAGTAAAACCAGTTAAGGGCAAAAATGGAATTTTTCACAAATACATGTTAGGGGATTTTGACTTTTTCAATTTTATTAATTTTAAATTACGAAAATGCCCATGATTCATTAAACCATACAAGTTGAACTAGATGAGGGCAATAATGGAATTTTTCACAAATGCATAAGTGGTATTAATCTTGGTGGATCGATCCAGCTTTCGATCGTGAGCTCTCGATGATACACAGTCACATAAGTTGGAACAGGCCAATTTTTTTTTTAAAAAATGGCTAAGTGTGTGAGAGACAAGGTATAAGTGGTATTGATCTTGGTGGATCAATCTAGGATTTGTTCAAGGGCTTTCAGTCATAAGACTGTGCACACAATGGATCGATCCACAAATACAACAGATCGATCGACACCCTATTGAAAAATGAATTGGGCAAAAACTGAAGAAAAATCATAAGAAATACACCAACTAGCTTTCCAAAAACTGAAAAAATTGATCCATCAAAGTTGAGATACAATAGGATGATATACTTATCTTTTAATCAAGGAGATAGAATTGATTCATATTGAACAAAAATGCTTCTAAGAACTGAACAATAGACAAAATTAACAAACATAGAGATTGAAAAACCTTCCAAATTTATCAAATGAATAGGTAAAAAACAAATGGTTATCAACACTCTAACAAGGAAGCTTAAGCTCAAGAAAAACTCACTCATGACACCATAAAATGGTGAGAATGTTAAATAATTTCCACTTATAAAACTATATTCATTTATGAGCCTAAAATCATTTTCAAGACACTTTTCCTTCCTAGAGAAATTCAAGATAATGTTCCATGCAGTCAATTTGCACTTCTCTTAGCCGGATTTATGTAACATGACCTATTTTCACCCCTAAAAAAAATCATACATCATTTGTTTTTCACATTAAGCATTGAATGATTACACACACATGAGTTTCACCCTTAGGATCAATTTTTGACTTGAGAATCACTAAGGTGGCCTTAACAACAACATAACATAAGGGATGTACCAATTTTGCAATGGAGACTTGTCACACTTGAAATATTGCCAATGAGTAATAACCATTCCGGGAAACTTGATTTTTTTTTTTTTTTCATTTTTTTTTAATTTCAAGGAGAGGACAAACAATTAAGGAAGAACAATCTCAAACACTTAAGGATATTCTGGGTGACTTTACTCACTCTTTAATGCTCATTAGACAAACATAAGTTTGCATTTAGACTATAAAGAGCATTACTCACCATTTATGCAATCACAAGGTTCAACCATGAGTTGTTACTCACTTAAAAGAAATGAAACTAACCTTTTGTAATTTATCTAATCAAATCAAAATAGCAAGGATTCAATATCATGTTTATCAATCAAACCATGGAGATAAAAACATCTTGAAGCTTTTAAGATCATTATGAGTCAATCTAACTTTTAAACAAAAGGATAAGCATGTCATTCTCATGAACTCAGCAATTTTTGAAAATTTATGAAAAATGAAAAAAAGATCAAACCAAAACAAAGGAAACATCAACTTGATGACATTTAGGAACTTAGGAAGACAACTAAACTCAAGAATATGCAAGAGGATGTCCTAGATAGGTTCTAGAGGTAGTCAACTGATTGTGCATAAACCTATGGATTTTCTAAGTGATTCAAACTTAGACACGTCCAAAGGTTTAGTGAGAATATCAGCAATTTGACCCTCAGTTGGAACATATTCCAATGATACCACTTTGTCTTCAACTAAGTCACGAATGAAGTGATGTCTAATGTCAATGTGTTTTGTTCTAGAGTGAAGAATAGGGTTCTTGGAGATGTTGATTGCACTAGTATTGTCACAAAGCACCACCATGGTTCCTTGATCTATTCCATAGTCTCTTAACATTTGTTTGATCCACAAAAGCTAAGAACAATAACAACCGACGATAATGTATTCCGCTTCAGCTGTGGAAAGCGAAATAGAGTTTTGCTTCTTACTCATCCAAGCAACCAAACAATTACCAATATAGAAACAACCATCTGAAGTGTTTTTCCTATCATCCATATTTCCAACCCAATAAATATCAATGTAGCAAGCAACATCAGAATGAGTGTCAAATGAATACCAAAGGCCTAGCTCTAAAGTACCAACAATGTAGTTAATGATGCGCTTAAGAGCTATGAGATGAGATTCCTTAGGACATGCTTGATACTTAGCACACACTCCAATACTAAAAGCTATGTTCGGTTTACTAGCAGTGAGGTACAAAAGGCTACCAATCATGCTTCTATACAATGTTTCCTCTACCTTTTCCCCTAATTCATCCTTACTTAGCTTTAGGTTGGTAGGCATTAGTGTCCTAAAATGTTAGTTGACTCAAGCCCAAACTTTTTGACAAGTTCATTTGCATACTTGGATTGGGATAAGAAAATCCCATCCTTGAGTTGTTTCACTTGGAAACCAAGAAAATAGGTCAATTCCCCTACCATGCTCATCTCAAACTCACTTTTCATCTCATTAGCAAAATCTAAAGCACACTCACTAGAGGCAGAGCCAAACACTATGTCATCCACATAGATTTGTGCTACCAAGAACATTTCATCATTTCTTCTAATGAACAATGTTTGATCAACTCCCCCTCTCATGAATCATTTCTTAAGAAGATAAAATGTGAGTCTTTCATGCCAAGCTCTAGGAGTTTGCTTTAAACCATAGAGAGTTTTTCTAAGTCTATAAACATGATTAGGATACCTAGGGTCTTGAAACCCTTTGGGTTGTTCCACATACACTTCTTCATTGAGGATTCCATTAAGAAAGATATTCTTGACATCCATTTGAAACAATTTAAATTTCCATACACAAGCTATAGCTAAGAGTATTCGAATGGATTCAAGTCTTGCAACTGGAGCAAAGGTTTCATCAAAATCAATTCCCTCAATTTGCTTAAACCCTTGAGCAACCAACCTAGCTTTATTTCTCACAATCACACCACTTTTATCCATTTTATTTTTGAAAATCCATTTTATTCCAATGATATTCATATCTTTTGGTCTAGGCACTAAGAACCAAACTTCATTTCTAGAAAATTGATTTAGCTCTTCATGAAGAGCCTCTACCCAAGCTTCATCATTCAAGGCTTCTTCAACTTTTTTTGGTTCAATTTAGGAGGTATAACAAACATAGCTTATCTCATTTAGCTTGGATTTTCTCTTTGTTACCATGATATCCTTATAGTTCCCAATCACATTGCTCAATGGATGGTTCTTAGGTACCCTTGACTTATTTTTCTTTGATGGCTCAATTCTCCCCCTATCTCTTTTCTTTTCTTCCTCTTCATTTAACTTTTCATCTTCATATTTATCTTCAATTACTTCAATATCTTTTGACACATCAATTCTATCCTAATCACATTCTCTTGACCGTGATCCTAGACCATCTACAATCACATTAATTGATTCCACCATATATTTTGAACACAAAATGAATACTTTATATGCCCGACTTTTGGAAGAATATCCTAAGAATATCCCTTCTTCACTCTTGGATTCAAACTTTCCAAGATTTTCATGATCTTTCAAGACATAACATCTACTTTTAAACACCCTAAAGTACTTCACACTAGGTTTTTTACCTTTCCACAGCTCATAACAAGTCTTCCTAGTGTGAGTATGCATGTGAATTCTATTGGAAGTATAGCAAGTGGTAAAGGATGCTCCCTAAAATGCCCTTACCTATAGACCAAAACGAGGGTCTACAAATATGCCTCTCTTCAATAGAGCTCATGAGTGTAAGGAATATGAACACCGAAGTGAAAAGAAAGTGAATAATGAGTGGAATGAAGTGAACTCTACTGAAGAACAAATGAGACCCCCAAAAGGATGTTAGTGAGACATGGATTCACTCAAGCCAACAGATGAACAAAAAACCTCTAATCCTAAGAGAAAAAGATGTCCCAAAATGCCTCTGAAGCCACACCGAAGACCCAGGCTCCCTCTAAGACATCTCCAAAAATGACTCGAAAGACCATATCAAAGATGAGTAACGGTCGAACCACACTAAAGTACAGGAAAGAACGCCCAAAGGAAGCTACCCTATGTGAACTACATGAGAATGCCAAGCGTAGGGTGCTCAACGACATGACTGAAGTATGTGTCATGAACCCAAGGTCCATGTCATGTGCAGTGGAAAGGGAAATCTGGAATAGCAATGACGAACAAGCAATAAGCACCAAGTAACCAAGTGAGGAGAATGACTTTGAACGCCCAAAATGAAGGAATAATGGTGACTCAAAATGCTTGGATGAGTATGCATAACGGCTCTGAAAGCAAACTAAAGATGTGACTCTGAATGTCATACTGAACAAAGACTTTGGACGTCGAACCGAGCTGATAGAAAAATGGTTGATAGATATAGGTGCGGCCCTGACTCAAACTGAACTGGCAGGATAAATGATTGATCGATATGGGTGCAGTCCTAACTCAAACTAAACACAAACTGACAAGAAAATGGTCGATCGATATGGGTGCGGCCCCGACTCAAACTGAACACAAACTGATAGGAATATGGCCGATCGATATAGGCGTGGCCCCCAAAACGTAAATTCAAACTGACAATATGATGATTGATCAATATAGGTGCGGTCCCGACTCAAACTGAACACAAACTGATAGGAATATGGCCGATCGATATAGGAGCAGTCCCCAAAACATAAACTCAAACTGACAATATGATGATCAATCGATATAGGTGCGGTCCCAACTCAAACTAAACACAAATTGACAAGAAAATGATAGGAAAATGGTCGATCGATATGGGTGCGCCTTAACTCAAACTGACACGACGAATGATTGATCGATATAGGTGTGGTCCCAAAAAAATGAACATAAATTGATAGGAAGATGGTCGATCGATATAGGTGCGGCCCCGAAACGCAACTCAAATTGACAAGATGATGGCTGATCGATGTAGGTGCGGTCCCGACTCAAACTCAAACATAAACAGACATGAAAATGACCGATCGATATAGGTGCGGCCCTGAAAACTCAAACTCAAACAAACAAGATGATGACTGATCGATATAAGTGTGGCCCCGACTCAAACTCAAAACAAAAAAAGGATAGGAATATGGCCGATTGATATAGGTGCGACCCCAAAATGCAAACTCAGACTGACAAGATGATGACCAATCGATATAGGTGTGGTCCCGACTCAAACTCAAACATAAACAGACATGGAAATGATCGATCGATATAGGTGCGGCCCCAAAACTCTAACTAAAACTGACGGGATAAAAGATCTGATCAAGTGGCCCAAAGCCAGAGGATAACTAAGATAATGATGTAAGCAAACTTGATTGGAGGGGATATGCCCCAGTATGACAACTCATGAGGATCAACAACTAAGTCGAAAGATAACGAAGCCTTTGAAAGGTCCGATGATCGTAGGGAATGAGGGTATGCCCCAGTATGCAACTCTTAGGGGTCAACAACTAGATCGAAAAGCGAATGAAACCTATGGAAGGTCTGATGATCCTAGAGAAGGAAGGTATGCCCCAGTATGTGACGGTGAACAAACTGGGATACACAATGTCTCAAAACTACTATGCTTTGAAATATTCTCATCCGTCATGTAATGAAAATGCCCAACCTCAAATAGGTAATGCCAAACAAGACCATGCATCGTGATACCATGCTGACAAAACAAAAATAATTGATGAATAAAAACAATGATGACCAGTGCTCAAAATGTGAAGAGCAAGCAAATCAACACTCAACATGCTAACTATCAAAATGAAAGCATCGCCACTAATAAGTCAGCAATCTGTCAAGCCCTGCCATTATGGAAGATATTGAACCTAAAGTCCGAAAGATGTATGAAAACAGAAACAAGGTGATCGAGGACTGATCTACATCTCCTCCTAATCAAGAGAGGGGTGAGGTCATGTGTCATGGTGAAATGTCTAGGATAACAGAAGGTGATGATCAGGCTCTGGTAAGATAGAAAACATGAAAATATCAAAGGTGAAATGTTTGAGTACGAACTGAAAGGTATGTAGGTATCCGAGATCATCCAAGTATGCCGAGAAGACTAATCCCAAGGTATTAATAGCTTCATAATCCATCGAAAGCAATAATCACAAACAGAAAGTCAAGTCTCGATGTCAAAACATTCGACTAGGTGGCTATGCTCCAGTATGCAATGAGGACAACATGAAACAATCCAATAATCTCCATATCATCCGGTAGAAGCTCCAATGTAAAGAACCAATTGGATCTCCTTCTAAAAGATGGACATGCCCCAGTGTAAAGGACCCAATAGGGTGGCTATACTCCAATGAAAAATGCTCTTCATCCCGGCTATGCCTCAGTATAAAGTAGTGTATCCGAGTCAACAGCTGCTGAAGAAGATCATGCTAGTGTATGTCAACAAATCAATCAATCTCTACTCCTGGTGCTAAAAATGGAAACATCTCAACATAATCCATATGAATCAGAATCCCCGAGCTCTATGAGTACGAATGAACTGGCTATGCCCCAGCATAAACCATCTGAAGTGACTGTGCTCCAAGATAAATCAAAGTCCATCACCGATGAGAGGGCTATGCCTCAAAATAAATTGTCATCTCAAAAATCAACCATCAATGAGTAGAATGTGTCCTAATGCAGAGTATCGAGTAAAGTGATTGTATCTCCAATAAAAACACTCTCTGAAATGGCTATGCTCCAGTGTAGGGTCATCCCACAACTCCTAATCCATCATAATCCAAGTGAAGAAGCGAACTGACTATGCCTCAATGCAAGGCATCATCCCGAAAGAAAATGTCATTGATGAGCGGGGTATGCCCCAATGTAGATAACGTCACCTCTGAAAATCCATTACTGATAAGAGGGGTATGCCCTAGTGTAAATCATCATCTCAACTCCCCATCCATCCTGCTCAGAGAAATAATCTCCGACCAAGCTTGAGTATTGCCCATGTGTGAGCTGTCAAACACAATATGAAGTAATGGCCTTAGGGTGGTCTTCAGACACGGGACGTAATGTAGGCTAAGGTAATAGGGTAAAGGAAATGAAAGGAAACTAGGCTCAAAGATCCCAATGATATAATCCCCATACCCCTCGTGCATGAGATGCAATGCGCAGAAAACGTCATGAGTCTCGGACCTAGGGGTCCCCACACGAAAAGTGATGATAAATGAATGGTCACATCGAATGAGCAAGAATAAAGTGTGGATGTTGAACCCATGTCAAACATCAAGCAGGATGAGAAAAGAATGAAATCGGATGTGGTATAGTGAAATAAAGGGATTAAATAAGGATAGAAAAAAACAAAGAGATAGAAAAGTGAGTGATGGTGGTCAACCTGCATCAAAGCATGGAAAGTAGTCACATCTGAAACAGATGGAATGATGGATAGAGCAAGGATCTAGAGATACTAAAGAAATGTCGCTCGCCTCTCTCACAAAAGTTGAATGGGTGACTCATACTCTCACCTAAAATATACCAAGATAGAATCTCAAAAAGAAGCTTTCATACGAACTCTCTCTAACACATGAACTCAATGAAGCAAACTAGCACGTCTATACACATGCCCAATGGAGAATAATAAAATGAACAATGCGCTATTTTTTTTTTTTTTTTTGCGCGTACTCTGATCAATAGTGAATGATCTCCCATGAAATACATAGTTAAATGAATAAACTCTCCTCATGTACTGATGTAACATGAATCCTCACTAACAAGACAACCTCTCAAAATAAGATCTCTGAACCACTACCCATGAGGTGAACTAAGGGAAGGATGTGACTGTCCTCCATGCAATGACATGAGAAACCACCACTCAAGGTGAAACAAGGATAATGTCGAGTAAGCAATGATGAAAGAAAAAATAGAGAATGAATATCACAAGTGGTGATATGTGATATAAAAAAATAGTGATGAGATGATGTCCAAGTGGAAAATATCACAATGAAGAGTGAGGAATGAGGCCGAATGTGTATGTCGGGTTTAGAACTCATGATGTATCCAATCATAGCATGCAAGCACTACAGGGTCTCCAACCCGGTGAAATAGGTATATGAGGTGATGAAAGAACAGGCTACGATGCTCGTACGAGGCTTAAAGGGCTACCAACGGGTAACTCCATATGTGAGGGTGATATGGTGAACAAGCTCCTAAAATGATGGCCACCTATCCTATGGCCACAACCTCGAACATCGTGCTTTCAAGATCTCACATGGTCAATACTAAAGACTGGCACCCGTCCAACAAAGTCATGTCAACTCCTCTAAAATCGTGTGAAAGCTCCCACTGATGCTCTGTGATAACCATCAATGTCCTCTAATAATCACCTCACTCTATCATCATAATCCACTCACCATCGTCTCATAAAACCACCATCTCTAATCATCCCAACTCTCTAAAGTCATGTGCAATGGCTCAAATTTGGATGCTCCAAGATAACCCCTCTGCCTCAACAATATCATCAAGCAGTCAAACCACTCTCTCATCGCGATCCACCTATCATCATGTAGAGCTCATGATTCGAGCCCAGCCGGGTCTTTTAATAAAAAATATTTATAAATCCTATGACCTTATACTGGCGTAGCAAAGCTACTATAGTATAGCAGTTCTAGGGTCGAACTCAGGGATGGGTTTTCACTCTATCAGTGACAAACTCTAAATTAGAAATTGATTCTGATGATTTCCTTTAGCACAAACTTGAAATTTAAAAGAAAATAAAATTGTTTTGAAAGTGGTGATTGAAACTAAACTCACATAGAACTAAGTAAAAGTGGAAGAAAGAAAGTCTCCCGGAGGTAAAGGTTGCTAGGTTCAAGTTCAGGATGCAAAGTGGAAAATTCCGGATTTTTCTCCTCGCATTGGGGATTTAACCTATAGTTATTTCCCGAACCGGTATAGGTTTGACAATGAAGATTTAATCCATAAAAAGTCAATAGAGATGGTAGTCAAAGTCCATTAATGGCTTAAGACACTATGGGTTATCACCTTGAATCACTTTCCAATGGCTCGTACATGATAACTAATGGACTGATATGGATCTAGCAATAAGCATCCACAGAGACCTGAAGCTTACCATGTATTGGCCAGTCAAAGTGATTCTAAGGGATTTAAAGCAAAACTTTGGATTTAGAAGCCATTTATGGACTCCAACTACCTGAATTTAATGCACGGAAACTTTCCACCTTTTAATCCGGACTTTTCACCTAGCTTCCTTCACTCCAAGAAACTATAAGTTTAGCCTCTCATCCTCTGGGAAAACATCCTCAGAGGCTGTTTGGATTCCAAGAAAATAGAAAATAGTAGAGAGGAAAAGAAAGCAAAAGAAATCTCTGTATTTCACTAAGTGTAGAATTTACATCAGTTGGTCTCCTGGAGAAAGCTCCCCGAGAGTGTATTTTCAGTGTTTACAAGAGAATTTATATAGGAAGGTAATTTTACCCTTCCTTGGATACTTCCTAGCTAAGGAATTACATGAGTGGCTGAATACAAGGAGAAAATGGAAATTTAGACACAAAAATATCAGAAGAAAAAGAGTCGGCAAAAATATCCAATTTTCGCACGTTGGAGTTCCAATTTCGCACTTTGGTTTGAGGTGTGCGAAATTCCCACACTTTGGATTGAGGAATTCGCACCTTGATTTCCATCGTGCGAAATTGTCCCTCAGCTTGATGCAGTTGTCTTCCGAAGGCCATATCTTCCTCATTTCAGCTCCAAATCGTACATGGTTTGAATCGTTGGATTCTTGACTTTCTGAGCTTTGAAATGGTATATAGAATGTAGAAAATAGACTTCTGGAAGTGCTCCAAAAGTGTGAAGGAAGACTGCAGCTGTGTCCTCTGTTTTCCTTACCCTGTTTTTCTTCTTCTCCATTGTTCTTTCCTTGCATACTTTGAACTACTAAGGCAAAGGATTATGAGACTCCAAAGCTTGGTTTCTTCATAAATTTGAGCTTTCCAAAAGCTTTGCCATGAACTATACATAGCTCTCCCTCATTCTTAAATTGCTTTGGTGAGCATAAAGCTATCAAAAAGCACCAAAACTTAACACAATTGTTAGAAACGATTGCAAGGGTCCCTAACATGTTAATTGAGTTAAAAGGTAATAATTACTACTCAAGGGTGTTTAAAAGAGATAATTACAAGCTACAAAATAGCATGTTTTGAGTAGTAATCAGCTCACCTCAGGTCAAACCATCTCAGACACTACTTGGTTAGATCAAGGAAATAATGGAAAGGAAAGGCAATGGTACTGTAGCAGGCTAAGGCGAACAAGGATAGTAAAGTCGTGTAATGGTACCAAGGGGTGGTGTCATGTCAAGCTCAAAATGGGTAGGTCATCAAGTCCACAAAGTCAGGGTATGTATATGGATATGGTACTGCTCTGATCAGAAGGTGAAATGGGTCGCAGTCTTCGAACTCCCTAGGTTGATCTCCTAATCCTAGGTCAATAGGCTCAATATCCTCCATGATAGGTCAGGCCAAAGTGATCATGATGTATAAGTGAAAGCATGTCTCATATCGAAAGCATAACTCGCATTAAGGTAAGATATGTAAATCATACCCGTGAGAAAGAGAATAACACATACTCGGAATAAAAAGATCATATCACTAAGTGAAACAATGAGTACATCATGTGTAATGATAAAGTACTACAAACGACTGGACTCTCAACATGAACTAAAGACAACGACTCCAAACCAAATTGGACTCAACAAAATAAAAACAACTCTGACGAACTAAAAACTAGACTCAACAAAATGGAAATGACTTTGATGATGACCACAATCAGAATGAAAAGTTCTCTCAGCTGAACTGCTACCAAGTGATGTACCCATGTCAACTGATCCAAGCCCTCAACCCGGGATGTCCCATAATACCATGTGACCATCAATACCATCAACATCCCAATCAATCTACTGAAGACTAGGAGGAGGAGGAACTGTATGTGTAGAATGCGTAGGCAGGGGATTGGTGGTCACTCTTGGCCTAGCCAAGTTGACCAACCCTGAATCGATCATGTCCTGTATCGCATGATGGAGTGCCGAACAACGCTCAGTATCGTGCCCCTGAATATGATGATATAAGCAATGCTCATGTGAGCGAAAATGAGGAGGAATGGGATGTGGCAAAACGTGCGACACCAAAGGAACAATCAATCCAGTGTCCTTGAGCTTCTCAAAAGCTCTAGTCAAAGTCATGCCCAATGGAGTGAACAATCTCGCAGGCCTTTGTGCATATGGTCTAGGTGGTGGGTGAGTAGCGACTCTCGGATGTGGTGGTCATGGCTGCATGCTAGTTTGAGCAATGTAAGGCTTCTGAACATAAACCGACTGATACTGATACTATGGATGAGAGAAATGAGCTCTGACTGTAGGAGGCCTATAAGGTGAGTGATACGCAGGCCTCTAATGCTGATAACTAATAGCGTCAACCTCTCCAGATCTACTAAATGATCCAATCGGCTTCTTCCCCTTACTGTCAGGGGAAGGATTAGTATCTGTCCATAAACCTCGAGCAATGGCCTCCTTAACACTAAAAGCTGCATGAACCAAACTCTTAAGATCTTGAAATGGAATGCCCACAAGACTCCTAGCAAACCTCGGCTATAGGTTTCGAAGAACCATATCAATCTGATCTTGCTCCTTAGGCCGGTCTATCATACCAGCCACTTTTGCCCTCCAATGACTAACAAAGGAAGAAATAAACTCATCTGGCCTCTATCTGGTGGCCTCCAACTCTCGTCTAGATACATCAATGTCGGCACTAAAAGCAAACTGAGTCAGGAACTCATGAGCCACATCCTCCCAAGTGCGAAGTCTCAAAGGCTCAACTGAAGCAAACCATCTCTGAGCTGCCCCACTAAGAGACATAGGAAAGAGGGCCACCAACTGTGCATCATCTATCCTGTACACTCTCATGACTGTGTTGTATAGTCTCAAGTGGATCTTAGGATAACCAATCCCACTATAGCGCTCAATGTCTGGCATGCGAAACTTGGCAAGCAAGCTAGCTGCCGGTATATCATCTCTATCATCCCAAGTCAAACCTTTATCCTGCAATCTAATCTGTCTCATCTTAGACTCAAGCCTCTCAACCCTGGCCTCCTGCTCTGCCAATCTAGTATAATCAGTGGTAGGAACAATGGGAGGTGGCACTATGACAGGAGGTGGTGGAATGGTCTCGTAATGATCTGCCAAATGGAATGGAGTACTAAGTGAAACCCCAGGTGGAAGAGCATGTGCTGTCTGAGATGCATGAGGAATCGTCTCATCAGTGACCATGCCAACTGGATGAGGATCCTGGCGAGAACTCTCTATCTCATCCAAGCGTCTACTGACTCCTGCCATGAACTCTTGAATAGAAGCAAGTGTAACAGCTAGCTCATCTGATATCTCAACTGAACTGTCTGAACTCTGATGTGAATCCGATCTGATCAATCGACCTCTAACTCTCCTCCAAGAATGTGACTCCAGACTCAACCAACTCCTAAACTGACTCCCTACAATGTAAACAAAAATGAATGAAGGATACGAGATAGAACTCTAAAAGACAACTGTACAACATGCAAACACATGGTCCTGAGGTGGCAATCCAAAATCTGGATGTATGATGAGAACCCTAGAGTCATAAAGGTGTCCACTATGGGATGGCTACAAATGTGACTAGAGAATTCCCATCAATAATCCAAGATGAAAGATGTGTGAAAACACACTATCACGAGATCAATACTCCATCTATAACCACATATCCTTGACCTAACTTTCAACCCGAGCTCCATAAGAGAAAAAATGATAAGGTGATCAAGGCAACTCTCTCGAAAAAAATGTGAATGTAAAAATGTGTCTTTCACCTTTCTGTAATGAAAATATGAGTGTCGAGTCGAAAATTGAATCAAGTATCAAACAAAGAATGGGGTACTGGGCCCGTGATAGGTGTACAGTGTAAAAAGATGATCAATGAACATATCTCAAAGCATACAACAAGTGACAACAAAGTGAAAGGATGTGTCAAGCCAAGAGAGAGAAGACGAAAGCCCTAGTGAGAAAACACTAAACTCATCGAGTGAAAAGAACAAACTAAGGCTACATGACAAAGGTGATCCAACCGATACTCAAACTCATATCGATCTCTGACCACTCTCAATTGGAGACTAAAAATAGGGAACACTAAACCTAGGTGATGACTAAAGTGGCTCTAAAGGCTCTCAGATGCACTCACAGGTGAGAAAGGAATCCTAATCAAGGATCTAAACTCATCCTACCAAGTCAAGGTGGCCCTAAAAGAAGAAATGGTAGGCTTTCAAAGATCCCTAGCAGAAGCGATCGTACCCTCCGACGGTACGCAACCCTCTGCACACCTTCAAAGAGACGGGGCACTTCCATGCAAGGTGGTCATCACCTCCACACATGCACTACCTCGCATCCTAGGGGGGCTCCTATGGTGAAAGCTCTCCTAATGGCTAGCGTATCTCACAACTCTAATCACTCATCGACGATCTAAGGCGCACAGTGAGTGGTGTGGGTGCATATGAAAATCCTATGAAACTAAAATAAAACACACTGACCACACAAATATCCAGAAATCTAGCTCTGGGCTATACAAGTCTTCAAAGTTCAGACTCCAATCAGCATCAATATGTCGACCACCTCCAAAATGCTCCCAAACATAAATATAGCCCATCGCTAGACTCTATTCCTAATCACTAGCTCGGTCGAAGAGCAGACAAAGCAACAAGTCTCATATCAAATATGAGACCCCAAAAAACAAGGTCGACCGAGACTAGGGACTTGGAGATAAGGGGATAGGTGTGTGTCCCACATAGACAAGCAACTCATGCAATCACACGGAATGATGAAATGTCACATAACAAACAGTCATGCAAAATAGGTATATATCATCCAAATCTACACACAAGCTAATCGAGAAGAATATCTGGCAATGATAGCATGCTCCATGATAATCAAGATAATATACAACCAAAAGAATCAATCATGTCAAAGTGAATGAGATAAGCAATAAGAATAATGTACATGCCAAGGTGAGTAGAGTGATCATACAACAAGAAGAGTCAATGTGTGAGGAAAAACGAAATGATCAATCAATATAATCGACATGCCAATGCCTCAAACAAATACAAGAACCAAGCATGCATCAAGGATAATGATACCAAGAGCTCTCAATGTGCAATCAACAGTCAAGCAAACACATGCACAAAGAGAGGTGGGTACCCACTAATCGATCAATCAAATGCCACATTTGCTTCATCCTATGTTCAAGCTTGACCCTCTGTCGATCCTTAGTGGAGTCACCATTTTGTGGACCCCATATTTTGGCTCATGTGCTTCCATTCGATGGCGAGCTCGATTTTTATTTTGAAAAATGATTTTATTTTTAGAAAATGACTTGGAGTTGCCACTTATTTTTGTTTTATTTTTAAAGGGTAAACAAAATAAGAAAGAAAACCCTAAGTGTGACTCTTTATTTGGAAAAGGTGGCTTGTGAAAATTGGATTCAAGGTTCGGGGGTCTAGATACTTATTGGGAAGGTACGGTAAAGATCGTAGCATCCCTCTAAGTCCCTAAAAATGGGTCTCTACTAATAAATTGAAGCAATCATGGCAATTGGTAAGAAGATCAATGGATACTCAAATCGATCATGCCCGTATGAGAATCAGAACATGCATAGAGAATGAATAGAATAGGAGTGGATGCGTACCTGGACAACGAGCCACAATGTGCTATCAAGAAATGAGGTTAGTGCACAAATAATGACATAAAACATAGCTCACATGCCACTAAATCGAGCAAGAAATCCTTCGATATCACAATTCGCTCAAATTTATTTTTTAAATCTCGAATGTTGGGCCCCCACCAAAGCCCATTTTATTTTTCATGAATCAATTCCAATAACTCCATTATTCGGAATCACGAAATTTAGTTCTTGCTTATTTTAAAAACAGATGAGATGTGAGAATTGCTCGCCAGAAAGGAAGATGACGGCGAAATTTTATTGAAAAACGAGTTTTTAGAACCTAAGAAAAATGTTAAGGATGGAAAAATTTGGAGATTTGAAATTAATTAAAAACCATAATGGAAGAATTTATTTACAAAAAAGGGTTTAGGAAAACTATTTTAAAAAAAAATGATGAAATGAGAAATGGCACGTGGCATAGGGGTGGCCATGCTAAGGGCGTTCTTTTCTGGCCCAAGCTGAAAATACACTCCTTCAGTTACCCTTCTTTTCAGGTATAACACCTTCATTGGAAGAAATAGCTTCTACACCATACTCTGGTAAACAAGGACCAATAACAATGCCTATATCTGCCTCAAGTAGGCAAACTAAGTCATCCATTGAACCTCCAATCTAAACTGTCAAGTGCTCTGTGTCATCATTGCATCCCTCCTTTAAGATATCCTTAAATATCACCTGTGGAAATGGATTCTTCATAAGCCAACTCATTTAAATATACTCTCAAAACACCTAGATCACCTGATGAAAATGCTGATCTAATGAAATCGCCACACCAACAGTATGAAAGTGCATGAACATCTGTATCCGGATTATCATTTTTAAGAATCATTTGGAAGAAACCTGTGCAACCATTTTGAAGAATTAGACTTTGACCAACTGGATTTAAACCCTTCAATACTCTGGACTGAGTCACTCTTGAATTGTCATTTTCCTCAAGTGCTTTACACAGGCCTTCATAATTGAATTTATCCACTGTTTCACTGGGAACGATTCTTCCCATGCATTTTCCAAGCTCTTCAGCATACTGAGTAGATAGAACACCCCATGAGTGTGTCCAAATCACCATGAGTGACCATTTAAACATTGACGAATGTGAGGGCACATAACATTTAAGCACACAGGCCATATATGAACATTCTCCATTAGCTTCTCTACGCCTTTGTCGCCCTCTTGACTTCCCATGCAGCCAACTGTAGAGAGTAGGTCTAGATGCAGTCACATGGAGACACATCTCATGGTCTCCCTTATTCAACAAATCACATGTTCCGTTAAATCTGCTACCCGAACGGATACCTCACCTCCATCAACTTGAATATGCTCCGAACTTTCTTCATAAAACCCAAGGAACTCCAGAAGGCATCGTGGTTCTTCTCCATCATTGAAATGATCAGGGAGAGTAAATCACTCATCCTTTACCAATATTCCATTTTTAAATCATAGGGTGCGCAAGCTTCTAGAATAGCAGCTTAGTGAGCAACCCGGAAGATCTTGCATGGCCTTAGATTCAAATTTGGCTTGGAATGAGTCCTCAACTAGTGAGCTTTTGATTCATATATGCTAGCACTTCCGAGGAAATTTGACAACACGATGGCCGATAGATGAAAAGGGTATGAGCGGAATTCTAGAACCAGATTTTCCAAATAAAATGGGAGAATCAAGTATGAGTGAAAATACCGAACTCTGCGAACCTGTCAGGCGAATGGGATCCAGAATCACTTTGTTATTACTAAAATTGAATTCATTGAAGCAAAAAGTGGCAGACACCTGGTCAACAGATTCACCATCCATTCTCTGAACAGCTTGAACATACTCTTACATTGGCTTGTTTGATTCCCGCTTTTGTGAGAGGCTTCCAACACTTATGGAGGTTTTGACAGACTGTTCCTGCTTATTAGGCCAACTAGAGAATACATTTTGAAAACTACAGGTATCATCATAATCGTTTGAATTCCTCTCATATGTTCTTAAAGAAGGTTCTTTAGTCATCTTCACCACATGAGTAGCCCATGAATCTCAGCACTGAAGCTACAACAGCAGGCATTGAGACTTCCTCACCCATCAGGCGTGCTACATATGTCTTATGTATCAGAGCTGCACTCTGAAGCTCTCCAGCTATGTCTGAATTTCCTTCCACAAGTTCTGCCACAAGACCTGCACTGACAAGGAAAGATTTCTAGTTTGGTGGGCAAGCATTGATTTCATGCTCATCCCATCGACATTTGCCAACATAATACAATTCGGTGCTTCAACTGGTATATCAATATTTTCAAGCTCCGAAATGTGACTAAATGAATCTTGTGTGTAGAAAAACCATCCATAACCCCATGAAATCCATCTGAAACGTGGAACTGAAAAACCGATGCAGAAACTTCCACTTCACATAATCCATATAATTCCCACTCACTCCTGCTCACTTTCTAAAGAACAAAGAGGTCCATAACAGTAGAGCTACATAGTGCAAACAAATTATTCAACCCATCATCAAAATTCAAACACCATAATGAAGTCTCTCTGTCTATATGAACTAATTGTAAGTGACTTTCGTTTCCGTTCTAAAAGCATCGAGAAACGCGGCCCGGCTGCCGAATCATGACCAGGAGGCGTGCCATGCTGATAGGTCCCCTTACACCTTTAAATTCATGCTCGCATGAAGTTTTCATAGAATTCGAGGAATCTAGGGTCTTGGCAAGGAATTATGGGCGTTGGAATTTGAAAGGTGTTTGCCAAAGACAAGAAAAACAGTAATGAAGGAACACATAAGGTGGATTGCATGGGAATTATAGACGATTTTTTATTATGAGTTTTAGTCAATGGGAGCCCGGTTTGTAAAACAAGAGTTAATGAAGCAACGTATGGAAGGTTCGGGCAATAGGTAGCTTCAATGGGTATGAATATTCGGGAATGATGAGCTTGGCATGACGCCTTAGGCATGGAGCGATGCTGCTCGAGGCTTAGATATGACAAAAAAAATGATGTGAATTGAGGGCTCGGAGAAGGGTTTAGGGTGACCCTTACATGGTGCGGAGGATGAAGATAGTGAGAGAGGCGTGTTTAGTGGGTTTGGAAATATGAGGGAATGCAGTGATATGGGTATGGTTGTGGTGTAGAGAGAGAAGGGTGATAAGAAGAAGAATGGGTAATGTTGGATATTGGAGGGTGGTGATATGCATGAGTGGTAATGGACATGCACGTGGTGTAGAGAGAGAAGGGCATGGGGGACATGACGAGTGTAGGGATATGGGCATAATGGAATATGAGGTATGATGAGGGCATGACGAACCTTTGCTCAAATTTCGACTGTAGCTTGGACTTTAATGGAATATTCTCCATTGGCACAACTTCTTCTTCTCCCTTTAGTGGAGCGTCACTACCATCAGGAGCCATTCCATCATGTAAACTAATATCAACTCTCTCCACTTCATTCTTTGGCTATTGGAAAGGCGCTCTGATCTTTGCGCTTCAAAGTAAGGAATGCTCTTGGTCAGAGCTCGGCCATAGTTATGGCTGGCAAGAACAAAAGAGCAGGAAACGATCATCATTTTATAGGAATGGAGAAGCCACAGTAATAAGCCTCACAAGCTCCTCCATAGCAACAAAAACCAGAGTTCCAATCTATAAACAAAACCTAAATGTCGAAACGTAACGATCTGCTCAAAAGCGAACCCAAAATAGTGACCTTGTTCAAAGAAGTTAGGGTCTTATGTGCTTTAGCAGGAACATCAGCAAAGTATATCATAGCAGGAACGCTCAAATAGGTATAGTAGACTTTAATTCTAGGTACACCTGAGTGAAGGCCTGATAACTTCATGAAAGGGAAGTCGGATCCACTGAACCTTACTTCAGTTGCTATAATTTCCATCGATTAGATAGTCAAAACAATAGCACGTCCACCTGTTACTCTTTACATTTCCACCTTAGTAGTTCCTTGTTTTCTCAGGTAGAGACGTGGGAACTGATGCACGTTGTGGGCGAGTAGCAGGAACAGGGGAAAACGGCAAAACATAGCACAAATAATAGAAGCAAATTGAACCCATACAAGCCTCATTTCATGTATCGATCAATGAGCTCAGATGTAGGGTGGATGAGATCAAATGAGTATCAAATAAAAGGTAAAACATGGTTACAAAATATCTCATGAGGAAGTCAAAACAGGGCAAACTAATCTTCAGCAAAAACCATTAGCAAAATATGAACATGCTCACTCCCAAGCAACAAATATGATCTGAGAATCAACCAAATAAAAAAAAAAAGAGTAGAAAAGTATACCGGTTGAAGCTAATGAGGAATCCACAATAAACGTACCTGAAAATGCCTTTCTCCAGCAAAGTGTGATAGATTTCTAACTGGTCTTGCTCCAAAAATTCTCCAGATAACTCACGAATTGCTCCACTGGTTCTTTTTCTTGTCTGCAATCCTTTAAAAACGACCACTACAAAGGAATTTCTTCCTTAGCTCTGATGGTCAGCAGTTCTCTACTCAAAGAACACTCCCCCCTCTCCATTTTTTGGTTTCCCCTTCAAGCAAAAGAATACTCCCTAAAAATCTCTCCCCACCAACCAGCCCCCTCTCTCATTTTCCTCAGGTTCTCTCATCTCCCGCTTCAGAAAAATCCCCTCTCTCATACACTCCTCACTACAGCAACAAAAAAACACCACTTTCTCAAATAACTGCCTACAGCTTTTTCCCTAACCCCTAGCTCCCAATCAAAACACTCCTCCTCTCATACTAACGGCATCCCCTCTCCTCCTCTGGCAACAACCAAAGATGTTCCTCCATAACGGCCGGAAGATTCTCATGCCACGCGTCAGCCGTTGATTGCCTCCAGAAAATATCACTGCCCATGCACCCTCTCATGCACATGTTCCCAAAAATAAAAGTAAAAAAGTGGTAAAGGATGCTCCCTAAAATGCCCTTACCTATAGACCAAAACGAGGTCTACAAATACCCTTTTTCATTTTGAATTTTCAAACTACTATCCTTGAAATTTATTAATGTCTCACTCTTATCTCTTAGGAATACAACCCATGCATAACTAGAATAGTCATCAACCATCACCAAAATGCATTTCTTGCCACCTAAACTCTTAGTTCTCATTGGTCCCATGAGGTCCATGTGTAAGAGTTCTAAAGGTTTAGAGGTCAAAATTTCATCAAATCTCTTATGTGTATTCCTAGTTTTTTTTTCTCTTTTGACAAGTACTACAAATAGGATTAGAGAGTTTTCCAAGCTTAGGAATCCCTTTGATGACTTCATTATTAGCAACTTTCATCAAGTCACAGTAGTTTAAATGACCCAACCTATGGTGCCACAAATCGATTGATTCAACTTTTGAACTACCACACACAAGGGAAGAAGAAGAAGAGGTAGAAGGATTTTGAAAAATGGCATAGCAATTATTAGAAGTTCTCAAACCAATCATCACACAATTTCCATTCAAATAAAATACTTTACATAAATTTTTTGAAAATTGAACATTGAACTTCTTGTCACATATTTGACTAAGGGTAATCAAGTTAGCTTTCAATCATTCCACATACAAGACTTCTTCAAGGTTAGGGATCCCAAGAGCACAAATTGTGTCTTTCCCTTTCACATTAGTAACATTAACATCACCATAAGTCACATTTTCTCCATCAAATTTAGTGAAATTAGTGAATAATTATCTATTACCTGTCATATGACGTGAACAACCACTATAAAAATACCATGAGTATGACTCACTAGCTCTAAGTGCAATGTGAACAACAAGGCAATTAAGCTCATGCTTTTTCACCCATATTTGTTTGACATTTGTGACTTGGGTCATTCCATTGGAAGTGCTTCCTTGGAAACCACTATGATGAGGGACATTGGAATCCCTCTTGAACACTCTCTTGCCTTTTTGTAACAACCTATTTCTCAAAGTGAATGATTCATTCATTAGGTTGGTCAACTTCATTTAGAAACTCTCAAACATCCTAGCATTACATCTATCAACGGTGTGTCCCATTTTAGTGCAATGAGTGTAATGAAGTTTCAATTTAGGAAGAATTTTCTTAGGAACCACTCCTTCACAAAGCTTGAAAATTTTTTTTTTACTACTACTTGAATTAACAAAACCTAAGCCTCTTTTATCAAATAATTTCCTCCTTGAATTAATCAAGTCACTAAGTCTTTTAGAACTAGGATGTGACTCTTCTTTCCTAAGACTCAACTCATTCTTAAACACTTGATTTTCACTCTTCAATTCATCACACATTTTTTTCATGTCAAAGTGTTCACCCTCAAAAAAGGCAATTTTATCTAACAAAGACTTTTTCCCTCCCTTTAGAGTTTTAATCTCATTGATTAAACTCCTTTTAGAAGCCTTCCATTCAACTTGCTCCTGTTTGAGACTTAAGCACTTCTTGTACAAAGTCTCATATGTAGAGTCAAAACTCATCTCATCACAATTGGAGTTACTTGACTCACAAGACTCACTAAGAACCTCTTTCTTGAGTGGGTCCTCAATGACACTTGCTATAAAGGCTGTGAAATCAGTGCATTATTCACTAGCATTGGATTCTTTTTCACTTGATTAACATGATTCTGTGTCACTCCAAGTGACTTGCATGACTTTCTTTCCTTTTTTCTTTGAGGGACATTTGGTGGCTTAGTGTGTTTTCCCCCCACACTTGAAGCACTCAACCTCAAGGTCCTTTTTGACACTCTTGTCTTTTATATTTGATTTTCCCATTGAATTGTTCCATTTTTTAGCATATTCCTTGGACTTCTTCTTATATTTCCTGAACTTCATGTATTTTTTGAATTTTCTAGCAAATCTAACAACTTCCCCATCCGACATTTTCTTATATACTTTTAAAAATTATATAAAAAGTAGTGGAGGAGTCTGAAGGTACCTATCCGAGGGTAGGTAAATGAACAAATTACTTGTGTGGGCTAATGGTAATTATTAAAATTCACATTTTATCTTGAAAAAGTAAACAAATCCCTATTTGTACAAAATTTTTAAGGGGGAACTTAGACCAGAAGTGGGCAATAAAGAAGTGAATAGAGGTGGTAGGGGGCGTCATCCAGCTGGACCCTCAAATGCAAAATAAAGAAGTCAATAGACGTGGTGGGGTGGCTGTGGACCCTCAAATGCAAAATAAAGAAGTCAATAGACGTGGTGGGCTGTCATCCAGCTGGACTCTCAAATGCAAAAATGGAGATTCGGTTATCCCGAATCACTAGTCACAAGTCGCGAGGGGTGTGCGGCTTGGCAATAGCAGCTGATGTGACACTTGATACAACCTCAATGTCCCAATGCTGACTGCCAGTTGGATCGTCAACGCTTCCCGATATTATTTCTATATTACAATTAATTATTTGGAATTATAATAATATGAAGGGATAAAGAAAAAGACAAAAAAAAACGATGGAGTTTAAAACAACAATGGCTGGAGCATGATTGAGGCAAATTAGCTTTAGTTAACGGTCCCATGTTCTAACTGTGCTCATTCATCAATTTCATTGGTAAAATATTATTAAAAAAAATTAAATTAATAACCTTTTTCAAAAACCATGTCTATTTAGTAAAATAAAATAAAACTTTCCTATATTATTATGGTAGAAGATGGTAAAGTATCCTCTAAAGAAAAAAAGAATTGATCATAAAAATCAAATAAAATAATATAAAAACACTCTAAATAAAATTAGGAAAAACTTTATATATGAGAGAAAAATTAAGCTAAATAAATTTGAAGACGTAAATAAAAAAAATTATTCATTTTAAATATAATTATTTTTTTTCTTTCTACCCTTCCTCTCTAATTTTTTTTCCCTTACATCTTCCTCAAAATTTATAGAAGCCAAGAGGGCATATGCAAGTAAGAAATGATGTAAAAAGGGGAGATGGATCTAATTGGACAATAAATGATGTAAACCAACTCCTCTATTCTGCTTGATTCATCATCCCAAAGCTCTCCACACTCATCATTTCCCTCAAAAGTAGCTGGTTCTTAATCCTCATTGACAAAACCATGGGCAACATTTGCTCCATTTCACTCCCCGTTGACCGCATTGTCTCTAGCTTCTGGGATGGCACTACTGAGCATGCAAATTACCTGCGCAAACTCCCTGAAAATCTGGTAGAATTGGGAACCGCTTGTGAAAGATTGAGGGAGTTAAGGAACGATGTGAAGAAGAAGGTGGATATTGCTGAGAGGGAACAAATGCAGCCGCTGGACCAAGTACAAGGGTGGCTTTCAAGGGTTGAAACTCTGGAAACTCAAGTCACTCAACTGATTGGAGATGGCACCGAGGAGGTTGACAAGAAATGTCTCGATGGTTCCTGTCCTAGGCATTGTAGGACCAGATACAAGTTGGGGAAGAGAGTAGCTAGAAAGTTGAAAGAAGTGGACATTCTAATGAGCCAAAGACCTTCGGATGTGGTGGCTGAGAGGTTACCTTCACCTCGCCTAGGTGAAAGGCCTAGTGAAGCAACCGTCGGCATGAATTCCAGAATTGGTAAGGTTTGGAGCAGCCTTCATCAAGAACAAGTGGGAATTATCGGCCTATATGGATTAGGAGGAGTTGGGAAAACCACCCTCTTAACCCAAATCAATAATGCTTTTACTAAAAGAACCCATGATTTTGATTTTGTGATCTGGGCAACAGTTTCCAAAAATGTAAACCTTGAAAACATTCAGGACGACATCTGGAAGAAGATAGGGTTTTGTGATGATAAATGGAAAAACAAAAGTCGAGATGAGAAAGCTACGAGCATATGGAGAGTCCTGAGCGAAAAGAGGTTTGTGCTGTTGCTAGATGATTTATGGGAGTGGTTGGATTTATCAGACGTCGGGGTCCCATTCCAAAATAAGAAAAATAAGATAGTATTCACCACTCGATCAGAAGAGGTGTGCGCTCAAATGGAAGCTGATAAGAAGATCAAAGTGGAATGCCTAACATGGACAGAATCCTGGGAATTGTTACGAATGAAGCTTGGAGAAGACACTCTCGATTTCCATCCTGATATACCAGAACTCGCTCAAGCCGTTGCACAAGAGTGTTGCGGTTTGCCACTTGTGCTAACTACCATGGGCAGGGCCATGGCTTGTAAGAAGACACCGGAGGAATGGAAGTATGCAATAAAAGTGTTACAAAGCTCTGCCTCAAAATTTCCAGGTATGGGGAACAAAGTGTTTCCTCTTTTAAAATACAGTTATGATTGCTTACCCATCGAAGTTTCCAGATCTTGCTTCTTGTATTGTTCTCTATATCCGGAAGATTATAAGATGTCAAAATCAAGTTTGATAAACCGTTGGATTTGTGAAGGCTTTTTAGATGAATTTGATGACAGGGAAGGAGCAAAAAACCAGGGTTACAACATTATTGGCACTCTGATTCATGCATGTCTATTAGAAGAAGCTGATGTTGATTATCGAGTAAAACTGCATGATGTAATACGTGATATGGCATTGTGGATAGCTTGTGAAACTGGGAAGGAGCAGGACAAGTTCTTGGTGAAGGCCGACAGTACGTTAACTGAAGCTCCTGAAGTTGCTAGATGGATGGGGCCAAAAAGGATTTCACTGATGAATTACCATATTGAGAAACTAACAGGGTCTCCCGATTGCCCCAATCTCTTAACTTTGTTTCTTCGGAATAATAATTTGAAGATGATCTCTGATAGTTTCTTCCAGTTTATGCCAAATCTAAGAGTTTTAGACTTGTCAAGGAATACTATGACTGAATTACCACAGGGAATCTCTAATTTGGTTTCATTACAGTATCTCAGCCTATCAAAAACCAACATAAAAGAGTTGCCAATTGAGTTGAAGAACCTGGGTAACTTGAAATATGAAAATTCATGCCAATGATTATGATTTTAGGTTATTTATTATTAAGTATGATTTGAACTTATGTCTTGGTTAAAATGTATAATTTTTTAATTATATGAAAGAAAAATAGGTAATGGTTGTAATAATTTATTTAGTTAGAATTTCTTTCATTTAGACTTTAGGATGCATTTGAGTTTTATTTGTTTAAATTATCAAGGAAACATGTGAATAACATAACATCACTAATTTGATTTAACACTTTATATAACCTTAAATGTATAAACCAAAGTATAATAGTTCTACAAACATGAAAAAAGATCTCAATGTGTCCCACATGATGGAATCTTTCTCTTTCGTTGTGAACATCTACGGTAGATGGCCATATTTGTTGTATCCATCTGTGCTATTTGAAAAGTCTCCATCTCTATAGACTGTGACACGTCATCTACATGAGCTGTCGAGATAGATGGAACTGATGGAGGTAGAACTCGACGTACACGTGGAGCTCGATGTCCTCTAGCTACCCGTACATGTAATCGTGCAGCATGAGCTATCCCCTGAAGAAAAGGTAGAGGTGCAATGGACTCTGTAACAGGTGGAGGTGCAATAGACTCTGTAACAGGTGGGGGTGCAATAGACTCTGCAATAGGTGGGGGTGCATCCAATGATATAGATGGCTGAACAGGGGTAAGGGTAGATGGTATGGTAGTCTCGGGTCGAGGTGAATAGGCTGGTATGGATACATCAGGGGGAGAAAGTGGCGACTCTAATGATGCAGATGGTTGAAATAAAGGAAAGGTAGATGTGACTGGTGGATGTGAGGGTTGTACCAAAGTAGATGCCAAAGGTACATGTCGGTGACCAACTCGACGACCACCTCTCCCCCGACCTCTAATGGGTGGTACCCTAACAGGCGTAATCAATGATTGTGGTCTCATGGATGACCCTGAAGATGTGGATGGCTCATGTGTCGAGTGTGCGCGATGGTCCTCTCCTATAACACGTAAAACATCAATAGCAATTCGGTGAGTTTCCTCCAAATCATTTGAAATAGCCATCTGTGATACGGCGGTGATCTGTATAAAAAAATAAAACATGAGGCATTTGCACATAATTTAAGTTTAACATTCATTAAAAAATGGTTTTGTATCTCAAATGCTCTCACCAATAACTCAGTGGCAGAAGCTGTATTATGGAACCTCATATGATCTCTATGCAAAACAGGTGCGATCAGGCGTCGCGTGATACGTCGATACCACTGCATATATGGATCATAAAAAGACATGGTAGTAATCGCAAGTGGTGCTGTCGCAATACGCTCAGAATGAGTAGCCCAAAGAGAAATATACTGAGCATGGAATGTGACCCAATCGTACTGATGTCGTCCTCGCCTATCCACTAAATGTAGCTCCATATCTATCAAACAAGGTGGAGGTATCCCTTGTTGCATATGAAACTGGCGTAAAACTCGCTCTGGTCTATGCCACTCAATAATATCAAAGCAAATTAGAGGTGACATAGTTCGCCAAATTTCTTCATCAGCCTGACATATAGTCGGAAGATGTGCAATCAAATTTGCTGTATATGGTTCCCATAATACCTGTAATTTTTTTAAAAAATAATTAGTCACATTGGTGGAAAATATTGCAAAGGTAATCTTACGCATCTACACTTTACCTGATCCTGTGTCTGGGCATCCAATTGATCTCGATAGAATGTCAACACATGTGGTGATGGGTTATGAGACCAAGACAGGGGTACTCTCCACCTATGGCCCAATGGATCGATTGGGAGTGCCTCATCTGGCAATAGATGATCATGTAAACCATCAACTACATCATCATGTACATGTGGGACTACTATAGGCACTGGAGGACGACCAAAATCAGGTCGACCCACATGAAGTCTCTCCCATGACCACAACTACAAAATCAGATAACATTATCAAAATTAGACAACTTACAACAATAATGTGAGTCAATTAATTATAATAGATAGTTATGTCGAAATACCTGTAATAGTGTGATAGGTCCAGAAATCTCTGTGGCACTATCTAAACTCGCACGACATAGCTCTCTATATAGGTATGCCAACACTGCACTGCCCCAACTATAGTGAGAAATCTCAGTGAAGTCTCTCAACAGTGGAAGGTAACATAACTGTACATGTGTGCCAGTCTTGTCTGCAAACAATGCTCCACCCAATAGTGCTAATATGAAAGCACACGCATAACGCTGTAAAATAGGGCATTCTCCAAAATACAAACAACCTGATTAATCAAAATATTTATTTGCAACCAATATCAATATCCAACAAGTACAATAATTTTAAAAAAATTATCAAACACTAAAGTTCACATCCAAATATTAAAAATTTCGGTAGAGTATCCCCTATAAATAGGGCATTCTCCAAAATACAAACAACCTGATTAATCAAAATATTTATTTGCAACCAATATCAATATCCAACAAGTACAATAATTTAAAAAAAATTATCAAACACTAAAGTTCACATCCAAATATTAAAAATTTCGGCAGAGTATCCCCTATAAATAGGGCATTCTCCAAAATACAAACAACCTGATTAATCAAAATATTTATTTGCAACCAATATCAATATTCAACAAGTACAATAATTTAAAAAAAATTATCAAACACTAAAGTTCACATCCAAATATTAAAAATTTCGGCAAAGTATCCCCTATAAATAGGGCATTCTCCAAAATACAAACAACCTGATTAATCAAAATATTTATTTGCAACCAATATCAATATCCAACAAGTACAATAATTTAAAAAAAATTATCAAACACTAAAGTTCACATCCAAATATTAAAAATTTCGGCAGAGTATCCCCTATAAATAGGGTATTCTCCAAAATACAAATAACCTGATTAATCAAAATATTCATCTACAACCAATATCAATATGCAAGTACAATAATGAAAAAAAATGTAATAATATGATGTTCGCATCCAAATATTAAAAATTTCAATAGAGTTTCCCCTATAAATAGGGTATTCTCCAAAATACAAACAACCTGATTCATCAAAATATTCATATTACAATTTTGAAATTAACAGCAAAGTCTCTCTTATAACATAAGTATTGTCCAAAATACAAATAACATAATATCAACATCCAAAGCCTAGCACCCATCATGAAGGCCCAGCACCCATGTTCTTATTTGGACAAGAACGACGATTGTGACCACTTTGTTTGCACAAACCACATGTAATTGAGGTTTTACCTTCTCTAACATCCATTTCATTGTGCAAACGAGTAGATTTAGGTCGTCCACCTGACACACGTTTCATTGAATCTGCAGGCACAATAACTGGACCAACATATGGTGGCCACTCGTACTCATTGTGTATCGGGTTAAACAGTGGTGCCCAAGTGCTAAAGTACGATTGTATAGTGTAATAATGTTGAACAAATGATCTAAAATCAATTGAATGAAAATGACATGCCGCTAGAATATGACTACATGGGAATCCATATATGAGTGTTTTGCCACATGTGCATACATGCTCACGTAGGTTAACACGATGTGTTCTTCCACCAGATGATGTCTTTTTACTACCCCTACTGGCCTTCACATGAAACAGTCCTTGGAAGTGATCATACAAAACAACCTCATGAGAACCTGCCTTAACAACATTTGCATTAATCTTAGCATCAACATAAGGAGTGTATTGTTCACCTGAAGCAAGTCGACTAGCACCATGTTCTCTTCTTACAGCAAAGTAACTATTAACTCGATAGAATGTCAATTGAACAAATGCAGTGATAGGGAAACTTCGTGCCCCTTTGAGCACACTATTGAACACTTCTGACATGTTCATGCAAGGATTGACACATGTGTGTGGGCCACTATATTTGTTGATCTCAAATAAAGATGTCCCTTTAACAACTGTAGCACGTAGTCTCCAAGCACATTGAGACTGTTCAGCTTTCTTGCATCTTAGGACCAACAATTTCTTTGTGGATGACAAAACGATATACTCTTGGTGCGAATTAATAGAGTACATCTTTACATCATGTTGCAAATCTCCTTTGGAATTAAAGATTTGTCCAACTATGAACTCTCCAGTTGGATGTCCCATAAGAGTGTTTCCCCATGGGGTCCATTCACTTGACACAACATGACCAATGTTTTCAACATTTTCAAACTGTGGTGATGGTGCCAAATGATATTGCATTGGAGATAATTCAATTGGGTCATCTAAATCCTCTGTATCTGGATTGTTTGACAAGTTACATCCTTCCCCATCCACAGCCACATATCTCATTTGTTCTCTTTCAATTGCCTCACGAACAGCTAAAAAAGGCGAGCTACCTTCCCTATCTTGATTATCATCATTATGAATATCCTTGGCTCCTACACTGTCATCATCACATTGTGTTCTTTCTTCGTCTTCCTCATCCTCTTCTGATCTATGCTCAACAGTAAATGGATTTTGAACATTACTAGTACCATCATTTTCACCAAGTAACAAAGGCATGCAATTACCAAGTGATGAATTCATTTGTAAGTCAATAGGTACTTGTTCAACAAATAACTCAACTTCATCCATCCCAAATCTGTTATGCATTTCTAACATTCGAGCTACACCACTATCATTCTTTACTGGGCAAGGTTGGAATTTGTTCAATTTTTTCATAGGATACTTACAACTAAGTATTAATCGAAAATGTTCTTTATTGATGTCAGTGACCGAGTATATCATTTCCAACAGTTGTTCATATGTTGTCCCAAGAGGCACATCAATAGGTTCAACCACAACTCTATCCCCAACATAATCAACATCGGTCTGTGTTCTCACCATTTTCCCATTACAAAAACAAACTATTGCCACCGATAAATTAGACATAGTTTACCTATAGAAGAAGCCAAAAAAATCAAATTAATTTCATTTTTAACCACAAAATTACACAATATAAAACATTACTAAAACATCAATTTGTAATGAAATAACAAATAACAATAATAGGGTATGTTATTAACAATAATCAAATAACAAATAACACCTTAATATCCAAATAATTCAATGTTTTTTATTAATAATATTTTCTTATTATTTATTACCATTAAAATTGAATAAAAGGTTGTTATTTTTCCATTAACAATTAAAATGTCTTTGTTTAAGCTACCCAAATTAAGTGGGAAATTTTTTTAAATTTGTTCAAGAATGGATGTAATGTGTACATATTCAACATAATTAATAGTTACGACTATAAATGTTTTAATATTTTCCACTTAAATAATTGAAAAAGAGAAAGCGGAATAGTTAATACACTTTTGCTTATGTCTGGTTAATTTTTAAATTTTTTTAATTTAATTAAATTTCTACAATTTATAATTTAATAAGTTCAATTTGAAGTAAAAACTAATATTTTCTATATATTAAATTTGGTTTTAGTGTTTTTTTATTATTTATAACTATTGAGTTCTTCAAATATTTTATAATCTTTAGGAGTCTATCTCGATCTTACAGATTTTTCCCTCTATGGCCTAAAATATTTATAAAAATATTCTAAATAACTTTCCTTATTCTATGAGGAAATATGATATCACAATAATAAATTAACTTAGAAAATACTTTATACAATATTCTTTACCAAAAGGAATTTATAATAATTGAGAATTTGATACATTTTCTAATATATGATACAATTCAAAAGCTAACCAATAATTACAAGCAATTTTCATGGTTTGGAGATCCAGCCTAGGTTCTACATGTCTTTTTACAGTTTTATAAAGTTGTTAGCATTTGTATAAGTGCTATTAAATGTTCCACATGCCATTAAATAATCCGAGTTCTAGGAACCCTAGAGTTTGGTCATGATTCGAGTTCTAGGAGCCCTATAATGGGGAAGAGATTGTTATATGCGCAATAGTATTATCTTTATAAAAATGATGATTGAAAAATGACACACTCAAATCTCCTTCATCCTAATAAAATTTTAAAATATATATATATATATATATATATATATATATAATAAAAAGTATATATTTTTTTAGAGGAGAAAAAGAAACAAAAATAAATTTAATAATCACTTCCAATTTTATAAAGTTAATAAATTATGAAAACAAATTTAAAAATAATTTGAAAAACTTAAGCATTTGTAATGATGGTTTCTCGATAAATCTAGTAATTATAATAAATAAGAAGATAAAATATTTATTAGGAAGTGTAGAGGCTTTCACTTTTCTTTTTCTGTAACTTTTTGAAGTTGCTTCCATATGTCTTATGTCAAGAAGATTCCCATAAATATGTATTAAACCTGGAAGAAGCAGATTCTTACAAAAAAAATAATGAGTCATTTTCCCCAATTTTTTACTTTAATGCATAGGTGTCTTACAAAATCCACAAAACAAAGCTTTTTGAATTTTTGGCTATAAATTTTAGTTCCAGCTTCTCACTAGGCAAATATTAATATTTGTTGTTCATATGTATTGTTGTACGTGTATCATTGTATTGTGCATTATATTTGTACCATAAAATACACTTCAGATGAGATACAACCAAGCAATAAATAAGATTTACATCAGGAAAATGAATTATATCATTGTATTGTAAGTTTTCTAACAAACATGCTTACAACCACTAAGGTACTTTTAGAAATAGTTGATGGATAAGATCAAGCAAGCTACTGCCTCATAACCAGCAATAGCAGGCCCATGTTTGTGAGGAATTGAAGCTTCTATCCGGGAGTGAGTAATTGTAAGACTGTTGAAATTTTACCAGTAGTAATGGTTGAGAAAGTTGAACATGTAAAATATGCCACAAAAAATATGAAAAATTAGCACTAATGTGAAGAGCGTACTTTGATCAGTGTAAAGCAAAGATCAATACATTAAGCTCTACATTAAGCAGGAGTGTATTTCCATTCCATATTGGGATTTCATAGGTTTCCCCTAAGCACCCTGCTAAAGGCCATATGTAATTTCAAACCCTTCAACTTTCAGTCAGTAAACTCTCATTTTTGACAGAGGCCCAATTATTGAAACTTTTGTATTTTTAAGTAATTGAAATCAATTGAGAGGTAATGACAATTCATTTATACTTTTTATCCCTATTTACAAATGTGATCCATGTTTCAAACATAATATAACGAAAGAAAAAGAATAAATCAAAATAACCAATATAGGATCATATAAATTAAATTTCATGATATATATCGATGTCAATATGTATATATATAAACAAATTAATATAAAGTGTTTTTTTACGGAAGGCCAATTATTGAAGCTTTTGTATTTTTAACAATTGATATCAATAAAGGGGTATCAATAATTCACCGGCATTTTCTATCATTTTTTATAGATGTGATATATATATATATATATATATATATATATATATATATATCTTGAACACGGTGTAAAAAATGAAAATGAAGAATTCAAAATACTCGTATGCGATAACATAAATTTAATTTCATGATATATATGATATAATATCAATATATATGCTTTTATTGTTGAATAATGCTATATCATATTTAAAATATTTAAAAAAATACAATTTAATATACCCATTATTAGATAATTTATTAGAATTTCATACAAAATCATCACAAAATTTTATTTTCTCACTCCTAAAATTTATTTTGTAAAATCCAATAACGAATATTTCATAAATTTCAAATACTTTGATCATTTATATATATATATATATATATATATATATATATATATATATATATATATAGACACATATAATAAGTGTATATGAATCCTCTATAGAAAAAATCATATCCAATGTTTATATCTTAGCAAATATGGTGTCCAATTTAACAAAGAGAGTCAACGCAATATGAGGGAACAAAAGAAAAATAGAAAGAAATAAAAAGGGTTTGACCATTTGGTGGTGTGAACTTTGAAGAGAATTTTGAGAAAAATTTTAATTAAAAAAGCCGGGAAGGAGGAGGGGGTGAAAATCGGAGCCAGCCCGCTCACTATTTTGGCATGAAATTTTGAACCCCACCAATTCAGCCCGCCCTTAACAAATTTGGCTCAAATTCTACACCCGATTCACGCGCCCACGTACCCCACTCTCTCTCTTTCTCTGTCTGTCTCTCTCTTAGACATTCACCCTTCAGATCCCTTTCGAAACCCCAATTCTGCTAAGGTATAAACCTTAACCTCTCCAAGTCTCTCTCTCTCCCCCACCTTCATCCAATCCGAAATCCATATTTTGGATCACAATGAAGATGAATCATGGGCAGATCGACAACTATCAGGATTCCGAGATGAGAGGAAAATGAGGCAAAGGTTAGGGTTTTTCGGGTTCTAGGATAAGAGGAATACAAGGTGGAGGAAAGGGTTTTTCAAGTTTTTTGGATAGCTATGAAATTGAAAACAACTTGAGATTTTTAAAATTTTCAAAACAACTTGTTTTCCTCTGTTTGGTTGGTGAGAAAGCTAAGGAAAATGAGTGGGAAAAAATTAATGAACCCGAAAAAAATTTACCTAGCTGCTGGTGGAGCTGCTGGTGGGAGCCACTGGTGGGAGCCGCAGCCGGTGAGGAGAGAAAATGGAGCCGCAGATGGTGGAGCCGCAGATGGTGGAGAATACTTTCTGGTTGATTTCGGGAAAAAATTGGGTCTCCAAAGTAAAAAAACAAGTTTGACGAAGATGACTTGTTGACGTGGATGGCTGATGTGGATTCAAAAGAGTATTTTGGCAAATAGTTTGAAAACTGGATTAGTTTGGGGTTTTTTTTTCCAAAGAAATACTACTTCGGCGGGAAACTCCTTAGCTTGTCCTAGGCGGGCCTTTAAATGGAGCTTCGGCCAAAGCTGGAAAACTAAAAATACAATAATTTTTAAAAATTGATTAGAAAGAGTGACATTTGACCATATTTTTTTATATTCTTTTTAAAAAATTTATTTTTAAGTCAAAGATAAAAAATAATTGTTTTAATATTTTCTCAAAATAAGGGTATTTCCGAATTTGACAAGTTTCTTTTTAGAAGTTTTTCAAAAAATAAAAAACCAAAAACTTGTTTGAATAATTTTTTTCCAAACAAAATACTATCAAAATAATTTTTTTACTTTATATCTAAATACTAAGGTAAGTTTTGGTTATAGTTCCTATTTATACAAAATATAAGAACTCCAGCACATAAAGCAAAAAAATTATCTAGCTTGTATATAAAAAAATTTTAATCCTTAAATTTTAAGAATTTTAAAAAATGTTTTCAAGTATATAAAATATATAATCACTTTTGTATAAGAATTTCTATATTCTATTCTATTTTAGAAGCAAAGATGGAAAATGTATCCAAATATATACTAAGTAATTTTCTTTAAAAATGTTTCTAATGAAAGGGTTCTAACAAAAGAGGTGCAAATAAAAATACTTTAAACAAAATCCCTCTCAAGCAAGTTCTAAGTTATAATAAATATTTTTCTTTAATATTTCTAATCATAATATTTTTCTTCAATATTCCTAATCATCAAAAGAAATATGGGACTGCAAACATTAAGGAAGAAACTTCAAAATGATTTTAGTTTAAATTTATTTCATTTGCAATCTTGCAATCTCATGCCCCAAATGTTCCCATTCATCAATTTTTGGTAAAATTTTATTAAAATTACTAATTATTAAAAAAAATTAAATTTTAAACATTTTTTAAAAATCATATCCATTTAATCACAACAAAATAAAATTTTCTTGTTATCATTATAAAGTAACTCCAAGAGAGAAAATAATTGGTTTCCAAAAATAAAAAGAAAAAAAAAACTTTGAAAATTTTCAAATATTCCAAAATTTCTAAAAAAAAATCCAAAATCCAAGTTTTGTGATCCCAAAAGATGGAAATACTTTACAAGTTATCGACAATTTCAAATTTTCAATTGGAGTTGTAATAAAATTTAATTTAATTGCAAATCACCATTTCAATTAATCTCATTTCTTGATAATCCAAATAGCAGCTAATATAAGAAGAATGTTGAATAAGGAACAACTCATCTCTCTCTATCAAAAATGTCTTCAAGATTTTAATGCATTCACATAACTTTTTCAACTTGAATACCATTTCATACCTAATAATAGAGACCAAAATTTTGATGCATTCACATATCCTTTTCAACTTGAGTACTATTGTCCCCCTAATAATAAAGGTCATTTTCTAAAAGTTTTCTCACTTCTTTTACAACCATTAGTTCTTCATACATTTCAACCTAGGATAAGGTATATTCTTCTTAATAATACTTGTGTTAATAATGAGAAGGTATTCAATACATATATTCTACCACATTAGTATGTTAATATAGTATAAATCTTCATTCATATTTATCAAATCAAAACTTAAAAAGGAGGGGAAAAAAGTTATTTGGATTTGAAAATAATTAATAAAAGCTTTAAATTATTGGGAAAGTGAATTATAAAAATTATTTTTTAATAAAATAACTTAATTATCACTTTATTTATTTTCTATTAATTTATTCTCAATAATATCCAAAATATAAATAAATTATTATATCACATTAGTAAGCATTATAATACCACATCAATGAGCTTAGAACAACAAAGATATCCAATATATTCTCATTAATCATCAAGTAAAAAAAAAAGAGAAAGGAAGAAAAGGGAGGAAGAGAATAAGTAAAATAAGGATTTTTGTTAAAGAAGACTTGAGAGGAATGGTACAATAATTTTTTTTTTGTTCATTTATTTTTATTTTTACTTATTTATTCATTTTTATATTTTATATTATAATTAAATCAGAGAATGTGATGAGTTGTATGGTTTGGTTTATGTAAACGAGATTAGACATGTATAATTTAGATAATTATTTCTTGTACCATAAATTTTTTAAATCCAAATATGGTTCCTTTATTTTATTGATATATTTATTGTATATTTATATTAAGAATTTTTTTATTTTTTGTTTTTAATTAATTTTGTGTGATTGTATAAAGTGAGTCATTGCTATCTATTAATAGGAATAAAACTTGTAAAATTATTTTTCTGGACTAATCTTATAAAATTATGTAAATTGATATCATTTCTCATAATCCAGCTGGACCCTCAAATGCAAAATAAAGAAGTGAATAGACGTGGTGGAGTGGCTGTCATCCAGCTGGACTCTCAAATGCAAAAATGGAGATTCGATTATCCCAAATCACAAGTCACAAGTCGCGAGGGGTGTGTGGATTGGCAATGGAAGCTGATGTGGCACTTGATACAACCTCAATGTCCCAATGCTGACTGCCAGTTGGATCGTCCACGCTTCCCGATATTATTTCTGTATTGAGCCCCCAGCCCCTTCTAGCCTCTCATCTTCCCTACCTTCTCCAACGTCTCTCTGTGCCTTTTTTGCTTTTTTTTTCCCATTCAATGCCCTTCACTCTTCTCCACCGCTGTGGCTCCACAGCACTCCTTCTCAGGCCTACTTTGGTCAAATCAAGAGTCCTCAAACTGTCTCCAAGATGTATTTAGGTTTTGTTCTGTAGCTCTAAAAATTGAAAAGCCTAGTTGAATTCCTTTTTAAAAATCTCAAAATTAATTATTTGGAATTGTAATAATATGAAGGGATAAAGAAAAAGACAAAAAAGCAATGGAGTTTAAAACAACAATGGATGGAGCATGATTGAGGCAAATTAGCTTTAGTTAAGGGTCCCATGTACACCATGACTCATGTCATTTGGGTCTTGCAATCCTATGTTCTAACTGTGCTCATTCATCAATTTCATTGGTAAAATATTATTAAAAAATTAAATTAATAACCTTTTTCAAAAACCATATTGTGGATCCCGCATTTCGGCTCGATGCATTCCCATTCGATGACGAACTCGTTTTTTATTTAAAAAATGATTTATTGATTAAGAAAATGACCTAAAGTCGCCACTTATTTTTGTTATATTTTTAAAGGGTAAACAAAATAAGAAAGAAAACCCTAAGTGTGGCTCCTTATTTGAAAAATGTGGTATGTGAAAAACCAAATCTGAGTTCGAGGGTCAGGTTACTTATTGAGAAGGTATGGTAAGGACCGTAACACTCCTTTAAGTCTCTAAAAACGGGTCTCTACTAATAGGATGAAGCAAGTATGATAATTGATCGATTAAACATGGATACCAAACAATGATCAAATGTGTGAAAGCAAGATATGCATGATAACAAATAAATCGATAAATGCAATCGAATACGAGACGTACCTTAATCACAAGTTGAGCGTTATCATAAGAGACAAGGTTAGTGCACAAATGTAGAATAATCAAGTATAGCAATCAATCAATTAATGAGAAAATCTCGTATATTGGGTCCCACCAAAACCCAATTGATCTTGCATGAGTTAATCTCATAAATTTCATTATTTTGGAATTACGAAAATTGTCTTCGTGCTTATTAAAATAGTGAAAAATGAGAAAATAATTAAAAAAAAAAGAAAAAAGAAAATCATAGGACGCATGCGTGAATGAAAAATGGTAGCACGTTTATTAAAAATTAGGTTTTGGTGAATTGGGATTTTAATGAAGAAATGAAAAATAAAGAAAGAGAAAAAAAATGATAATAATAATAATAATAATAATAATACTGGCAAATAAATAAATAAAACGAATAACATAAAATAAAATAATAAAATAAATAAATAAATGTTTATATTAAAATATGAACAAATAAAAATAATTAAGTTAGATGAATAAACAGATCAAATAAATGAATTTAAAAGATTTAAAACCATCTGAAAGACAAATTTTTGAAATTCAAGTTTTGAAACTAAATTGAAAATTGAAGTTTTAAGAAATGAATTGGAAAATTGGAATTTTAGAAAAATAATTTGAAATTGAGAGTCATGAAAATTGGAACTTGGAAAATTACTTGAGGATTAAAGTATGGAAAATTAAATTTGAAAATTTGAAGTTTTTAAAAAAAATTAAATTTAAGAATTGAAAACTTGGAAGTTAAATTCGAAAATGGAAAATTTAAAATAAAATAATAATAATAATGAACAAATGTGAAAATTGGAACTTTGGAAAATTGTGAATTAAATTTGGAAATTGGAATTTTGGAGGATTATTTAGAGATGGAATTTTAAATAAATAAATAAGTGGATAAATAAATTAATGGAATAATAATAATAACGAAAATAATAATGATTGGATAAATAATTGCGAAATTGGAATTTTGGAAATTGGAAATTGAATTTAAAAATCGGAAATTTGAAGAATTATTTAGAGAGGGAATTTTAAATAAATGAATAAGTGAATAAATAAATGAATGGAATAATAATAACAACGGAAATAATAATGATTAGATAAATAATTGTGAAAATTGAAATTTTGGAAATTGGAAATTTGAAGAAATATTTGAAGAAAGAATTTGAAAAATAAATGAATAAGTGAATAAATAAATAAATGGAATAATAATAATGAAAATAATAATGATTGGATAAATAATTGCGAAGATTGGAATTTTGGAAATTGGAAATTGAATTTAGAAATCGGAAATTTGAAGAATTATTTAGAGATGGAATTTTAAATAATTGAATAAGTGAATAAATAAATGAATTGAATAATAATAACGAAAATAATAATAATTTGATAAATAATTGCGAAGATTGGAATTTTGGAAATTAGAAATTGAATTTAGAAATCGGAAATTTGAAGAATTATTTAGAGATGGAATTTTAAATAATTGAATAAGTGAATAAATAAATGAATTGAATAATAATAACGAAAATAATAATAATTTGATAAATAATTGCGAAGATTGGAATTTTGGAAATTGGAAATTGAATTTAGAAATCGAAAATTTGAAGAATTATTTAGAGATTAAATTTTAAATAAATGAATAAGTGAATAAATAGATGAATGTAATAATAATAATAACGAAAATAATAATGATTTGATAAATAATTGTGAAAATTGGAATTTTGGAAATTGGAAATTGAATTTAGAAATTGGAAATTTGAAGAATTATTTGAAGAAAGAATTTGAAAAATAAGTGAATAAATAAATGAATGGAATGATAATAATAACGGAAATAATAATGATTGGATAAATAATTACGAAAATTGAAATTTTGAAAATTGGAAATTGAATTTAGAAATTGGAAATTTGAAGAATTATTTAGAGATGAAATTTAAAAAAATAAATAAATAAATAAATAAAATAATAATGATAATGAAGATAATAATGATTAAATAAATAAATGTGAAAATTGGAATTTTGGGAAGTGAAAATTAAATTCAGAAATTAGAAAATTGGAATTTAGGAAATTGGGAATTAAATTTGAAAATGGGAATTTTTGGAAAATTATATTTAAAAATTTGAATCTTGGAAAATTAAATTTAAAATTAGAGTCTTAGAAAATTATTTTGAAAATTGAATTTTGAAGAATTAAATTTAAAAAAATTGGAGTTTCGGAAGATTGAATATTGAGGATTAAGGTTTTGTAAACTAAATTTAAAATCAGATTTTAGAAGATTATTTAGAAAATGATATTTTTTTTTAAATAAATGAATAAATAAATAAATTTGAAACTTTGGAATTTTAGAAGAATTATTTGATAACAGAATTTTTAAAAGATGAAATTTTTAACATGAAAAAATGAACTAAGAGGATGGCACGTGACTGCTGCTGTTGGGGGGTGGCCGGAATATGGCGGTGGTCTTGCGAGAACCAAACCAGGCGCCACTCTGGAGCTCGTGCTGGCCGGACTCGTCCTAGATGAGCTGGAAATCAAGGTTCAGAAGCTTGAAGATGCGACTGAGCTTGCCTTTTAGGCCCTCCACCTAAACGATCTTCGCGCCTTTAGGTATGTCCACCGTTTCTTCAAACAAATCCGGCGTCGGCAATGCTTGACTTTCACTATAGCTTTTCGAGATTAATCCGATCAAGGACCCCACCATTCTTCCAAAACCTCAAGACAATACAACTCTAGTCGAGGCTCGATGGTCCAGTCAGGAGGCAGCCAAGTATATTGACCATCCCTCTCACCTGAGTCGCTTGCTGAGTCGGCGTTGCTGATGGCGCCACATCAACTCTTATGGAATTCAAAGCCATATTGTTCTAGGACCAAGGCTGGATTTCTTACGTTGCAAGTGCGAATATATAACAGAGGGGTGAGCAACTGCTGTTGGAGCAACAAATTGGCTAATTTTGGAATTTACTGTAACTGGAGATCACTTCAAAGATTGAACTTTCTTTATTCTATCAAGACCTGCTCTCCCATGCATTTTCCCATTAAGACTATATATATATATATATATATATTTATGGCCCTTCCAATTTCCTTACCCATTGCATGCCATCCTCTTCACGTATCTTCCCATGACCACAATCCTTCAATCCCAGCAACTTGGCCATTGACGATACCACCCCACCATCAACAAGAGAGAGATAGAGAAAAAAAACATAAAAACTAAGCATGCCCTTAACTCTATGTCATGGACCATCAAAGAGATATGAGCAAGTAGAATCCGGAGGAAATAAAAGCATAGTTTTGATACATCATGTTATGGAAGGAACAAAACATAAAATATTTTCAAGAGAAGTAAAAAAAAAAAAAACACCGAAAATAAATCGGATACAGAGCATGCATACCCAGAGTCCCGCAAAACAAACGACCTATAATATCCACACCAATCAACAAACCAAATACTCATACGAATAGCTGAAAATGAGAGTTAATCAATGTGGAAATGAGAAATAAGGAGCTCACGAAAAGTCATACCTGGAATGCTCCTTTCAAGCAAAGAGTGGGTTGGCTTCCAGCAGTGTCGTTTCTTCTCCCCCCCCCCCCCCGGTATGTCTCATTTCCAGACTTCTTTTCTGCTACCCCCCCCCCCCCCCCCCCAAACCAGGCTCCTAACCGGTTTTTCTTTTCAGTCGTCCTGTTTTGCTGCCACCACTAGCTCGGCCCGTCCCATCTAGCTGCCCCATGCAACTTAATCCCGGGGTGGTCAGAAGAATAATAAAAAAAAATCAAGGGAGAATTACCCTTAAGGGTAGGCTGGGGAAAAAAATGACCAATGAGGGTGGGTAAATTTGATAATTATTGTAAAGGGTAGGGTAAAATTATGATAATTCCTCCAAAGGCCTTATTTTGTTTAAATGCCAATACTACCCTTAATAAGTGAAAAGCAAGTAAAGTGAAAAGCAACAGAAAATAAAAAAGAGTTTATTCTCCCTTTCTTTAACCTACCTGGAGCCGAGTTGTAGAAGAAAAAGGGGAAAGGAAAAAGGTGCGCACTTCAGGTCATTCTCTGCAACCGATACACAAAACTTGTTTTTTTTTTTATGAATCTAGTAAGAAATCCATTAAAGGTCAGTTTTTTTTTTTTTTAATACAAAAAAAAACGTCAATTTATGGAAAAATAAATAAATAATTTTAAAATCGGATTGAATGAAGGAAAAGTTAATAATTTTAACAATGTAGTTGTAAGATATTAGATTTGAAATATTGAATGAGGTTTTGAGAAAGAAATTACATTTTTTTAAAATGTTATTTAAATTTATTATTTTGAATTTTTTTTTTATATTATTTAGGTCATATTGAAGATGTGTTTTTATTTTTAATTTATTTTCTGGGTGGGTTGTTTGATATGATTATTATTGATTTCCATTGAAAATGTTTGCACTTTAGTTTTGTTGTTAAGACTTTTTGACATGATTGAAGAAAAAATGTTCTCAGTTGTTTCATGCTTGTTTGGGACCACTTTGTTTGTGTATTTATAAACATATTTGGATTGTCATTGAAAACTAAAATCCCCTTTGTACGAGACCACTTTGTCTTTTATTATGAATTTGTTAAAGAGTTAAGATCACTATATTTTTGTTATAAATTTGTTACCTTTTTGTATAAGTATTATTTTGGTATGATGAGTCGAATGCCTAGTAGTTTGAAGGTTGTGTAAAAGAACCATTATTTCAGTTATAAAGTATAAGTACAATACAAATGCAATATAGTTACAATGAAAAAATATTAACATTATGATACATTACAATATACCAAAATGACAAAATATTGAATTATTTTTTACTGAATTGGCATTTCTAGGCTATCATGTTGTATTCCTATCATAAAGCATCCTTGCAAGCCAAAATTATAAAAAAAAACAACAACAAAAATACACTATTGTAATTTCAATACATGAAGTTGTTGATGATAATCCAATGATGGATAAAAAAAATCTATAAAATTAATTTTTTTTATATAAAAATATAGAGGTATAATAAAAATACAATACAATTACAATACAAATACAATAACATTACGATACATTACGATAAGGTAAAATTTTGAAAATGTCAAATTTCTTACGAAACTGGGCAATTATGGGTTCTTTGGCATATCCCTAACATGTATAATATACAACAAATATTGTTATTTATTATATAAAATATGTCTCTCAATTGATTATAATTTTCATTTGTTTATTTTGTATTCGTTGTAAAATTTTCATTGATTGTAATATTGTGAAATAGTTGTTGATGATAATCCAATGATGGATAAAAAAAATCTATAAAATTAATTTTTTTTATATAAAAATATAGAGGTATAATAAAAATACAGTACAATTACAATACAAATACAATAACATTGCGATACATTACGATAAGGTAAAATTTTGAAAATGTCAAATTTCTTATGAAACTGGGCAATTATGGGTTCTTTGGCATATCCCTAACATGTATAATATACAACAAATATTGTTATTTATTATATAAAATATGTCTCTCAATTGATTATAATTTTCATTTGTTTATTTTGTATTCGTTGTAAAATTTTCATTGATTGTAATATTGTGAAATAGTTGTTGATGATAATCCAATGATGGATAAAAAAAAAAATCTATAAAATTATTTTTTTTTATATAAAAATATAGAGGTATAATAAAAATACAGTACAATTACAATACAAATACAATAACATTACGATACATTACGATAAGGTAAAATTTTGAAAATGTCAAATTTCTTACGAAACTGGGCAATTATGGGTTCTTTGGCATATCCCTAACATGTATAATATACAACAAATATTGTTATTTATTATATAAAATATGTCTCTCAATTGATTATAATTTTCATTTGTTTATTTTGTATTCGTTGTAAAATTTTCATTGATTGTAATATTGTGAAATAGTTGTTGATGATAATCCAATGATGGATAAAAAAAATCTATAAAATTAATTTTTTTTATATAAAAATATAGAGGTATAATAAAAATACAGTACAATTACAATACAAATACAATAACATTGCGATACATTACGATAAGGTAAAATTTTGAAAATGTCAAATTTCTTATGAAACTGGGCAATTATGGGTTCTTTGGCATATCCCTAACATGTATAATATACAACAAATATTGTTATTTATTATATAAAATATGTCTCTCAATTGATTATAATTTTCATTTGTTTATTTTGTATTCGTTGTAAAATTTTCATTGATTGTAATATTGTGAAATAGTTGTTGATGATAATCCAATGATGGATAAAAAAAAAAATCTATAAAATTATTTTTTTTTATATAAAAATATAGAGGTATAATAAAAATACAGTACAATTACAATACAAATACAATAACATTACGATACATTACGATAAGGTAAAATTTTGAAAATGTCAAATTTCTTATGAAACTGGGCAATTATGGGTTCTTTGGCATATCCCTAACATGTATAATATACAACAAATATTGTTATTTATTATATAAAATATGTCTCTCAATTGATTATAATTTTCATTTGTTTATTTTGTATTCGTTGTAAAATTTTCATTGATTGTAATATTGTGAAATAGATTGATTTGATTGTCGGTGAAAGAAGACGTACTTCTGAATTGGTAAATGGACTTGGAAAATTCCATTTATGGCTACCTCATGAAGGAGGGGAGATTGTACCTAAGGAGGATAAACAAATACAATACAAGGGTGGACAACAAAAAGACATGTACATTGGACAAAGGATGTCATATGCTGAATTTGTTTCAAAGGCATGTGAACGGTTGGATATTAATTCAAATGGATATACATTTCATTACACCCTTGAGTTTGATCCATCTGCACTTCAACAGTTGGATGATGATGAGGACATGCATATGATGTTATCCCATAGTTATGATTATGCTCGTATTTATGTATTAAAACGGACTCGAAGAGTAGAAGTTGAAGGAGGTATAGTCAATGTGCAAAATGATTATTGGTAAGTGATATATCTTGTATTAGTTGTCATAAATTCCATGATGCAAAGTGATTTTAATATTAATTAACTGAGTGTGCTATAATATGCAGTCACAATAGTACGGAGGAAACACACAATTCAGTTGCATCATGTCAAGCAAACAATGAGTCTAATTTAGGACTTTCTCAAGGCTTCATGTCCAGATGTGCAGAAACTGAAGTTATGCCACATGATTTAAGTCTTTGTCCTCAACCTATTATTGGGAGTGGGCATAGTTTTCCTAATGCAGATGAATTTAGAAATGCATTATATACGATGTCATTAGTTGGTAGATTTCAATACAAATTCAAAAAGAACTCTCCAAAGCGAATATCTGTGTGCTGTTTAGTGGATGGGTGCCCTTGGAGAATAACTGCTAATTCAGTAGGCACAACCAAAATTTTGAAGGTTAACATCTTCATTGATGTACACAATCATTATGCAGATGTTGAGTGTTCAAGCCAACCTTCAATGCGGGGAAGGAGAGGTGCTCGTGTCATAGAGCAAGTAATAAGGGCAACCCCTCAGTATTTGCCCCGTCAAATTTGCAAAGACTTCAGGAGTCGGTATGGTGTTTCATTGAGTTATAAGCAAGCTTGGACATACAAAGAAATGACAAAAGAGAGAATATATGGTCTTCCAGAAAACTCATATATGTTGTTGCCATGGTTATGTCAGAGATTGGTAGACATTAATCCAGGGACGATTGCTGAATATAGCACACAAGATGGGCATTTTTGGCAATTGTTCATTGCACATTCTTTTTCAATTCAAGGGTTTTTAATGGGTTGTCGACCTGTTATTGCAATTGACTCAACTCATTTGAGTGGACCGTATAGGGGCTCTTTATTTTCTGCAACAGCTTATGATGCTGATGATGGCATGTTCCCAATTGCATTTGGTGTTGTAAGTTCAGAAAACTATGAGGATTGGCTATGGTTTTTGCAGAAATTGAAGGGCATACTTCAAGATAAAGAGGTAGTCATAATATCAGATAGGCATCAAGCAATCCTTCGTAGTGTTTCTCAACTTTTTGGAGTAGAAAATCATGCATATTGTTATCGTCATGTGAAAGAGAATTTTAGTAGCTATGTGACGAAACATAGTATGAAGGGAAAAAAATGTAAAATGGATGCATTGTTGCTACTTGATAATGTTGCGTATGCTAGGTTGGATGATGATTATGTTGTAGCCATGGAAAAATTAAAGACATATAACAGTGACCTAGCGAAGTGGGTTAAAGAGAACGGTCCACAACATTGGGCAATGTCAAAGTTTGCCAAAAAACGATGGGATAAGATGACAACTAATCTTGCTGAATCATTCAATGCTTGGCTGAAGGAGGAACGCCATTACACAATTTTCAACTTAGTAATGACACATATGGATAAGTTTGCTCATCTAGCATGTGATCATATGGGTTCTACAGAAAATTGGAAAGCTGCAATTGGCCCAAAGACCGAGGAAAAGTTGTTGGAAAACATTATAAAGAGTGGGTCATTGCCTGTATATCCCTATGTTGGTGGTGTGTTTAAGGTATTCAATATGAAAGTATATGTAGACGTGAATTTGAGAGAGCGTACATGTACTTGTAAGGCTTGGCAAATGGCCGGAATACCTTGTGAGCATGCATGTACAGCAATATGCCAGATGAAACAAGATGTTTATGAATATGTTGACTCATATTTCAAGCTTCCAATGCAAGAGTTGATATATTCTGGACACTTCAATTCAATTCCAAATCACAATATGCCTATAGTTGATGCTGATGGATGTGTTCGTGATGTTCAAGGTCGCTTATATCCTTCGCTTAAACCTCCATGCTCAAAACGACCACCTGGAAGGCCTCGACACCGTCGAATAGAGTCGCAATTTAGTTCAAAAAGGCTTATCTTCTGTTCATGATGTCAAGTTGCAGGCCATAATCAAGCTTCATGCAAAAATCCATTACCCGCTCCATGATTCTAGTGTTATGCTTGTTTGGTGACATGCTACTTTTTATCTTATTTTGATTGTGATGATGTGTGGTTTATGAAATTAGAATCTGTAAGAATTTGTTTTGGAACTTACTTATTTACTTGATTGTCATGACAAAGATGCTTGTATTACATATGCCACTATTTTAGACTTATGATCTTATCATTATTTAGGGTGGTTTGTAACCATGTTTTTAATGTTATTTTGAAGATCATTATTGACTTTGTACATGTTCATTACATTTGTTTAACTTGTTTTCCATTGAAATACAGGTTACATCATGGCATCTTCAAGTGCTTCATTTAGAAATATAAGAGGTAATATTAGAAATGGTGAATATTTACTTTATCATAACTGTATGTGTAAATGTTCACCCAGACAGAGGGCGGCTGTTAGAATCTCTGAATCAAAGGATAACCCAAATAGGTTATATTATTGTTGTCAATATGCAAATGCTAGAGATGACTGTCATTTCTTTAAATGGGCATTCCCGGAAGGAAATGGTGATGGCAACACCTACCAAGAACCAGAAGAGGTTGTTCAAAGAAAAATGTATGGCGTGGATGAAGATTTTAAACATATTTTAACAAGAATTGAGTTCATGCAGAAAGTAATTGTAGTAGGACTACTTTTATTTTTTGTTCTATGTTTGAAAATTGCTTAATCATACACTTACTTCATGTCTATTAAGTTTTGGATTATATATGTAATGCTTAATTGTATTGTACTTTGATGTATTTGTATTTGGAGTTATTTATAATAGGTTATTTATCTCCATTATGTGGACTTGTATTAGATTTTTAATTATAATAGTTCACAGTTTTGCCTACATTTTTAATTACATTTACAACATAAATTCACTAACATTACGATAAAAAAACACTAACTGTATGATAAATTACAACATAAACTAACAATGCAATCTTTTGACTAAATAAAGTCCAATTTCTTGGGTTGATTACCAATTTCTTATATATAATGGTTCAATATTTTTTTTTTTTTTTTGTAACCTCAAATTAGAAATGTCTTCTTAGCTTTGATAATGAGCTGTTGTATTTTTTTTTTAAAAAAAAAAAAATTGCAACGATCTGAAAACATTATAGAATAGAATTATTCATAAACTTATTTGCCTGTAAAAATAAATTATATTAATTTTTTAATTTATTAAATTAAAATCTATTTCTTATTTTTCTATTTTTTTAATAATTTTTTTCGTTGAAATGGACTCAAAATGGTAGCTTTTACCATGCAAAACTAGAGTGTAAAACCTTTTGTCATTTAGTTATAAAGACTTTGAAATACTTGAAATTACTCTCTTATAAGTTTCTTGAAAATGTAATATGTTTAATAGGAATTTTTTAAAATAAGATAAAATAATAGACCTCATTGTGTGTTTATTACTACAGTGAAAAAAATTTGCTACAATGAATCAGTGATTGTGCAATTTTATGTCGTTGGAGTTATAATAATAGACCTCATTGTGTGTTTATTTTATGGGTTAGATTTCTCATTGTATGACAATATAATTATGAAATCAATCTCATTTTTTGAAGTTTGGGAAATGATGAGAGATTCAAACAGGTTAGCATAGGCTTAATGGTTTTTTTGGCATGCTGAATATTTTTTGCACGTCAGTCTGATCCCAAACTTTGTGAAGTACAACAAATATGACAGTCTTTTTGTTTTGTTCTTGATGTTGTTATTTCAATTCTGCTTTGGCAGAAAAAAAACAAAAAAATTGATCACCCAAGTAGTTGAGCTAAGTTATCCCAGATTGGCCTATCATTGATGCGTTGGAGTTATCAATGTGTGATATCATTTTGATACCATGGATTTGGGAAATGATGAGTTGACAGTGCAATGCCTACAGCAATTTAGAGAAATTTGAAGATCACAAACAAATGATGGCATAACAATAATTATTAATAAATAGTAGCAGCTATGAGTTCCAAACAAATTAGTTGATGTAAGCCAATTTATAAAAAAATATCAGACTAGTAAATTTGGAAATGGAACTCCATCAGACTATAAAAAAATATCAACAACTATAAACCAAAAAAATTACAACATCACTGATCCATAGCCTGGTAGACATTTTCCCTGACTTCATTTTCTGGAGACATTATCAGTTGTGTTAGGAGTTTTTCCCTGTACTTTATGACCTTGTCCTGTACAAAAGAGTATATAATATAATATTAAGAAAAATTCATGATCATAAAAAAAATATATATATATTTTATTCACCACAATATAATACATTTGCAATTGCACGAGAAATTCCACGGTTACTCCATAATTGCATAAACTTGATTAGAAATATGCCACAATCCGTTCTGCAAATAGTAATTAAGGAAATTATAAGTCAATTGGGTATCAAATTAGTAAATTTATAACCTGATTTGCTTTCCATAGTTAAAGAGGAATACAAATCATGCAACTTACGGATTCAATTGTTGGACAACTTCTGGAACAACAAATTCATATTCTGTCATGTCCACTGATGGTCTTCTTTCTTGAATCCCAATGACAGTTGACAAAACGTTCACCTTAACACAATATTCAATTATAAATATGGACATCTTTAAAAAAATAATGACAACGATTCACATAAGTAATTGGACTATAACTATATTTACCAGTTTCTCTATGAAGGTATCCATCCGTTTTTTCCTTCCGTCAATTAATGAATCCAACAACTCTATTCTTTTCGCATGAATATTCAAAATGATTAAATACCAATGATTTTTCCTGCATATTGGTATGAACAACTAAAAGGAACAAAAAAAAAATAAAACAATGATTTTATCAAATTAGTTGTGTTCATGTATTTTCTGCACAATACTTAAAAATATCCAACTACAAAGTACTTTTATTAAACTAAATAAAACCTGTTCATATGTGCACAACCGAGTATTTTTGAAATATTTCCATAAATTGTCACATATGTATTTTGGAGATAAGGAACCCCTCTTGTTTTCCACATCAGACTGTAATAAAAAAATTACAAACCATACATTAGATTAAAACAATCTACGTAAAACAAGAAAACCAATCTATAATTCTTACAACATATCTTACAACAAAGTTTGGAGATAAGAAATGCTTCCTATTTTCTTTATCCATACCATTCAAAATTCGACAATGCATGGTTACAACCTTCATGTAAATTAATGAAAATTAGATATATAGTTTTAGAGTAATTTTATCCTAACTTCACATAACTAAATATGAATACCTTATTGTCAACCAATTTGTCGGGTCCCAAGCATTTCAAGTCAAACCTTGTCAAGAAGAAATTGTGCATGGAACATAATATTTGGCTACACATAAATAATTATGATGTTAGAAATTAAAACTAATTATTTCAAATGCCTATCTTAATTGTATTTGTTTATACTAAATTAAGTTCAACCTTACCTTTCATCACGTGTATCGTCCAATGCATATGCCAAAACTTGCTTTGCTACAGATGAAGACGCTGAAAATTTGATTGACGGTTGTACCACGTATGGTGATTGTAGGGCAGTAGCATGTCGACGTAGCCGATATGAACGTATTGGAGGATGTCCAGTCTCGTAAGGAATAATAGCATTCATCTGAACTTCATCCTCAACTATATGTATAGAAAATAAAAGAAAATAAAATTCACTAATGAAAATAACACGCATAGGAAATACTAGCCATTATTATATACTCATTATTATTTTGATATTAAAACATAAAGAAGCAGAAAGTATACTGCTATGCTGCGCTGCTGGCTGTGAGGTTGATGGGCCTACATTATCTTCACCATCAGCAAAACGATCATTCAGTGGCGATCCATAAGCTAATTTCAGAATGCATAATAACCAAAATTATTATTTCCAAAAAAAAAAAATTATACAACATTTGCAATTAAATTAAAAGTAATACAAAATTATAATGACTAGTGCTATAAAAATCGTACTACCATGTGGTGGTGATGGGAAAGAATCATTGATATCAGGTTGATTATGACTTCTGCTTTGATGAGAAGATGATGGGGTTTTATTTGTATTCTGCCGCTTTGCTAGTTTACCAATTGCTCCTCTCATTGTTCGAAGCAATTGGTGAATTTGTCTCTCTGCTGCATTATATTCTGCTATAATTTCCTACAAAATGGTACAAAGTGTCAAAGACGTATATTATTATGCATAACATGTTTGGTTTTCGCTTTAAATAAAAGAATAGATGTAGAAGGTTCTCACATCAGTAGTCTCTTCTTCAACTTCATTTACTGGATTACCAGGGTCTTCATGTGCATCTTCCTCCCTTTCATCTTCTTGAACCTAAAATAATAAAAAGAAGAATATACAATTTTTATAAATTTATTTTTCAAATATGAAAATAAAATAAAATGTTGAAAGAAAATTGTCTCTTACATCAGCTAGTCCAAAATCACCATAATCATGCAATACCGCATGCACCCTTTTCTTCATCAAGTCATCAGTCCACGCTGCACATATTGGGATGGTACGTGGTACCAACATGGTTGGAATGTAAAATTTATTTAAATAAAAAAGCTGAAACACAAATATTCCACACATCAATACGTTATTTAGAAAAGACTTGTTAAAACATATAAAATGATATGGAAACCTTCAACATTTAATAAAAAAAGGTATCTACCTATAAAAAAATAAGGCAACCTGTAAACCATGAGCCTTTACCCAATCGAAAATGTCTAATTCCAGCAACCAGTGTGTCAAGTACAAATTGACCCCAATTAACATTGATGTCAAAGTCTCCAGCAAGCAAAGTACACCACAACTCATGACTACCATCCAACTTTGATGTTGGAGCAAGTAATGTAGCACATGAGAAGAAGATAAACAATTTTTTGAACTCGGCCATGTCTTCCATTAAAATCAGCCTATCTCTAAGATCTGATAGGTTTTCCATCCTATCATTCCTATTGGTAGGTGAAAGTAGGAGCCTCCTACCAATATATGGAATACCCAGAATTTCACCTACATCAGAACAAGTTATTGGAAATTGCCTTTCTTGTCCTATGTCTAACCTACAGTGGGCTATATTGAAATGAGTTATTATCCATCTACATAAGCTATGCCTTATCTCTGTGGAAGAGAGCTGAAGTAATCCACCAAAGCCAATATGTTGAATTATACTCTTCTTTTCATCACTTAGCTCATCAAGTAGATGTCTAAGTTTTTTGCTGGAGCATCGACTATTTATTTTGACCTCCTGTAAAAGTAAATAAATGATAATATAAAATTAAAATGAAAACAGTCAAATTAAACAACAATGTCAAACATTAATATAGTCAAAATAAAATAATACTAATTAAAATAATGTTCAAACCTGGTTGTATTGTATTGTTTTTTTCCTTTTATCCATGTATTATACTCCACACTGCACTATGGAATTTATATCAAATAATCAATTGTCACAATTAAATATATAATGAATCAAGTAATGTTGTAATATATTGTACTTCTAGTGCAATTGTATTGTAAATGTAGGGCATTTGTATTGTCGCCTTATTTATTTTAGTTTAACTACTATTAGTGATCCCAAATACAGTTACATACATGCTACTAAAAACACACAGAGCCATTGTATTAGTGGATAACAAATTTAAGTTGTTTGATGGTAATCCAATATGTACAAATTGTTAATGCTCATCATGGCTAACCTTTTAAATCATATATAATTCCCCCAAATTAGCCCACTGATCAAGAAATAGACTTTAGTTGCTTATAGAAAAGCCAAAGCCAAGAACCCTTTATTGCCAGTTCACCCTTTTCCTTTTTTCTTTTCCTTTTTGTTATTTTAGTAACCTGTCACAGAACCTCAATATATGAAATATTGACAAATTTGCATATTGAATAATGCTCAAAAAGGGTTTGTGAAAAAAATTGATGAGACAGGGCTTTGTTAAGCCAAGTCAAGTTGTACATATTTTATACATCTCCACTTTTGCCTTCTGTATTACAAAATATAATATGGTCAGCCCAACAACTGAATTTTTCATCAGTTTCCTTGAGTAGATACCATGAAACAAAGGGGTAGCATATAGAAATTATCATCATATTTATAAAAACAATACTAGCGAAGATTGCTAAATGAAAGTGCAAGGATATTCTTGATGACAAAAGAAAATAAAAAAGGGACTGATGTGCAGTTCTTAAAGAATAAAAATTTCATTCCATGCATAGAGATCCAATCCTGCTAAGATGCTATCAAATTTTCTTGGCTTGAAAGAGCACTTAAATAGAAGGAGTTTAATACAAAAGGAGTGACCCCAAAATGTTTTAAAAAGAATAGTTCTCGAGAGAAAAAAACAAAATTTTCTGAGATTCTGTAATGAAAGAAAACTTACCAGGAGACCTTGTAATAAAAAGAATCTATAATAGATAAAAATTTCTTCAGACACATGAAAATTCAACCCTTTCTAGGATGATGTAAAATTTTCTTGGGTCAAAAAAGAGGATTAGAGGATTTATGCTGAAGGAGTTCACTTACCAAAAGCAACCAATAGAATGATTACATAAATCAGTTTCATAAGAGAAGATATCTGAGATTTTATACAGTGAAAGGAGTTTTCAAGGGAAACAACCAGTTGATTTAAAAGTAAATAAATTTCATGAATGAAATTACTATATGAGATTTTCAATGAGAGAAAATGAGTCAATTCCAAGAACATTACCTGTCTAAGAATTGGGGTGGCACTTGTTTCTCTTAACTTTTGAGCATCTGAGTAAGTCAAGCATGGAACTGGTTTCAGTTCTGCATACTGCAAAACAGTAAAAGGGCTATGCCATCATGCACGTGGAAAAAAAAAAAAGAAGCATAATTTGATTTCCATCACCATTAAACTAAAGAACTCAGTGGTGTACCACTTTTACCACAGAATATCTAACACCAACCTGGAAAGGAAAGCCAGTGAACTACATGGAATGCAGGCCAAATGGGAAAACAAAAAGAAGAAAAAAGTTAAGTCTCCAAATGGAGAAAATAGCTTAAACAACATGACAGGTGGTTAGATCAACGCAACTGGTGAAAATTGAGATTTTAAAAATACAATATTGTTATCTATTCCTAGTATTCTCACAGAGTGGGAAGGTTAAACTTCAAGGCATATGGGACTTGGCCATGGATACTATCTCATGGAAGTAGCAACAAGCTATGGCCCAACACAAATAGCAAGCTGGGCAGCTGGCAGAAAAAAAAATGTTTGATTTATAGTTGCATTAAGAAGTGAATGAGGAAGATGAGGACAAGCAAGTGGACAATGAGGATGAGCTTGGAGATAATGAATTGCTTGAGGATGAAGATTTTAATCTAGTGGAGACAGTTTTGATTTCAACTCAAGAATGAACTCTTGCAATTGTAATTTCATTTGGATGATGGTGACAGTTCTGAGATTGTCTTGTTTTGTGAAATTTCAACTTGAAGATGCAGAGAAAGCCCTCACTTTAGGTCCATTGTTGGCTAAATTCAACACCATGAAAGTGATTGGGAGAAAGGGTTATGTCTCTTTTATTGATTATAAGGTACTAGAAACTGCAACAAACAATTTTCAGGAAAGTAATATCCTGGGTGAGGGCGGGTTTGGTTGTGTCTACAAGGCGCGGTTGGATGATAACTCCCATGTGGCTGTGAAGAAGGTAGATGGTAGAGGCCAGGATGCTGAGAGAGAATTTGAGGTATATATCTTTTGTTAAGTAAAACAAATGAATTGGCTTCCATTTTGGGGGTTTGGCATATTACCTCTCATCATGTTCTTGATCACATTTGAAAATGCAGAATGAGGTGGATTTGTTGACTAAAATTCAGCACCCAAATATAATTTCTCTCCTGGGTTACAGCAGGCATGAGGAGTCAAAGTTTCTTGTCTATGAGCTGATGCAAAATGGATCTCTGGAAACTCAATTGCACGGTAAGAGTACGAGGATTTTCCCATTAGTTAAAAAGACGAAAACAAGGAGAATACTGATGTTTTCTTTTTCTGTCATCTGACTGATGTTTCAGGACCTTCTCATGGATCATCTCTAACTTGGCATATTCGAATGAAAATCACTTTGGATGCAGCAAGGTGAATTTGCAGACCCCAATGCTAATCTTTTTCTTACTATTTGATATTCTGTATAAACAAAGTTGGTTGTGTTGACCAGAGGATTAGAGTATCTACATGAGCACTGCAACCCACCAGTCATCCATAGAGATCTTAAATCATCTAATATTCTTCTGGATTCAAACTTCAATGCCAAGGTAAAAACATACAAAAGTTGTGGAATCTTTTAGGTCTTTGTCTATAAAATTTATGACAGTGCACCAGAACATTGCTGATATATATATATATATATATATTTTTCTTTTTTGTGTTCTCTGGCTCTCTCTTGTGGATTAGCTTTCGAATTTTGGTCTAGCTGTAATTGATGGGCCTAAAAACAAGAACAACTTGAAGCTTTCAGGCACCCTGGGTTATCTAGCTCCTGAGTATCTTTTAGATGGTACAGAATCTAAACTTCTTATAGTTTTTTTTTTTCATATCCACATATTTTATTTTTCATAAATATGACTATTGAAAGCTTCAAACATGCTGTAAAATAGCTCGGATCTTGATAAACATATTAAATCATTAAAACTTTAGATTGCTCAAAACTGTTGGTATGGGATTCCTGAAAGAGGGTTAGTTGATTCACTAACTTGGGAACTCTATTTCAGATTGACAAAGTCAGACTTCCGGGAGCCAGTGAATATTGGAAGTGATGAAATGGTTAGTATGAATGAGATGGCTGAAATTGTCCTAAGCTTTGAGAATAAGAACCTACCCATCCATCACATTCCTGGCCCAGAGGGCGTACGTGGTCGAAACTCACACAATAATCTGATCAAGGAGAAGCTTGTTGGTTTCCCATGTAATTTCCAACAATTTTCTCGACTATGGTTAGATCACTGACAATGATCACACCATATGCAATTATTCTGTCAACCTCCACGCTGGTAAGGAGTCAAACACTACTCATCAGAATTTGGCCACTGCTCTCCATAATTTGGAGGTTGTTCTCCAGAGGCTGAACTACTACATTTTGTGACAAGCGCAGAGTTTTGCAGTAAGGATTCAGCTGATGGATCCTTAGAGGTTTTGAGCATTACTCACTTTCTACTTTCTTCCCATCTAACTTCAGAAAAGGCATCTTGAATCCCTGGCAAGGGTTTTGTTCCCAAAACGCATCCACGGGCCTCATCTAGGTTGTTAAGACCATGGAGAAAAGCAAACAACCTTTCTTTCTCCAGTTTCTTGGTATATTTTACGCAATAATCAGGGCAAGCCCCAGTGTTATCATCAAACAAATCCAACTCCTGCCACAAACCAATCAAGGTATTGTAATAATCTATCACCGTGAAATCACCTTGCTTCTTCTCCTTGAGTTTGGATTGTAGTTCAAAGAGATGAGAAACATTGCCAAGATCTGAGTACATAACCTTGGCAGTGTCCCAAATCTCTTTCGCTATCTTGTAAGAGAGATAATTCCACCCTATTTTAGGCTCCATCAAGTTTACCAGCCAAGCCATCACCATGGAATTCTTGGATTCCCATGTGAGTTAGCCATGTTTAGTTGCTGCTGGTTTTTGAGTCTCCCCTGTTAAGTAGCCTAGTCATCCCTTGCCACGAATGACGAGAAGGACAGATTGGGACCATTCCTAATAATTGCTCCCATTTAATTTATGTTGGGTAACCTGCAGGGTGTGAGATTCAGCAATATTGTTGGCAAGAAGAGAGTTGGATGGTTGGGTAATTGTCTCGAAGGATACTCTAGAGGTTCCATCACGAGCATGGCCAGTCATTTGTTTTAACCATGGACAATAACCATTTTTTTAGGAAATCAAGGAGTGCTCTGATACCATATTGAGTTGAAAAAGATAATTTTTTATTCAACCTGATTTTCCACTGCATCAAACTCTGATTTATAGAGTTACAACACATGTAAAACAGAAGCCAGAGATAACCTCTTGGCTGACCTGAAATCTAGGAACAAAAAAATAAATTCAAAAATAAACAACCTGATCAGATAAGATAACTGCCTAACAAACAAATCTGATCTGATGTTTTATTAAATAACACAAATTTAAACTAACTAGAAAAAACGTAACCTTTCAATAGTAGGCTACCAAGATAATATGACATAACTAAAAACAAAAATGTGCTACTTAACATGGTAACAAAAGATTGTATTTATTCTCAAATATCCTGAATCTATTCAGATTCCAAACCTTTTCCTGAAAAGAAAAGGCTGCAAATTTATGGATGACATCTCATTAATTCCCAAGTTATTCCTGGATAATACTAAGAAATCTCAAATAATTTGTTGTGCAGCAAGTTCAAATGAGTTCAGTGTTATATTATTACTAAATCTTGGATTTGTGGGGAAAATTTTGTGGCAAATTTTAATTTTTGCCTCATACTTATTTCTTAGCAGAATTTTGGATTTAATTATACGATGAAGGATTAATAATTGATTAGATTATGGTTTTTGGATAGAGTAAGTTGATTTTATTAAATTTGAAAATTTGAATAAATTGAATGTTGTTGGATTAGAGATTTGGATATTTGGTTGGAGGTCTATTGTTCATAATTGGTGCTTTTGTGGATTGAATGATTGATTGGATTAAGGTTCTAGGATAAAGGAAGTGGATTCAGACAGTATTTTTTGGTCTTGGATATGTTGAGTGAATTTTTGGTTTTTCTTGACCTTTGTTAATGGTGTTAAGGAACAAAGTCTTGATAAGGGAGGCTGAGTAATATTTGAAAATTTATTTTATATTTGTGTTTCTAAATCAACCAAGACCATTATTTTTTAGTATTTTTTTAATGCATTAATGTTGTGAATCCAAATTAGCCAAACAACAAGAAAAAACTGCAATCTGAAATGTAAATCACAGGCAACACACAAGTTGCTAGAACAAAAAAAGACAATTAATGGAATGAAAATATCAGTCTCATTCCCAAAGCCCTGTTCCATGAAGCAAACATGGCTTTTAAGGTTTTTAAAATGAAACCTTTAAGCCATTAAAGGCAGAGCATTTTTCTCAAGGACAAGAACTAGCCATTAAAGCCAACTTTATTTATTGTTAATTATATTTTTGAGAGTATTGGCGTTTAATAAATCAAATTCTTTAGTTGTAACTACATTGTTTTTTCCCATCTGGTGCATGCCACTGCCACAACAGGAGGTCCACTACCAGTTCCCACATTACAATCAACAAAATTAATTATATGTTCAAACTTGTTTTTGATTTTTAATAGAATCAAAACAACAGAAAATACATCTCAGTTGATTCCAAGTTTAACTAGGGATCCAAGAACATAAGAAAGTAGCTCAGAACAGCATTTTCTAAGAAATTTGACCACTGCCATGATTACATTTATTAAGGAGTTCAAGGATTCAATATTTTTTCTCATATATTTTCCTCTAGCTTCTCGGCATCCAGACAGATTACCTAAATCAACCTCTATCAACAGTCATAATACTAAATAAATTGGCACAGCCCAATTCCAAATGGGTTTCAGAATTAGACCAATTGCATCTAAACAAAACCATGTTGATTCATCATCAAATCTTCTAGCTAATCACAAACACAAGCAAATACAACAACAGTAATAACAATTACGGGTCCGTTTGGATGCTGAGAAAGTAGAAAATAAAAATTAAAGAAAAAACGTGAACTCACACAAAAACCCAAATACCCGATACCCACATTCTTTGTAATCTCAAACAAAATCAGTAGCCTAGAAATCTTTTCTCAAAAATGAACTCAAACAAAAAAACACCCAAACAACTCCTCTAACAGAGCCTAGAAACTCAATATTCTAAGACGTCAATTTCTTTTCTTTCCTTACCTTTTTCCCACCACCCAAGCAAAGCACAAAACCACTCTCGGCCAAAGAAAAGCCTTGCAATTGCCCACCGTTTGGTTCCTGAGAAAACGAAAAGCAAAACAAAAGAAAAACCCTGGTGAGTTGACTTTTTTTATTTCCGTTTCTGGGTTTCCTTATACTCAAAAATTGAAAGTGAAACCCCAAGTTTATTTTTTTTTTCCCAAATTTTCTCAGCAACCAAACAGACCCAAACCCAAAACACTTAGGGCAAAGCATGAAATAAGCAGAATGTAACAAATAAAGATTTGTACTGCTTCTGATCTCAAGGTGGAAACGCCATAAATATAAATATGGGGGCTTTGAAATGAAATATTTTGGGGGATTGGGATAGATTTGGAAGGCTTTGTGAGGACTTTACCTTGGACTAGTGGGGCTTTTGTGCAGATCCAGCCTCTGGAAGGTTCTTCACCTCAGGCGACGGCCTCCGAGACTAATCCGGATTTTCTGTTTGGGTTGGATAAAGGGCTCGCTCCGCCTCCCCCCGTGAAATTGCAGGATCCAACGCCTCCACCCACGGTTCCAGATGTGCTTCCCAAGGATTATTCAGTGAGATCGGATCCAGGATCGGAGGATCGCCATGTTGTTGGAGATCCAGTGGTGTCCCCCGCGGACTTCCAGAGGCAGATCCAAATGGAACAATCGTCTGGTGACAATGGCTGGTTCAATGGTCAAATTGAGGGTAAATTAGTCTAATAAAAATATAAGGCCTTTAGAAGAATTATCAAATTTACCCACCATTTTTAGTAATTTTTTTCCCCAGCCTACCCTTAAGGGTAATTCTCCCAAAAATCAAACCCCTCCATCACAAGGGAAGGGTCTACACATATCTATTTAGTACAATAAAATAAAATTTTCCTATATTATGGTAGAAGATGGTAGAGTACCATCTAAAGAGAAAAGAATTGATCATAAAAATCAAATAAAATAATATAAAAACACTCCAAATAAAATTAGGAAAAACTTTATATAAGAGAGGAAAATTAAGTTAATAAATTCGAAGTAGTAAATAAAAGAAAAATTATTCATTTTAAATATAATTATTTTTTTTCTTTCTACCATTTCTCTCTAATTTTTTTTCCCTTATATTTTCCTCCAAATTTATAGAAGCCAAAGCCAAGAAGGCCTATGCAAGCTGAGAAATGATGTAAAAAGGGGAGATGGATCTAATCGGACAATAAATGAAGTTGTGGACCCTGCATTTTGCTCGATGTTTTCCCACTCGATGGCGAAAACTCGTTTTTTTTATTTTGTTTGGTGAAAATTTGATTTTTAGAAAAAGACTTGGAGTCGCCACTTATTTTTGTTTTATTTTTAAAGGGAAAAACAAAATAAGAAAGAAAAACCCTAAGTATGACTCCTGAAGGAAAAAAACGGGTCTGTGAAAAACTGAGTCTAGGTCCGGGGGTTAGGTTACTCATTGGGAAGGTACGGTGGTAAGTCGTAACACTCCTCTAAGCCCTTATACGTACGACCTTTACTAAACGAATTGAGGAAATTGTGGCAATTAATTATAGATACCAAAAAAAAAAAATCAATATACAAGTTATGGTGAAAATTAATATGCACAAAAACAATGATGAAATCTAATTACAAAAATACACAAAATAAATAATAAGAGAATTATGCAAAATGATTTATTGAATTAAATAAATAAAATATATTAAAAAATGTTTTAAAGAAATTTCAAAGGATTTTATTAAAAATGATTTTGAATTAATGATTTCCATTTATTTACTTATAAAGAAGTATCAATTTATTTTCTCAATTTTAGTTGTATTCAATTTTCAAAAAAACTATTTACACTTACTGCATCAAAAGAATTTATTACAAAATTTTAATTTGGGCACAAAAATTAATTTTACTTGCTTTTACTAGAAAATAATGAATTTTTACAATTTTATTTACAAAAGTATTTAGATTCATTTTCATTTAAAAGAGTGATTTTTATAAATTATTTAAAATGACATAACTTTATTTGCAAAATAATTTTAATTAAAAAGAAAAATAAATATTTAAATTCTCTATTTTTGAAAAACACTTTTAATCCCATTTTAATTAAGGAAAAAGAATTCATTTGAAAAAATATTTTTAGACAATTTTATTAAAAATTAATTTTTGGAACAACTTTATTTACAAAACAATTTTTGGACAATTTTTATTAAACAAAGAAATTTTTTAACAATGTCATTAAAAACAATTTTTCGAATTCTATTAAAAACAATTTTTTTGGATTTTTCTAAATGCATTTTTCTGAATTTTTATAAATAATAAAAAAAAACTTTCTTTTATTAAAAAGAATATTTTAACATTAGTATTTTATTAGAACATATTTACTGAATTCTTCCTCTCATTTAAATAAAATTTCTAATTTATTCGATGTTTAATTCTGTACACACTCAATAAATATATATGAACAAATATTTACAATAACTAATTAAAATAGAACCAAATAAAAGTGGGAAATAAAATATGTACCCAAATAAACTTACAATAAATTCACGTATCATCAATTCGTACTCAGCCAATAAGATTGCAGAATGAGTCCATGCAAAAACAAAATAGCACAAATGTAAATATCCAGAGATATATAAAATCCCAAACAAATATTCAAACCCAAATTCCAATTTCAAATTAGTCTCATAAATTTCGTCAATTAAAATGAGCTCAAATTACTATAGGTCTTAACTCAGAATATCCAAATTAATAACCAAAAATACAAACACAATTAACCAAACCTAAAATTGGATAAATTAAAATAAATTCTACTAGACCTAAATTTAATATTTCATAATCTATGCCTAGTTTAATGTACACCACAATTTTCCCATGTCCTAATTAAACAATTCAAATTGGCTAAGCCCATATCAAATATTCAAATAATCCAACAAATCCCACCCACATTATGGGCCCCAAAATTCACATCAATTAACAAGCTCACATAAAAAAATACATGGTCAAGAGAAATAATATTTCAAGCCCAATCCAATAAGCTCAAACAAATAACAACTTAACAATAGACCCAAGTCCAAATAAGCAATATGCACTTGATATAATCCAAATATCCTCAAATTAATCACCAAATACAATATACCCATAAACCCAAATTAACAAATTTCAAATTAATTCACTAACAATAAATTGAATCAAATTACGTATTAATCTACCAACAACAAATTAACCCCAAATTTCATATTAATTCAAGAATCCAAATTTCACAAACAACAATTACTATTAAAATAAAATAAAATAACAACAATAACAATAACAATAATAATAATAATAATAATAACAATAACAATAATAATAACAATAATAATAATAACAATAACAATGATAATAATAATAATAATAATAATGGAATGAGTGAAAATGGGAGGGGGGTCGCTAAATGGCAGTGGCTCGTCAACGGCGACTGGCCGATGGTTTGCCGGCGGCACTGACAGATAGTAATAATAATAATAATAATAATAATAGTAACAATAATAATAATAATAAATCAAATAGAATAGTGTTTGGATCGAGAGAAATGGAGGGAAAATGATGGAAATAAAGAAATGGGGTTCGGCAGGAGAGAAAAAAAAAATGGGAAACAAAAAAATAGGGGGAGTGTCATTGGAAAAAGAAGAGAAAGGGAAGGAAAAAAAACCAAAACAAAAAAATGGGGAAAAAGGGGCTGCTATTGCCGTGTGAGAGTTTAGGGAGAAAAATAGGAACAGAAAAATAAGGAAGAGAGGAATAAGGGGTTGGCCGATCTTTTGGGAATGGGTAAAGAGAGAGAAGAGAGAAAAAAATTGGAGCCAAAAAAAAAACCCTCAGGTCGTCTCTCCATTTTTTTTCGGGTAGTCCAGAGTAGAAGAATTGGGGGGGGGGGGGGGGGGGGGGGGGGGGGAAATGGCGGTCGTCCTTGGGAATTGGGAGGAAAAAGTGGATGGCCAAATGGGGAGAAAAAAAATGGGGGAAGGAGGGGGGGCGGTCGTGTGGGAAGAATAGGAAGAGAGAGAGTATGAGTGGGTGGGTGGAAAATGGAAAAGAATATAAAAAAATAAAAATAAAAATAAGAAAAGAGAGATGAGATGGCGGCCGATGGTGAGGGGTATGGGAGGAGAGAGAAGAAGTGGGTGGGGTGGTTGGGGAATAGGAAGAGAGAGGAGAAAGGAGAGAGAAAAGAAAAAATAAATAAAAATAAAATAGAATATAATAATAATAATAATAATAATAATAATAATAAAATAAAAATAAAAGTAATAGTAATAAAATAAAATAAAATAATAAAAGCTATTAAATGGTGAGTGGACCAAAAAATACATGTAATTGGAATTTAAAATTTTATTGACAAAATTGGGCTCAAAATTAATGTAAAAATAAAATTGGGACAAATTTTGGAGTCTACAAATATGCCCCTCTTTAATAGAGTTTATGAGTAAAGTGAGTGTATACACAAACGAAATGAAGTGAACTTTGCTGAAGAACAAGAAAGACCACCAAATTTGTCCTAGTATGACATGGGCTCTCTTAAATGATAAGGCTAGGGAAAAATGACTTTGAATGCCAAAAAAAGGAAAGATGGTGACTCTAGGTGCCTGAATGAGTATGCACGACAACTCTGAACGCCAAAACTAAAGAAAGAAGATGGCACTGAATGCCAAGTTGGACAATGGCTCTGAATGCCAAAATGAAGACACGACTCTGAATGCCTAAAACTGATAAAAGGAATGGCTCTAAACACCTAAAACTGGAAAAGATGGCTTTGAACGCTTATGAAAGAAAATTGTGGCTCTGAATGCCAAAGGGAGATCTGAAGGCCTATAATTCTAAACACCCATGAAAGAAAGTAGTGGCTCTGAACACTTAAAGGGTGAAAACGACTTTGGGTCATGAGCTCAAGGCTCTGAATGCTAAGCTGACTAATGGCTCTAAATGCCAAGTTAACTGCTCTAAATGTTGAACTGAAGATATGATGACTTTGAATGCCAAGCTGACCAATGGCTTTGAATGCCCGACCATGAACGACGGCTCTAAACGCCAAACTATGGACAAATGGTGGCTCTGAACGCCAAACTAAGGATATGATGGCTCTGAAAGCCAAACTGTTAGGAAATGGTGTATGTCTGACTGTGAACAATGGATCTAAATGCCAAACTGTGAACAATGGCTCTAAATACCAAACTGCGGAGAGATGATGGCTTTGAAAGCCTAAATGTGAACGATGGCTCTGAACGCCAAACTGTAGAGAGATCATGACGGCTCTGAATGCCAAACTGTGAACAATGGCTATGAACACTAAACTATGGAGAAATGATGGCTCTGAACTCCTGAATGTGGACGATGGCTCTAAACACCTAAACTGTGGATAAATCATGACGGCTCTGAATGCCAAATTGTGAATGATGGCTCTGAACTCCAAGCTGTGAGCGACGAACTCTAAATACCAAACTATGGAGAGATGATGGCTCTGAACGCCTGAATGTGAATGATGGCTCTGAACACCTGAATGTGGACGATGGCTCTGAACGTCAAATTGTAAGCGACGGGCTCTAAATACCAAACTATGGATATGATGGCTTTGAACGCCTGAATGTGAACGATGGCTCTGAACGCCGAAATTGGAAATGCGGCTCTGAACATCAAACTGAAAACCGATGATGGCTCTGAACGCCAAAACTGAGAATGCGACTCTGAACGTCAAATTGGGAAGTGATGGTGGCTCTGAACACCGAAACTGAGAATGCGACTTTGAAAGTCAAACCGAGAAGTGATGGCTCTGAACGTCGAAATTGAGAAACGGTGATGGCTCTGAACGTCGAAACTGAGAAGCAATGATGATGACTCTGAACCCGGAACTGAAAAATGCGACTCTGAACGTCAAACTGAAAATCGATGATCGCTCTGAACGCCGAAACTAAGAATGTGACTCTGAACGTCAAACTAAGAAGCGATAATGATGACTCCGAACCCCGAAACTGAAAAATGCGACTTTGAACATCAAACTAAAGGTCTAGCTCTGAACGCCAAACTGAAAATGGCTCTAGATATCGAGCTAAAGACAAATAACGGCTTTAAACGTCAAACTGAAGATACGACTCTGAACGCCAAGATGACGATGTGGCTCTAAATGCCGAACTGAATGTGTGGCTTTGAATGCCAAACCGAAAAGAGATGGTGGCTCTGCATGCCAAACTGGAAAGGGATGGTGACTTTGAATGTCAAACTGGGCAGAAATGGTGGCTCTGAACACTGAAACTGGAGATGCGGCTCTGAATGCCGAAACTGTGAAACGATGGTGGCTTTGAACATTGAAACTAAGAATTATGGTGACTCTGAACGCCGAAACTGGAGATGCAGCTCTTGAACGCCGAAATAAAGATGTGGCTCTGAATGTCGAACAAAAAAAACAAGGATCTGGATGTCGAAATGAAAATGTGGCTCTGAACACCAAACGAAAAATGAACGACAACTTTAAATGCCAAACGAAAAAAGTGGTAGCTCTGATGTCGAAATGAAAATGCAGCTCTGAACGCCAAACTGAAGATGCGGCTCTGAACGCCAAAATAAAGATGTGGCTCTGAACGCTGAACAAAAAAACAAAGATCTAGATGTCGAAATGAAAATGTGGCTCTGAACTCTAAACGAAAAAAGAACAACGACTCTAAACACCAAACTGAAGATACGGCTCTTAACGCCAAAATAAAGAAAAATGGTGTCATCAAATGCCAAAATGAAAATACAACTCTGAACGTCAAACTGAGAAAAGGTGGTGGCTCTGAACGCCAAACTAAAAATGATATAATGACCCTGAATGTCGAACTAGGAACATGGCTCTAAACGTCAAACTACGAAGAAATGGTAGCTCTGAACACCAAACTAAAAATAATAGCTATGAATGCCAAGAGAAACAATGACTCTGAATGCCCAACTAAACTGATAACTAGGAATGTCAGGCTGAGAAAGACGACTCTGAATGCCATGACTAAGAAGACACGATGGCTCTGAATGCCAAGCTGAAAATGGACGACTCTGTACGTTGTATTCGAGAATGGATGGCGGCTTTGAACGCCAAACAGTAAGGAAACGATGAGAGGGGGGAGGGGGGGGGATATGCCCTAGTGTAGCATGCCGCCACAACTCTCTATCCTCTAAGAAGGTATAAAAGAGACTCCATGAGCCTCAAGAGATACTCTGCTAGTGAGTCGGAATGATCAAATCGACTATAAGCATAGTCTCACAACCCATCCGTCTGGATCATGAGGCCTGACGAGATGTCACAATGAGTCAGACGCCTCTATCTCGAAATGCTCTGCTGGAGGAATTCATAGTCATCTCAAATGGGTAATCCACTAGGGAGTCTCAAGAGAATAATATGCGAAGGTAACTACCACGATCTCATCAAAACAATCTACTGCGAGGCCATGGATAACGGAACAATCACAACTTGAATGTCATGCTCCACCGAAAGCTCATCTCGATAAAAATCACAGGAATAGTGACCAGTAAAGCAAATACAGTATCTCTCCGTCAAGTGATGAAAACTGTAACAGATCTGTGAAAGAATGATCATCTCCATAGCTAAAGGAAGGAATATGCCCCAGCATGGCATCAGATGTACCCGATCTATCTTGATAACTTAAGAATAACTCCATGGGGATGCATAAAATATCTGACATGTACTCCACTAAAATGGTGCTATGGGAACCTATGCGCCTGGAGTAACTCCACCCAAGAATCACAACAATATCGAAAAATATGAGCCTGACTGAAAGACTCAATAAAGGCTCCACTAGAGAATCAGGACAAAATGAAATCAAATCATCAACCTGACGTGTATCTCATAACTAGGGATGATCATGCAAATCCATGGAGATCTACAAATCTTGACTTAAATGGCGAATATGCCCCAGTATAGCATTGAATGTGTGACAGGTCAGAAAAATCAAATGACATCAAATCATCAATCATCAACTATGCAATCCTGGTCACCCGAATCCATAACTGAATCATACCCACAGATCCAAGATGTACCTCTCGAATGAAGAAGCATGATGGCATCTAAGTGCTGAGAAGTGCGAGCCTAACTGGATGGCTCCCGGGATGCTCAACTAAAGAAACATCATAAAAATAACGAACAGGTCATCGTCTCGATGAGCATCCCATAAGTGGGGATGATAACATAGCTCTGTGAAGATCTATAACTCTCATCCAAAACAGAAATATGCCCCAGTATGACACCAGATGTACGATAGGTCAGAAATCGGGTGACATGAAATCATCCATCATCAAATGCGCAATCTCCATAATCCAAATCAAACCCAAACATCTATGAAATGTCTCCCGGAATAATAAGCACGACGACAACCAAATGCCTAAAAATGTAGGCTTGGTTGAATAGATCCAGAGAGGCTCCACTGAAGGATCATGATAAAATAATGAACACGTCATCGCCTCAGCGTACATCTTGTAAGTAGGGATAAGCATGCAACTCCATGAAGATCTGTAAATCTTGTCCGGGACGGAAATATGCCCCAGTATGGCGTCGAATGTACGGTAGGTCAGAAACCAAGTGACATGGAATCATCTATCATCGAACATGTGATCTCCGTGATGCAAATCAAATCCAAACAACTAGGGAACGTCTCCCAAGATAAGAAACATGACGGCAACCAAATGCTGAGAAATGTGGGCCTGGTTGGATGGCTCCACATAGGCTCCACTGAGGGATCATAATAAAATAACGAACGAGTCACTCATCTCAGCGTACATGTTGCAAGTGGGAACAAGCATGCAACTCCATGAAGATCTATAGATCTCGCCCGAAAAGGAATATGCCCCAGTATGACATCGAATATGTGATAGATCAGAAAAATCAGGTGACATCAAATCATCCATCATCAAGCGCATGATCCCGGTAATCCAAACACAGCTGAATTAAATCTAAACATCAACGAGGCGACTCCCAGAAGAAGAAGCATGACGATATCTAAATATTAACCAGATCTCAAACACCTGTCCAAGTAGAGGCTGTCGAAGACGACATCTGGTCCCATGGCCTCAGGATGGTCTTAAGACACGAGACGTAACGTAGGCCAAGGTGATAGGGTGATAGAAATGAAAGAAAATTAGGCTCAAATACCCAATGATCAAAAACCCATGCCCTCATATATGAAATGCAACATGTATAGTGAATCCTGTGAGCCATGGACCTAAGGATGCCTAACGTGAATATGATGTCGATAAGGAGACAAAAAAAAAAAGCAAAATGAACTGATAATGATATGTGTAATGATGATGCGAAGAGAGTATCAAACCCAAGATGGGTTGTTGTAAGAAAAGAATAAGACGTGAAGTGAAAATGATGAATCAGAAACGAAAACGAGAATGATGATGAAATAAATAACACAAAGAGGAGTAGTGATCAACTCAAATCAGACATGGAGTGAAGTCACATCAACAATGAATGTAATGATGGAAGGGACAATGACCCAGATCTTCTAAGAGAAGGTCACTCATCTCGCTCTCAAAATATACAATAAAAATGAATACAAAGAATGGAGGGTCTCGGAAAGCTCACATACGAACTCTCATCAACAAACATACTCAATCAAGTGACCCTCGAACATCAATATACACACTCAATGATAGAAAATAATACACACGTGTTTTTTTTTTTTTTTCAAATTTTTTTTAACATATATACAAATGTACACACCCTGAACATGAACAAAATAAGCCTCAAAGATTATATCAATAATGGATGACACGCTCTCGAGCGCTAAAGTAACAAAAACTCTCTCTGACAAGATGACCTTCTCAAACTAAGAATCTCTGAACCAGTGTCCGTGGGATAGATAGTGGTAATGATGTGACTACCTTCCATGTAATGAACTGAGGAGGATCACCACTCAAGGTGGAAAGAATATGAAGCAAAACAAGCAATAGATAGAATAAAGAAGAAGAGATGAAGAACATAACCAATGAGATACGATGGAATGCAATGATGCAGTGATGAAGAAAGATAATGAGAAGAATGCGTCCCTAGGTCCAAAGCTCACGGAACTCCCAAACAATGAATGCATACACTAAAGGGCCCTTATCTCGGTGTGAAAAATGTGAGCAAGGCGATAAAAACGAAAGGTTGTAATATGCATGCGAGGTTCAATGGGCTAGCAACAGACGATATATCAAAAGGGAATAACAAGGTGTATGGCTAACCGAAATGATGGCCACCCATCCTACGACCATGGTCTCAAACATAGTACCTCTTTAGCTGATCCACATTGGTCGGCTCAGAGAATTGGTTTCCATCTAATTGCATCAACCATGCAGCGCCCTCTAGGGTCAACTCCCTGATGAAATAAGGTCCGCTCTAGCTGGGTCTGAACTTCCATCTAGGATCTCTAATCAATCCTCTGATGACCCTCAAGACTAAGTCACCTCTTTATAATGGTCAATCAACAATCTCTACTATCTTCCTTCACCAGTGGGAGATGAAGGAAGAAATGGACTCATCTAATCTCTGTCTGAAACCCTTAAGCTCTCTCCTCGACACATCTACGACAGTACTAAATGAAAACTGTCACAAAAACTCCTAAGCTAGGTTGTCCCATGTCCTGCGTCGCGAGGACTCCAAAAATGTGAACTAATGTTGGGCTGCACCACTCAGAGATAAAAGAAACATGGTGATCATCTGTGACTCGTCTAGCCTATGGGCCCTCATCACAGTACTATAGAGTCAAAGATGAATACATGGACAACCAACACCCATGTACCTCTCAATGTCAAGCATCCTGAACTTGGCTGGTAGACTGGCCCCTGGTATACTATCAAGATCATCGCAAGCTGATGAACTGTCAGATACCCTCAACTGCCTGATACACTACTCGATACTATCCATACATGCATGAGTATCCTCAAGGACTGTCTACTCTGCTGACTGTCTATCTCCTGCCTGAGATTGGCTAAGGCCTCCTAAATAAAAGCCATGGCAGCCGTGAACTGATCAACTGTGACAACTCGCTGATCCATGTCTGATCTCTCGGAAAAATGAACTAATCTTCCCTTTACTCTAACCTAATATGACAAATCCACACTGAGAATGAAAAATCAATCCTGAAGAGCATGAAACACAAGATACCTGAATAGAATCCATGGCGTCTGTGAACTAGTCAAATGTGACAGTCTGCTGATTTATGTCTGATCTCTGGGAAAATTGAACTAAGCTCCTTTATACTCTAACCCAAGATGGTAAATCCACAATGAGAATGAAGAACCAATCCTGAAGAGCATGAAGCACGAGATATGGTAGGCACAGGGAAAACATGGAAGAAATGCTAGTCAGAATTGGAATGAGCAAGACATAAAAAATAGGGAATACTGATCTTGGTGCACTCTCACTAGAGACTAAAAGAGGGAATACTGAATCCCAACTATGATCAAAGAGGCTCTGAAGGCCCTCAGATGCACCCACGTATAGAGAGGGAGTCCTAATCGAAGGATCTACGGCTCAACCTACGAGGTCAAGGTGACTCTAAATGGATATGGGTGGACTTTAAAATATCCCTAGCAGAAGCAATCATACCCTCCGGCGGTACGCAACCCTCTGCACGCCTCCGAAGAGACGGGGCGCTTCCATGTAATGTGGTCATCACCTCCACACATGCACTACCTCGACATCCTAGGGGGTTTCCTATGGTGAAACCTCTCAAAACTCTCAACTCTTATGGTCAGCTAGAGTGCGCAGTGACGGTGTGGGTGTATCCAAAAATCCTATGAAGTCAAAGTAGAAAAAAAGAAACACACTAATCACACAAATATCCATGAAACCTAGCTTTGGGCTATACAGGTCTTCAAAGATCGGACTCCTATCAACATCAACGTGTCGACCTCCTCCAAAATGCTCCCAAACATCGATATAGCCCGTCGCTAAACCCTACTCCTAACCGCTAGCTCAGTCGAAGAGCAAACAAAGTAACAAGTCTCATATCAAATACGAGATCAAGTGAAACAAGGTTGACCGAGTATAGGGAGTTGGAGGTAAGGGGATAGATGTGTGTCCCACACAGACAAGCAATACATGCATCACATAAAATAATAGCAATCATGCACCAAACACTCATGTAAATAACAGGTATATAACTCATATCTACACACAAGCTAGGCAAGAATATGATAAGCAAGATAGGAATATAACAAGAATAGACAATATGTCGAGATAAACAAGATAATATACAACAAATAAAATCAATCATGCCAAGATGAATGAGATATACAAAAATGAGAATATACATGTCCAGGAAAGCAAGATAATCATACAACAAGAAGAGTCACTATGCTAAAGTAGGTAAGAGAATCAATCGATGTAATCAATATGTGAACATCTCCAATGAACAATAATAACTAAACAAGCCTCATGGATAAACATATCAAAGCTCTCAACATGTAATCAACACCCAATCATACAAAAACACATAAAGAGGGGTATCCACTGATCAACCAATCAAACGCCACATTTCTCTCAACTCGAGTTCAAGTTTGACCCTCTAAAAAAAAAATTCCCCAGTGGAGTCGCCATTTTGTGGACCCCGTATTTTGCTGGATACGTTCCCACTCAATGGCAAAAACTCACTTTTTTTATTTTGTTTGGTGAAAATTTGATCTTTAGAAAAAGACTTGGAGTCGCCACTTATTTTTGTTTTATTTTTAAAGGGAAAAACAAAATAAGAAAGAAAAACCCTAAGTATGACTCCTGAAGGAAAAAACGGGTCTGTGAAAAACCGAGTCTGGGTCGGGGGGTCAGGTTAGTCATTGGGAATGTATGGTGGTGAGTCGTAGCACCCCTCTAAGCCCGTATACGTACGACCTTTACTAAACGAATTGAGGAAATTGTGGCAATTAATTAATTAATTATAGATACAAAAAAAAAAAAATCAATATACAAGTCATGGTGAAAATTAATATGCACAAAAACAATGATGAAATCTAATTACAAAAATACACAAAATAAATAATAAGAGAATTATGCAAAATGATTTATTGAATTAAATAAATAAAATATATTAAAAAAAGGTTTTAAAGAAATTTCAAAGGATTTTATTAAAAATGATTTTGAATTAATGATTTCCATTTATTTACTTATAAAGAAGAATCAATTTATTTTCTCAATTTCAGTTGTATTCAATTTTCAAAAAAGCTATTTACACTTATTGTATCAAAAGAATTTATTACAAAATTTCAATTTGGGCACAAAAATTATTTTTACTTGCTTTTACTAGAAAATATTGAATTTTTACAATTTTATTTACAAAAGTATTTAGATTCATTTTCATTTAAAAGAGTGATTTTTATAAATTATTTAAAATGACATAACTTTATTTGCAAAAGAAATTTTAATTAAAAAGAAAAACAAATATTTAAATTCTCTATTTTTGAAAAACACTTTTAATCCCATTTTAATTAAGGAAAAAGAATTCATTTGAAAAAAATATTTTTAGACAATTTTATTAAAAATTAATTTATGGAACAACTTTATTTACAAAACAATTTTTGGACAATTTTTATTAAACAAAGAAATTTTTGAACAATGTCATTAAAAACAATTTTTGGAATTCTATTAAAAACATTTTTTTTGGATTTTTCTAAATGCATTTTTCTGAATTTTTATAAATAATAAAAAAAACTTTCTTTTATTAAAAAGAATATTTTAACATTAGTATTTTATTAGAACATATTTACTGAATTCTTCCTCTCATTTAAATAAAATTTCTAATTTATTCGATGTTTAATTCTGTACACACTCAATAAATATATACGAACAAATATTTACAAGAACTAATTAAAATAGAACCAAATAAAAGTGGGAAATAAAATATGTACCCAAATAAACTTACAATAAGTTTCACGTATCATCAATTCGTACTCAGCCAATAAGATTGCAGAATGAGTCCATGCAAAAACAAAATAGCACAAATGTAAATATCCAGAGATATATAAAATCCCAAACAAATATTCAAACCCAAATTCCAATTTCAAATTAGTCTCATAAATTTCGTCAATTAAAATGAGCTCAAATTGGTCTTAACTCAGAATATCCAAATTAATAACCAAAAATACAAACACAATCAACCAAACCTAAAATTGGATAAATTAAAATAAATTATACTAAACCTAAATTTAATATTTCATAATCTAAGCCTAGTTTAATATACATCACAATTGTCTCATGTCTTAATTAAACAATTCAAATTGGCCAAGCCCATATCAAATATTCAAATAATCCAACAAATCCTACCCACATTATGGGCCCCAAAATTCATATCAATTAACAAGCTCACATAAAAAAAAATACATGGTCAAGAGAAATAATATTTCAAACCCGATCCAATAAGCCCAAACAAATAACAACTTAACAATAGACCCAAGTCCAAATAAACAATATGCACTTAATATAATCCAAATATTCCTAAATTAATCACCAAATACAATATACCCACAAACCCAAATTAAAAAATTTCAAATTAATTCACTAACAATAAATTAAATCAAATTACGTATTAATCTACCAACAACAAATTAACCTCAAATTTCATATTAATTCAAGAATCCAAATTTCACAAACAATAATTACTATTAAAATAAAATAAAATAACAACAATAACAATAACAATAATAATAATAACAATAACAATAATAATAATAACAATAACAATGATAATAATAATAATAATAATAATAATAATAATAATAATAATAATAATAATAATAATAATGGAATGAGTGAAAATGAGAGGGGTCGCCGACCGGCAGTGGCTCACCGGCGACGACTGGCCGATGGTTTGTCGGTGGCACTAACAGATAGTAATAATAATAATAATAATAATAATAATAATAATAGTCACAATAATAATAATAATAAATCAATAGAATAGTGTTTGGATCGAGAGAAAGCGAGGGAAAATGATGGAAATAAAGAAATGGGGGCTGACAAGAGAGAAAAGAAAAAGGAAAACAAAAAAACAGGGGAAATGTCATGGGAAGAAGAAGAGAAAGGGAGGGAAAAAAAACCAAAACAAAAAAATGGGGAAAAGGGGCTGCTACTGCCGTGTGAGAGTTTAGGGAGAAAAATAGGAATAGAAAAATAAGGAAGAGGGGAATAAGGGGCGGCCGATCTTTTGGAAATGGGTAAAGGGAGAGAGGAGAGAAAAAAATTGGAGCAAAAAAAAAAAATCCCTCGGGCCGTCTCTTCATTTTTTTCGGGTAGTCCAGAGTAGAAGAATGGGGGGAAGAAGAAGAAGCGGGAAAAAACAAAAAAAAATGGAGGGGAAAAATGGCGGTCGTTCTTGGGAATTGGGGGGAAAAAGTGGAGGGCAAAATGGGGAGAAAAAAAATGGGGGCGGCGGCGACGGCGGCGGCCGTGTGGGAAGAATAGGAAGAGAGAGAGTATGAGTGGGTGGGTGGAAAATGGAAAAGAAGATAAAAAAAAAATAAAATTAAAAATAAGAAAAGAGAGATGAGATGGCGGCTGATGGTGAGGGGAATGGGAGGAGAGAGAATAAGTGGGTGGGGTGGTTGGGGGAGTAGGAAGAGAGAGGAGAGAGAAAAGAAAAAATAAAAATAAATAAAAATAAAATAGAATATAATAATAATAATAATAATAATTATAATAGTAATAATGATAATAAAATAAAAGTAATAGTATTAAAATAAAATAAAATAATATACAAAATAATAAAAGCTATTAAATGGTGAGTGGGTCAAAAAATACATATAATTGGAATTTAAAATTTATTAATAAAATTAGGTTTAAAATTAATATAAAAATAAAATTGAGACAAATTTTGGGATGTACAAAAATGTTTGGATATTAGAAGGTCTAAAGTTTAGGCTTTTATTAGTAATATTTCTATGAAAAAACAAAAAATTTATCTTGCTTTTTTTAAAACATTTTTTTCAAAATTTTGAAAATTTTGAGAAAGTAAAAAATTTTTAATCCTTAAATGTTAAGTATTTTAAAAAGTGTTTTCAAGTAAAAAAAATATATGTACTTACTTTTGTATAAGAATTTTTATATTTTATTCTATTTTATAAACAAAAATAAAAAATGTATCCAAACATATACTAACTAATTCTCTTTAAAAATGTTTCTAATGGAAAGGTACTAACAAATGACTTTCAAATAAAAATGGTTTAAACAAAATCACTCTCAAACAAGTCTAAGTTATAATAAATATTTTTCACCAAAATGATTTTTATTTAAAGAAGAAGCCTCAAAATGATTTTAATTTAAACTCATTTCATTTGTAATCTTGTAATCCCATGCCCTAAATGTTCCCATTCATCAATTCCATTGGTAAAATTTTATTAGAATTAATAATTATTAAAAAAATTAAATTCAAAACCTTTTTTAAAAATCCCACTGTTTATATTGTAATTTGGATAGTCATTTCTAATAAAAAAGATATTATCAATATTTTATTTTTATTTATTTTCATTTTGGTGAAATTATAGAATTACGTGAATTTTTCTTCTTAAAATAAAAAAAATATTATAAAGAAAATGGGGGAAAGCTAATACGCTAGATGAAAATATATGGATTAATATGTGCAATCAATTTGCATAAAATTAAAATTCTGATTATTTTCATTTTTATTGTTGTTATTTAATCAAAATAACAATAAGCGGAATGAAAAAAAGAAACGTGAGAATTAAAAATTCTTCGTGGAAAATGCTAGCTAGTTGTACTAATATTTCATAGTGGGAGGCTATATTTGTTCGCCATTTTTTCCAAAGAACTTTATTAAAGGTGATGGTGATGGTGATTATTTTCCACATATATCATCATGTGTCTTGTGCATGATTAAATCTTTATTCTTGTACTGGAATATCATATTGATCTAAGAAATTTATAATTATAAAAAGAATTAAATTTTGTGGCTTAAAAATGAGGATTACCTATTTACCCCTCTAGATAGTTTCAAGAATTAAGATAAAAACTTTTAAAAATCATATCAAGTTTCATGGTAAAATATCATCAACCCTCCAAAATGTTAAAAGACTTAAAATTTTATCAAAATAAAAATTATTTTTTAATAATATAAAATAGAATAATCCTTTTGATAGAAAGTGGCACTCTAAAGATTTTCATTGAAAATATCATCCATTAGGCATTGTGCCCCAATTTTTTCTATGGAAGATGCCAACTGGTTATGCTAAAATTTCCAAGGTGGGAGGCCATATTGTCTGCCATTTTATCCCCATTTTTTCTTATCAGAGCGCCACTTTAATAGAGGTCATAGTGAAGATGATGGTGGGTACACTAAAGTCCACTTTATTAAAGGTGATTGTAAACATGATAATGACTTTTAAATGATTTAAGCTCTTCGATAAGGAAAAACTATACATCATATATCATCACGTCTTATGTATAATTTGATCTTTATTCTTATGCTTGGATAATATACTTTGATTAAAGAAATTTATAGTTATGAAAAAAATTAAATTTTGTGACTTAAAAATATAAATTACTTATTTACTCCCTCCAAATGGTTTAAAGAATTAATAAAAACTTTTAAAAACTATACAGAATTTCATGGTAAAATATCAACTCTCAAGAATGTCAAAAGACTTAAAATTTTATCAAAATAAAAACTAATTTTCATTAATACAAAAGAGAATAAACTTTTTTCTTGGATAGAAAGTGATACTTAGAAGATTTTCAATTAAAAATATTATACCATAGGCGTTGATAGAATGTTAGCTAACATGTTTATCAAGGATTTAATTTGTGAAAAATGAATAAAAATCAATTAACTAATTGATAGGACAGTTGAAAGTGCATTTGATAATGATTTTAAAAAATGTTTTTAGTCTTAAAAGTATTTTTAAAAAAAATTAAATATGATAAAATTTAGACAATACTTTTAAAAATATGAAAAATCTCTTGTAATTGTGAAAAATCTTTTACAATATTTTTCAAAGAAATACTTGATAGAAGATTATCTTAAAAACTATTTTGAATACAATATTTTCGATAAAAATGCTTCTACTAAAAATAGTACCAAATACACTTCTAATAATTACATTTCCCACAAATTTTCTAGAAACCAAACATATTAATGGGAATAAGGGAACATGAAGCACCCTCTCCAACGAGAAGTTGAAGCCAATACCTATACCTTCTAAACCAACTCCTCTCTTCTGCTTGATTCATCGTCTCAAAGCTCTCCACACTCATCATTTCCCTCAAAACTAGTTATTAATCCTCTTTGACAAAACCATGGGCAACATTTTCTCCATTTCAATCTCCGTTGACCACCTTATCTCTAGTTGCTGGAATCGCACTACTGAACATGCAAATTACCTGTGCAAACTCCCAGAAAATCTGGTAGCTCTGGGAACTGCTTGTGAAAGATTGAGGGAGTTCAGGAACGATGTGATGAGGAGGGTGGATATCGCTGAGAGGGAACAAATGCAGCGGCTCGACCAAGTACAAGGGTGGCTTTCAAGGGTTGAAACTCTGGAAACTCAAGTCACTCAACTGATTGGAGATGGCACCGAGGAGGTTGAGAAGAAATGTATGGGTGGTTGCTGTCCTAGGAATTGCAGGACCAGATACAAGTTGGGGAAGAGAGTAGCTAGAAAGTTGAAAGAAGTGGACATTCTAATGAGCCAAAGACCTTCGGATGCGGTGGCTGAGAGGTTACCTTCACCTCGCCTAGGTGAAAGGCCTAATCAAGCAACTGTCGGCATGAATTTCAGAATTGGTAAGGTTTGGAGCAGCCTTCATCAAGAACAAGTGGGAATTATCGGCCTATATGGATTAGGAGGAGTTGGGAAAACCACCCTCTTAACCCAAATCAATAATGCTTTTACCAAAAGAACAGATGATTTTGATTTTGTGATCTGGTCAACAGTTTCCAAAAATGTAAACCTTGAAAACATTCAGGACGACATCTGGAAGACGATAGGGTTTTGTGATGATAAATGGAAAAGCAAAAGTCGAGATGAGAAAGCTAAGAGCATCTGGAGAGTCCTGAGCGAAAAGAGGTTCGTGCTGTTGCTAGATGATTTATGGGAGTGGTTGGATTTATCAGACGTCGGAGTCCCATTCCAAAATAAGAAAAATAAGATAGTATTCACCACTCGATCAGAAGAGGTGTGCGCTCAAATGGAAGCGGATAAGAAGATCAAAGTGGAATGCCTAACATGGACAGAATCCTGGGAATTGTTTCGAATGAAGCTTGGAGAAGACACTCTCGATTTCCATCCTGAGATACCGGAGCTCGCTCAAGCCGTCGCACAAGAGTGTTGTGGTTTGCCACTTGTGCTAACTACCATCGGCAGGGCCATGGCTTGTAAGAAGACGCCGCAGGAATGGAAATATGCATTTAAAGTGTTACAAAGCTCTGCCTCAAAATTTCCAGGTATGAGTGACAGAGTGTTCCCTCTTTTAAAATACAGTTATGATTGCTTACCCACCGAAGTTGTCAGATCTTGCTTCTTGTATTGTTCTCTATTTCCAGAAGATTATCAGATACCAAAAATAGCTATGATAAAGCGTTGGTTTTGTGAAGGCCTTTTAGACGAATTTGATGACATGAAGGGAGCAGAAAACCAGGGTTACAACATTATTGGCACTCTGATTCATGCATGTCTATTAGAAGAAGGTGATGTTGATTATGTAGTAAAACTGCATGATGTAATCCGTGATATGGCATTGTGGATAGCTTGTGAAACAGGGAAGGAGCAGGACAAGTTCTTGGTGCAGGCCTCCAGTGGGTTAACTGAAGCTCCTGAAGTTGCTAGATGGATGGGACCAAAAAGGATTTCACTTATCGGTAACCAAATTGAGAAACTAACAGGGTCTCCTAATTGCCCCAATCTCTCAACTTTGTTTCTTCAGGATAATAGTTTGAAGATGATCACTGATAGTTTCTTCCAGTTTATGCCAAATCTAAGAGTTTTAGACTTGTCAAGGAATGCTATGACTGAATTACCACAGGGAATCTCTAATTTGGTTTCATTACAGTATCTCAACCTATCACAAACTAACATTAAAGAGTTGCCAATTGAGTTGAAGAACCTGGGTAAATTGAAATTTTTGTTGTTGCATCGCATGAGACTTTCTTCAATTCCAGAGCAGTTGATATCAAGTCTTTCAATGTTGCAAGTGATTGATATGTTCAACTGTGGAATTTGTGATGGTGATGAAGCCTTGGTTGAGGAATTGGAGTCCTTAAAGTACTTGCATGATTTAGGTGTCACTATAACAAGTGCCTCTGCTTTCAAAAGGCTTCTAAGCTCTGACAAGCTAAAAAGTTGCATTTCCGGTGTATGCCTCGAGAATTTCAATGGTTCAAGCTCTCTCAATTTAACATCTCTCTGCAATGTAAAGCGTCTCCGTAACCTCTTTATCTCAAACTGTGGCTCGTCGGAAGATTTGGAGATCGATTGGGCTTGGGAAGGAAAGGAAACAACAGAATCTAATTACCTTAACTCAAAGGTCAGTTCCCACAGCAGTTTCCACAACCTTTCGTGGCTAAGAGTCAAAAGGTGTTCGAGGTTGAAGGATCTAACATGGCTTGTTTTTGCTCCAAACCTTAAAGTTCTTTTAATAACTAGTTGTGATCAAATGCAAGAAATAATAGGTACCGGTAAATGTGGTGAATCTACAGAGAATGGCGAAAACCTGAGTCCATTTGTCAAACTCCAAGTACTTACGTTAGAAGATCTACCACAATTGAAGAGCATATTTTGGAAAGCCCTGCCATTTATCTACTTAAATACAATCTATGTAGATAGTTGTCCACTTCTAAAGAAGCTGCCACTCGACGCCAACAGTGCCAAGGAACATCGGATTGTCATTTCCGGACAAACCGAGTGGTTTAATGAACTAGACTGGGAGAATGAGGCAACTCACAACGCTTTTCTTCCATGTTTCGTACCTATTGAAGAATAAGGGCCTGCAGCAATCTCAGAGAGGCTACAATGCGATTCTCGGTGAGACCCTTTTCACAATTAACTATCATTTGATCCTGAATAGGTATTGGTCCAAATAAAGCATTCAATTATAGCATCTTTTCATGGTCGTATACCTCCCACGTACTGCTGATACACTTAAAAAAATGCTATTCCATTTCAAACATGTAAGGCAATTGATTGCGGGTTTACAAGGAGTCATCTTGTTATTGGAATTCAAAATATACAACTTTTATGGTTATGTTTTCTTCTTAAAAAGTATTAATAAAAGAAAATAAATATTAATGAAAATGATTTTTTCATATTATTATATTATCAAAAATATAAAAGAAAATAAAATTAGTTTGAAATTTACATATTTTTTAAATTGTTTAATTTTTATATTGAAGAGTTAAAATAAATAAAACAAGTTAGAAATAGCATATAAAAGTAATCTATTAATTTTAAATTTATTTTTTAATTTTTTTCACTTTTTTTTCCTTGTATCTTTCCTTTCTATTTTCTTTTCATTACAATTTTTCTCAAATTTTCCAAGAACCAAACATAACCTACATATAATGATCAAATATAATCTTACAAACCAACCCATATAAAAATTTAAGTCCATTCTTGTGGCTTTTCTAATTTGGTTTAATAAGTCAATAGTATATATTCTTATACAATCTTATTTTGTTTAGTTGCAGAATATAACCTCATATGCCATAAATGCTTCCGCAATCTTCAGTTAATGAGAATCCATTGTTTTCCAAGGTGAAGGATATGGATGGCTTAATTTTCATGCCAACTTTTCAGTATGTTGATGACATTGTAGGCTACCGAAATGGAACATATAATTGCTTATATATGTGAGGTAAACAATTGGTTTATGTATGTTGTTTCATAGTGTTTGTGTGCATATGTTGTTTCTCTTTGAATTGCAATATTACATTTTTTGTATTCTAAGGATTGTGAGATGCATTTTATGATTTGTGTAAAAATTTTGAGTTGGATGGCTTTCCTTAATTGCTTTACTTCAATTGAAGAGCATGTACATAATATCTTTGATTGGAAACAATCTAATGTATAATTTAAAAAAATAATCATATTTTCAAATAGAAAAGATAGATGAGTTAGGGTACTCCTAGATCAACTAGGAATTGTATCTTTGTTTATGGAGAAGCAAGCATTCTTGAGAAAAAAAATCAAGTCCCTCTTTGTACAAAAATTTTAGGGGAGAACTTGCCCAAGTCATGGGTAGACCATAATTGGGGCACCTTAGCTAAGGGTCCCATTTGGTTCCCTATCTGTGTTTATCAAATGTGCCTTTTCATAATTGTAATGGGAATGGAGTGTGGGATTTATATAACATTAAAGCATGTATTCCTTAATTTTGCAATATGTTAAAGAGGATGAAACATTTTTTATTTGTTGCAATTCAAGAGCATGTACTAAAATGCTCTCTCCATGTGTTCAAAATAGAAGAACTCATTTATCTTATGCCCTATAAAACTTTTTTCAAAATTTTGAGAAAGTGAAAAATTTTCACTTCTTGAAATTTTTAAATTTTTTTTATAAAGTGTTTTCAAGCATATAAGGTATTTACTTGTTTTTGTATAATAATTCTTGTATTTTATATAAGACTTCCTATTTTAAAAATAAAAAATAGAATATGTATCCAACCAAGTGATTCTCTTAACAAAAGTACTATAAATAAAAATACTTTAACGAGAGTCACTCCCAAACATGTTCTAAGTTATATTTTCTAATGGACTAGCTTTTCTATCAAAAAAGTTATTGAGTAGACAATAATTTATAAAATGCAAAACATTTTTACTCTATGGTAATTTTTATTTATCTTTTTCTGTTTAATATCCACCTCTCAATATCTTGGTATTTTAAACGAAGGATATAATTTTATTAGTTGTGCACATGACATTATCTTATATATCCATGTAAGGTTTTTTCTAAAATAAGTAATTAAAAATTTCATTATTAAAAAAAATAGAATCAATAATATCTTATTTTTATATAATACCAAAATTAACAAATTTCTTACCATTTATGGTTCATATAACAAGAAATAAATAAGTAAATGTGTGAAACTAATAAAAATAATTGTTAATTTATGGTAATTATTTGGAATATATTAATATTTAACCGATGGAGCATTAGCTTAGCTTAGTTAGATCATTTTACCCAACATAAGTTTTTTATTTATTATTTTAACATACTATCAAATCACTTTTTTTTTTGTTTATATTCAAATAGTAAGTTATTCTATTTTAAACTATTTCTAATGTAACCACTATTTAAAAACACTTTTAAAAATCTCAAAAAATAACTTGAGGTGATTTGTAAACAATCACTTGATATGATTTTCTTAAAAATCATTTTTTAATAAAATAATATGTTACAAAAAAAAAAATACTATCAAAACATTTTTTTTAATTTATATTTATAGTTATGGATATGCTTCCTATCTATATACAAAATATAAGAACTCTAATGTATAAAACAAAATTTTTATCTTGTGTCTTTAAAACTTTCTTCACAATTTTGAAAATTTTGAGAAAGATAATTTTTTTAATCCTCAAATTTTAAAAAGTATTTTCAAGTATATGAGGTATTTATTTTTTTTCTAAGAATTTATATATTTTATATGAGACTTTCTATTTTAAAAACAAAGATGGGAAATGTATACATACATATAAGTAATTCTCTTTAAATATATTTATAATGAAATCATAACTAACAAAAGTATTGCAAATAAAAATACCTTAAGTACAATTACTCCCAAGTGAGTTCAAAGTTATAAGAAATATTTTTGTCAATATTTCAGATCACCAAAAGAAACTATAAAGGATTGCAATATTACGAAAAAATTAAAAATGATTTTAGTTTAAGCTCTTCATTTGCAATCTTGCAATCTCATGCCCTAAATGTTCCAATTCATCAATTTCATTGGTAAAATTTTATTAAAATTAATGATTATTAAATAAAATAAATTTAAAACCTTTTCCAAAACCATATTGTCGATCCGAGAATGCCATGAACAACATTGTTGAGTATGAGGCTTGTATCTTGGGATTAGAGACAGCCCTCGAGCTCGGTATTAGACAGATGGAGGTGTTTGGTGACTCCAATCTGGTGTTGAGACAGATTCAGGGTGAGTGGAAGACTAGAGATGGGAAACTTAGACCTTATCACGCATATTTGGAGCTACTGGTCGCGAGATTCGAGGATTTGAGATACACACATCTGCCTAGAGCGCGGAACCTGTTTGTTGATGCCTTAGCTACTCTAGCTTCCATGATTGACATTCCTGCTGACGCCACTGTTCGTCCATTATTGATCGAGTCGAGATCTGCTTCTGCTTACTGTTGTCTGATCGATGATGTAGAGTCAGATGATGGTTTGCCATGGTATCACGACACATATCACTTTTTGAGGCTTGGCGTATATCCTAAGGCCACTACGACCAAGGATAGGAGAGCATTGAGACAGTTAGCCGCCCGATTCGTGATTTGCGGCGAGACACTATATAGACGATCACCTGATGGGATGCTGCTATTGTGTTTGGACCACGCCTCTGTCGATAGAGTGATGCGAGAGGTTCATGCGGGAGTATGCGGACCACATATGGGAGGACATATGTTGGCCTGTAAGATCATGAGGACCGGCTACTTCTGGTTGACCATGGAGACGGACTGCTGCCAGTTCGTTCAGAGATGTCCCGAGTGTCAGATACATGGAGATCTCATTCACGTGCCGCCCTCCGAGTTGCATGCACTGACTTCACCATGGCCATTTTCAGTGTGGGGTATCGACATCATCGGGAAGATTTCGCCGAAATCTTCCAGTGGTCATGAGTTTATCCTTGTCGCCATTGATTACTTCACCAAGTGGGTGGAGGCCGCTTCGTATGCGAGATTGACATCGTCTGGAGTTGCTAGTTTCATCAGATCACACATTATTTGTCGCTATGGAGTCCCTCATGAGTTGATTTCGGATAGAGGGGTACACTTTAGGGCAGAGGTTGACACTTTGGTGCAGCAATATAGCATCCGACATCATAGGTCGTCTGCGTACAGGCCGCAAACGAACGGGGCAGTGGAGTTGCCATTTTGTGGACCCCGCATTTCGGCTCATGCGTTTCCCACTCGATGACGAGCTCAATTTTTCAAATAAAATCGAGCTCGTCATCGAGTGGGAAACTCATGAGCCGAAATGCGGGGTCCACACATATCCATTTAAAACATTTTCATATCAGGGATCTCTAGTTTTGCCTCATGCTTCTCTTTAGAATTTTATTTTTATTTTTTCAACATGTTTACTTAAAGTTCCAAATCCAATAATGGTGAGAAAATATTCAATTCTAAAAACCATTTCCATATTCATATTTTCATATCTGTTTTATCCTTTTAAATAAATAATCCTAGGCTTTGGCATCAATTAATTAATCTATGTTTTGCCCAATTACCAAGTTGATTGCAAAAATATGCTACACTCATAAGTCTAAAATATGCTTTTGGTTTTTCAGCTTTCTATTTCACTCCAATTTTGCCATCTCAAGTTTCAAATATATAGGTGAAAGAAAAAAAAAATGCATAATTTAGTGTTAGATTGGAAATATATTTTTTCAATAGTGTTAACTTTTATATAAAATATTATAACTTTTAAAAATTTACGTTTAAAAGCTAATAATTTTTAAAAACTACTAAAAAAATTTGAGATATTAAAAGGTTTTACTTCTCTAATTTTAAAATTTTGAAAATTAATTTTTCAAGATATAATTTAAAACTTTGTCTAGATAGATTTCCTTTTAAAAAAAATAATAAATAGTAATAACTTCTAAATAAAATATAAAACATTTTAGAAGTTTTCATTGAAAATCTTATGATTTTTAAAAAAACCATTTAAAAGAATTGAGATATTAAAATGTTTTACTTTCTCAAATTTAAAAATCTTTTAGAGCCTATTTGGCCATGCTAATGCTCATTTTTAAAAACTGTCTTGACTTGAAATTTTTTTTTTTTTGTTTTTTAGTGTTTTATAAAAATATGGGTGTTTGACAAGCTGTTTTTGAAATCAATTTTTAAAAATAAAAAATAAAGAACTTGTTTGGATAATTTTTTTAAAATTTTTCAAAAGCATTATAAATTCAATTTATATAATATAAATTTAATTTAATTTATATTATATAAATATGATGATTTTATATTTAAAAAAAAACCATTTAAAAGAATTGAGATATTAAAAAGTTTTACTTTCTCAAATTTAAAAATCTTTTAGAGCCTATTTGGCCATGTTAATGCTCATTATTTAAAACCGTCTTAACTTGAAAAAAAAAATTGTTTTTTAGTGTTTTATAAAAATATGGGTGTTTAACAAGTTGTTTTTTAAAAATAAAAAACTTGTTTGGATAATTTGTTTTTATTATTTTATTTTTTTCAAAAACATTATATATTCAATTTATATAATATAAATTTATTTTAATTTAAGTCTTACTTAAATGAAAATATTTCTTAATTACAAATAAATTTAAAAATAAATAGTTTTTAGGAAAATATGAATAGTAATGATACAATAAAATTATTAATTGTATTTTTTTTATATAAAAAAGATACTATTTTAGTCTATGCTAGAAACATAAGGATATTAATATCTTATTTATTATCATTTTTTATTAAAAATGAATTATAATAGTTTAAAAATAATAATTATTAATAATATTTTATTTTAAATAAATAATGAATAAAGTTTTAACATGTATATGAATCAATTTTTTCATTCTATGAACACATATAGAATGAACTTTCTGATATAATATACCTAATTATGAATATAATATTCTAAAACCTCCATCGCCTCATTTGAGGTTTTGAACTTTCTGATAAATTCGAATCAACAACAATAGAATTGCTCTTTCAATATCAAAGGCTCCTTTTGGCGTCAATAAACCGCCAGTTAGTTATTGAAACAACACGTTCATACACATATCTAAGTCTTATTGGAATGGAATACAAGTTACCTTCAAGTAAGGTTTTTGCTTACACATTTACACATTTACACATTTTCTATCTCAAACTGTTAGTGAAAGATACAGGGCAAACCTACATTCAAATGATCTGAGCCTGTCATGTACAATCCAAGCTCAAAAGTCAAGCTTAAGTTATAATTCACACGAAAGAGCTGGTCAGCGCACCAAGCCCAAGAACAATGATAAGACTGCCATTTACCAACCTGACATAAGCTTGATATCTCACATGGAGAACTTACAAGGTGGGTAAGCATTTGTTAATTGACACCAATCAATCCTGATACAGAAGATGGACATCTCACATGAAGGGCATAAGGTGAACCCCTAGGATCTTGTTGAGCAAATTGGACTACACTCCAATCAAGAGCTAAGATCTTACTATACCAATTCAGGTTATCCTGATCACGTGTTAGTGGAGGAAATGTTGTTGATTTCCATTTACATAACTTTGATTTAGTAGGTTTGGTCTAATTGGGGTGTAATATACGTTATACAACGGGGAAAGGGAGTGCGATGAGGTAGTAAAAACAGGACACAACTTGTGAAAAAGGGTCCAAAGTGGAACCCCTTTTTAAGGCTTTTAATCCTCTGCAGCTTTGCTGAAATACTATAACCCAGATTACTGGTACACAAGCGTTACCAAAAACCATCATTTCTGGTGGATTATTCCTACCCTTCATTGAGGGAAGTCTAACCCTGCAGACAAATACAACCTAGATGGCTGATTTTCTAGCTTCCATTAATGGGGAGATTTTCTCTCAACATTCACTGACCATTCTAAGTGGGTAAAAATTAGAAGTTAAGAGACATCCTACATGATGAATTAGTCATGCAGAACATAAGTCCAGGGATATTATCAAGTACTTTAGGGTCCTTTAGGTCATGGAAACTACTCGAGAAAGGAAAAAAGAAAAAAGAAAAAATTATGAAGGAACATGTATTCTCTTGCTTGGTTTGCCAAGGAAAATTTTGCTTTCCCTTTTTCATCCTTATTTTCTTATTGTCATACTTCCCCTCAAACTTTTCATGATCTAAACAGAAGTTTGACTTATTTAAGAAGCTACCTGACAAGTATTTCCTTTCCACAATTGTTTATTCAACCAATGAGGCATTTTTTCCATTACTCAATTCTCAATCTAGTTTCTTTTACACTAACCCTCAAGAAACAAAATAACACATAAGCGGGGCTTATTTTTCAATATAAAAATTCTCTACCAAGATATCAGACGTCTATGAATTGAAAATTTAGAACAATATTTTCCAAATCACCCGTGGGGATCCATGATAAGATAAATTAGTTACATTCTCATGCTTCTTTACGAACCTTTTTCAACAGACTGAGCCCAGTTAATGCTTGATCTGGCCAAAGCATCCATCAGATCAATACATTTCCTAAGCAGAGGATCATCCCGAGGCAAAAGATCACGCATGTCATCAGAGCCAAGGATGACAGTGTTCATAGCCCTCGCCAGAAGAACTTGCATTGCAATTCTTAGCAGATTCCTTGCCACTTCCATGTCCTTTCGATTTAAAGATTCAATTGCAGAAATTACAGTGTGCTCCATTGTTGCTTCATCTGGAACAACAACCTCAAACCCCTGCATACATAGAATTTAGATTGGAAGGAATCAATGTATTTACGGATGACAGAAATGAAAACCGTGCTAAAAGGTATATAGTGAGTTGATGTGGTAACTAAAACTAAAACAGGTTGCTTTTTTCTCTCAATTAAAAGCATCTTTCAGAACTTCAGAACTCCCATAGATTCATATGGAACATCATTATATATATATATGTATATAAGCATGCACTTCAAGGCAGTGTATGTGAAACACGATCAGGAGTGTGAGACTGTAATGACACACGGAATTCCAAATCCTATCATTATATAATAATATAATATATTAATTTCATCATTATTTTATCCATCATGTGTAGGTGGGACCCAGCTCTGCCCAAAACTGCAATCCTATCACAGTTGGCAAAACATTTTGAAATTCACTTTTGAGCTCTGTTGTAATTTCAGTAAACAGTTACAACTAGAAATACCAAAAGAAAATAGAATACAAGTAAAATGGTATTTCTGGGGGTTTTAGACAAGCTGTCATGATGAAGACAAGATGGGGGTTTAGCAAAATGGATGCTGATTTTGTTGTATCGAAGATTCAACATTCTTTTGTTAAAGGCCGTTAAATTTTGGATGCAAATTTGAAAGCCAATGAAGCCATAGATTTTAGACTGAAGAGTTTGAGAGAAGGGGTGAATCTGTAAGTTGTGTTGAGGCCTCGCGTCCCTGGTGATCCACGTAGTTGCCAAATGGATGGACGCACGATCTCAACCAATATAGATTCCTGGTTCAGTCGTTCCTGCAAAAGGCGTTCGAACAGGGTGTCCGGACACACCCTCTGATGGTTTTGTCAGCCATGGTTAAAGAGAATAATCAGTTGGTCTTTTACTAGGTATAGCAAGCTTACTTTCCTCTTTGTGTGAAGGTCCATATATATAGCGTTTAGGAGCTTTGTTTCTCTCTTTAATGGTAGGGAGATATTTTGTCTTGTCATGATGCCTTTAGGTGGTGACAGGGCCATCATCACCCTACTGGCGGCTGACAGAGATCGTGGGAGGCGCCGCAGCTGTCAGAGATCGTAGGAAGTGACTTGCCATCATTCTTGTCCTTTCACTCTGTAGGTGGCAGAACGTGGGCCGTGGCAGGTTGTCGAAATGACGTAGTAAGACTTGCTTACTTTAGTCAACGATCCGGTCAAACCTATCCGGATAGGATATGTCGGTCGTCCGGATGTGATGTTTGCGAGTGTCGTGTACTTCTCCCTGAGGGAGTCCGGATAGGGGAAGCGCGCCACGTGTCTCCTTGGATCCAGATGGAGCTAATCCGGATAGAAATACGTGCCACGTGTCATCAGGGGGAGGGGTCCCTACAATGCCCCCATTTTAACCTGCCCATTTTGCCCGGGCAAAATGGGCGGGTTAAAAAATGATTGTTTTTTGAAACTGAGGTTGACTTTTTTCGCTTTATTGGGCCACATGGCGAGCAGGGGCGAAAAAGGAAGAAGAGCATTTATGATGAGCCGCCGATTCTGGGATTTCCCAACCAGCGTGTCCTTTCAATGATGGCTCGGCTGAGCGTTTGGGATACCGAGGGGTTGTCTCTCTATAAATTGCAAACTGTGTCTTCCTCTTGCATTTTTTCTTCTGCGTTTTTTCCTGGTAATGCTTTCTCTTCTACCTTCTGCGTATCTTCGTTTTCGAGTGAAGCTCTAGGGTTTTCTGCCGGCAATACTCGTGTTGTGATGGTGACTGCATTGCGGATTTCATCCCATTTTTCCAGTTTTACACTCGGTACGTTCGCTACTCTTGTCTTATCTTCGTTGTGTTTGCTTTGTTGGTTGTTTCTGGCTTGCTGGGCAAGTTGCTTGCGACTGGGTGTCGATATTGGTTTCTAGGGTTTTTTCGGGGGATTCTGTTGTGTTTTGGGTGCGTTTAGGGTTTCTGTTGCCCCTCTGCGCTTTTTGTGGGTTGTCGATACTTTTTTGGGGTAGAAACAAGGTTTGGGATGGGGATGCTAGTGATGTTAGGTTTTCTGAGCGTTTTTATCGTTTAAGGCTGTGGGGTCGGATTGTTGTGTTTGACTGTTGGTCATTCTTCCATGCAGGTTCCGTTCCAGTCCCAACCTCAAAAATGTCTACGAACAAGGGCGCTGTTTCGTCTACTACGGTCGATCAGAGCGGCAAAGATGCGTCTGGAGACTTTCACGCGGAGAAGTCTGTGGACAAGCTGAATGCGAAGGAGTTTCGTGAACGCTTCTGCATCCCAAATGGCGTGTTCGTTGAACTTATGGACGGAGAGGCCATGTCAACTGAGGAAACTGAGGATAACGCTATCTTTTTTACCAATGAGCAATTCAATGCTGGGCTCCGGTTCCCTCTCCCATCGCTTTTCAAAGAATTTCTCCACTTCACCCAGATCCCTCCGGCCTACATCCATCCCAACATGGTCCGAGTGCTGATGGGATGCAGCACTCTAAGTATGTTGTTCAACCTGGACCTCTCGCTGCTGGAGGTTCTTTTCATCTACTCCCTCAAGAAGGGGAAAAATGACATCTTTAGCATGGTTGCCCACCTGCCTTCTCTCCAACTGGTGATTGAGCTTCCAGATTCGACGAAGGGAGGAGCCAAGGGACATGTGTTGGTCCGGGGTGTCTGGGCTGGGCTATTGGAGCATCCAGAGAGGCTGTTTTCCCTAAACCGTTCGTTGGTGCTTCCGGGTAAGGCAGCTTGCAGGGTTTGTCCGGCATTCATCTTGTTGTTCTTCTTGCTTTGGGGTTATCAGATGGCTTAATACCTTTGGTTGCTGATAAAGCAGGTCCGGACAAGAGGGGTCACGTAGTCGAGTGGGTAGAAAAAGCGTTTTTCGTTCGACTAAACAAGTTATTTGAGATTACTGCCGCTGAGAGGCATCATGAGACGCTGCTTACTACGCGAAACTTGCTGGCTGTTGTCAAGGAGCCCCAGACATATGTCACCAATATTCTCCCCAGGAAGTTGCCAAAGAAGGTAGTGCCTAGGGAGCATTACGTTCTAAAAGACCTCCCTTTCTACAAGGAGGTGCGCAAGGTAGATGCCCAGGCACGTTGAGCACGTCTCGATGATCGGGAGGGAAGAAGGAAAGAGGGAACTTTGCGGAGGGCCCCCGGTAAAAAACGCTCCGCGCCCTCTCTTCCTGCTGGCGCCCCAGCGAAAAAGAAGAAGAAGATGGTTCTCAATAAGGGGAAATAAATAAAACTTCCAACTCCCCCAAAGGAAATGGTAATACCACCTCCAACTTTTGTAAAGGAAATAACAATAAGAGAGCCAGACCACCCCGTCTTGCCCTCTGTTTCAAGTGGCTCCGGACGTCTCGCAGGTCTAAACCATTCGGGGCCTTCAGTGCCAGTGGCTGGACAACTGGCTCTTCTGGCTGAGGAAGCGACTTCAGTAAATCAGCCCGGCTCTCCCCATCCGGACGTAGATGCAGCCGGGGCCTCTTGCACTGAAGCATTGCCTCCTTCGGCACCCCCAATGAAAGAAACAGGGGTAGAAAGTCAAGGTTTGCCTCCTTATGAGCCAAGCCCCCTTGCCTTTGTACTAGTGAAGGAGCCAGCTACAAGGAGGTCTCGTCCGGCGTGTGACTTAAAGTCTAGCCTCATCAGGCGGCTTCAGGATCGTTTTTTGGAAGCCATCGAAGTCAGCTGCTCATCCGTCCAGGAGGATCATTCGGAGGGGAGTGAGACGGAGATGGCAGAAGAGAACCCAACCGCCCCGGTGTTGGTCCCGGATGGGGGTTCACCCGGAGAGACCCAGTTGGCCGAGAATGATGGGGCCCCGGACCCGAGGGAGGAATCACTTCCTAATGCCTCGTCAGGGGGGAGTCCCGTTGATGATGCAGCTTGCATCTCCCCTAGTCCTTTCAGCTATGCGGAGTTAGGAGAGATGTTGAAATGGATTCCATCCGGCTCAGATGTTGCTGTGCCTTCAGCAAAAATGTTTGAAGCGGCGGAAATGGTATAGTTTACTTCTTGATTTATCTCGTTATACTGATGTGTTTGTCACATGGGTTGTAATTTTTGCATTTCTTGTTTGTGGGTTTTTCTGCAGTTGGTGAGCGGTATTCGCGACATGGCTCAACAACGTGATCTTTTTTCTGACCTGCTGCGGACTGCTGATTATATGAAGGCCTTCGTCTCTCAGCGCATAAACAGTGAAGAGGATCTGCGCTTGAGATTGGAGCAGGCCGAAGCCAGTTTATCCGCTGCTCGAGATGACAACGAGGCTCTCCGGATAGAGTTAGCTAAGGCAAAGAGTCGGGAGGAATCTACAGACGCCCGCCTGCATGAGGCGGAGGACGAGATGGCGCAGCTAAGGGAGGAAGTGAGGCAACTCCAGACAGAGGTGTCTATTGAGAAAAAGTAGAGAGAGGATTTGCAGTTGCGTTTATCAGCGCAAAAAGAAGAGTTGGAGGTTGTGTTTGCTGCGGAAAGGGAGGAACTTGAAGCGGACTACCAGAAGCAGGTAGATGAAATGTACTTCTTCGGCTACCGTTGCTGTATGAAGAAACATGGTATCAAGCGGGATGTCCCTTCGATTCCCTCGGGTGAAAAGGAGAAGCTACCCGACAAGCCTTCCCAATGAGAGCTTTTCTTTTTGTAATTTTTTTACTGCTATCTTCTCTCTGTATTTTGTAGTCCGGAGAACTCTTTGTATACAACTTCACAAGTATTAATAAAACATACTTATTCATATTGTACTTGTATCTTTCTTTCATTGGTAATACTGCTTTAAATTGGATACATTCCATGGTCTGAGTAATGGGGTTCCGTCTAGCTTTTGTAGATGATAAGTTCCACTTTCACTTGTCTTAGATACTATATAGGGGCCTTCCCAGTTGGCTTGAAACTTTCCTACTCCTATCTCAGCAGTATTTTCGAAAACCTTTCTAAGGACCAGCGTACCATTTTTGAAATTTCTGGGCCTTACCTTGCGATTGTAGTGAGCGGATGCCCTTTGTTGATAGTCTGCCATCCGGATGGATGCAGTTTCTCTTACTTCGTCTGCCCAGTCCAAGTTTCTTCCTAACTTCGCATTTGCATCATCCTGTCTTCCTGCCTCGGTCCGGATAGTGGGTAGCCCTATTTCAGTAGGAATGATTGCGTCCATACCTATGCGAGGGCGAAGGGAGTGTTTCCTGTCGGACGTCCGGGTGTTGTTTGATAAGCCCATAGGACGCCGGGTAGCTCCTCCACCCATTTTTCTTTGGCTTGCTCGAGCCTCTTCTTTAAGGCAGTGATTAGAGTCTTGTTTGTGGCCTCTGCTTGCCCATTACTTTGAGGATAACGCGGTGTAGAGTATGAATTCCAGATGTTTAGTTCCGAACAGAAATTCCGGAAAGCGATGCTATCAAACTGTGGACCGTTGTCGGCTATAATGGTTTGGGGGATTCCGAAGCGGCAGATGATGTTCTTCCACACGAACTTGGTGACATCTTTGTCTTTGATGCTAGAGTATGCTTCAGCTTCCACCCATTTACTGAAGTAATTCGTGGCGACGAGCAGGAATTTATTTTGAGCGGGTGCGGCTGGTAGGGGTCCTACTATGTCCATGCCCCACTTCGCGAAGGACCAGGGGCCTGAAATTGGCTTCAATGTCTCCGACGGCACATGTGGTATGGGGGCATGACTTTGGCATTTGTCACATTTTTTTACATAGGCTGCCGCATCCTTCTTCATCGTGGGCCAGTAATATCCTTGCGAATGGGCCCTGTGTGCCAGAGATCGACCTCCAGAATGATTTCCACATACTCCCTCGTGCAATTCAGCTAATACATACAGGGCCTCTGAGTGGTTTAGGCACCGGAGATAGGGACTTGTGAAGGATCGCTTATACAAGTGCCTCCCAATCAGGGTGAAACGGGCAGCTTGCACCCAGATCTTGTGTGCCTACTTGGGTTCTTCAAGCAGAGTGCCTGTCCGGAGGTACCTTATAATGTCTTTCGTCCACTCTTGGTTGTCTACTTGGTTTGCCTCAATGGTATTGCAAGTGGAAGCTTCCGCGACATAAGGGTTGACTTGCACATGTATAGGCAACAATATGGCTTCTTTGATGGGGAGGGAGGTAGCTATGCTTGCCAAGGCGTCGGCGCGCCCATTTTCAGTTCGTTTTATTTTTTTGATCGTCTATTCGGTGAACTGCTGTAAGGTGTCTCTTACTTTAGCCAGATATCGCGTCATGCGCGCGTCCTTAGCTTCGTATTCTTTCTGAACGTGCCTTACCACGAGTTGGGAGTCACTATAGACCCGAAGCTTGGAGACGGATAGAGCTAGGGCGAGGTCCAATCCGGATAGGATGGCCTCATATTCCGCTTCATTGTTAGAGGCGGTGAACCCCAGCCGAATGGCTTGCTCCAGATGTTCTCCTGTTGGTGATTGTAGTAGGAGCCCTATTCCGGATCCTGATGATCGTGAGACTCCATCGACCCGCAAAGTCCACCACTCTTTTTCACTTGGTTCCTTGTGCTGGATAGGCCTTCGGGAGTATTCCAGCACGAAGTCAGCCATAACTTGGCCTTTCATGGATAACCTGGGTTGGAACTCGATTCCATATTCGCTTAACTCTATAGCCCATTGAAGCATTCTTCCGGTTAGGTCCGGCTTGTGCAGAATGTTGCGAAGGGGTTGGTCAGTTAGCACGACCACCGGGTGGGCTTGGAAGTAAGGGCGGAGCTTTTGGGCGGCACTTCGAAAAGTTAAAGCCGTTAGCTCCATCTTTGAATACCTGGTTTCTAGGTCTGCCAATACTCTACTGACGTAGTAGATAGGTTTCTGCTCCTTGGGCGATGGGCAACGGAATAGAACAGCGCTAATTGCTCACTCTGATACAGCCAGATACATATACAGTTTTTCTTCAGGGAGGGGACTGCTCAGGATGGGCGGTTGCATGAGACAGTGTTTAATTTTTTCAAGAGCGCTTTGACAGTTGTCCTTCCATCCGTTTGCTCCAGCTTTTCGTATTGCCAAGAAGAAGGGTCGCAGTTCGTCAGTGAAGCAGGCTATAAAACGTCCTAGCACGACGAGTTTGCCTGTGAGGCGCTGTAATTCCTTTTTGCCCCTGGGGGGTGGTGTTTCCATGACTACCTTGACTTGATCCGAGCTAACCTCTATCCCCCTTTGGCTGACCATAAATCCTAGGAATTTGCCAGCACTTACGCCAAAGGCGCATTTGGAAGGATTCAGCTTCATACCATACTTCCTTAAGAGTTGGAAGATTTCTTGCAAGTGGAGGACATGTTCCTCTCGGGTTTTGCTTTTAACCACGATGTCGTCAATATATACCTCTACTGTGCGGCCGACCAGAGGTTTGAAGATTTTCGTCATCAGTCTCTGATAAGTGGCGCCAGCTTTTTTGAGTCCGAATGGCATGACTTTGTAGCAATAAAAATCGTGTGGCGTTATGAAGGCTGTTTTTTCTTCGTCAGCCGGGGACATGGGGATTTGGTGGTATCCGGAGAAGGCGTCCAAGAATAAGAGCATCCCTTGCCCAACAGTGGAATCCACAATTTGATCTATCCGTGGCAAAGGAAAACTGTCTTTTGCGCATGCATTATTGAGGTTGGTGTAATCGACGCACACCCGCCATTTGCCTTCTTTTTTTGGTACCACCACTACATTTTCCTACCAGTCCGGGTAATCCACTTCTCTGATGAATCCGGCTTCTAGCAATTTGTCAATCTCATTTCGAATAATTTTTTGTCTGTCCTGGTGAAAACGTCTAACCCTCTGCCGGATGGGTCTTGCTGTTGGCAAGACGTTAAGCCTATGAGAGGTAATGGAGGGATGAATTCCCTTCATATCAGAATGTGCCCATGTGAAGACGTCATGATTTTGTCTGAGGGCGTTCTGCATGTTCCGGGTCTCTTCTAGTGTCAGGAGGGAACTGATATTCGTAAGGTGAGTACCTTCTTCCGAAATTTGGATCGCTTGCAAAGGATCCGCTGCCGGGAGATCTTTGTCCGCCGGACTCAATAATTGTTATTGGTCACGTGCATGGCTGGACTCAGGGAGGGATGCATCCTTCTGGCTGGTCCCTACTTCACGTGCTATCTGGTAGCATTGGCGAGCGGCTAACTGGCTGCCGTATAGGTCAATTTGCCCATCCTTGGTAAGAAAGCTTACCATTTGATGATACGTAGAGGGGATGACTTTCATGTAGTGCAGCCATGTGCGCCCCAAGATGACATTGAAGGGTGATAAATCTTGTACCACCGAAAATTGTACGTTGAGAGTGACTGGGCCAGCTTGGACCGGCAGTACAATGTCTCCCAAGGAAGTAGTTGACGACCCGTTGAATCCGGACAAGATTCGCCCAGGGTTTTCGAGGCCTGTGAGACTGTGTCCCATGTGGCTAATGACCGATGCTTGTACAAGATCAGCCGAGCTACCCGGGTCAACCAGGATGCGCCTCACGTCAAAGTCTCCTATCTCTAGGGACAGGATGAGGGCGTTGTGGTGCGAATGCAATATCCGGGTGGGGTCTACTGGTGGAAAAATGATTGTCCCATCTATGGGGCGAGGGCCCCCCTCAATTACTCCAGGCCGGATGGAGTTGACACGTTCACGCACCGATGCTGCCCGCAACAACTTTTGTCTCTTTCGTTTGGAGTCGTACTCCTCGTCAGATGGACCTCCATTATTATAGTTTATAACCGCTTTGGGGGCGGCTGGGGCCCTGGGGGCTCCAAAGTTGTGATTTCGGGAAGCGTCTCTACCTTCGGCATCTGAGCGGAGGTATTGCTTTAAATGTCCTGCCCTTATGAGCCTTTCATGGAAGGCACATTTTTTACTATGATCTCTTTTGGATGGATTCGTTCCGAGGGGTCTAGGCCACCTGAAGTCGGACATGTCTTAGATCATAGGGAGAAGCTTCTCATATGATATGGAAAGGGGTGTGAGGGGCGGCATTTTCGGGTGACTTGGCCCTTTCTGCCTTCGATCGGACGGCCTTGGCCTGTCCGGAAGTTTGGTACTTCTTTCCGCACCCCTTCTGGATGTCTGTCCGGCAACCAAGACTTGCTGGGTGGCTACACGCACGTCATCTTCGAGCATTGAGTATTTGCTCGCACGCCGGAACAAGTCGTCCATCGTCGTAGGAGGCTTTTTAGCGAGTGATTCAAAAAATGGGGTGCCTGAACAGATGCTTCGTTTGAAGATTTGTAGGACAGCATCCATGCTGTAAGCCTCTACCTATAGTACGACCTGACCAAACCGCTTCACGAACTCCCTTAAGGATTCGTTATCCTGCATTTTTATGTTTTGCAGAGTGCTGATGTTCTGCTTATGTCGAGCGAAGCATAAGTATTGCCCCACGAAGGCTTCCGATAGGTCTCTGAAATTATCAACAGAGTTAGGAGGTAGGCAGTGAAACCATGAGAGGGCCTGCCCTTGTAGGCTGGCGGGGAATACTTTGCATAGCAGTGCGTCGTTGCCTATATCGAGAGTCATGAGCTGTCGATAATGCATGATATGGTCGAAGGGGTCACTGGACCCATCGTATGTGGAGAATTTGGGCACAAGGAATCCCCTTGGGGGCTCGTAATGAATGATATGAGAGCAGAAAGGCATGGAGAGCATGTCGTCCAGCCTTTTGGTGATGGAGCCAATGGGTGGCTCATTTGGGAGGTTTCTCCCAGCTTGTTGTACCGCTAGGTGCGGTTGAACGTTCTGCACCATAGGGGTGACCATGGGGTCACGGTGTGGACGAACATTCTGCACCATAGGGGTGACCATAGGGTCAGGGTGCGCTCCCCAAGTTGTGGCTACTGGCGGCCTTGGCCTCCTAGGCTCCTGTGGGCCTAGCCTCGCGCGCATCGAGTTTGACAACTGGGGCCTTTTATCGCGTTGTCTTTTTGCTGAAAAATGAGCAGAGTCTGAGCTTTCCTCATGTGGAGCTCGGTGCATGGGAGTGTGTGGCTCATGCGGCCTAACGTTGCATGTTTCTGGGATGGCTCCTGCTGTCCCAAGGTATATTGACTCTGGTTCTGGCCTTGAGTTTGCTACCTGGCCTCTTGAACGTTGACGACGGGGAGGCCCCATCAATGAAGCCTGGATGCATAGCACCACGTTTTCTTCTCTTAACCTTTCTGTCTCCTAGAGGAGAGTTTGCAGTTGTCGTTAGCTTGTCAATTGTCTTCTTTTGATGGCTTGGCGCCATTCAGAATTATCTTCCTCTCCCCTACCAAATGAACGGCTTCGGGAAGGTGTGGCCATCTTTGCCGGTGACTGAATCAGCGAGATTCCCACAAACGGCACCAATGTTGAGGCCTCGCGTCCCTGGTGATCCATGTAGTTGCCAAATGGATGGACGCACGATCTCAACCAATATAGATTCCTGGTTCAGTCGTTCCTACAAAAGGCGTCCGGACAGGGTGTCCGGACATACCCTCCGATGGTTTTGTCAGCCATGGTTAGAGAGAATAATCAGTTGGTCTTTTACTAGGTATAGCAAGCTTACCTTCCTCTTTGTGTGAAGGTCCATATATATAGCGTTTAGGAGCTTTGTTTCTCTCTTTAATGGTAGGGAGATATTTTGGCTTGTCATAATGCCTCTAGGTGGTGACAGGGCCATCATCACCCTACAGGCGGCTGACAGAGATCGTGGGAGGCGCCGCAGCTGTCAGAGATCGTAGGAAGTGACTTGTCATCATTCCTGTCCTTTCACTCTGCAGGTGGTGAAACATGGGCCGTGGTAGGCTGTCGAAATGACATAGTAAGACTTGCTTACTTTAGTCAACGATCCGGTCAAACATATCCGGATAGGATATGTGGGTCGTCCGGATGTGATGTTTGTGAGTGTCGTGTGCTTCTCCCTAAGGGAGTCCGGATAGGGAAAGCGCGCCATGTGTCTCCTTGGGGGAAATCCAGATGGAGCTAATCCGGATAGAAATGCGTGCCACGTGTCATCAGGGGGAGGGGTCCCTACAAGTTGGATATTCAGAAGTCCAACAATCATAGGATTTGACAACGAGTGAATATGTTGGATACAATTCCTCATGTCTATTGTAACAATTTCTTTGTTTGTGAATGGCTCTTTTTTGTTTCTTTCAAAGTCCAAGCGGGTTGAGACAATGCACCCTCTTATCTCCTTTGTTTGTTCTAGTTATGAAGACTTTTAACTGTTTTGTTACCAAGGTGACAAGAGGGGCTTCTTTTATGACTTTAAAGTAAGGGAAGATGAAGAAAAGGGTCGGAAGTCTCCCATTTACTCTTTGCATTATGATAAATTGCTTTTTTGTGATTGATCACGGGCTCAGTTTTGATGTGAAGTCATCTCAAAATTGAGAATAAGCTCGAAGAAAAGTGAAAAGTCCCCAATATTGAAGAATTAACCTCTTTGTTGGGTTCCAAGGTGGTCAAGTTACCCTTCTCTTTTTTTTTTTTTTTTTTTTTTTTTTTGAGATAATCGAAGAACCTTCTAAACCCTTAGGACTCTCCATAAAGACCCAAACCTTGGGCCTTCCCTAACAATCGACACTGGGTGAATCAAAGTATCATCAATAGCAAGATTTAAAATCAAGATCATGTGCCTCTTATTAGAACCACATGCATCTCCCATCATTCGCCCTAACCAACTGGGCTACCCGACAGGCATACCTTCCTTCTTAGTCTTCCTAGGTTTTCCCTTCAAAGTCTTCTACTATGTCAAATGTTCTGAAGGAGAGGCTACTTAAAAGGTTAGCCTCATGGAAGTGTTAGTATTTGTCTACAAGTGAAGATTAACCCTTTTGAAAAGCATTTTATCCAATGTGTCCATTTACTATTTGTTATCCCAAAAAGAGTTCATATGAGGTTAAAAATGATTAAGAAAGAGTGTTGGTGGCCAGTAAGTTTTTTAAAGAAGAAACCTCATTTAGTCAACTCATATACAATGTATTTAGATGATAAAATAAAAATTAAATTAAATTAAAAATGGAGGCATTGAAATAATCATTTTGTTCACAAATATATAATTTATATTATTAAAATTCACAATAATTATAAAAAGGAAAATAATTAAAAATAACCAAAAATATCTTTTTTTGAGTGAAGACACTTTTAACTTTTCTAACTATTTTCTAACTTTCATATGTCAATAATAAATAATAAATAAATAATTATTTTTTACTTTTTAATTAAAAGAATTTTAGAATATCAATTTTCAGACCTAGGGCATGTGCAAAACTATATTGTTTATGGTCAAAATGACAATTGATGAGGATGGTACAACCCATCCACTCCAATTTTTAAAACCATGTTTTTAAGCAAGGCTCCATTAGGTAAGTAGAGTTGCAGATTTGCCATATATAGGGATAATATAGAACAATTTTTGCTCACAAAAGTAGACATCCTACATTAGTAAGACCTTTGTATGCCAGTACCTAGCATTTATAATGCATAACAAGAACTACAAAACACTTCTTCCTGAGGTTGTTCAAATTTACACTTCCATTAAATGGACTCCTCAAAATGGGCTACATCAGACGGGACATCTAATGAATAATGTATGGGGGAATAAGGTATGACTAAGGTTTTACATTTAGTACCAAATCAACATATGTTTATATAGGGATGATTTTGATGCAAATCAAATTAAGCTTTTACATTTAGTACCATCATCCAAGATTAATTCACCATGGCTCTAAATGGTCATGCATGTTTTGTTTCCCCATATTTTTATTATCGCCCATGGAAGAAACTACATGGGTCATTTAGAGGGGCCCATCACAATAACATATAGCCCAATAAAATTAATGAAGTCTTAGAAACTGATTCTATAATCCATGCATGCAACAAGCTGAGAAAATAATCTTTCAAGTTAAGATTGGATAGTTGAGCCCCCTTAGAAACTGTACCACACTTCAAATCTCATTTTCCCTTATTTACGTATTGGCATACACTGCCCTTTATCTGCTCACAAAGAATTAGAGCTTACCAAGAAAAAGTTCTCGTTCAACTCAAACAATGTAGAGGGTTGTAAAATAGTTCAAGGAGAGGAAGAGTGGCTGAGTAAGTTAGAACAGAAGGACAAAGCTACTCTAAATGCCTTTTTGCCCCGTTTCAAAGCAACATAAGAATAAGGGGCTTTCAAAGCAACATAAGAATAAGGAGCTTAAGAATGATTTCCAGTCTTCTATTTTCATGTCTATTTGATAGTTGGAATGTGTATTGTTCATTTGTGGGTTGATTCTCTCTCCACCATTGAAATTCCCATGCAGGGACAAAACAAAGGAAATGTATGATGTTATGAGATGTTTATGAAAAGTGTCTTGTAATTGCATTATGTGTAATAAAGTACTAAGTCTATATAGGGTTGTTTAAAATTGTTGTGATCTAAGTATCATTTTGATATGATTTTAATTTTTAAAAGTAGAAAATGATATTAATTCCTATATTGATTTTAAAATGTTAAATATTTGAAAACTTTTACATGGTAATTCTAAATATTGGTAAAATCATACTATTAATATTTTGTACATTTTTAATATTTTCATCCTTAATTGAAAATATTTTCCAAAGCAACATAAGAATAAGGAGCTAAGGAATGATTTCCAGCCTTCCATTTTCATGCCTATTTGATGCTTGGAATGTGTATTCTTCATTTTTGGTTAATTGCTTTTACGTTTACAGGAAGAAGGGCCCAAACTCCCTTTGTTGCTCCTCTATCCATCCTTGTAATCCCCACGCATGGACAAAACGAAGGAGATGCATGGCTTTATATGCATGACAAGTGTCTTGTAATTGTGCATGTGGAATAGAGTTTGAGTCAATTGGTCGTTATTTCAAACTATTATGTTGTAAGAATAAGTTGGATATGATTTTTAGTTTAAAAAATAGAAAATAATGTTTCAATTTGAAATGTCTTTAATGAAAGTGTTTTTAAAAGAATTACCTATAAATGTTTCTGCAAAAAACACTACAACCAATTTTTTAATACTATAAAGTAATTTCTTTTAAAATTTAAAAGTATTTCTTAAATTTTATTAAACACCTAATATTTTTTTTAAAAACACTTTTTTAGGTTGACAATGTTTTTCAAAAAGCACTGTCAAATAGACTCAAACTCTTATATTGATTTTAAAAATTATTTCAAAATTTTAAAAATTCAAAGGTAAATTTAAAAAACATAATGTAAGTATGAGTTACTATATTTTATATGAAAGTGGCTATTAATTTCTATCTCTAAAAATAAAAATAAGAAATGAATTCAAATTATTAGTACTTAATAATTAACTAATTAATTAGTGTTTGAATACAAATATATATACAATAAATTAATAAGTTTCTTATATGTTTGGAAAAAAGCATCTATATAGAGTGTTATTTATTACAAATGTATGATAAATTAATAAGATTCTCACTTAAGTTGCATTTTATTTGAATTTCAGAGAAATAATAGTTGTAAAATTAGAAGGAAATAGGGTTGATATTGTCAAATGATGATGAAACATAATTCAGAAATTAAAACAGGAAGAAAAAAAATTAAATAATTGTATATTCTATATTATAGTGGAGGCATCAAATATTTGTCTATTATCATTATTATTATTCTTTTTATCATTTCCACCTAATTTATTCATCGAATACACAAGAGTTGAGTCACATAATCCATATTGACCAAATAAATAATAGGACAAAGTCCAACTCTCTCCTCTTAACATGATATATATACCTTTTTTTAATTAAATGATAAAGCTATATATAATTCTAAAAAGATTCTTTGCAACAATATCTTGTATTTTTGCATGTGGTCAAATAATCATCCTCATTATTATTATTATTTTAATACCACAACTACTCTACCTAATAACAAATGGTTGCCAATTTTCCTGATAAATTAAGTTTTGAAAAGAATCATTTCAACTACGTACTCTACCAAATCATCAACAATAAGAAATGGTTGCAAGTTATTTTCCCAATAAATTAAGTCTTGAATTCTCCCAACAAATGAAGTTTTGAAAAGAATCCTTTAGTTGTATGGTACTTTACTATCTTTATATGTAAGTATATTTGTTCTCATATGTATAAGGATTTTTTTATTTATTTAAAAGAATCACTTCAATATGTGTATTATTAATTAGTTTATTATTTTTTAGAATTTTGTCTAACATTTTTGTAATTTTTTAATCAACTTTTATCCCATAATTTTTTTTTCAAATTTTTGTATAATATTTGTAATAATTTTATAAAATTTGAATATTGATATTTTGTAAATTTTTTACATGTTCATCCAAAATATTTTAAAATTATATGTCTTTAAAATATATTAAAAGTTAAAGCATGCAACCGAAGGTAAGAAATATTTGAAAATTAAGGTCAATTATGGTGCCTATAATATTTTAGTCACAAATCCTTCTATAAAAAACTTCCGTAGATCATATTAAAAATAAAATAGAAAGGAAGTGTTAGGAAGATGCGAAGATGTATGATAAATGAATAAGACTAAGTAGTATTTTAACTGAACAACTAAGACAACGACGATAAAAATAAGAAGGAAAAACAAACTTGTACTACGTCTTGGTAACACCGGAGAAACATGATTTAAAAAATAAAATTAAAAAAATTTGATAACTTACCATCAACTTTGATCATTCCCATGCTATTTATCATAATTTATTTATTAAATATACAAGAGCGGAGTAATCGAAACCATATTGTCTAAATTATTGAATTAAGTGAAGTCTCTCTTATCTTCTATCATCGTCTACTTACATAAAGCTTATAACAGTAAAAAATGAATTTGATGGCATCTTTTCTTCTTTTATATGGCCAACTTCTCTAACTATTATTTTAATTCCACAACTTCTCTAACTTATCATAAATGACAATTATCGTTTCTATCAATGTTTGTTATTTCCACTTAGTTTATTCATTGATTCATTGAATATACAAGGGCTGAGTCACACAATCCATTCAGGTCAAATAATTGAATGAAGTCACTCTCCCTTATGCCTTTTCATGATATACTTATTTATTAGATGAAACAATTGTAATAATAAAATAAGAATTTTGTAATAACATCTTGTCTTCTTTCATATGGCCAAATAGTCCTTGTTAATATTATTTTAATCTCACAATTTCTCTAACTAAACATAAATAAATAAGAATTGATTGCAAGCTATTTTGTAAATAAATTAGAGTTGGAAATGAATTAATCATTTAGTTAATGTATGGTAGTTGCATAACTAATCTTATTAGTTACAACAATGCATGGAGAGCAACAATAATGTAATATAAAATAAATAAATGCAATTAACATTATTTTCTTGAAACCCAAATAGTTTAACTCTTTTATGATTTTTTTTTTACCTCAAGCTAATTATTCTAGAATATGTAGTGCACTAAGTTGAAATCAGTAACTCCGACTTCAAGTCATATTAAAAAAAAAAAATTAGGAATTTGAAAACTATTAAGAATGGATGTATTAGTAATTAGCTTTTATATCCAAACCTTATGATATGTCTAAGAAAAATTGATATCTAAATTGAAGACTTCATATCATAAATTCCTTTTTAAGCTAAACAATTTAATGGTATATTTGCAATTTTTAGAAAATCCAAATCAAGATGTTAGGATCAAATGTGAATTATCATTAAATTAGTTGGTAATTGATACCATAAAAATGAAATAAAAACTGTTAATTAATCAAGTTATTTAATTAAGTTGCCAATTTTATTCAAAACATTATTGAATTCACTTCACATGCTTTCTTGGTTTTATATATATATATATATATATATATATATATATATATATATATATATATATATATATATATATTTTAGAAGTCGCCTTGAAAATAGATGATTTCTCCATATATATGTATTTTTTAATCAATGAAGAAATTGTTTCTCTAATTAATTTTTCTTAAGAAATCATATCTTAAAGAGATGATTTTTTTCTCTAATTTTTTTGAAAAGAGATTTTATAAATCACCTTTTGAAAAGATAATTTTTTTTATTATTATCTTTTTAAAATGAAATAAATCATCTTTTTAAAGAGACGGTCTAAAAAAGAAATAATTTTTTTTTATTTAACAAAAATTACAATAAATTTAAAATTATTTTTATCACTATAATATTTTAGGAATGGTCTTTTTAAACTATTGTACTAAAAAATCTTTGCTTACCCGGGGGTAGTGGGCAATAAAGAAGTGAATAGAGGTGGCAGTGGGGCGTCATCCAGCTGGACCCTCAAATGCAAAATAAAGAAGTGAATAGACGTGGTGGGTTGGCTGTCATCCAGCTGGACTCTCAAATGCAAAAATGGAGATTCATTTATCCCAACATGAAGCACCGTCTTCAACGAGATGTTGAAGCCAATACCTATATCTTCTTCTAAACCAACTCCTCTCTTCTGCTTGATTCATCATCCCAAAGCTCTCCACACTCATCATTTCCCTCAAAACTACCTAGTTCTTAATCCTCGTTGACAAAACCATGGGCAACATTTGCTCGATTTCACTCCCTGCTGACCGCATTGTCTCTAGCTTCTGGGATGGCACTACTGAGCATGCAAATTACCTGCGCAAACTCCCTGAAAATCTGGTAGAATTGGGAACCGCTTGTGAAAGATTGAGGGAGTTAAGGAACGATGTGAAGAGGATGGTGGATATTGCTGAGAGGGAACAAATGCAGCCGCTGGACCAAGTACAAGGGTGGCTTTCAAGGGTTGAAACACTGGAAACTCAAGTCACTCAACTGATTGGAGATGGCACCGAGGAGGTTGAGAAGAAATGTCTGGGTGGTTGCTGTCCTAGGCGTTGCAGGACCAGATACAAGTTGGGGAAGAGAGTAGCTAGAAAGTTGAAAGAAGTTGACATTCTAATGAGCCAAAGACCTTCGGATGTGATGGCTGAGAGGTTACCTTCACCTCGCCTAAGTGAAAGGCCTAGTCAAGCAACTGTCGGCATGAATTCCAGAATTGGTAAGGTTTGGAGTAGCCTTCATCAAGAACAAGTGGGAATTATCGGCCTATATGGATTAGGAGGAGTTGGGAAAACCACCCTTTTAACCCAAATCAATAATGCTTTTACTAAAAGAACCCATGATTTTGATTTTGTGATCTGGGCTACAGTTTCCAAAAATGTAAACCTTGAAAACATTCAGGACGACATCTGGAAGAAGATAGGGTTTTGTGATGATAAATGGAAAAACAAAAGTCGAGATGAGAAAGCTACGAGCATATGGAGAGTCCTGAGCGAAAAGAGGTTTGTGCTGTTGCTAGATGATTTATGGGAGCGGTTGGATTTATCAGACGTCGGGGTCCCATTCCAAAATAAGAAAAATAAGATAGTATTCACCACTCGATCAGAAGAGGTGTGCGCTCAAATGGAAGCTGATAAGAAGATCAAAGTGGAATGCCTAACATGGACAGAATCCTGGGAATTGTTTCGAATGAAGCTTGGAGAAGACACTCTCGATTTCCATCCTGAGATACCAGAGCTCGCTCAAGCCGTCGCACAAGAGTGTTGCGGTTTGCCACTTGTGCTAACTACCATGGGCAGGGCCATGGCTTGTAAGAAGACACCGGAGGAATGGAAGTATGCAATAAAAGTGTTACGAAGCTCTGCCTCAAAATTTCCAGGTATGGGGGACAGAGTGTTTCCTCTTTTAAAATACAGTTATGATTGCTTACCCACCGAAGTTTCCAGATCTTGCTTCTTGTATTGTTCTCTATATCCGGAAGATTATCAAATGCCAAAATTAAGTTTGATAAACCGTTGGATTTGTGAAGGCTTTTTAGATGAATTTGATGACATGGAGGGAGCAAAAAACCAGGGTTACAACATTATTGGCACTCTGATTCATGCATGTCTATTAGAAGAAGGTGATGTTGATTATAAAGTAAAACTGCATGATGTAATCCGTGATATGGCATTGTGGATAGGTTGTGAAACTGGGAAGGAGCAGGACAAGTTCTTGGTGAAGGCCGGCAGTACGTTAACTGAAGCTCCTGAAGTTGCTGAATGGATGGGGCCAAAAAGGATTTCACTGATGGATAACCAAATTGAGGAACTAACAGGGTCTCCTAAGTGCCCCAATCTCTCAACTTTGTTTCTTGCGGATAATAGTTTGAAGATGATCTCTGATACTTTCTTCCAGTTTATGCCAAGTCTAAGAGTTTTAGACTTGTCAAAAAATAGCATAACTGAATTACCCAGGGGAATCTCTAATTTGGTTTCATTACAGTATCTCAACCTATCACAAACTAACATAAAAGAGTTGCCAATTGAGTTGAAGAACCTGGATAAATTGAAATGCTTGGTGTTGGTTGACATGCCTCAACTTTCTTCAATTCCAGAGCAGTTAATATCAAGTCTTTCAATGTTGCAAGTTATTGATATGTTCAACTCTGGAATTTCTGAAAGAACAGTACTCAAAGATGGTATTTTGTCTGATGATAATGAAGCCTTGGTTCAGGAATTGGAGTCCTTAAAGTACTTGCATGGTTTAGGCGTCAGTGTAAAAAGTGCCTCTGCTTTCAAAAGGCTTCTAAGCTCTTACAAGCTAAGAATCTGCATTTCCGGTCTATGCCTCAAGAATTTCAATGGTTCAAGCTCTCTCAATTTAACATCTCTCAGCAATGCAAAGTGTCTTTCTAGCCTCTATATCTCAAAATGTGGCTCGTTGGAAGATTTGGAGATAGATTGGGCTGGGGAAGGAAAGGAAACAGTGGAATCTAATTACCTTAACTCAAAGGTCAGTTCCCACAACAGTTTCCACAGCCTTGTGTGGCTAGGAATCGAAAGGTGTTCGAGATTGAAGGATCTAACATGGCTTGTTTTTGTTCCTAACCTTAAAGTGCTTACAATAATTGATTGTGATCAAATGCAAGAAGTAATAGGTACCGGTAAATGTGGTGAATCTGCAGAGAATGGAGAAAACCTGAGTCCATTTGTCAAACTCCAAGTACTTGAGTTAGATGATCTACCACAATTGAAGAGCATATTTTGGAAAGCCCTGCCATTTATCTACTTAAATACAATCCATGTACGTAATTGTCCACTTCTAAAGAAGCTGCCACTCAGCGCCAACAGTGCCAAGGGAAATCGAATTGTCATTGCAGGACACAACAAGTGGTGGAATGAAGTAGAGTGGGAGGATGAGGCTACCCAAAATGTTTTTCTTCCATGTTTCGTACCTGTTAGAGAATAAGGGGCTGCAGCAATCTCAGAGAGGCTACGATGCGATTCTAGGTGAGACCCTTTTCACAATTAACTATCATTTGATCCTGAATAGGTATTGGTCCAAATAAAGCATTCAATTATAGCATCTTTTCATGGTTGGTCCAAATATGTTGTTTCTCTTTGAATTGCAATATTACATTTTTTGTATTCTAGGGATTGTGAGATGCATTTTATGATTTGCGTAAACAAAATTGAGTTCGATGGCTTTCCTTAATTGCTCTACTTCAAATGAAGAGCATGTACATGATATCTTTGATGGGAAACAATCTAATGTACATAATTTCAAAAATATAATCATATTTTCAAATAGAAAAGATAGTTGAGTCAGGGTACTCCTAGATCAACTAGCAATTGTATCTTTGTTCTTGGAGAAGCAAGCATTCTTGAGAGAAAAAAAATCAAGTCCCACTTCGTACAAAAATTTTAGGGGAGAACTTGCCCAAGTCATGGGTAGACCATAATTGAGACACCTTAGCTAAGGGTCCCATTTGGTTCCCTATCCGTGTATATCAAATACACCTTTTCATATTGTAATGGGAATTGGAGTGTGGGATTTATACAACATTAAAGCATGTATTCCTTAATTTTGCAGTAAGTTAAAGAGGATGAAACATTTTTTATTTGTTGCAATTCAAGAGCATGTACTAAAATGCTCTCCCCTTGTGTTCAAAATAGAAGAACTCATTTATCTTATATCCTATAAAACTTTTTTCAAAATTTTGAGAAAGTGAAAAATTTTCACTTCCTTAAATTTTTAAATTTTTTTAATCAAGTGTTTTCAAGTATATAAGTTATTTACTTGTTTTTGTATAATAATTCTTATATTTTATATAAGACTTCCTATTTTAAAAATAAAAAATAGAATATGTATCCAACCATACACTAAGTGATTCTCTTAACAAAAGTACCATAAATAAAAATACTTTAATGAGAATCACTCTCAAACGTGTTCTAAGTTATATTTTCTAATGGACTAGCTTTTCTATCAAAAAAGTTCTTGAGTAGACAATAATTTATAATTAAATGCAAAGCATTTTTACTCCATAGTAATTTTTATTTACCTTTTTCCAGTTTAATATCCATCTCTCAATATCTTGGTATTTTAAACTAAAGATATAATTTTATTAGTTGTGTGCATGACATTATCTTATATATCCATGTAAGGTTTTTTCTAAAATAAATAATTAAAAATTTCATTATTTAAAAAAATAGAATCAATAATATCTTATTTTTATATAATACCAAAATTAACAAATTTCTTAGCATTTTCATGTTCATAAAAAAGAAATAAATAAGTAAATGTGTGAAACTAATAAAAATAATTGTTGATTTAGGGTAATTATTTGGAATATAATAATATTTAAACAATGGAGCATTAACTTAACTTACCTATATCATTTTACCCAACATAAGTTTTTTATTATTATTTTAACATACTATCCAATCACACTTTTTTTTGTTTATATCCAAATAATAATTTCTTCTATTTTACACTATTTAAGATGGGGTTTAGCAAAAAATGGATGCTGATTTTGTTGTATCAAAGATTCAACATTCTTTTGTTAAAGGCCGTTAAATTTTGGATGTAAATTTGAAAGCCAATGAAGCCATAGATTTTAGACTAAAGAGTTTGAGAGGATGAGTGATATGTAAGTTGGATATTCAGAAGTCCAACAATCATGAGATTTGGCAACGAGTGAATATGTTGGATACAATTCCTCATGTCTATTGTAACAATTTCACTGCTTGTGAATGACTCTCTTTTTGGTTTCTTTCAAAGTCCAAGTGGGTTGAGACAAGGGACCCTCTTATCTCCTTCTTTGTTTGTTCTAATTATGAAGACTTTTAATTGTTTTGTTACCAAGGTGACAAGATGGGGCTTCTTTTATGACTTTAAAGTAAGGGAAGAGGAAGAAAATGGTAGGAAGTCTCCCATTTACTCTTTGCATTATGATAAATTTCTTTTTTTATTTTTTAATTATGGACTCGGTTTTGATGTGTAGTCATCTCAAAATTGAGAATAAGCTCAAAGAAAAGTGAAAAGTCCCCAATATTGAAGAATTAACCTCTTTGTTAGGTTCTAAGGTGGTTAAGTAGCCCTCCTCCTATCTTTTTTTTTTTTTTTTGGATAATCGAAGAACCTTCTAAATGCTTAGGACTCTCCATAGGGACCCAAACCTTTGCCCCCCCTCCCTAACAATCGGCACTAGGTAAATCAAAGTATCATCAATAGCAAGATTCAAAATCAAGATCATATGCCTCTTACTGGAACTACATCTCCCATCATTCACCCTAACCAACTAGGCTACCTGGCGGGCTAGTTACCTTCCTTCTTAGTCTTCCTAGGTTCTCCCTTCAAAGTCTTCTACTATGTCAAATGTTACGAAGGAGAGGCTACTTAAAAGGTTAGCCTCATGGAAGTGCTATTTTTGTCTACAAATGAAGATTAACCCTTTTGAAAAGCATTTTATCCAATGTGGCCATTTACTATTTGTCACTGTTTGTTATCCCAAAAAGGTTCATATGAGGTTAAAAATGATTAAGAAAGTGTTGGTGGCAAACAAGTTTTTTAGAGAAAAAACCTTATTTAGTCAACTCATATACAATGTATTTAGATAATAAAATTAAATTAAAAATGGAAACGTTGATATAATCATTTTGTTCCCAAATATATAATTTATATTATTAAAATTCAAAATAATTATAAAAAGGAAAATAATTAAAAATAACCAAAAATATATTTTTTTAAGTGAAGACACTTTTAACTTTTCTAACTGTTTTCTAACTTTCACATATCAATAATAAATAAATAAATATATAATTATTTTTTACTTTTTAATTAAAATAATTTTAGAATATTAATTTTTAGACCCAGGGCATGTGCAAAACAATATTGTTTATGGTCAAAATGACAATTGAATAGGATGGTGCAGTCCATCCACTCCAATTTTTAAAACCATGTTTTTAAACAAGGCTCCATTGAGTAAGTAGAGTTGCAGATTTGCCATATATAGGGATAAGCTTCAAAGACAACCATCTTAGATAAATTTTTGGTGAGGAGGGAGGATGGTAGGACTATGGAAAGAAATTAGGAAATGATGGAAGGTGTTTCAAACAAGAAGTGGCTTTTGAGCTATCCTCTTTTTTATTATATACTAACTAAACACATTAATTATTCCACCAGCCCAACTCTGTGTAGGAATCAAACTTCCCATATAGAACAATTTTAGCTCACAGAAGTAGACATCCAACATTAGTAAGACCTTTGTATGTCAGTACCTAGCATTTATAATGCAGAACAAGAAACTACAAAACACTTCTTCCTGAGGTTGTACAAATTTACACCTGCATTAAATGAACTCCTCCAAATGGGCTACATCAGACATGACACATTATGAATAAGGTATGAATAAGGCTTTACACTTAGGACCAAATCAACATATATTTATATTGGGCTGATTTTGATGCAAATCAAATAAAACTTTTACATTTAGTACCATCGTCCAACATTAATTCACCATGGTCCTAGATGGTCATGCATGTTTTGTTTCCCATATTTTTATTAGTCGTCCATGGAAGAACCTACATGGGTCATTTAGAGGGGCCCATCACAATAACACAGCCCAATAAAATTAATGAAGTCTTAGAAACTGATTCTATGATCCATGCATGCAACAAGCTGAGAAAATAATCTTTCAAGTTAAGATTGGACAGTTGAGCTCCCTTAGAAACTCTACCACATTTCAAATCTCATTTTCCCTCATTTATGTATTGGCATACACTGCCCTTTATCTGCTCACAAAGAATTAGAGCTTACCAAGAAAAAGTTCCCGTTCAACTCAAACAGTGTAGAGGATTGTGAAGTAGTTCAAGGAGAGGAAGAGTGGCTGAGTGAGTTAGAACGGGAGGACAAAGCTACTCTAAATTCCTTTTTGCCCCGTTTCAAAGCAACATAAGAATAAGGAGCTTAAGAATGATGTACAGTCTTCTATTTTCATGTCTATTTGATACTTGGAATGTGTATTGTTCATTTGTGGGTTGATTCTCTCCCCACCCTTGCAATCCCCACACACGGACAAAACAAAGGAGATGTATGGTGTTATGAGATGTTTATGACAAGTGTCTTGTAATTGCGTTATGTATAATGAAGTACTGAGTCTGTATGGGGCTGTTTAAAATTGTTGTGTTCTAAGTATCATTTTGATATGATTTTTATTTTAAAAAAAATTATATTAATTCCCATATTGATTTTAAATATTATTTCAAAATGTTAAATATTTCAAAAAATTTACATGGTAATTCTAAATATTGGTAAAATCAGACTATTAATATTTTGTACATTTTTAATATTTTCATCCTTAATTGAAAATATTTTCCAAAGCAACATAAGAATAAGGAGCTAGGGAATGATTCCCAACCTTCTATTTTCATGCCTATTTGATGCTTGGAATGTGTATTCTTCATTTGTGGTTAATTGCTTTTACGTTTATAGGAAGAAGGGCCCAAACTCCCTTTGTTGCTCCTCTATTCATCCTTGTAATCCCCACGCATGGACAAAACAAAGGAGATGGATGGCTTTATATGTATGACAAGTGTCTTGTAATTGTGTATGTGGAATAAAGTTTGAGTCGTTATTTCAAACTATTATGTTGTAAGAATTAGTTGGAAATGATTTTTAGTTTTAAAAATAAAAAATAATGTTTCAATTTGAAATGTCTTTAATGAAAGTGTTTTTAAAAGAATTACCTATAAATGTTTCTCCAAAAAACAACAAGTAATTTTTTAATACTATAAATAATTTCTTTTAAATTTTAAAAGTATTGTTTAAATTTTATCAAATACCTAATATTTTTTAAAGAACATTTTTAGGTTGACAACGTTTTTCAAAAAGCATTGTCAAATAGACTCTTAACTCTTATATTGATTTTAAAAACTATTTCAAAATTTTAAAAATTCAAATGTAAATTTAAAAAACATAATGTAAGTATGAGTTACTATATTTTATATAAAAGTGACTATTAATTTCTATTTCTAAAAATAAAAATAAGAAATGAATTCAAATTATTAGTACTTAATAATTAACTAATTAATTAGTGTTTGAATACAAAAATATATATAATAAATTAATAAGTTTCTTATATGTTTGCAAAAGTATCTATATAGAGTGTTATTTATTGAAAATGTATGATAAATTAATAAGATTCTCACTTAAGTTGCATTTTATTTGAATTTTAGAAATAATAGTTATAAAATTAGAAGGAAATCAGGTTGATATTGTCAAATGATGATGAAACATAATTTAGAAATTAAAACAGGAAGAAAAAATTAAATAATTGTATATTCTATATTATAGTGGAGGCATCAAATATTTGTCTATTACCATTATTATTATTATTATTATCATTTCCACCTAATGTATTCATGGAATACACAAGAGTTGAGTCACATAATCACCAAATAAATAATAGGACAAAGTCCAACTCTCTCATCTTACGATGATATATATACCTTTTTTTATATTAAATGATAAAGCTATATGTAATTCTAAAAAGAATCTTTGCAACAACATCTTGTATTTTTGCATGTGGTCAAATAATCATCCTCATTATTATTATTATTTTAATACCACAACAACTACTCTACCTAATCATAAATAATAGCAAATGGTTGCAAGCTGTTTTCCCAATAAATTAAGTTTTGAAAAGAATCATTTCAACTACGTACTCTAACTAATCATCAACAATAAGAAATGGTTACAAGTTGTTCTCCCAATAAATTAAGTCTTGAATTCTCCCAGCAAATGAAGTTTTGAAAAGAATCCTTTAGTTGTATGGTACTTTACTATCTTTATATGTAAGGATATTTGTTCTCATATGTATATAAGGATTTTTTTTTTTATTTAAAAGAATCACTCAATATGTGTATTATTAATTAGTTTATTACTTTTTAGAATTTTTTCTAACATTTTTGTAATTTTTTAATCAATTTTTATCCCATATTTTTTTTCTTCAAATTTTTGTATAATATTTATAATAATTTTATAAAATTTGAATATTGATATTTTGTAAATTTTTTACATGTTCATCCAAAATCTTTTTAAATTATATGCCTTTAAAATATATTAAAAGTGTAAAGCACGTAACCAAAGGTAAGAAATATTTGAAAATTAAGGTCGATTATGGTACCTATAATATTTTAGTCACAAATGCTTCTATAAAAAACTTTTGTAGATCATATTAAAATAAAATATTAAGGAAGTGTTAGGAAGATGCGAAGATGTAAAATAAATTAATAAGATTAAGTAGCATTTTAATTGAATAACTAAGACAGCGAGGATAAAAATAAGAAGAAAAAACAAACTTGTATACGTCTTAGTAACACTAGAGAAACACGATTTAGAAAATAGAATAAAAAAATTGGATAATTTATTATCAACTTTGATCATTCCTAGGCTATTTATCATAATTTATTCATTAAATATTATACAACAGCGGAGTCATAGAAACCATATTGGCTAAATAATTAAATTAAGTGAACTCTCTCTTATCTTCTATCATGGTCTACTTAGATAAAGCCTAGAATAGTAAACAAGGAATTTGATGGCATCTTTTCTTCTTTCATATGGCCAACTTCTCTAACTATTATTTTAATCCCACAACTTCTCTAACTAATCATAAATAACAATTATCATTTCTATCAATGTTTGTTATTTCCACTTAATTTATTCATTGATTCATTGAATATACAAGGGTTGAGTCACAATCCATAGGGGTGAAATAATTGAATGAAGTCACTCCCCCTTATGCTTTTTCATGATATACTTATTTATTAGATGATACAACTGTAATAATAGAAAAAAAAAATTTGCAATAGCATCTTGTCTTCTTTCATATGGCCAAATAGTCCTCGTTAATATTATAATACCACATCAACGAGCTTAGAACAACAAAGATACCCAATATATTCTCATTAATAATCAGTTGTATTGTCAAGTAATTTTTAATTTAACTATCAAGGTGTAATTGAAATAATTTACCAATTTTTTTCCAGGTTTTAGATGATTATGGATCATAATTCTTATACTTTAATTTTAAATTTTCATAATTGGACTAGTTTTTCCACCAAAAAACCTTGAGTGGACAATAAATTATAATTAAATGCAAAATATTTTTATAAACAAATAATTAAAAATCATGATTAAAAATAGAATAAATAATGCCTTCTTTTCATATGTTACTTGAATTAACTAATTTCTTAACAATTTTATAGTTATAGAAAATAAATAAATAAAGACGTAAATCTAAGGAGACCGGATGTAGGAAATCTTAATCATAAGAACATTCTTCTCTATTATGGTAATTATATTACGAAATATGAATTTCATTACCGAGTCTACCCATATCAATGGTAATTCTTGATATTTATAGTATTTTATGATAACACAATTAATGTTTAAATATCAATTAAAAAAATTAAAATTGGTTAAAATGTTTGGGCTTAATATTAGGCCTCCATTATGAATTGGTTTTCCTAATTTGCCTAAACCTCGTTGTTTAGGACAAGATAAAAAAAAAACTCAAAATAAAAAATTTGGATCAAGACAAACATTCAAACATCCTTGTTGGCATTTAAATGTTGGGACTTTTAAATTTGTTTCCTACTTTCTTTTTAACTCAAAAATCTCATTTTAAAAATATTTTAAAATTAAGAAACTCTTTACAATTGTTTGTTAGGGTTTTTCTAATATAAAAGAGTTTTTTGTTTGATTGAAATTTTGAGAACTTCCAAAAACTCTAGAGAATATAATCATTCTTAAAGGTTGTAACTCCAATTTTTGAACCTTTTAAGATATTTCTTGAAAGAACCTTTTGTCTATAATAAGGGTTCAAGACTCATACAACAAAATTTCAATAAGGGATTCAAGAGATCTACTAAAGAGCACAGGGAGTAACGCGTGAGGAATGTGGAAAAGGAATGTAAGTACTATTGGTATAAGACTTCCTAGAATAGGTACATTCAATCAAGTAAAAATATATATTATTTTCTCATATTTAGTAGATTATTTAACAGCTGAGAGACCACCAACAATTTTTTACATTTAGGTCACTAGTTTGGTTTTTTCATATTATATCCCATGTTTATTATGTGATTGGAAATCTATAGGATTTATCAAATTTTACTTAATATCAAAATTATTTAACAGTTAAGAAACCATCCACGATTTTTTACATTTACCCTACTAATTGGTTTTTCCATATTATATCTTGTGTTTATTATGTGATTGGAAATCTATGGGATTCATCAAATTTTACTCAATATTGATATTATTGATAAAGAACACCAAATTTAGGGTCGATTACTTCAACTACCTATTAATCCCTTCGAGGCAATTTTATATATTAAGACATAACAATTCTTTCATTATTATTCATATGAAAGGGTGAATCATGCAAAATATATTTCTCTCAAAAGTTAAATAGTAGCTATGACTTAAAATAGAATAATTCCCTCATTTTATATAATACATAAATTAATTAATTTATAGTTACTTTCATATTTGAACAAAAGTTCTAAAGTATTAACATTAAATATTTAAATGAGAAATGATAGGAAATTATGGTTTTCTCTTGAAATTCTCTGTTATGTCCCAATCTAAGTTTCATCATGGCCAACTTTAAGAAGAAGAAGCTACAATTCATTTTGGGTTAGTTACCATGAAGGTAATAAATATTACACCCAATTATTAAGAAAAAAATATACTAATTTCATAACCATGGACCTTTAATATATATGACACCTTTAAAAAGTGTAATTTTTCTTGATAAAACTCTAAAAATGATAGTATATTTATTTTTTAGGCCATCTAATTATTTGGAAGAATGGCCAATACTTAAACTAAAAATTTCTAGCTTTGTTCCAACTATAATTGATGAAATTTATGGAGAAAAAAAAAGCAAAACTAAGAAGACAATAGTGTTGGAATAAAATTAAAAAAAAAAAAAAAAACTTAGGAACAATTACAAAAATCATCCATACTTTCATTTATATATCAGTTTAGTCTTTTTAACTTTTTTAATGTATAATATCAATCATAAATTATATCCAAATGTCAAATAAGGCCTTTTGCTAATAAGCAAATAAATATTGGTATTAGTTTTTATATCATATATTTGGATATTTTCAATTTATCTACATACTTTTCATGAGACTTTTTTTCTTTTACAAAAAATATTAATCAAAATGTCAAGGTATAATTTAAGATTAATGTTACTTAAAAAATAAAATTTAGACACTAAATTGAGATAGTGGTAAAAATTTTAAAAATGATTTTTTGTAATTTTCTCTAACGTCTCTCTGTGCCTTTTTTGCTTTTTTTCCCATTCAATGCCCTCCACTCTTCTCCACCGCTACGGCTCCTTCTCAGGCCTGCTTTGATCAAATCAAAAGTCCTCAAACTGATCCAAGCTGTATTTAGGCATTGTCTTGTAGCTCTAAAAATTGAAAAGCCTAGTCGAATTCCTTTTTAAAATCTTTATTAAAAATCCCAAAATTAATTATTAAGTTCTATATTAAATTAATCATTTGGAATTGTATTGCCATAGTAGTTATTGTAATATCATGAAAGGGTAAAGAAAAAGACAAAGAAAGCAATGGAGTTCAAAACAACAATGGATGGAGCAAGATTGAGGCAAATTAGCTTTAGCCTAGGGTCCCATGTGCCCCATCTCCCTCAAACAAATCCAACTTTACTAATTCCACCCTCAACAAATTGTTACAAATAAAAACGCTTTAATAGAACTCCCAAAACGAGTTCCAAGTCACTAAAATGTTTTTCTTCGATATTTCATATATATCACCAAAAAAAAATGAATTACAACACTATGGAATAATCTTCAAAATAATTTTAGTTGACTCATTTCATTTGGATCTTGCAATCTTATACTCTAACAATGCTCATTCATCAATTTCATTAGTAAAAATATTATTAAAATTAATAATTATTAAAAAAATTAAATTAATGACCTTTTTCAAAAGTCATATCTATTTAGTACAATAAAATAAAACTTTCCTATATTATGGTAGAAGATGGTGGAGTACCATCCAAAGAGAAAAGAATTAATTATAAAAATAAAATAAAATAAAATAAAATTATAAAAACACTCCAAATAAAATTAGGTAAAACTTTATATAGAAGAGAAAAATTAAGATAGATAGATTTGAAGTAGCAAATAAAAAAACAATTATTCATTTTAAATATAGTTTTCATTTTATTTTATTTTTCCATTTTTTATCGTATATTTTCTTCAAAATTTAGGGAAATCAAGAAGGGCTATGAAAACGGATGAGTGATGTAAAAAGGGGAGATGGATCTAATCGGGTAATAAATGAAGTGTTTGGATATTAGAAGATATAGAGTTTAGGCTTTTATTAGTAATATTTCTATGAAAAAGCAAAAAAATTATTAACCTTTTTTAAAACTTTTTTTTCAAAATTTTGAAATTTTTGAGAAAGTAAAATTTTTTTAATCTTTAAATTTTAAGAAATTTAAAAAGTGTTTTCAAGTATAAAAAATATATACTTACTTTTGTATAAGAATTTCTATATTTTATTTTATTTTAAAAACAAAGTTGAAAAATGTATCCAAACATATACTAACTAATTATCTTGAAAAATGTTTTTAATGGAAGGGTACTAACAAAAAAGCTGCAAATAAAAACACTTTAAATAAAATCACTCTCAAACAAATTCTAAGTTATAATAAATATTTTTCATCAATATTTCAGATCACCAAAAGAAATAAAGGACTACAACATTAAGGAAGAAGCTTCAAAATTATTTTAATTTAAACTTATTTCATTTGTAATCTTGCAATCTCACGCCCTAAATATTCCCATTCATCAATTTCATTGGTAAAATTTCATTAGAATTAATAATTATTAAAAATAAATAAATAAAAAATCCCTTTAAAAAATCATATCCATTTAATCACAACAAAATAAAACTTTCTTGTTATCATGGTAAAGTAAGTCCAAGAGAGAAAAGAATTGGTTTTAATAAATAAAAAGAAAAACAAAACTTTGAAAATTTTCAAATATTCCAAAATTTCTAAAAAAGTTCCACAATCAAAGTTTTGTGATCCCAAAAGAAGGAAAGACTTTACAAGTTATCGACAATTTCAAATTTTCAATTGGAGTTGTAATAAAATTTAAATTAGATTACAAATCACAATTTCAATTAATCTCATTTCTTGTTAATTCAAATAGCAAGAAGAAAGTTGAATAAATTAAGGACCACTAGTCTCTCTTTATCAGAAATGTCTTCAAGCTTTTAATGCCTTCACATATCCTTTTCAATTTGAATGCTACTACCTACCTAATAATAGTGGTCAAAATTTTAAAGCATTCACGTATCATTTTCAACTTGAGTACTATTGTCCCCCTAATAATTGAAATGTCATTTTCTAAAAGTTTTCTCACTTCTTTTACAACCATTAGTCGTCTAAACATTTCAACCTTATAATAGGGCATATTCTACTTGATAATACTTATTTTTTGTCTAAACATTTCAACCTTAGGATAAGGTATATTCTACTTGATAATACTTGTGTTACTAATGAGAAGGTATTCAATACATCTATTCTATCATATTAGTATGATAATATAGTATAAATGTCTATTCATATTTATCAAATAAGGAAGGAAAAAGAAGTTATTTAGATTTGAAAATAATTAATAAAAGTTTTAAATTATTAGAAAAATGAATTATAAATTTTTTTTTAATAAAATAACTTAAATATCATTTAATATCGAAAATATAAATAAATTATTATGCTACATTAGTAAGCATTATTATAATCGAGTGCATTGGCAAGTAATTTTCAATTTGACCATCAAGGTGTAATTGCAAAAAAAAAATTATAAAAAAAAAAATGAAAAGAGTGAAAAGAGAAAGTTAGGAAGAAAAGGGAAGGGAAAAAAGAAGGAAAATGAGGATTTTTGTTATAGAAGACTTGAGAGGAATCTAAGAGAGATGCAACATTTTTTTTTGTTTGTTTATTTATTTATATTTTTTCTTATTTATTCGTTTTTGTTTTTTTGTATTATAATTAAACTGGAGAATGTGTTTAGTTTATATAAACGAGATTAGACTTTTCTAATTTAGAAAATTATTTCTAGTACCATAAATTTTTTTAGATCCAAATATTGTTACTTTATTTTTTGATATATTTATTATATATATATATATATATTAAGAAGTTTTTTTATAATTAATTTTCTGTTATCATATAAATTGAGTCATTGCTATATATTAATATGAATAAAAATTGTAAAATCATTTTTCTTGACTAATCTTGTAAAATTATGTAAATTGATATTATTTCTCATAATAATTGTCAATAAAATCAAAGAACCATTTTTTATGTTTTTATTTTAACATTAATAAAGTCAATAATCATTTTTAAATAAATTTTGTGAGGTTGTATGAATTGAGGTTTCTTTTGTATATTTACATTAATAAAAAAAAATCGTTTCTTTTGAATTATTATTGTGAGACCACATACATTGTATGTGGCATCAATGAAATAAGGAAAATCATTTACTTAACAAGGTTCATTTTTTACTATTAATTTTTCCCTTTATCCATGTATCAACTTTCCATATGTTTATACTTCTTCATTTTGTGTCTGATTTATTATTTAATTAATTCTTTTAATTTCAATCATTCTACTAAAAATAATATAAAAAGCCACTGACGGAGTTAGAAAATTGAGCAGTCAAGATGTTGGTATTTATTGGAGTGTAGGTAAATAAGAAACAAATTACCTTTGTGGGCTACTAGTAGTAATTGAATTCATGTTTTGTCTAAAGAAAGGAATCAAATTTCTCTTTCTGCAAAAATTTTAGGGGAGCACTTGCCCTAGTCATGGGAAACCTTTAACTGGGGCACCTTAGCTAAGGTCCCATTTGGTGCCCCATCTCTCTTCATCAGACACAACCTTTAATAATTGTAATGGGTACTAACTAGATGATTCCACCAAATAATTTTTCATACATATTATCAGCTCACTTTTTTGTTTAAATAAAATAATAAGTGATTCTATTTAAAAACATTTCTAATATAACCATTATTAACAAAATAAACCAAAAGCGTTTGAATCAAAATTAGTCTTAAATAGACTCCTATGAAGAAGTTGAAGAAGTTGTCTTCAAGTACTAATAACTCCTATGAACATACTTGTAATTTGAAAACCTTAAGAGTCATGAATGAGTTAAATTGAGAAGATTAAGAGTGTATTTGGGTGCAACAAATCTCGACTTTCTTAGCATTAAAGTCCTACTGGGTAAACTTAAGGCCATGCTACCACAGAGAGGCAAGGGATTTGACCCCAAAATGTACAATTTTTCTTTGTTATATCAATACAAACAACCATCTGTCCATTAATTTTAATTTAAGTGAAATCGTTTTACTCCAGAAATCAGAAGTTGCAATGGAAGGCGTTCATAATTTTGGGTTGGACAAAACGTGCTTACTGGGGGTAGTGGACAATAAAGAAGCGAATAGAGGTGGTAGGGGCCTATCATCCAGCTGGACTCTCAAATGCAAAAATGGAGATTCGTTTGTCCCAACTCTTCTCCACTACTACGGCTCCACAGCACTCCTTCTTAGGACTAATATAAACTCAAAAGTTTGCATTAGGTTCTAATTTTAAAATTTTGAGGAAGTGAAAATTTTTCTACTTTCTTAAAATTTAGAAATTTTAAAAATGTGTTGTTAAATATAGAATATACCTATTATAATTCTTATATTTCATATAAGATTTTCTATTTTTTAAAACAAAACTGAAAAATGTATTAAAATACAGACTAAGTGTTTCTCTTTAAAAATATTTTTAATGAAAACACAATTAAAAAAAATGTTGCAAATAAAAATGCATTAATATAATTCCGTTCTAATTCATTCAAATATTTTTCTTGGATATTTCATATATCTCACCAAAAGAATATGGATTACAATATTATCGAAGAATCTTAAAAATAATTTTAGTTGATTGATTTCATTTAGGTCTTGTAATCCTATACTCTAACTTTACTCATTCATCAATTTCATTGATAAAATATTATTAAAATTAATAATTATTTAAAAAAAATTAAATTAATAACCTTTTTCAAAAACCATATCTATTTAGTACAATAAAATAAAACTTTCCTATATTATGGTAGAAGATGGTAGTGTATCGTCTAAAGATAAAAGAATTGATCATAAAAATAAAATAAAATAATATAAAAACACTCCAAATAAAATTAGGAAAAACTTTATATAGGAGAGGAAAATTAAGTTAAATAAATTTGAAGTAATAAATAAAAGAAAAATTATTCATTTTAAATATAATTATTTTTTTTCTTTTACCCTTTCTTTCTAATTTTTTTCCCTTATATTTTCCTCAAAATTTATAGAAGCCAAGAGGGCCTATGCAAGTGGAGAAATGATGTAAAAAGGGAAGATGGATCTAATCAGACAATAAAGGAAGTATTTGGATATTAGAAGTTCTAAAGTTTAGGCTTTATTAGTAATATTTTTATGAAAAAACAAAAAATTTATCTTGCTTTTTCTAAAACTTTTTTTTCAAAATTTTGAAAATTTTGAGAAAGTAAAATTTTTTTAATCCTTCAATTTTAAGTATTTTAAAAAGTGTTTTCAAGTATATATATATATATATATATATATATATAGACACCTAGGACAAGGTCATATGCAATGAAAACAGGAATTATGTCATGATTCAAAACAAAGAAGAGGGTTAGAAAATACAAAAGATATCCAACAAAGAAATTTAAAGAGAAGAAACCAAAAACTTGTTAGTTCATAATAAGCTTAAAACCGACCATGTAGGCGGTATAAAATGAAAAACATAAACTTAAAAACAAAGCTTAATTAAAACCGACTATGTAGGCGGTACAAGAACATAAAATAAAATGAAAAACAAAACTTAATTAAAACCATCCATGTAGGAGGCATAAGAACATAAAATAAAAACAAAACCATCCATATAGGAGGTAATCAAAACATACTTATATTATACATAAGGAGAAATATCTTACAATGGACAAGGGTAGGAAAGCTTGAAGAAAGCTTGAAAGCTTGAAGGGCATACATGATGAGAGAGAAAGAAGAGAGAAGGGAGAGCATAAGCTTAGGAGAGAAAATTTTAGTGTTTTTTACAAATGAGGACCGAGCCTCTTTAAATAGGCAAAAAAGGAATCTTGAATAGTAACCATGAATAGTAGACCCGTGCTTGAATAATGAATAGTGAACAGTGAATAGTAAGATTCACTTTTATACCGAAATCCCCCAAAAACTCTCTTTCGGCTGAGAAGACTTCTGGCAGGCTGCTTTATACTGTGTAGACACATGTTTGCTGCTTTTGGTGCAGAAAATGCTGGAAAAGCTTGTTGAAGAGGATAAACTTGCAGGCTGAGAATCATGAAGCTTTGTAATTTCTTATTGGTGGAAGAATACCTTCACAGTCGTCGCCATTGTCGGGAAGGTAGCTTGTGGAATCATCAGAGTCTGCATATGAGTTGTCTTGAGAAAAGCTTGAGCTTCCTTCTTCCAAGATTTTCTGGAATTCTTGAGGAGTTTTTGCTGCTGCTAACATGGCTTGGAGCTGTTGCTTTTTAAGCAAAAACTGAGATGTTTCATCATTAGCTGAGGCTTGTGTGGGATGCTTGAGGAAGTACTGCTTAACAACATTGAGTGATGCATCATTTTTTAAGGCATCCCACCATTTTGTTTTAAAAGTCCTTCCAAGGGTTGGAAAGGCTGTTGAATCATCTGCTATGATTAAATAATCCCACTGGACAATCCAAGCGAGGCCAAAATTGCTGAAGAAGAATAATAAATGTGGAAAAGCTGAAAGTTCTCTTGGAATAACAAAAGAACTATTGAATAGCTCAAAGCCATCCAATACAGGCTTAGGGAGGATTTTAGTAGATGGTCCAAAATAGGTCCACCAATTGTGAAACCAAAAAAGGAAAGAAGAAAGCTGGTTCTTGGAAGGAAAATAGAACATCCATGAATGATGGAAGTCCCTATTCTGGATCAGAAAAGCATTAAACCATGCTTTCTGATAATCCCAATAATTAAAAAATCTTGGCTTAGATGGTTCAGAAAACTCCCTTGAAAGATTGGGATTCCCCCCCCCCCCCCCCCCCCCCCCCCATTGCTTGACAGTTAGGATCTTATAGATATGACAAGTGGAAAATGCCAAATCTAAATTGCTGAATTTATCTGCATTATGCTTGATCTTAACAGAACCAGTTTCAATAAGAACTGCTTCATAAAATTCTCTTGTTTTTAAAAGATCGGCAGAGGGATAGTGGAAATTTTTATAAAAAGCTTTTGCCACAATCTCTCTGGGGTTTTCAGAAAAAAAAACTCTCTTTCAATAACAAAAAGAGGTTGATTTAAATCTTTTTGCCAATATCTTGATTTTGTTGAAAGAGATGTGGGGTTGGCAGCCACCACAATTTGTTTGCTTGAAAAAGAGGAGCTTGCTGCTAATTCCTTTTGAGAGGGATTAGCCATAGTGACCTGCTTAAAGGTCTGAGACCCTGAGATAGCTGGATATTGGGTTGCCTTAACTGGTTTAGAAGGATCCGAAGGATCATAGTATAAGGTCAACATCTTGTTAGGCATATAGTTAGATTCATGCATAGATTTAGAAGAATGAAGCTTTGCCAAAAACCGTGCTTCTTCTTCTTCTTGTTCAACTTGTTGGCTCCAAAGCATTTTATGAGGAGAAGGGGATTGGTTAGTTTGACTGGACTGGGATTTTTGTGAGCTAGGAGCTGGGGCATTCTTTTTAGGGGCCATGATCTCATGAACCCTGCAAAATTCTCGAGATAGCTGATTAGGGATGAAATATTCTCCTTTAATAAAATTACCTTGAAAATTAGCTTTTAAAATAATTTACCAGTTAATTAAATCATACCTAAAAGCTATGTATTTAATTGTTCCAACATTTTTGAAAACAATTTTTAATAAAAATTCTTGATTCAAAATACCAATTTGAAAATTTGAAATGAGTAAAGAAATGCTTAAAATATCATTATGCATGAACTGGTTGCATATTATCTTATGAGGAACATCTAATCCAACAAGATTAATTTCTTGGTTACAAGGCGTGATGCTTACAGTTGGATTAGCAAATTCAAAAAGAATTTCCTTATCAAAAAGCTTGGTTCTTATACCTTGGTTATCTACCCACAAGGGATAAATAGAGCTAAGAAGGGTATTCCTAGAAGGGCTTTTTCCTTAAGATCCTTAACAAGGATAAAGGTTTGCTTAATACAGATGTCATGGTTACGGATATGAACATCTGTTAATTTATACTTAATAGCAAGTCTTTTGCCATTGGCTCCAAATAGAGACTGACTAGTCTCTTTGCATAAAGAAATAGGTACAAGACCTTCTTGAAGGCAATTTTCAGCTGCTCCTAAATCAATCAAAGCAATAATATCAAAGACAAATTTATCTTTGACTACTATAGTAAGGGAGACTTCCCACCTCTGTAAGATAACCCTACTCACAGTATTCAAAAAAGTATCCGTCTCATTATCATTAACATGAGAAGATTCTGGAATATCCATATGGATTTCTTGGTTGCCAATTCTATTGATTTGATCTTGGAGATCAGAGAGACCTAGACTTATGAATTGTCTTAACTCCTTAATCTCCTTTTTATGCTGCTTAACTTCTTCATGAAGTTCCTTAATGCTGACTTCCTTGGGAGACTGTTGGTCAAACCTGTTTAAGATATCATTAAGGTTATAAGGATTAACAGTCTTCTTGGCTTCTACCTTAACAACAGATTTCTTAAAAACTTCATAAAGATTTTGCTTAGTCTTTTCATCTTAACCTTTTCTTAAAGTATCTAGGATAAATTCCTGATCTTGGCTTATGACATTTATAGTTTTAGGATGGCAATTACAATTACCTTTAATACATTCTGCTTGGTCACTAGAAGATTGGCTGGAAACTTCACCACTACTGTCTAGTTGATTAATGTCATCTTCATTATCTGAATCAGTCCTTGATTCAGAATCTGAGGAGTTTAACATTACCTTACAAAGCATATTTTTTAGGTCATCTGAAACACTTAAGTTATTAATCTTTTGCTTAACTCTACAATCTTTCTTATAATGACCAACTTTGCCACATTTAAAACAGATAATTGGCTTGACATCTAAAGGAGTTTCTACCTTTTTCTGGGTATCTTTGTTGACCCTTCTTTGGACGTGCCTTGACTGATTAGTATCATTCATCCTATAGTTGTCATAGGTACCTCTCTTACTGTGGTAAAACTTATCTTTGCTAGGCTTCCTGCTTGGTTTTTGCTTAGAGGGAGGCATAGTTTCCTTTTGGCTGAAACCAAACTGGCTACAGAATGATCCAAATTCATTCTTGTAGATTTTTTGTTCATTCTTCATCTGTTGCTTAAGCTTGAAGTCATTGCACAACTTAATCCCTTCAGCTGTGACAATGCTTATAATCTCACCATAGGTTAGCTTGTCATAAGGGATTTGACCATTATATTGTTCCCTTATCTTGATCCTAATTCTCTCAGAGAAAAGCTTGGGCAATCCTGAGATGAATTTTTCTTTCCAAAAAGACTGGTTACAATCTGATCTTAACATGACTTTGGTTAGGAAGACTTCCTTATACCACCTAAAATCATGAAGCTTGGGACACTTAAGGTTGGTTAAGAGATCTGCAGTTTTATCCTTAATTTTTGCAGGATCTCCAATGAAGTGCTTGGATATTGAGTAGATTAGAGTAGCCACTGCATCCTCTATATCTTGGCCATCTTTGTCCTTAACAACTTCATTATTCTCATTAATCCTATAGGCTTTAAGGATACTATTCCTATCATCAAAAGTGAGATAATTATCCCACCAACCCTTAAGCTGACCTGTAAACCCAGCAACAATGGTCTGAGCTACAACATGATCTGGCAGTCTATTGTTTAATTTATAGGCTGTACTAACCATGGTCATTTCTTGAAGCTTAGTGAGTATGTTATACTCGGTCATACCGTCTATGTTCCATTCATAGATAGTACCACTGGTGTATGAGGCTTGAGTATACTGATTTCTTTCCTCAAACTGCATGTCAGGAAAAATAGGTCTAGGATAGTAATTCCTAGTCTTAAAGGTTTCGAAATTGTTAATAATTTGATCATGGGGTTCCTCAAACATCTTAATTAGTTCATCAGCTTCTTCTTCTGAACTAATATCACCTTTAACCATATTGATTCTCTTATCAGGCTGAACAGTCAAAGGGGCAACAAGATTATCCTTAATCTTCTGATTAATCCTATCAATAAAAGCTTGGTTGAATTGGGGATTTTCTTAGAAATCCTTAGAGAATTCATATGGCTTATTTTCATTATTACTACTGGTAACCTTTATACGCTTAAAGGGATAATCTGGATATTCCTCTTGTTTGAAGAGTTCAAACCAAATCCAAAACTTAATATTTTTCTTTTCTTGTCTTAGGTAGGCATAGAATTCTTCTTGGTAAATGGTTCTAATGACTTTAGGGATAGTGCTAAAGAACCAATCATTTCTTTGCTTATTGACTTCAGAATAGAAGTCCTTTCTTAAGAGATCCTTGTTGATCTCAAAGTCCTCATCACTTAGGCTTATTGTGTTAATCATCTGGGAATAGGTAGGAGACATAACAGGGGACTCATCTTGTTGGGATTCCTGAGTAGACTCATTTTCTTCACTGTAAAATGGTCTAGCCACGTTGGTGTGATTTCTAATACCTGTTAGCTTAATGTTCTTAGGATTTCCTGAGCTGTAACCTTCTTCTTCCCTAGTAGTTCTAACTGGGATGGAAGAGCTTGAAGCTCTAGAGGGTTCATAAACAGAAACTCTAGGGCTGCTGGAGTGTCTGAAAGATTTGGAGAAGACCAGTTCTCCTCCTCCATCTGGATATTGAACTATTTGTTCAATACTTTCAGAACGCTGTGCTATGGCTGGAACAGCATTAGAAAAATGCCAATTTTCAGGGAAATCAACATCTTTCCACAAGATCTTCTTGGGGATGATGAAATCTGACTTATCTAGCATATCTGAGTGAAAATAGGTGGTCTCACCTTTAGGACTGGTACAAAGAGCCCCAGATCCAACGCTTGTGTTCATGCTCTTATAGGCAAACCTGGTTATGATAGAAACAGGATTGTTTCCTGGTTTGATCTTAAAGCCATGGGTCTTAATATGCAGGACAACGGAATCTAAGATGTCTGCATCTCTTATTCTAACTGTGAAGTTAGGATAGCACTGGAAATAGACTGGGCCATCATTCAGTCCAGCTTGGACTACGCCTATAATAGAATCTCGATATTCGAGATGTCTATTATCCCTTAAACACATGACAATAGAGGTGTTTAAACCTAATCTTGTCAAAGGCTTAGCTGCTACTTGAATCATACCAAAGTGTATGAAATTATAGCCATCTTTCTTATGCTTATCAATGGATCTGTTATCTAGAAGTCTTATGACTTGGTCGTCTTGTTCTAAGCTGACTGACATTTCAGAGGTCTTAATGGTATAATATGTGAAGAACTTAAAGGTTCATTTCTTATAAATTTCTTGATTAGACACCTTGGGTAACATCCAATCATCTAAATCATTTTGGATCTTAGGATAATTGATCTCTTCACTGTTTACAACAGTATCTTGAGAATCACTGGATCTCCTAGACATGGTTCGGAAAATTGAACTCATTTTAGGGTTTTTGAACTAGAGCCTAATAGCAGATTGACAGACCTTATGAGACGTCACCCCAACCCTCTTACAGCCTAACAAACGCCTATCCACGGCTAACAACGGCTCAACCGGCAGGGCTCGCGCTCCCAGGCACACTGCTACCTATCCTAGGATAGGCCAAGAACACCCAAAACAAGACCCAACTTCCCTCGCACATGGCTCTGATACCATAGACACCCAGGACAAGGTCATGTGCAATGAACAAATGAATTATGCCATGATTCAAAACAAAGAAGAGGGTTAGAAATCAAACAAGATATCCAACAAGAAATTTAAAGAAAATGAACCAAAAACTTGTTAGTTCATAATAAGCTTAAAACCGACCATGTAGGCGGTACAAAATAAAAAACATAAACTTAAAAATTTTAATTAAAACCGACCATGTAGGCTGTATAAGAACATAAAATAAAATGAAAAACAAAACATAATTAAAAACCATCCATATAGGAGGTAATCAAAACATACTTATATTATACATAAGGAGAAATATCTTACAATGGACAGGGGTAGGAAAGCTTGAAGGGTTTACATGATGAGAGAGAAAGAAGAGAGTAGGTAGAGCTTCAGCTTAGGAGAGAAAATTCAAGTGTTCTTACAAATGAGGACCTTGCCTCCTTAAATAGGCAAAAAAAGAATCTTGAATAGTAATCATGAACAGTAGACCCGTGCTTGAATAGTGAATAGTGAATAGTGAATAGTAAGATTCACTTTTATACCGAAAACCCCCAAAAACCCTTTTTCGGCTAAGAAGACTTCTGGCAGGTTGCTTTATACTGTGTAGACGAATGCTTGCTGCTTTTGGTACAGAAACTACAAAGCTTGTAAAATATTCTTGTTGACCGGTCATCATGAGAAATCCTTACGATGATCTTCAAGAAGCTTAATATCTTCAGTACTAGCCATGGTTGGAAGAGGGTGTAACTTCTTGCCACAGAAAATTAGATGACAAGAATCTGCAGCAATAAGATGTCCCATATTTCTTGGAAAAGCCTCAAAATCCCTGCAAATAATTCTGGCTCTCCAGTGTTTGATTTGCTTAATAATGGATTCAGCACAAATATCAGAAAATAACAGAGGGTAAGACAGCCGAGTAGGTCTCCTATTCAGATAGTGAAGAGAAACAATTTGTTGACCTGGAATAAGCTTGCCACTAGAAACCCACTCAGGAGTTTTGCTGATGATGATGGCTTCTGCGAATTTCTTATTTATTTTAAATCCTTGGGTTAGGCTAAGAGCAATTTTTCTTCCAAACTGGGAAACTTGGTTGGGATCAGAACAGATGATTTGATGGACTAGACCATGGTCCAGAAGCTTTTCTGGAGTTAATAATAAATCTTCACCCTTGAATTGATGCTGATTGGTGAATAGTATTGCAAGTCCAAGCAAACACGACTGATTGTGAAATTTCTGTTGCAGTTGCAAATCAACTTCTTGATGCCTTTTTGGTACTGGAAAGGTTCTTCAATTATTCTGCAAATTTTTGAATCATCAACTTTCTTCTCAGTAACCAAGCTTAAACCTGGGACCTTAAGACCAATATTGGTGGAAAGATAGAAATTTATAAGAAAGGAACCTTTAAGTTCTTCACAGATTATACCATTAAGACCTCTGAAATGTCAGTCAGCTTAGAACAAGACGACCAAGTCATAAGACTTCTAGATAACAAATCCATTGATAAGCATAAGAAAGATGGCTATAATTTCATACACTTTGGTATGATTCAAGTAGCAGCTAAGCCTTTGACAAGATTAGGTTTAAACACCTCTATTGTCATGTGTTTAAGGGATAATAGGCATCTCGAATATCGAGACTCTATTATAGGCGCAGTCCAAGCTGGACTGAATGATGGCCCAGTCTATTTCCAGTGCTATCCTAACTTCACAGTTAGAATAAGAGATGCAGACATCTTAGATTCCGTTGTCCTGCATATTAAGACTCATGGCTTTAAGATCAAACCAGGAAACAATCCTGTTTCTATCATAACCAGGTTTGCCTATAAGAGCATGAACACAAGCGTTGGATCTGGGGCTCTTTGCACCAGTCCTAAGGGTGAAACCACTTACTTTCACTCAAATATGCTAGATAAGTCAGACTTCATCATCCCCAAGAAGATTTTGTGGAAAGATGTTGATTTCCCTGAAAATTGGCATTTTGTTAATGCTGTTGCAGCCATAACAACGTTCTGAAAGTATTGAACAAATAGTTCAACATCCAGATGGAGGAGGAGAACTAGTCTTCTCCAAATCTTTCAGACATTCCAGTAGCCTTAGAGTTTCAGTTTATGAACCCTTTAGAGCTTCAAGTTCTTCCATTCCAGTTAGAACCACTAGGGAAGAAGAAGGATCCAACTCAGGAAATCCTAAGAACATTAAGCTAACAGGTGTTAGAAGTCACACCAACGTGGCTAGACCATTTTACAGAGAAGAAAATGAGTCTACTCAGGAATCCCAACAGGATGAGTCCCCTGTTATGTCTCCTACCTATTCCCAGATGATTAACACAATAAACCTAAGTGATGAGGACTTTGAAATCAACAAGGATCTCTTAAGAAAAGACTTCTATTCTGAAGTCAATAAGCAAAGAAATGATTGGTTCTTTAGCACTATCCCTAAAGTCATTAGAACCATTTACCAAGAAGAATTCTATGCCTACTTAAGACCAGAAAAGAAAAATATTAAGTTTTGGATCTGGTTTGAACTCTTCAAACAAGAGGAATATCCAGATTATCCCTTTAAGAGTATAAAGGTTACCAGTAGTAATAATGAAAATAAGCAATATGAATTCTCTAAGGAATTCCAAGAAAATCCCCAAGTCAACCAAGCTTTTGTCGATAGGATTAATCAGAAGATTAAGGATAATCTTGTTACTCCTTTGACTGTTCAGCCTGATAAGAGAATCAATATGGTTAAAGGTGATATTAGTTCAGAAGAAGAAGCTGATGAACTAATTAAGATGTTTGAGGAACCCCATAATCAAATTATTAATAACTTGGAAGCCTTTAAGACTAGGAATTACTATCCTAGGCCTACTTTTCCTGACATGCAGTTTGAGGAAAGAAATCAGTATACCCAAGCCTCATACACCAGTGGTACTATCTATGAATGGAACATAGACGGTATGACCGAGTATAACATACTCACTAAGCTTCAAGAAATGACCATGGTAAGTACAGCCTATAAGTTAAACAATAGACTGCCAGATCATGCTGTAGCTCAGACCATTGTTGCTTGGTTTACAGGTCAGCTTAAGGGTTGGTGGGATAATTATCTCACTTTTGATGATAGGAATAGTATCCTTAATAGGATTAATGAGAGTAATGAAGTTGTTAAGGACAAAGATGGCCAAGATATTGAGGATGCAGTGGCTACTTTAATCTATTCAATATCCAAGCACTTCATCGGAGATCCTGCAAAAATTAAGGATAAAACTGCAGATCTCTTAACCAAACTTAAGTGTCCCAAGCTTCATGATTTTAGGTGGTATAAGTCTTCCTAACCAAAGTCATGCTAAGGTCAGATTGTAACCAGTCTTTTTGGAAAGAAAAATTCATCTCAGGATTACCCAAGCTTTTCTCTGAGAGAATTAGGATCAAGATAAGGGAACAGTATAATGGTCAAATCCCTTATGATAAGCTAACCTATGGTGAGATTATAAGCATTGTCACAGCTGAAGGGATTAAGTTGTGCAATGACTTCAAGCTTAAGCAACAGATGAAGAATGAACAAAAAATCTACAAGAATGAATTTGGATCATTCTGTAGCCAGTTTGGTTTCAGCCAAAAGGAAACTATGCCTCCCTCTAAGCAAAAACCAAGCAGGAAGCCTAGCAAAGATAAGTTTTACCACAGTAAGAGAGGTACCTATGACAACTATAGGATGAATGATACTAAGCAGTCAAGGCACGTCCAAAGAAGGGTCAACAAAGATACCCAGAAAAAGGTAGAAACTCCTTTAGATGTCAAGCCAATTATCTGTTTTAAATGTGGCAAAGTTGGTCATTATAAGAAAGATTGTAGAGTTAAGCAAAAGATTAATAACTTAAGTGTTTCAGATGACCTAAAAAATATGCTTTGTAAGGTAATATTAAACTCCTCAGATTCTGAATCAAGGACTGATTCAGATAATGAAGATGATATTAATCAACTAGATAGCAGTGACGATGTTTCTAGCCAATCTTCTAGTGACCAAGATGTTTGTATTAAGGGTAATTGTAATTGTCGTCCTAAAACCATAAATGTCATAAGCCAAGATCAGGAATTCATCTTAGATACTTTAAGAAAAGTTGAAGATGAAAAGACTAAGCAGAATCTTTATGAAGTTTTTAAGAAATATGTTGTTAAGGTAGAAGCCAAGAAGACTGTTAATCCTTATAACCTTCACGATATCTTAAACAGGTTTGACCAGCAGTCTCCCAAGGATGTCAGCATTAAGGAACTTCATGAAGAAGTTAAGCAGCATAAAAAGGAGATTAAGGAGTTAAGACAATTCATAAGTCTAGGTCTCTCTAATCTCCAAGATCAAATCAATAGAATTGGCAACCAAGAAATCCATATGGATATTCCAGAATCTTCTCATGTTAATGATAATGAGACAGATACTTTTTTGAATACTGTGAGTAGGGTTATCTTCCAGAGGTGGGAAGTCTCCCTTACTATAGTAGTCAAAGATAAATTTGTCTTTGATATTATTGCTTTGATTGATTCAGGAGCAGCTGAAAATTGCCTTCAAGAAGGTCTTGTACCTATTCCTTTATGCGAAGAGACTTGTTAGTCTCTATTTGGAGCCAATGGCAAAAGACTTGCCATTAAGTATAAATTAATAGATGTTCATATCCGTAACCATGACGTCTGTATTAAGCAAACCTTTATCCTTGTTAAGGATCTTAATGAAAAAGCCCTTCTAGGAATACCCTTCTTAAGCTCTATTTATCCCTTGTGGGTAGATAACCAAGGTATAAGAACAAAGCTTTTTGATAAGGAAATTCTTTTTGAATTTGCTAATCCAACTGTAAGCATCACTCCTTTTAACCAAGAAATTAACCTTGTTAGGTTAGATGTCCCAAGTAAGCTAATAGGCAACCAGTTCATGCATAATGACATTTTAAGCATTTCTTTATGCATTTCAAAATTTCAAATTGGGATTTTGAATCAAGAATTTTTATTAAAAATTATTTTCAAAGATTTTGAAAAAATTAAATATATAACTTTTAAGTATGATTTAATTAACTGGTATATTATTTTAAAATCTAAGTTTCAAAGTTACTTTATTAAAGGAGATTATTTCAACCCTAATCAGCTATCTCGTGAATTTTGCAGGGTTCATGAGATCATGGCCCCTAAAAAGAATACCCAAGCTTCTAGCTCTCACAAACCCTCATCTAGTCAAGCTAACCAATCTCCTTCTACCCATAAAATGCTTTGGAGTCAACAAGTTGAAGAGGAAGAAGCACAACTTTTGGCAAAGCTTCATTCTTCTAAACCTATGCATGAATCCAACCATATGCCTAACAAAATGTTGACCTTATACTATGATCCTTCTGATCATTCTAAACCAGTTAAGGCAACACAATATCTAGCTACCTCAGGGTCTCAGACCTTTAAGCAGGTTACTATGGCTAATCCCTCTTAAAAGGAATTAGCAACAAGCTCTTCTTTTTCAAGCAAACAAATTGTGGTGGCTGCCAACCCCACACCTCTTTCAACAAAATCAAGATATTGGCAAAATGATTTAAATCAATCTCTTTTAGTTATTGAAAGAGAATTTTTCTCGAAAAACCCCAGAGAGATTGCTGCAAAAGCATTTCAAGAAAATTTTCATTATCCCTCTAGTGATATTTTAAAAACAAGAGAGTTTTATGAAGCAGTCCTTATAGAAACTGGTTCTGTTAAGATCAAGCATAACGCTGATAAATTCAGCAATATGGGCTTGGCATTCTCCACCTGCCATATCTATAAGATCCTTACAGTCAAGCAATGGGGTGAAAATCCTAATCTTTCAAGAGAATTTTCTGAACCATCTAAGCCAAGGTTTTTTAATTATTGGGATTATCAGAGAGCATGGTTTAATGCTTTTCTGATCCAGAATAGGGACTTCCATCATTCATGGATGTTCTATTTTCCATCTAAGAACCAGCTTTCCTCTTTCCCATTTTGGTTCTACAGTTGGTGGACTTATTATGGTCCAACTATTAAGATTCTTCCTAAGCCCATTCTGGATGGCTTTGAGCTATTCAGAAGTTCTTTTAATATTCCCAGAGAACTTTCAGCATTTCCCCTTTTACTATTCTTTTTCAGCAATTTTGGCCTGGCTTGGATAGTCCAGTGGGACTATATTATTATTACAGACGAATCAGCAGCCTTTCCATCTCTGGGAAGGACTTTTAAAACTAAATGGTGGGATGCATTAAAAAATGATGCATCTACTGATGTAGTCAAGTAGTATTTCCTCAAGAACCCCTCACAAGTCTCAGCCAGTGATGATATGTCTCAGTTTCTCCTCAAAAAGCAACTGTTACAAGCCATGCTCGCAGCAGCTAAGACCCCTCAAGAGTTTCAAAAAATCCTTGAAGAAGGAAGCTCAAGCTTCTCCCAAGAAAATTCTTATGCAGAGTCTGACGATTCAACAAGCTACCTTCCAGACAATGGTGATGACTGTGAAGGAATCCTTCCTCCAATAAGAAGATCTAAGTAATCATCAGCCTTTTGTCTTCCATCAAAAGTATTTTACAAGCTTTGCAGTTTCTGTTCCAAAAGCAGCAAGCATGTGTCTACACAGTATAAAGCAGCTTGCCAGAAGTCTTCTCAGCCGAAAAGGGGGTTTCGGGGGTTTTCGGTATAAAAGTGAATCTTACTATTCACTATTCATTATTCAAGCACGGGTCTACTGTTCATGGTTACTATTCAAGATTCCTTTTATGCCTATTTAAAGAGGCCCGGTCCTCATTTGTGAAAAAACACTTGAACTTTCTCTCCTAAGCCGAAGCTCTCCCTTCTCTCTTCTTTCTCTCTCATCATGTAAACCCTTCAAGCTTTCAAGCTTTCTTCAAGCTTTCTTACCCCTGTCCATTGTAAGATATTTCTCCTTATGTATAATATAAGTATGTTTTGATTGCCTCCTCTATAGATGGTTTTTAATTATGTTTTGTTTTTCATTTTATTTTATGTTCTTATACAGCCTACATGGTCGGTTTTAATTAATTTTTATTTTTAAGTTTATGTTTTTTATTTTGTACCGCCTACATGGTCGGTTTTAAGCTTATTATGAACTAACAAGTTTTTGGTTCCTTCTCTTTAAATTTCTTATTGGATATCTTGTTTGATTTCTAACCCTCTTCTTTGTTTTGAATCATGGCATAATTCATTTGTTCATTGCACATGACCTTGTCCTGGGTGTCTATGGTATCAGAGCCATGTGCGAGGGAAGTTGGGTCTTGTTTTGGGTGTTCTTGGCCTATCCTAGGATAGGTAGCAGTGTGCCTGGGAGCGCGAGCCCTGCCGGTTGAGCCGTTGTTAGCCGTGGATAGGCGTTTGTTAGGCTGTAAGAGGGTTGGGGTGACGTCTCATAAGGTTTGTCAATATGCTATTAGGCTCTAGATCAAAAACCCTAAAATGAGTTCAATTTTCCGAACCATGTCTAGGAGATCCAGTGATTCTCAAGATACTGTTGTAAACAGTGAAGAGATCAATTATCCTAAGATCCAAAATGATTTAAATGATTGGAAGTTACCCAAGGTGTCTAATCAAGAAATTTATAAGAAATGAACCTTTAAGTTCTTCATAGATTGTACCATTAAGACCTCTGAAATGTCAGTCAGCTTAGAACAAGACGACCAAGTCATAAGACTTCTAGATAACAGATCCGTTGATAAGCATAAGAAAGATGGCTATAATTTCATACACTTTGGTATGATTCAAGTAGCAGCTAAGCCTTTGACAAGATTAGGTTTAAACACCTCTATTGTCATGTGTTTAAGGGATAATAGGCATCTCGAATATCGAGATTCTATTATAGGCGTAGTCCAAGCTGGACTGAATGATGGCCTAGTCTATTTCTAGTGCTATCCTAACTTCACGGTTAGAATAAGAGATGCAGACATCTTAGATTCCGTTGTCCTGCATATTAAGACTCATGGCTTTAAGATCAAACCAGGAAACAGTCTTGTTTCTATCATAACCAGGTTTGCCTATAAGAGCATGAACACAAGCGTTGGATCTGGGGCTCTTTGTACCAGTCCTAAAGAAGATCTTGTGGAAAGATGTTGATTTCGTTGAAAATTGGCATTTTGTTAATGCTGTTCCAGCCATAGCACAGCGTTCTGAAAGTATTGAACAAAAAGTTCAATATCCAGATGGAGAAGGAGAATTGGTCTTCTCCAAATCTTTCAGACACTCCAGCAGCCCTAGAGTTTTTGTTTATGAACCCTCTAGAGCTTCAAGCTCTTCCATCCCTGTTAGAACCACTAGGGAAGAAGAAGGATCCAGCTCAAGAAACCCTAAGAACATTAAGCTAACAGGTGTTAGAAGTCACACCAACGTGGCCAGACCATTTTACAGTAAAGAAAATGAGTCTACTCAGGAATCCCAACAGGATGAGTCCCCTGTCATGTCTCCTACCTATTCCCAGATGATTAACACTATAAGCCTAAGTGATGAGGACTTTGAGATCAACAAGGATCTCTTAAGAAAGGACTTCTATTCTGAAGTCAATAAGCAAAGAAAGGATTTGTTCTTTAGCACTGTCCCTAAGGTCATTAGAACCATTTACCAAGAAGAATTCTATGCTTACTTAAGACAAGAAAAGAAAATTATTAAGTTTTGGATTTGGTTTGAACTCTTCAGACAAGAGGAATATCCAGATTATCCTTGTAAGCACATTAACAACACCTCTACAAAAGCTAAGATATGGAAAACCAGTGACAACATTGTTATAGAATCCATTCATCCTCCTGAAGCTAAGATAGAGAAGAATATTAATGGAACCATAGTCACAGCTTCACCTTTTAAGACTAAGCCAGAGGATAAAGGAACTGCTAGTGCATCCGATATTAGAAGGATTATGGAACAAATCAATTATACTAATATGTTTCTCATAACCCTTGGAAATCAAGTCAACAGAGTTGAGGAGATTATTGAAACTCAGGATCACCTTAAGAAGCCTTTTGTTAAGAATGATAATAAGCCTTTGTTTAAGCCTTTTGAATTATCTAAGAAATTCCAGGAAAATCCTCAAATTGATCAAGCTTTCATTGATAGAATAAGCTAAAAGGTTAAAGATAATCTTGTTATCCCTTAAACACCTCAACCTTCCCATAGGAGAATCCTTTTGGTTAAAAAGAATATTAGTCCAAAAGCAAAGGATAATGGACTAATTAGGCTAACCAGAGAACCTTCTATCCAAAACCCTTTTAAGGATCATGATGAGAAACAAGAAAAAAGGATTATCCTTAATGCCCTAACTATTAAAGATCTTCAAGAAGAAATAGGGCAGTATAAGAAGGATATTGAGAACCTAAGACAACCTACAAGCTCAGAAATCCCTATCCCTCAGGATTATATCAACAGGGTAGGTTTTTACCACAGTAGTCCTAAAAAGGAAGACTTTGAAGAAGTTCTTGAATCTTCACAAGACAATAGTGATAAGATAAATGCATACTTAAATACTATTAGTAAAGTTATCTTTCAAAGGTGGGAAGTCTCCCTTACTATAGTAATTAAGAATAAATTTATCCTTGATATTATTGCTTTAATTGATTCAGATGCAGCTTTGAATTGTCTACAAGAAAGTCTAGTACCTACCCAATTTTATGAGAAAACCAGGCAAGCCCTCTTTAGTGTTAATGGTAAAAAGCTTATTATCAAGTACAAGCTATCGAATGCCCATATTTGTAACCAAGGCATTTGCATTAAGCAAACCTTCATTCTTGTTAAAGATCTCAAGGAGAAAGTTCTCCTTGGAGTCCCTTTCTTAAGCTCCATCTTTCCTATGTGGGTAGATGATCAAGGTATAAGAACTAAGCTTTTAGATAAGGAAAGTCTGTTTGAATTTGCCAATCCACCTGGAGAAAGAAGTATAAACACCATAAAAGATCAGGTGATTAAGGCTAAGCAAAATCATATTAATCTCTTAAAACAAGAGATTGCTCTGGTTAGAATAGAAGATCAACTGAAGGTTAAGAAAACCCAAGATGCTATAGAAAGCCTTAAGAATAAGATTATTAAGGAAGTTTGTTCTAACATTCCTAATGCTTTTTGGCACAGGAAGCAGCATGAGGTAGAATTACCCTATGAGCCTGATTTTAGTGAGAAAAATATTCCCACTAAAGCAAGACCAATCCAAATGAACAAGGATTTGTTAGGCTATTGTGAAAAAGAAATCCAGGATCTCATGGATAAGAAGTTGATAAGAAAGTCTAAGTCCCCTTGGAGTTGTTCAGCCTTTTATGTTCAGAAACAAGCTGAACTTGAAAGAGGAACACCTAGACTAGTCATCAACCATAAGCCCCTCAATGATGTTTTAAGATGGATCAGGTATCCTATCCCAAATAAAAAAGACCTCCTTCAAAGATTAGGGATGTCCAAAGTTTTCTCTAAGTTTGACATGAAATCAGGATTTTGGCAAATCCAGATTGCAGAAAAAGATAGGTACAAAACAGCCTTTGTGGTCCCATTTGGTCATTATGAGTGGAATGTAATGCACTTTGGCCTTAAGAATGCACCTTCTGAGTTTCAAAACATAATGAATGAAATCTTTAACCAGTTTTCTGATTTCATTATTGTTTACATTGATGATGTTTTGATTTACTCAGATTCTGTTGAGCAGCATTGGAAACATCTCAATAGGTTTATTGAGACTGTTAAGAGCAATGGTTTAAGCTTGTCAGCCACTAAGATTAACCTCTTTCAAACTAAAGTAAGATTCCTAGGTCATCATATTCACCAAGGAACATTCACCCCCATTCAAAGATAAATTGAGTTTGCTGATAAGTTCCCTGATGAGATTAAGGATAAGAAACAATTGCAACGTTTCCTAGGAAGCCTTAATTATGTGTCAGATTTCATACAAGATTTAAGCCAATTATGTGCCCCTTTAAGACAAAGACTTAAGAAAAATCCAGTTCCTTGGAATGAGGATCATACCAAGATTGTTAAAATAGTAAAGTCTAGAGTCAAAACCCTACCATGTCTCGCCTTAGCTGATCATAAAGCCTTTAAGATTGTTGAGACTGATGCTTTTGATATAGGTTTTGGTGGAATTCTTAAGCAAAGAAGTAATAATCAAGAATTGTTGGTTAGATTCACTTCTGGAACTTGGAACCATGCCCAACTCAACTACAACACCATCAAAAAGGAAATTTTAAGCATCGTTTTATGCATTTCAAAATTTCAAGACGATCTTTTGAATCAGGAATTTTTATTAAGAGTGGATTGCAAATCTGCAAAATCAGTTTTACAAAAAGATGTTAAAAATATAGCTTCTAAACATATTTTTGCTAGATGGCAAGCTATTTTAAGCAATTTTGATTTTCAAATTGAGTATATTAAAGGAGAAAATAACTCAATCCCTGATTTCCTAACTCATGAATTTTTGCAGGATTCACAAGATCATGGCTCCCAAAATAGAAAAGCAATCCTTTAAGAAATCATCATCTTACATGAAACCTCATTCAGTCTTATCAGAAAAATTCAAGCCTTTGTATTATGATTTTGCTTCGGGATCTCAGGGATCTACTTCTGATCCTAATCCTCCTATTCTTAAGCATCCTTCCTCCCCTGTTGTGGAAGAAGGAAATATTTCTGGTTCTCTACCTTTGGTGGAAGAACCCATCCCCTTAGACTTCTCTACTTTTGATACTAACCCCTTATCTGTTCATAAGAGTATTTGTGATTTGCAGGCTAGGTGCAGGACCCTTGAAAAAAAGCTAGAAATAGCTAATTTTCACAAAAAAGATATAAGCCAAGCCCCTTTTTCCCCACTGGAAATTGGTGAGAAAAAACCATTCACCCCACTGGTGAATGAGAAATTAAGTAAGGATGAGCAGGAGTGCATTATCTTTAGAATGTTTCACCGAATGAATGAGATCATGTCCACTCTTAAGCCAAATGATATTTATCAGCTAATTTGTGAAAAAGCCAAGTCCAGTGCAGAAGAAAAGCAAGTTTTTATTTCGGCTTATCTTCAGGATCTGCACATTTATCTCTCAGCCATTCCTGGTCTCAGTGTTCCAGGATTAAATTTAACCAAGGAAATGGAATTTGATGGCTCAAAACTTTGCAGAAATTGTACTGAATCGCTTCTTCATCAACAAGACAACAAGCCAATTTGCAACTGCAATAGGAATTTCACTATCAGCAGAGCCTGCATTGATCTACAGTATTACCAACCAATTAACCTTGCTTTCAAAGGAGAAGTTTTAATCCTAACTCCTGAAATGCTTCTTGATTATGGATTGGTTTACCAACTTATCTGTTCTGATCCAAGTCAAGCTAGCAATTTTGGCAGAAAGGTTAATCTAAGCTTAACCCAAGGTTTTAAGTTAAACAAGAAGTTTGCTGATGCCATTTTTATTAGCAAAGCTCCTGAATGGATTTCTAGAGGCAACGTTCTTCCAGCACAACACTATGTTAATCTTCATTACCAGAATAGAAGACCTACTCTTCTGTCCAGTCCCTTAGTTCAAACCGACATTTGCGGAGAGCCAATTATTAAGCAAATCAAGCATTGGAGAGCCAGAGTCATCAGCAGAGACTTTGAAGCCTACCCAAAAAACATGGGGCATCTCATTGCTGCGGATTCCCTACATCAGATTTTTTGCAGTAAAAAGATTGACCCTTTACCGTTCAAATCCACTATTCAAGATACTCAGCTCCTAATGGATCACCGCTCGGAATATATTCCTCCCTGATTAACTGATCAGCAGTCATTTCAGCCGAAAGCAAGCCTCCAGGTCAAAAGTCGAAAGTGCTACAGTTCCCTCTTACTGTTCACTTTTACTATTCAAGCACTATTCAAGCACGGGTCTATTGTTCATGGTTACTATTCAAGATTCCTTTTTTGCCTATTTAAGGAGGCAAGGTCCTCATTTGTAAGAACACTTGAATTTTCTCTCCTAAGCTGAAGCTCTCCCTTCTCTCTTCTTTCCCTCTCATCATGTAAACCCTTCAAGCTTTCAAGCTTTCTTCAAGCTTTCAAGCTTTCTTCAAGCTTTCCTACCCTTGTCCATTGTAAGATATTTCTCCTTATGTATAATATAAGTATGTTTTGATTGCCTCCTCTATGGATGGTTTTTAATTATGTTTTGTTTTTCATTTTATTTTATGTTCTTATACCGCCTACATGGTCGGTTTTAATTAATTTTTATTTTTAAGTTTATGTTTTTTATTTTGTACCGCCTACAAGGTCGGTTTTAAGCTTATTATGAACTAACAAGTTTTTGGTTCCTTCTCTTTAAATTTCTTGTTGGATATCTTGTTTGATTTCTAACCCTCTACTTTGTTTTGAATCATGGCATAATTCATTTGTTCATTGCACATGACCTTGTCCTGGGTGTCTATGGTATCAGAGCCATGTGGGAGGGAAGTTGGGTCTTGTTTTGGGTGTTCTTGGCCTATCCTAGGATAGGTAGCAGTGTGTCTGGGAGCGCGAGCCCTGCCGGTTGAGCCGTTGTTAGCCGTGGATAGGCGTTTGTTAGGCTGTAAGAGGGTTGGGGTGACGTCTCATAAGGTTTGTCAATCTGCTATTAGGCTCTAGTTCAAAAACCCTAAAATGAGTTCAATTTTCCGAACCATGTCTAGGAGATTCAGTGATTCTCAAGATACTGTTGTAAACAGTGAAGAGATCAATTATCCTAAGATCCAAAATGATTTAGATGATTGGAAGTTACCCAAGGTGTCTAATCAAGAAATTTATAAGAAAGGAACCTTTAAGTTCTTCACAGATTATACCATTAAGACCTCTGAAATGTCAGTCAGCTTAGAACAAGACGACCAAGTCATAAGACTTCTAGATAACAGATCCATTGATAAGCATAAGAAAGATGGCTATAATTTCATACACTTTGGTATGATTCAAGTAGCAGCTAAGCCTTTGACAAGATTAGGTTTAAACACCTCTATTGTCATGTGTTTAAGGGATAATAGGCATCTCGAATATCGAGATTCTATTATAGGCGCAGTCCAAGCTGGACTGAATGATGGCCCAGTCTATTTCCAGTGCTATCCTAACTTCACAGTTAGAATAAGAGATGCAGACATCTTAGTCCGTTGTCCTGCATTTTAAGACCCATGGCTTTAAGATCAAACCAGGAAACAATCCTGTTTCTATCATAACCAGGTTTGCCTATAAGAGCATGAACACAAGCGTTGGATCTGGGCTCTTTGTACCAGTCCTGAAGGTGAGACCACCTATTTTCACTCAGATAAGCTAGATAAGTCAGAACTCATCATCCCCAAGAAGATCTTGTGGAAAGATGTTGATTTCCCTGAAAATTGGCATTTTGCTAATGCTGTTCCAGCCATAGCACAACGTTCTGAAAGTATTGAACAAATAGTTCAATATCCAGATGGAGAAGGAGAACTGGTCTTCTCCAAATCTTTCAGACATTCCAGTAGCCCTAGAGTTTCAGTTTATGAACCCTCTAGAGCTTCAAGTTCTTCCATTCCAGTTAGAACCACTAGGGAAGAAGAAGGATCCAGCTCAGGAAATCCTAAGAACATTAAGCTAACAGGTGTTAGAAGTCACACCAACGTGGCTAGATCATTTTACAGTGAAGAAAATGAGTCTACTCAGGAATCCCAACAGGATGAGTCCCCTGTTATTTCTCCTACCTATTCCCAGATGATTAACACAATAAGCCTAAGTGATGAGGACTTTGAGATCAACAAGGATCTCTTAAGAAAGGACTTCTATTCTGAAGTCAATAAGCAAAGAAATGATTGGTTCTTTAGCACTATCCCTAAATTCATTAGAACCATTTACCAAGAAGAATTCTATGCCTACTTAACACAAGAAAAGAAAAATATTAAGTTTTGGATCTGGTTTGAACTCTTCAAACAAGAGGAATATCCAGATTATCCCTTTAAGCGTATTAACAACACTAAGAGCACTGATAAAACTAAGTCCTTTGAATTTTCTAAGGAATTCGAGGAAAATCCCCAAATCAACTAGGCTTTTGCTGATAGGATTAATCAGAAGATTAAGGATAATCTTGTTGCCCCTTTGACTGTTCAGCCTGATAAGAGAATTAATATGGTTAAAGGTGATATTAGTTCAGAAGAAGAAGCTGATGAATTAATTAAGATGTTTGAGGAACCCCACAATCAAATTATTAACAACTTAGAAGCCTTTAAGACTAGGAATTACTATCCTAGGCCTACTTTTCCTGACATGCAGTTTGAGGAAAGAAATCAATATACTCAAGCCTCATACACCAGTGGTACTATCTATGAATGGAACATAGACGGTATCACCGAGTATAACATACTCACTAAGCTTCAAGAAATGACCATGGTTAGTACAGCCTATAAATTAAACAATAGACTGCCAGATCATGCTGTAGCTCAGACCATTGTTGTTGGGTTTACAGGTCAGCTTAAGGGTTGGTGGGATAATTATCTCACTTTTGATGATAAGAATAGTATCCTTAAAGCCTATAGGATTAATGAGAGTAATGAAGTGGTTAATGACGAAGATGGCCAAGATATTGAGGATGCAGTGGCTACTTTAATCTACTCAATATCCAAGCACTTCATTGGAGATCCTGCAAAAATTAAGGATAAAACTGCAGATCTCTTAACCAACCTTAAGTGTCCCAAGCTTCATGATTTTTGGTGGTATAAGGAAGTCTTCCTAACCAAAGTCATGCTAAGGTCAGATTGTAACCAGTCTTTTTGGAAAGAAAAATTCATCTCAGGTTTACCCAAGCTTTTCTCTGAGAGAATTAGGATCAAGATAAGGGAACAGTATAACGGTCAAATCCCTTATGATAAGCTAACCTATGGTGAGATTATAAGCATTGTCACAACTGAAGGGATTAAGTTGTGAAATGACTTCAAGCTTAAGCAACAAATGAAGAATGAACAAAAAATCTACAAGAATGAATTTGGATCATTCTGTAGCCAGTTTGGTTTCAGCCAAAAAGAAACTATGCCTCCTTCTAAGCAAAAACCAAGTAGGAAGCCTAGCAAAGATAAATTTTACCACAGTAAGAGAGGTACCCATGACAACTATAGGATGAATGATACTAAGCATTCAAGGCACGTCCAAAGAAAGGTCAACAAAGATACCCAGAAAAAGATAGAAACTCCTTTAGAAGTCAAGCCAATTATCTGTTTTAAATATGGCAAAGTTGGCCATTATAAGAAAGATTTTAGAGTTAAGCAAAAGTTTAATAACCTAAGTGTCTTAGATGACCTAAAAAATATGCTTTGTAAGGTATTGTTAAACTCCTCAGATTCTGAATCAAGGACTGATCCAAATAATGAAGATGATATTAATCAACTAGATAGTAGTGGCGATGTTTCTAGCCAATCTTCTAGTGACCAAGATGTTTGTATTAAGGGTAATTGTAATTGCCGTCCTAAAACCATAAATGTCATAAGCCAAGATCAGGAGTTCATCCTAGATACTTTAAGAAAAGTTGAAGATGAAAAGACTAAGCAAAATCTTTATGAAGTTTTTAAGAAATCTGTTGTTAAGGTAGAAGCCAAGAAGACTGTTAATCCTTATAACCTTAATGATATCTTAAACAGGTTTGACCAACAGTCTCCCAAGGAAGTCAGCATTAAGGAACTTCATGAAGAAGTTAAGCAGCATAAAAAAGAGATTAAGGAGTTAAGACAATTCATAAGTCTAGGTCTCTCTGATCTTCAAGATCAAATCAATAGAATTGGCAACCAAGAAATCCATATGGATATTCCAGAATCTTCTCATGTTAATGATAATGAGATAGATACTTTTTTGAATACTGTGAGTAGGGTTATCTTCCAGAGGTGGGAAGTCTCCCTTACTATAGTAGTCAAAGATAAATTTGTCTTTGATATTATTGCTTTGATTGATTCAGGAGCAGCTGAAAATTGCCTTCAAGAAGGTCTTGTACCTATTCCTTTATGCGAATAGACAAGTCAGTCTCTATTTGGAGCCAATGGCAAAAGACTTGCCATTAAGTATAAATTAACAGATGTTCATATCCGTAACCATGACGTCTGTATTAAGCAAACCTTTATCCTTGTTAAGGATCTTAATGAAAAAGCCCTTCTAGGAATACCCTTCTTAAGCTCTATTTATCCCTTGTGGGTAGATAACCAAGGTATAAGAACAAAACTTTTTGATAAGGAAATTCATTTTGAATTTGCTAATCCAACTGTAAGCATCACACCTTGTAATCAAGAAATTAATCTTGTTAGAATAGATGATCCACCTAAGATATTTGGTACCCAATTCATTCATAATCTCATTATAAATGATATTTTCAGCATTCTTTATGCATTTCAAAATTTCAAACTGATATTTTGAACCAAGGAATTTTAAAAGTGGTTTTCACAGCTGAGAAAACAATTAAGTATATAGCTTTTAAGTATAATTTAATTGATTGGATTATTTTAAACCCTAATTTTCAAATTAAGCTTATTAAAGGAGAAAGTTCCATTCCTAATCTCTCAACTCATGGAATTTGCAGGATTCACGAGACCATGGCCCCCAAGAAAGACAAACAACCTTTTAGGTCCATTAAACCTACAGATTCTAAGAATTCTCATTTAGTTCTTTCTGAAAAATTCATGCCACTTCATTATGGCCATTTTGAAGTAGCAGGTTCTTCCAGCCACTTTAATCATCACATTCCTTCAGCATCCCCTAATAGGGATATAGATTCAAGCTTGGAATCTCTACCTTTTGTGGAAGATTCCTTCCCCATAAATCCATCTTTTAGTAATACTAACACTTTATCTGATTATATCAATTGCATTTTTGAATGGCAGGGAAGGTATGAGACCCTTGAAAGGAAACTTGAATTAGTTGACTTTCATAAGCTCAGGTTAAAAGCTCAAGCCTCATTTTCCCCACTCGAAAATGGTGAGAATAAGCATTCTACCCCACTGGTGAATGATAAATTGAGTGAGGAAGAGTTGGGTTACCGTATGCTAAGAATGTATCATCATAAGACAGAGAATCTATACTCTCTTAAGCCAGAACTACGTCTCCTAATTTTGGAAAAGGCTAAGTCCTTAGCAGAAGAAAAACAGATCTTCATCTCTTCATACCTCCAAGATCTTCATCTCTATCTTTCTACCAATATTGGTCTTAAGGTCCTAGGTTTAAGCTTGGTTACTGAGAAGGAAGTTGATGATTCAAAAATTTGCAGAATAATTGAAGAACCTTTCCAGTACCAAAAAGGCACCAAGAAGTTGATTTGCAACTGCAACAGAAATTTCACAATCAGTCGTGTTTGCTTGGACTTGCAATACTATTCACCAATCAGCATCAAATTCAAGGGTGAAGATTTATTATTAACTCCAGAAAAGCTTCTGGACCATGGTCTAGTCCATCAAATCATCTGTACTGATCCCAACCAAGTTTCCCAGTTTGGAAGAAAAATTGCTCTTGGCCTAACCCAAGGATTTAAAATAAATAAGAAATTCGCGGAAGCCATCATCATCAGCAAAGCTCCTGAGTGGGTTTCTAGTGGCAAGCTTATTCCAGCTCAACACATTGTTGCTCTTCACTATCAGAATAGGAGACCTACTCGGCTGTCTTACCCTCTGTTATTTTATGATATTTGTGCTGAATCCATTATTAAACAAATCAAACACTGGAGAGCCATAATTATTTGCAGGGATTTTGAGGCTTTTCCAAGAAATATGGGACATCTTATTGCTGCAGATTCTTGTCATCAAATTTTCTGTGGCAAGAAGTTACACCCTCTTCCAACCATGGCTAGTACTGAAGATATTAAGCTTCTTGAAGATCATCGTAAGGATTTCTCATGATGACCGGTCAACAAGAATATTTTACAAGCTTTGCAGTTTCTGTACCAAAAGCAGCAAGCATGCGTCTACACAGTATAAAGCAGCCTGCCAGAAGTCTTCTCAGCCGAAAAAGGGTTTTTGGGGGATTTCGGTATAAAAGTGAATCTTACTATTCACTATTCACTATTCACTATTCAAGCACAGGTCTACTGTTCATGGTTACTATTCAAGATTCCTTTTTTGCCTATTTAAGGAGGCAAGGTCCTCATTTGTAAGAACACTTAAATTTTCTCTCCTAAGCTTATGCTCTCCCTTCTCTCTTCTTCTCTCTCATCATGTAAGCCCTTCAAGCTTTCAAACTTTCTTCAAGCTTTCCTACTCTTGTCCATTGTAAGATATTTCTCCTTATGTATAATATAAGTATGTTTTGATTACCTCCTATATGGATGGTTTTGTTTTTATTTTATGTTTTTATGCCTCCTACATGGATGGTTTTAATTAAGTTTTGTTTTTCATTTTATTTTATGTTCTTGTACTGCCTACATGGTCGGTTTTAATTAAGCTTTGTTTTTAAGTTTATGTTTTTCATTTTATACCGCCTACATGGTCGGTTTTAAGCTTATTATGAACTAACAAGTTTTTGGTTCCTTTTCTTTAAATTTCTTTGTTGGATATCTTTTGTATTTTCTAACCCTCTTCTTTGTTTTGAATCATGGCATAATTCCTGTTTTCATTGCATATGACCTTGTCCTGGGTGTCTATGGTATAAGAGCCATGTGGGAGGGAAGTTGAGTCTTGTTTTGGGTGTTCTTGGCCTATCCTATGATAGGTAGCAGTGTGCCTGGGAGCGCGAGCCCTGCCAGTTGAGCAGTTGTTAGCCGTGGATAGGCGTTTGTTAGGCTGTAAGAGGGTTGAGGTGACGTCTCATAAGGTCTGTCAATCTACTATTAAGCTCTAGTTCAAAAACCCTAAAATGAGTTCAATTTTCCGAACCATGTCTAGGAGATCCAGTGATTCTCAAGATACTGTTGTAAACAGTAAAGAGATCAATTATCCTAAGATCCAAAATGATTTAGATGATTGGAAGTTACCCAAGGTGTCTAATCAAGAAATTTATAAGAAAAGAACCTTTAAGTTCTTCACAGATTATACCATCAAGACCTCTGAAATGTCAGTCAGCTTAGAACAAGACGACCAAGTCATAAGACTTCTAGATAACAGATCCATTGATAAGCATAAGAAAGATGGCTATAATTTCATACACTTTGGTATGATTCAAGTAGCAGCTAAGCCTTTGACAAGATTAGGTTTAAACACCTCTATTGTCATGTGTTTAAGGGATAATAGGCATCTCGAATATCGAGATTCTATTATAGGCGCAGTCCAAGCTGGACTGAATGATGGCCCAGTCTATTTCCAGTGCTATCCTAACTTCACAGTTAGAATAAGAGATGCAGACATCTTAGTCCGTTGTCCTGCATATTAAGACTCATGGCTTTAAGATCAAACCAGGAAACAGTCTTGTTTCTATCATAACCAGGTTTGCCTATAAGAGCATGAACACAAGCGTTGGATCTGGGACTCTTTGCACCAGTCCTAAGGGTGAAATCACTTACTTTCACTCAGATATGCTAGATAAGTCAGACTTCATCATCCCCAAGAAGATTTTGTGGAAAGATGTTGATTTCCCTGAAAATTGGCATTTTGCTAATGCTGTTCCAGCCATAGCACAGCGTTCTGAAAGTATTGAACAAATAGTTCAATATCCAGATGGAGGAGGAGAACTGGTCTTCTCCAAATCTTTCAGACATTCCAGTAGCCCTAGAGTTTCAGTTTATGAACCCTCTAGAGCTTCAAGTTCTTCCATTCCAGTTAGAACCACTAGGGAAGAAGAAGGATCCAGCTCAGGAAATCCTAAGAACATTAAGCTAACAGGTGTTAGAAGTCACACCAACGTGGCTAGACCATTTTACAGTGAAGAAAATGAGTCTACTCAGGAATCCCAACAGGATGAGTCCCCTGTTATGTCTCCTACCTATTCCCAGATGATTAACACAATAAGCCTAAGTGATGAGGACTTTGAGATCAACAAGGATCTCTTAAGAAAGGACTTCTATTCTGAAGTCAATAAGCAAAGAAATGATTGGTTCTTTAGCACTATCCCTAAAGTCATTAGAACCATTTACCAAGAAGAATTTTATGCCTACTTAAGACAAGAAAAGAAAAATATTAAGTTTTGGATCTGGTTTGAACTCTTCAAACAAGAGGAATATCCAGATTATCCCTTTAAGCGTATAAAGGTTACCAGTAGTAATAATGAAAAAAAGTGATATGAATTCTCTAAGGAATTCCAAGAAAATCCCCAAGTCAACCAAGCTTTTGTCGATAGGATTAATCAGAAAATTAAGGATAATCTTGTTACTCCTTTGACTGTTCAGCCTGATAAGAGAATCAATATGGTTAAAGGTGATATTAGTTCAGAAGAAGAAGCTGATGAACTAATTAAGATGTTTGAGGAACCCCATAATCAAATTATTAACAACTTGGAAGCCTTTAAGACTAGGAATTACTATCCTATGCCTACTTTTCCTGACATGCAGTTTGAGGAAAGAAATCAGTATACCCAATCCTCATACACCAGTGGTACTATCTATGAATGGAACATAGACGGTATGACCGAGTATAACATACTCACTAAGCTTCAAGAAATGACCATGGTAAGTACAGCCTATAAGTTAAACAATAGACTGCCAGATCATGCTGTAGCTCAGACCATTGTTGCTGGGTTTACAGGTCAGCTTAAGGGTTGGTGGGATAATTATCTCACTTTTGATGATAGGAATAGTATCCTTAAAGCCTATAGGATTAATGAGAGTAATGAAGTTGTTAAGGACGAAGATGGCCAAGATATTGAGGATGCAGTGGCTACTTTAATCTACTCAATATCCAAGCACTTCATCGGAGATCCTGCAAAAATTAAGGATAAAACTGCAGATCTCTTAACCAACCTTAAGTGTCCCAAGCTTCATGATTTTTGGTGGTATAAGTCTTCCTAACCAAAGTCATGCTAAGGTCAGATTGTAACCAGTCTTTTTGGAAAGAAAAATTCATCTCAGGTTTACCCAAGCTTTTCTCTGAGAGAATTAGGATCAAGATAAGGGAACAGTATAACGGTCAAATCCCTTATGATAAGCTAACCTATGGTGAGATTATAAGCATTGTCACAGCTGAAGGGATTAAGTTGTGTAATGACTTCAAGCTTAAGCAACAGATGAAGAATGAACAAAAAATCTACAAGAATGAATTTGGATCATTCTGTAGCCAGTTTGGTTTCAGCCAAAAGGAAACTATGCCTCCCTCTAAGAAAAAACCAAGCAGGAAGCCTAGCAAAGATAAGTTTTACCACAGTAAGAGAGGTACCTATGACAACTATAGGATGAATGATACTAAGCAGTCAAGGCACGTCCAAAGAAGGATCAACAAAGATACCCAGAAAAAGGTAGAAACTCCTTTAGATGTCAAGCCAATTACCTGTTTTAAATGTGGCAAAGTTGGCCATTATAAAAAAGATTGTAGAGTTAAGCAAAAGATTAATAATTAAGTGTCTCAGATGACCTAAAGAATATGCTTTGTAAGGTAATGTTAAACTCAGATTCTGAATCAGGGACTGATTCAGATAATGAAGATGACATTAATCAACTAGACAGTAGTGGTGAAGTTTCCAGCCAATCTTCTAGTGACCAAGATGTTTGTATTAAGGGTAATTGTAATTGCCGTCCTAAAACTATAAATGTCATACGCCAAGATCAGGAGTTTATCCTAGATACTTTAAGAAAAGTTGAAGATGAAAAGACTAAGCAAAATCTTTATGAAGTTTTTAAGAAATCTGTTGTTAAAGTAGAAGACAAGAAGACTGTTAATCCTTATAACCTTAATGATATCTTAAACATGTTTGACCAACAGTCTCCCAAGGAAGTCAGCATTAAGGAACTTCATGAAGAAGTTAAGCAGCATAAAAAGGAGATTAAGGAGTTAAGACAATTCATAAGTCTAGGTCTCTCTGATCTCCAAGATCAAATCAATAGAATTGGCAACCAAGAAATCCATATGGATATTCCAGAATCTTCTCATGTTAATGATAATGAGACAGATATTTTTTTTGAATACTGTGAGTAGGGTTATCTTCCAGAGGTGGGAAGTCTCCCTTACTATAGTAGTCAAAGATAAATTTGTCTTTAATATTATTGCTTTGATTGATTCAGGAGCAGCTGAAAATTGCCTTCAAGAAAGTCTTGTACCTATTCCTATATGCGAAGAGACTAGTCAGTCTCTATTTGGAGCCAATGGCAAGAGACTTTCCATTAAGTATAAATTAACAGATGTTAATATCCGTAACCATGACGTCTGTATTAAGCAAACCTTTATCCTTGTTAAGGATCTTAATGAAAAAGCCCTTCTAGGAATACCCTTCTTAAGCTCTATTTATCCCTTGTGGGTAGATAACCAAGGTATAAGAACAAAGCTTTTTGATAAGGAAATTCATTTTGAATTTGCTAATCCAACTGTAAGCATCACACCTTGTAACCAAGAAATTAATCTTGTTAGAATAGATGACCCACCTAAGATATTTGGTACCCAATTCACTCATAATCTCATTATAAATGATATTTTCAGCATTCCTTTATGCATTTCAAAATTTCAAACTGATATTTTGAACCAAGGAATTTTAAAAGTTGTTTTCACAACTGAGAAAACAATTAAGTATATAGCTTTTAAGTATAATTTAACTGATTGGATTATTTTAAACCCTAATTTTCAAATTAAGCTTATTAAAGGAGAAAGTTCCATTCCTAATCTCTCAACTCATGGAATTTGCAGGATTCACGAGACCATGGCCCCCAAGAAAGACAAACAACCTTTTAGGTCCATTAAACCTACAGATTCTAAGAATTCTCATTTAGTTCTTTCTGAAAAATTCATGCCACTTCATTATGGCCATTTTGAAGTAGCAGGTTCTTCCAGCCACTTTAATCATCACATTCCTTCAGCATCCCCTAGTAGGGATATAGATTCAAGCTCGGAATCTCTACCTTTTGTGGAAGATTCCTTCCCCATAAATCCATCTTTTAGTAATACTAACACTTTATCTGATTATATCAATTGCATTTTTGAATGGCAGGGAAGGTATGAGACCCTTGAAAGGAAACTTGAATTAGTTGACTTTCATAAGCTCAGGTTAAAAGCTCAAGCCTCATTTTCCCCACTCGAAAATGGTGAGAATAAGCATTCTACCCCACTGGTGAATGATAAATTGAGTGAGGAAGAGTTGGGTTACCGTATGCTAAGAATGTATCATCATAAGACAGAGAATCTATACTCTCTTAAGCCAGAACTACGTCTCCTAATTTTGAAAAAGGCTAAGTCCTCAGCAGAAGAAAAACAGATCTTCATCGCTTCATACCTCCAAGATCTTCATCTCTATCTTTCTACCAATATTGGTCTTAAGGTCCCAGGTTTAAGCTTGGTTACTGAGAAGGAAGTTGATGATTCAAAAATTTGCAGAATAATTGAAGAACCTTTCCAGTACCAAAAAGGCATCAAGAAGTTGATTTGCAACTGCAACAGAAATTTCACAATCAGTCGTGTTTGCTTGGACTTGCAATACTATTCACCAATTAGCATCAAATTCAAGGGTGAAGATTTATTATTAACTCCAGAAAAGCTTTTGGACCATGGTCTAGTCCATCAAATCATCTGTTCTGATCCCAACCAAGTTTCCCAGTTTGGAAGAAAAATTGCTCTTGGCCTAACCCAAGGATTTAAAATAAATAAGAAATTCGCGGAAGCCATCATCATCAGCAAAGCTTCTGAGTGGGTTTCTAGTGGCAAGCTTATTCCAGCTCAGCACATTGTTTCTCTTCACTATCAGAATAGGAGACCTACTCGACTGTCTTATCCTCTGTTATTTTCTGATATTTGTGCTGAATCCATTATTAAGCAAATCAAACACTGGAGAGCCAGAATTATTTGCAGGGATTTTGAGGCTTTTCCAAGAAATATGGGACATCTTATTGCTGCAGATTCTTGTCATCTAATTTTCTGTGGCAAGAAGTTACACCCTCTTCCAACCATGGCTAGTATTGAAGATATTAAGCTTCTTGAAGATCATCGTAAGGATTTCTCATGATGACTGGTTAACAAGAATATTTTACAAGCTTTGCAGTTTCTGTACCAAAAGCAACAAGCATGCGTCTACACAGTATAAAGCAGCCTGCCAAAAGTCTTCTCAGCCGAAAAAGGGTTTTTGGGGGATTTTCGGTATAAAAGTGAATCTTACTATTCATTATTCACTATTCACTATTCAAGCACGGGTCTACTGTTCATGGTTACTATTCAAGATTCCTTTTTTGCCTATTTAAGGAGGTAAGGTCCTCATTTGTAAGGACACTTGAATTTTCTCTCCTAAGCTGAAGCTCTCCCTTCTCTCTTCTTTCTCTCTCATCATGTAAACTCTTCAAGCTTTCAAGCTTTCTTCAAGCTTTCCTACCCCTGTCCATTGTAAGATATTTCTCCTTATGTATAATATAAGTATGTTTTGATTACCTCCTATATGGATGGTTTTTAATTATGTTTTGTTTTTCATTTTATTTTATGTTCTTATACCGCCTATATGGTCGGTTTTAATTAATTTTTATTTTTAAGTTTATGTTTTTTATTTTGTACCGCCTACATGGTCGGTTTTAAGCTTATTATGAACTAACAAGTTTTTGGTTCCTTCTCTTTAAATTTCTTGTTGGATATCTTATTTGATTTCTAACCCTCTTCTTTGTTTTGAATCATGGCATAATTCATTTGTTCATTGCACATGACCTTGTCCTGGGTGTCTAATATATATATATATATATATATATATATATATATATATATATATATACTTACTTTTGTATAAGAATTTTTATATTTTATTCTATTTTATAAATAAAGATGAAAAATGTATCCAAACATATGCTAACTAATTCTCTTTAAAAATGCTTCTAATGAAAATATGCTAACAAATAAACTGCAAATAAAAATACTTTAAGCAAATTCACTATCAAGGGAGTCTAAGTTATAATAAATATTTTCATCAAGATTTAAAAGAAATAAGGAATTAAGGAAGAAGCTTCAAAATGATTTTAATTTAAACTCATTTCATTTGTAATCTTGCAATCTCATGCCCTAAATGTTCCCATTCATCAATTTTATTGATAAAATTTTATTAGAATTAATAATTATTAAAAAAAATTAAATTCAAAACCTTTTTAAAAAACCCCACTGTTTATATTGTAATTTGGGTAGTCATTTCTAATATAGAAGATATTATCAACATTTTATTTATTATTTATTTTCATTTTGGTAAAATTCTAGAATTACGTGAATTTTTCTTCTTAGAATAAGAAAGATATAATAAAGAAAATGAGGGAAAGCTGATACGCTAAATGGAAATATGTGCAATCAATTTACATAAAATTAAAATTCTGATTATTTTCATTTTTATTGTTTTTATTTAATCAAAATGACAATAAGCGGAATGAAAAAAAAGAAAGGTGAGAATTAAAAATTCTTCGTGGAAAATGCTAGCTGGTTGTACTAATAAAGGTGATGGTGATGATGAGTAGGGGGCAATCATTATGTTTTCTTATCAGATGAGTGATGATCCCAATCAGAAGGCTGACCACTTTATTAGTGGTGATGGTGATAGTTTTCCACATATATCATCATCTGTCTTGTGCATGATTAAATTTTGTGGCTTAAAAATGAGGATTACCTATTTACCCCTTTAGGTAGTTTTCAAGAATTAAGATAAAAACTTTTAAAACCATATCAAGTTTCATGGTAAAATATCATCAACCCCGACTTAAATTTTATCAAAATAAAAATTATTTTTAAGTAATATAAAATAGAATAACTTTAATAAAGGTGATAGTGAAGATGATGGTGGGTACACTAAAGGTATAAAATTGACGACTTTTAAAGGATTTAAGATCTTAGATAAGGAAAACTATACATCATATATCATTATAATTGGATCTTTATTCTTATATTTAGATAAGATACTTTGATTAAAGAAATTTATAGTTATGAAAAAAAATAAATTTTGTAACTTAAAAATATAAATTACCTATTTACTCCCTCCAAATGGTTTCAAGAATTAATAAAATCTTTTAAAAACTATATAGAATTTCATGATAAAATATCAACTCTCAAGAATGTCAAAATACTTAAAATTTTATCAAAATAAAAATTAATTTTCATTAATACAAAACAAAAATAAACTTTTTTTTTTTTGGATAGAAAGTGATAATTAAAAGATTTTCAATTGAAAATATTATACAACGGATGTTGATAGAATGTTAGCTAACATGTTTATGTAGGATTTAATTTGTGAAAAATGGATAAAAATCAATTGGCTTATTGATGGGACAATTAAAAGTGTATTCGATAGTGATTTTATAAAACGTTTTTATTCTTAAAAGTATTTTTTTAAAAAAAAATTAAGTTTAAAAAAACACTCTTAAAAATATGAAAAATCACTTATAATTGAGAAAAAAACTTTTATAATATTTTTCAAAAAAATACTTAATAGATGATTATCTTAAAAACACTTTTTGATACAATATTTCCGTACCGAACACATTTCTAATATTGCAAAAAAATTGTCAATATATATCATTGATGGACATAGTCACAATAATTACATTTCCCACAAATTTTCTAGAAACCAAGCATATTAATGGGAATTACAAGTCGCTTGGAATCAAATTAAGTTACATCTGAGGGGCAATAAGGGAACATGAAGCACCGTCTTCAACGAGATGTTGAAGCCAATACCTATACCTTCTAAACCAACTCCTCTCTTTTGCTTCATTCATCATCCCAAAGTTCTCCACAGCATTGTTTAGGATATTATGATATATTTTAGGAAAGTAGTTGTTATTGTTTAGGATTGTTTCCTAAACTCACAGTTTTTCCTTAATTAGGTTTGCTTGATGTACTATATATTTAGGTGGATGAATATCAATTAGGGTCAAGCTCTGACCCTTTAATCACACTTTTCACAATACCTATACCTTCTAAACCAACTCCTCTCTTCTGCTTGATTCATCATCCCAAAGCTCTCCACGCTCATCATTTCCCTCAAAACTAGTTATTAATCCTCTTTGACAAAACCATGGGCAACATTTTCTCCGTCGAAATCTCCGTTAACCACGCTATCTCTAGTTGCTGGAATCGCACTACTGAACATGCAAATTACCTGTGCAAACTCCCAGAAAATCTGGTAGCTCTGGGAACTGCTTGTAAAAGATTGGGGGAGTTCAGGAACGATGTGATGAGGAGGGTGGATATCGCTGAGAGGGAACAAATGCAGCGGCTCGACCAAGTTCAAGGGTGGCTTTCAAGGGTCGAAAATCTGGAAACTCAAGTCAGTCGACTCATTGAAGATGGCACGGAGGAGATTGAGAAGAAATGTCTCGGTGGTTGTTGTCCTAGGCGTTGCAGCACCAGATACAAGTTGGGGAAGAGAGTGGCTAGAAAGTTGAAAGAAGTGGACAATCTAATGAGCCAAGGATCTTTTGATCTGGTGGCTGAGAGGTTACCTTCACCTCGCGTAGGTGAAAGGCCAAGTGAAGCAACTGTCGGCATGGATTCGAGGCTTGACAAGGTTCGGAGCAGCATGGACGAAGAACGAGTGGGAATTATCGGCCTATATGGGTTAGGAGGTGTTGGAAAAACCACCCTCTTAACCCAAATCAATAATGCTTTTACTAAAAGAACCCATGATTTTGATTTTGTGATCTGGTCAACAGTTTCCAAAAATGTAAACCTTGGAAAAATTCAGGATGACATTTGGAAGAAGATAGGGTGTTGTGATGATAGATGGAAAAGCAAAGATCGAGATGAGAAAGCTACGAGCATCTGGAACGTCCTGACCGGAAAGAGGTTTGTGCTGTTGCTAGATGATGTTTGGGAGCGGCTGACTTTATTAGACGTCGGGGTTCCACTCCAAAATAAGAAAAATAAGATAGTATTCACCACTCGATCTGAAGAGGTGTGCGCTCAAATGGAAGCTGATAAGAGGATCAAAGTGGATTGCCTAACAAGGACCGAATCCTGGGATTTGTTTCGAAAGAATCTTGGAGAAGACGCTCTCAAATTCCATCCTGAAATACCCAAGCTAGCTCAGGTCGTTGCACAAGAGTGTTGCGGTTTGCCACTTGTGCTAACTACCATGGGTAAGGCCATGGCTTGTAAGAAGACGCCGCAGGAATGGAAACATGCAATTAGAGTGTTCCAAAGCTCTGCCTCAAAATTGCCAGGTATTGGGGACAGAGTGTTTCCTCTTTTAAAATACAGTTATGATTCCTTACCCACGGAAGTTGCCAGATCTTGCTTCTTGTATTGTTCTCTATATCCGGAAGATGATGAGATGTCAAAATCAAGTTTGATAAACCGTTGGATTTGTGAAGGCTTTTTAGATGAATTTGATGACTGGGAGGGAGCAGAAAACCAGGGTTACAACATTATTGGCACTCTGATTCATGCATGTCTATTAGAAGAAGGTGATGTTGATTATCAAGTAAAACTGCATGATGTAATACGTGATATGGCATTGTGGATAGCTCGTGAAACTGGGAAGGAGCAGGACAAGTTCTTGGTGAAGGCCGGCAGTACGTTAACTGAAGCTCCTGAAGTTGCTGAATGGATGGGGCCAAAAAGGATTTCACTTATGAATAACCAAATCGAGAAACTAACAGGGTCTCCCATTTGCCCCAATCTCTCAACTTTGTTTCTTCGGGAAAATAGTTTGAAGATGATCACTGATAGTTTCTTCCAGTTTATGCCAAATCTAAGAGTTTTAGACTTGTCAGATAATAGCATAACTGAATTACCACAGGGAATCTCTAATTTGGTTTCACTACGATATCTCGACCTATCACTCACTGAAATAAAAGAGTTGCCAATTGAGTTGAAGAACCTGGGTAACTTGAAATGTTTGCTGTTGAGTGACATGCCTCAACTTTCTTCAATTCCAGAGCAGTTGATATCAAGTCTTTTGATGTTGCAAGTGATTGATATGTCCAACTGTGGAATTTGTGATGGTGATGAAGCCTTGGTTGAGGAATTGGAGTCCTTAAAGTACTTGCATGATTTAGGTGTCACTATAACAAGTACCTCTGCTTTCAAAAGGCTTCTAAGCTCTGACAAGCTAAGAAGCTGCATTTCCAGTGTATGCCTCAGGAATTTCAACGGTTCAAGCTCTCTCAATTTAACATCTCTCTGCAATGTAAAGAATCTCTGTGAGTTGTCTATCTCAAACTGTGGCTCGTTGGAAAATTTGGTGATTGATTGGGCTTGGGAAGGAAAGAAAACAACAGAATCTAATTACCTTAACTCAAAGGTCAGTTCCCACAACAGTTTCCACAGCCTTGAGGTGGTGGTCATCGAAAGCTGTTCGAGGTTGAAGGACCTCACATGGGTTGCTTTTGCTCCAAACCTTAAAGCGCTTACAATAATTGATTGTGATCAAATGCAAGAAGTAATAGGTACCGGTAAATGTGGTGAATCTGCAGAGAATGGAGAAAACCTGAGTCCATTTGTCAAACTCCAAGTACTTGAGTTAGATGATCTACCACAATTGAAGAGCATATTTTGGAAAGCCCTGCCATTTATCTACTTAAATACAATCTATGTAGATAGTTGTCCACTTCTAAAGAAGCTGCCACTCAACGCCAACAGTGCCAAGGGACATCGAATTGTCATTTCCGGACAAACCGAGTGGTGGAATAAAGTAGAGTGGGAGGATGAGGCAACTCACAACGCTTTTCTTCCATGTTTCGTACCTATTGAAGAATAAGGGGCTGCAGCAATCTCAGAGAGGCTACGATGCGATTCTCGGTGAGACCCTTTTCACAATTAACTATCATTTGATCATGAATAGGTATTGATCCAAATAAAGCATTCAATTATAGCATCTTTCCATGGTCGTATACCTGCCACATACTGATATACTTAAAAAATGCTATTCCATTTCAAACACATAAGGCAATTGATTGCAGGTTTACAAGGAGTCATCTTGTTATTGGAATTCAAAATCTACAACTTTTACGGTCATGTTTAGTTATTAGAAAATATTAAGGAAAGAAAATAAATATTAATGAAAATAATTTATTTTTTGTATTTGGTTATATTATGAAAAATATAAAAAAAATCAAATATAAATAAAATTAGTTTGAAATTTACAAATTTTCTAAATTTTTTAATTTTTATATCGAAAAGTTAAAATAAATAAAACAAATTAGAAGTAGCGTATAAAAGTAATCTATTAATTTTAAATTTTTTTTTAATTTTTTTTTACTTTTTTTCCTTGCATTTTTCCTTTTTATTTTCTTTATATTACAATTCTCTCAAATTTTCCAAGAACTAAACATAGCCTACATATAATGATCAAATATGATCTTACAAACCAACCCATATAAAAATTTAAGCCCAATCTTGTGGCTTTTCTAATTTGGTTTAATAAGTCAATGGTATATATCCTTATGCAATCTTATTTTGTTTAGTTGCAGAATATAACTTCATATGTCAGAAATGCTTCCACGATCTTCACTCAATAAGAATCCATTGTTGTCCAAGGTTGAAGGATATGAATGGCTTATTTTCATGCCAACTTTTTAGTATGTTGATGAAATTATAGACTGTCAAAATAGAACATATAATTACTTATCTATGTGAGGTAAACTGTTGGTTTATGTATGTTGTTTCATAGTGTTTGTGTGAATATGTTGTTTCTCTTCGAATTGCAATATTACATTTTTTGTATTCTAGGGATTGTGAGTGCATTTTATGATTTATGTAAAAAATTTGAGTTGGATGGCTTTCTTTAATTGCTCTACTTGAATGGAAGAGCATGTACATGATATCTTTGCTTGGAAACAATCTAGTGTATAATTTCAAAAATATAATCCTATTTTCAAATAGAAAAGATAGTTGAGTCAAGGTACTCCTGGACCAACTAGGAATTGTATCTTTGTTCGTGGAGAAACAAGCATTCTTGAGAAAAAAATCAAGTCCCTCTTTGTACAAAAATTTTAAGGGAGAACTTGCCCAAGTCATGGGTAGACCATAATTGGGGCACCTTAGCTAATAATGGTCCCATTTGGTTCCCTATCTATGTTTATCAAATACACCTTTTCATAATTGTAATGGGAATGGAGTGTGGGATTTATACAATGTTAAAGCATGTATTCCTTAATTTTGCAATATGTTAAAGAGGATGAAACATTTTTATTTGTTGCAATTCAAGAGCATGTACGAAAATGCTCTCGCCTTGTGTTCAAAATAGAAGAACTCATTTATCTTATGTCCATTAAACTTTTTTCAAAATTTTGAGAAAGTGAAAATTTTTCACTTCCTTAAATTTTTAATTTTTTTTTTATGTAGTGTTTTCAAGTATACAAGGTTTTTACTTGTTTTAGTATAATAATTCTTATATTTTATATAAGACTTCCTATTTAAAAAATAGAAAATAGAATATGTATCCAATCATACACCTAAGTGATTCTCTTAACAAAAGTACTATAGATAAAAATACTTTAACGAGAATCACTCCCAAATGTGTTCTAAGTTATATTTTCTAATGGACCAACTTTTCTATCAAAAATTTTTTTGAGTAGACAATAATTTATAATTAAATGTAAAACATTTTTACTCCATGATAATTTTTATTTATCTTTTTCCCCTTTAATATCCACCTCTCAATATCTTGGTATTTTAAACTAAGGATATAATTTTATTAGTTGTGCGCATGACATTGTCTTACATATCCATGTAAGGTTTTTTCTAAAATAAATAATTAAAAATTTCATTATTAAAAAAAAAAATAGAATCAATAATATCTTATTTTTATATAATACCATAACTAACAAATTTCTTACCATTTTTATGTTCATAAAAAAGAAATAAATAAGTAAATGTGTGAAACTAATAAAAATAATTATTGATTTACGGTAATTATTTGGAATATATTAATATTTAACTGATGGAGCATTAGCTTAGCTTAGCTATCAAATCACTTTTTTTTTTTTGTTTATATTCAAATAGTAAGTTATTCTATTTGAAACTATTTCTAATGTAACCAGTATTTAAAATCACTTTTAAAAATCTCAAGAAATGACTTGAAGTGATTTGTAAACAATCACTTGATATGATTTTCTTAAAAATCATTTTTTAATACAATAATATGTTACAAAAAAAATTATCAGAACATCTTTTGTTCTTTTTTAATTTATATATATCTATTGTTTTGGATATACTTCCCATCTATATGTAGGGACCCCTCCCTCTAAGAAACACGTGGCACGCATCTCACAGTGACACGTGGCACGCATCTCACAGTGACACGTGGCACGTGTTATTAGCCGGACCATCATCATCCGGATTCCCCTAAGGATATGCATGATGCAGTTCTCCTATCCGGACTGCCTCAAAGAAAGGCAAATGACGTTTCAGCTTCTCCTATCCAAGGAAGAGCAAACGACGCTGGCAGAGCATAGACATCCGGACAACCTTCATAATACATCCGCTCCGCAATACATCCGGATAATCAGCATGTGCCATCCGGATATATCAGCATGTGCCATCCGGATATAATCGACCGGATCATCAATTAAAGTAAAGCAAGTCTTACACGCTATCACAACGAACAGCCATGGCCCACATCCTGTCACCTGCAGAGTGAGAAGACAAGATGAAGTGACAGCAAGTCACTTCCCACGATCATTCTACATGATCACTTCCCAAGATCTCTGACAGCCGCATCACCTACCATGGTTTCTGACAAGCCGCTCGTAGGGTGATGATGCTCTTGCTGACGCCTATTATCATCATAACAACATAAAATATCTTCTCACCATTAATGAGAAGAACAGTACCCCTGAAGCTGTATATATATAAGCCTTCACACAAAGAGGAAGAAGATCCCCTGGTAACCTCCTGATACCTGGTAAAAGGCCAACTGATTTATATCTCTCTCACCATGGCTAATAAAACCATCGGAGGGTGCGTCCGGACACCCTGTCCGGATGCCTTCTTGCAGGTATAACGGCTGGATCAAGAACCTTTATGGGTTGAAATCACGTGTCCATCCATCTGGCAATTACGTGGATCATCAAAGACGCGAGGTATCAACATTGGCGCCGTTTGTGGGAAAGCTATTTTTCGTTTGATTCAGTCACTGGCAAAGATGGCCACACCTTCCCGAAGCCAATCCTCTGGTAGAGGAGAGGAAGATAATTTTGAATGGCGTAAAGCCATCAAAAGGAGGCAGTTGGCAAGTGAAAAACAACTGAAAGCTCTCCTCCAGGAGATAGAGAGGTTAAGAGAAGAAAACGCTGTGTTACGCATTCAGGCCTCAACGTCGGGACCTCCTCGTCGTCAGCGTTCGAGAGGCCAGGTGGCAAACTCTAGGCCAGAGTCAGAATCAATATATCCTGGGTCAGCAGGAGCTATCCCAGGAGCATGCAACGTGAGGCCTCATGAGCCACGCACACCCTTGCCTCGAGCTCCCCGGGAGGAAAGCTTAGATTCCACTCATTTTTCAGCAAAGAGACAACGTGATAAAAAAAAAAAAAACAGTTGTCAAGTTCAATGCGCGCAAGACTAGGCCCACAACAGCCTAGGAGATCAAGGCCACCAGTAGCCACAACTGGGGCACCACGCCCTGACCCGAGGATCGCTCCCATGATGCAGAACGTACCTCCGCATCGTGACCCCATGGTCGCTCCCGCGATGCGGAACGTTCACTCACACCTAGCGGAACGACCAACTGGGAGAAACCTCCCAAACGAGCCACCCATTGGCTCCATTAGCAAAAGGCTGGATGACATGCTCTCCACGCCCTTCTGCTCTCATATCATTCATTACGAGCCCCCAAGGGGATTCCTCGTACCAAAATTTTCCACATACGATGGAACCAACGATCCCTTCGATCACATCCTGCACTATCGACAGCTCATGACGCTCGATATTGGCAACGATGCACTACTATGCAAAGTATTTCCCGCCAGCCTACAAGGGCAGGCCCTCTCATGATTTCATCGCCTACCTCCCAACTCTGTTGACAATTTCAGGGACCCGTCTGAAGCTTTCGTGGGACAATACTTGTGCTCCGCTCGACAAAAGTAGAATATCAGCACCCTCCAGAACATAAAAATGCGAGATAACGAATCCTTGAGGGAATTTGTGAAACGATTTGGCCAGGTCGTACTTCAAGTAGAGGCTTGCAGCATGGACGCGGTCCTACAGATCTTCAAACGAAGCATCTGTCCAAGCACTCCATTTTTCGAATCACTGGCCAAAAAGCCTCCTACAACGATGGACGATTTGTTCAGACGTGCCAACAAATATTCAATGCTCGAAGATGACGTGTGTGCGGCCACTCAGCAAGTTTTGGTTGCCGGACAGGCATCTAGAGGTGACGCGGAAAAAAATGCTAAACCTCCGGATCGACCAGGGTCATCTGATCGAAGGCAAGAAGGACCGAATCGCCCGGATAGGCCGCCTCTCACACCCCTCTCCATATCATATGAAAAACTTCTCCCAATGATCCAAGGCTTGTCCGACTTCAAGTGGCCTAAACCCATCGGAACGGACCCATCCACAAGGGATCGTAGTAGGAGATGTGTCTTCCACAAAGATCATGGCCATACAACAGAGACATGTCGCGCTCTCCAATATCTGGTTGAGAAGCTCATCAAAGCAGGGCATTTGAAGCAATACTTTCGCACGGATACTGGGGGTAGGGACGTTTCCCAGCACAACAACCCTGGAGCCCCTAGGGCCCCAGTTGCCCCCAAGGCCGTTATCAACTATATTAACGGAGGACCATCTGACGAGGAGTATGACTCCAGGCGGAAAAGGCAGAAATTGTTGCGGGCTGCATCAATACGCGAACGCATTAATTCCATCCGGCCGGGTCTAACTGGAGAGGGCCCTCGCCCTATAGATGGGACAATCATCTTTCCACCAGTGGATCCCACCCGGACACTGCAGCCACATCGCGACGCCCTCATCCTCTCCCTAGAGATAGGAGATTTCGATGTAAGACGTATCCTGGTCGACCCAGGCAGTTCGGCCGACCTGGTGCAAGCATCAGTCGTTGGCCACATGGGACATAGTCTCGCGGGCCTTGAAAACCCCAGACGAATCTTATCCGGATTCAACGGATCATCAACCACATCCTTGGGAGATATCATACTGCCGATCCAAGCTGGCCCAGTCACCCTCAACGTACAGTTTTCAGTAGTGCAGGAGTTATCACCCTTCAATGTCATTTTGGGGCGCACATGGCTCCACTACATGAAAGCTATCCCCTCTACATATCATCAAATGGTGAGTTTTCTCACCAACGATGGCCAAATCGACCTATATGGCAGCCAATTAGCCGCTCGCCAATGCTATCAAATAGCACGGGAAGCAGGGGCCAACCAGGAGGATGCATCTCCCCCTGAACCCAACCATACACATGACCAATATCAATTATTGGGTCCGGCGGACAAAGATCCTCCGGCAGCAGACCCCTTGCAAACAATCCAAATTTCGGAGGAAAACACTCACCTCACGAACATCAGTTCCCTCATGACACAAGAAGAAACTCAGAGCATGCAAAATATTCTCAGACAAAACCATGACATCTTCGCATGGACACATTCTAATATGAAGGGAATCCATCCCTCTATTGCCTCTCACAAGCTTAACGTCTTTTCAACTGCCAGACCCGTCCGGCAGAAGATTAGACGCTTCCATCCGGACAGACAAAAAGTCATCCGGAATGAGATTGACAAATTGCTAGAGGCCGGATTCATCAGAGAAGTATCTTATCCGAATTGGTTGGCAAACGTAGTGGTGGTACCCAAAAAAGAAGGAAAATGGCGAGTTTGTGTAGATTACACCAATCTCAACAATGCATGTCCAAAAGACAGTTTTCCCTTGCCACGAATAGATCAAATTGTGGATTCCACTTCCGGGCAAGGGATGCTCTCTTTCTTGGATGCCTTCTCCGGATATCATCAAATCCCCATGTCCCCGGATGATGAAGAAAAGACAGCATTCATAACGCCACACGACCTCTATTGCTATAAAGTCATGTCATTCGGACTCAAAAATGCTGGCGCCACTTATCAGAGATTGATGACTAAAATCTTCAAACCTCTGATAGGCCACACGGTGGAGGTATATATTGATGATATCGTGGTTAAAAGCAAAACTCGAGAGCAGCATGTCTTTCACTTACAAGAAGTTTTTCACCTCTTACGAAAGTATGGCATGAAGCTAAATCCTTCTAAATGCGCCTTTGGCGTAAGTGCTGGCAAATTTCTGGGATTCATGGTCAGCCAAAGGGGCATAGAAGTCAGCCCGGATCAAGTCAAGGCAGTCATGGAAACACCCCCTCCCAGGAACAAGAAGGAATTGCAACGCCTCACAGGCAAGCTCGTTGCATTAGGGCGTTTCATAGCCCGCTTCACTGATGAACTGCGACCCTTCTTCTTGGCAATACGAAAAGCTGGAGCACACGGATGGACAGACAGTTGCCAAAATGCTTTCGAAAATATCAAGCATTGTCTTACGCAACCACCCATCTTGAGCAACCCCATCCTAAAGAAAAAATTGTATATGTATCTGGCGGTATCAGAATGGGCAATCAGCGCCGTTTTATTTCGCTGCCCCTCACCCAATGAGTAGAAACCTATCTACTACTTCAGCAGGGCATTGGCAGACGTAGAAACCAGATATTCAAAGATGGAGCTAACAGCCTTAGCCCTTCGAAGCGCTGCCCAGAAGCTCCGCCCTTATTTCCAAGCTCATCCAGTGATCGTACTAACTGACCAGCCCCTTCGCAACATTCTGCACAAGCCAGATTTAACCGGGAGAATGCTGCAATGGGCCATCGAATTAAGAGAATTTGGAATCGAATTCCAACCCAGATTGTCCATGAAAGGTCAAGTAATGGCTGACTTCGTTCTAGAATATTCCCGAAGACCCAGCCAACACCACGAATCAAGTAAACAAGAATGGTGGACTTTACGAGTTGACGAAGCCTCACGCTCATCAGGCTCTGGAGTTGGGCTCCTACTACAGTCCCCAACTGGGGAACATTTGGAGCAAGCCATCCGGCTGGGATTCTCTTCCTCTAACAATGAAGCAGAATATGAGGCCATCTTGTCCGTATTGGATCTCGCCCTTGCTCTATCTGTCTCCAAACTCCGGATCTACAACGACTCACAACTCGTGGTAAGGCATGTCCAGAAGGAATATGAGGCTAAGGACGCACGCATGGCGCGATACTTAGCTAAAGTAAGAAGCACCTTGCAGCAATTCACGGAATGGACAATAGAAAAAATCAAGCGAACTGACAATGGGCGCGCTGACGCCTTGGCGGGTATAGCTGCCTCCCTCCCCATCAAAGAAGCTATTATATTGCCTATACATGTGCAAACCAACCCCTCTGTCACAGAAATTTCCACCTGCAACACCATTGAGGCAAACCAGGCGGACGATCAAGAATGGACGTACGACATTGCAGAATATCTCCGGACAGGAACCCTACCCGGAGATCCCAAACAGGCACACAAAATCCGGGTGCAAGCTGCCCGTTTCACCTTAATTGGGGGGCACTTGTACAAACGATCCTTCACAGGACCTTACCTTCGGTGCCTAGGGCAGTCAGAGGCCCAGTATGTGTTAGCTGAGTTACACGAAGGAATATGCGGGAATCATTCAGGAGGACGATCCCTGGCACATAGAGCTCATTCGCAAGGATACTATTGGCCAACAATGAAGAAAGACACGACAGCATATGTTAAAAAATGTGATAAATGTCAACGGTATGCTCCCATTCCACATATGTCGTCAGCAACATTGAAAACAGTCTCAGGCCCATGGCCTTTTGCACAATGGGGCATGGATATAGTGGGACCCCTCCCAGCAGCACCTGCCCAGAAGAAATTCCTCCTTGTGGCCACTGATTACTTTAGTAAATGGGTAGAAGCTGAAGCATATGCAAGCATCAAAGACAAAGATGTCACCAAGTTCGTATGGAAGAACATTGTTTGCCGTTTTGGAATCCCCCAAACAATCATAGCTGACAATGGCCCGTAATTTGACAACATTACATTTAGGAATTTCTGTTCGAAGCTAAACATCCGGAATTCATACTCCACACCGCGCTATCCTCAGAGCAACGGGCAAGCAGAAGCCACAAACAAGACCCTAATCAATGCCCTAAAGAAAAGGCTTGAGCAAGCTAAAGGGAAGTGGGTGGAGGAGCTACCCGGTGTCCTATAGGCCTATCGAACCAGACCCGGACGACCAACAGGAAACACTCTTTTTGCCCTCGCATATGGAATGGATGCAGTCATTCCTACTGAAATAGGTCTTCCTACTATCCGGACTGACGCAGCAAAGCAAGATGATGCAAGCGCGGAATTAGGGAGAAATTTAGATTGGGCAGATGAAGTAAGGGAAAACGCGGCCATCCGGATGGCAGATTATCAACAAAGGGCATCAGCACATTACAATCGCAAAGTGAGGCCAAGAAGCTTCAAAAATGGTACGCTAGTCCTTAGAAAAGTTTTTGAAAACACTACTGAAGTAGGCGCAGGGAAGTTCCAGGCCAACTGGGAAAGACCCTATATAGTGTCTAAGGCAGGTGAAAATGGAGCCTATCATTTACAAAAGTTAGACGGAACTCCATTACTTAGACCTTGGAATGTGTCTAATTTAAAACAGTACTATCAATGAAAAAGTAAGACAAAGTACAAATGGAAAAAGACATATTTTATTGATGTATATAAATGTATGTACAAAAAGGTCTCCGGACCGTAGAAAGTACAAAAAGAAGATTATAGCAAAAAGTTGCAAAAAGACAAAAGCTATCAGGGAGCAGGCTTAAAGTTTCTTCTCTTCGCTCGGAGGAATTGAAGGGACATCTCGTTTTATACCGTTCTTCTTCATACAGCAACGATAGCCGAAGATGAAGGTATCATCCACTTGTTTTTGATAATCCGCTTCAAGTTCCTCCCTCTCTGCAGCAAACTCCCGTTCTAGCTCTTCTTTTTGCGCTGATAAGCGCAGCTGCAAGTCTTCTTTTTGCTTCTTTTCAATAGAAGCCTTTGTCCGGAGTTGCCTCACCTCCGCCCCCATCCGGGCTATCTCATCCTCTGCCTCATGCAGACGGGCAATCGATGATTCCTCCCGGTCCTTAGCCTCAACCAATTCCACCCGAAGGGCTTCATTGTCCTCCCGAGCGGTGGATAAGCTGGCTTCGGCCTCCACTAGTCTCAGGCGCAACTGGTCTTCAGTATCTTTATGCCGAGCGGCGAAGGCCTTCATATAATCAGTGGTCCGCAGCAGGTCAGTGAAAAGATCGTATTGATTGGCCATGCCACGGAGACCACTCACCAGCTGCAGACAAACAGTCAAGCAAGAAAAGCAAAGTTAGAAATCACACATCAGAATGACAAAAAATCAAGAAGCACAAAAGCAGTTTATCGTTTCCACTATCTCGAACATCTTGGCTGAAGGCGTGACAAGGGGCAAGTCGGGTGGAATCTGTTTCAGCTTCTCTTCCAACTCCGAGTAGCTAAAAGGACTAGTAGAGGTGCAAGACGCATCATTAACAGGATTCCTCTCCAATGAGGCAAGAGAAGATGACTCTTGTTCCGGATTCGGGGCCTCAACATTTACGACCGGATGGGTCTCCCCTGGTGCAACCTCAGCCGGGACCATCACAGGGATGGCTGGAGGCTCAGTTGCCATCTCCACTTCGCCCCCATCCGGATGAGCGTCGTGAGCAGATGAGCAACTAACTTCGATCTCTTGCTGACGATCTTGAAGCCGCCCGAGGAGTCCGGACCTCAGATTGCGCGCCGAGCGAGGCCTCTTTGAGGGTGGCCCCGTCACCAGAACAAGAGCCAGCCGGTCTGGATCGTCAGAGGGCTGACTCTGGCTTTCTGCCCCCGCTTCCTCCATGGGGGTCGCACAAACGGCTTCAGCTGCTTCAACATCCGGGTTAAGGTTGCCCGGATGATTGATGGACGCAGCTTCCTCAGCCACATTAGCCAAACGGGCAACCGCGGCCAAAGAAGTGCTTGAGTGGTTCAGCCCCGCGACGTGTCCGGATCCGCTTGAGATGGAATGGGGAGTAGGGTTCACTGGCTCCTCTATCATCACCTCCGCCTCGTGAGTGTTGGGCGGAGGAGCAAATTCCTTGGGAGGAGTGGGCTCCTTCACTCCCTTCCCATTCTTCTTCACCAGTTTCCTCTTTTTCGCTGGAGTTTTCTTTGGAGAAGAGTCTGCGTCGCATTTCTGTCCGGGAGCCTTCCGAAGGGTTCCTTCGTTTTTCTTCTTCTCCCGATTGTCCAGAAGCGCTCGGCGTTTTTCAGCATCAGCCTCTTTTAACGCCTGGTAAATCGGGAGATCCTTCATAGTATAATGCTCCCCAGGCACCACCTCCTTTGGCATTTTCCTGGGGAGAATGTTGACAACATACTCTTGGGGCTCCCCGACGACCACCATCAGGTTTCGCGCAATGAGCAGCGTTTTGTAGTGCCTCTCCTTGGCGTCTATCTCAAATAGTTTGCTGAGACAAGCAAAAGACGCCTTTTCCACCCAGTCCACAAGGTGGCCCCTCAATTCCGGACCTACATTAACAGTAACAAAAGATGAGAATACCATCCGGAAAAGTCAACAAAAAATCAACAAAGTAAAATCCGGACAATAGTCGTAAAGCAAACCTACCCGGAACCACCAAGGAGTAGTTTGGAGAGAAAGGTCTCGCCGGATGCTCCAAAAACCCCGCCCATGCACCCCGGACCACCACGTGTCCCGTCGCCCCTCCCTTTATCAAATCTGGCAGCTCCGTCACCAATTGAAGGGAGGGCAGGTGTGCGGACATGCTGAAGATGTCATTTTTTACCTTTTTCAGAGAATAAACAAAAAACACCTCCAGCAGCGTGAGGTCGAGGTTGTACAGCATGTTTATAATGCTGCATCCCATCAGCACCCGGACGATGTTGGGATGAATGAAAACGGGTGGAATCTGGGTGAAATGGAGGAACTCCTTGAACAATGCTGGCAGAGGGAACCGGAGCCCTACGTTGAATTGTTCCTTCGAGAAGATGATGGTTTTTTCTTCTGCTTTCTCAGAAGGCACAAGCACCCTCCCATTCAGCAATTCAATAGCCACGCCATTCGGGATACAGAACCGTTCCCGGAATTCCTTCGCATCCAGCTTATCTGTAGCTTTTTCACGAACCTCGCTAGCCCGGGAAGATGAAACAGTCTTTTTTGCAGCCATTTCTTACCACAAAGACAAACCAAAATCTACATACAAAGAAGCGCAATGGGTAAAACACAAGTAACCCAGAAAATACACAAACCCTAACCCAAAGCAGTCAGAAAAAAAACCCCCAAAGAACCCCAGAACACCAACAAAATGCCAGCATTCAAACAACAGACGCAAGCGACTTGCCCAAAACAATGCCCAAACAAACCAGAAACCAAGTTCAATCAACCAACAAACGCAACAAAAGGAACGACAAAAGCAAGAGTACACGTACCAAATAAAGCTCTGAAGGAGAAAGGTTGCTGTCTCGATACAAAATCACGAGCAGCAAACGAATGTCGCGAATACAAAATCACCGGTACAAAGAGCTTTCGAGTTCTTTACTCAGAGAAGCAAAGGACACAACAGAAGTGAGAAGAAGAAAGGCTCTCAGGAGAATGCAGTAGGAAAAAATGCAAAAAAAAGGTACAGTGCGCTATTTATAAGGGGATAGCCCCTCGGAAAACCAAACGAACAGCTATGCCATCATTGAAACGACATATTGCCTGGGGATACACAGGGTCGGCGGCTCGTCATAAAGGCCTTTTTTGGCTCCCGCACCCCCACTCGCCACGTGGCCCAGTCAGACGAAGAGACCTCTTCAGTTTTCAAAAAAAATCAGTTATTTTTTAGCCCGCCCATTTTTTGGGCAAAATAGGCAAGTTAAAAAGGGGGGCAATGTAGGGACCCCTCCCTCTGAGAAACACGTGACACGCATCTCACAGTGACACGTGGCACGTGTTATTAGCCGGACCATCATCATCCGGATTCCCCTAAGGATATGCATGATGCAGTTCTCCTATCCGGACCGCCTCAAAGAAAGGCAAATGACGTTTCAGCTTCTCCTATCCAAGGAAGAGCAAACGACGCTGGCAGAGCATAGACATCCGGACAACCTTCATAATACATCCGCTCCGCAATACATCCGGATAATCAGCATGTGCCATCCGGATATATCAGCATGTGCCATCCGGATATAATCGACCGGATCATCAATTAAAGTAAAACGAGTCTTACACGCTATCACAACGAACAACCATGGCCCACATCCTGTCACCTGCAGAGTGAGAAGACAAGATGAAGTGACAGCAAGTCACTTCCCACGATCATTCTACATGATCACTTCCCAAGATCTATGACAGTCGCATCACCTACCATGGTTTCTGACAAGCCGCTCGTAGGGTGATGATGCTCTTGCTGACGCCTATTATCATCATAACAACATAAAATATCTCCTCACCATTAATGAGAATAACAGTACCCCTGAAGCTGTATATATATAAGCCTTCACACAAAGAGGAAGAAGATCCCCTGGTAACCTCCTGATACCTGGTAAAAGGCCAACTGATTTATATCTCTCTCTCACCATGGCTAACAAAACCATCTGAGGGTGCGTCCGGACACCCTGTCCGGATGCCTTCTTGCAGGTATAACGGCTGGATCAAGAACCTTTATGGGTTGAAATCACGTGTCCATCCATCTGGCAATTACGTGGATCATCAAAGACGCGAGGTATCAACACTATACAAAATACAAGAACTCTAATGCATAAAACAAAATATCTATCTTGTGTCTTTAAAACTTTTTTCATAATTTTGAAAATTTTGAGAAAGAGAATTTTTTTAATCCTCAAATTTTAAAAAATATTTTCAAGTATATAAGGTATTTATTTTTGTCTAAGAATTTCTATATTTTATATGAGACTTTCTATTTTAAAAACAAAAATGAGAAATGTATCTAAACATATAAGTAATTCTCTTTAAATATGTTTATAATGAAATCGTAACTAACAAAAGTGTTGCAAATAAAAATACTTTAAGTAGAATCATTCCCAATCGAGTTCAAAGTTATAAGAAGTATTTTTTATTAATATTTCAGATCACCAAAAGAAATTATAAGGGATTGCAATATTACAAAAAAAATTAAAAATGATTTTAGTTTAAGCTCTTCATTTGCAGTCTTGTAATCTCATGCCCTAAATTTTCCAATTCATCAATTTCATTGGTAAAATTTTATTAAAATTAATTATTATTAAATAAATTAAATTTAAAACCTTTTCCAAAACCATATCCATTTAATTGCAATAAAGCAAAACTTCCTTGTTATCATGGTAGAGTAAAGAGAAAAGAATTGGTTTTAGAAAAGAAAAATATAAAGAAAAAGAAAAATGTTCCAAAAACTCCTAAAAATTCCAAAATCCAAGGGTTGAGATCCCAAAATATGGAAAAACTTTATTCAACTGGAGTTGGAATAGAACTCACTTGGAGTTGCAGTAAAACTTACTTTTGGTTGCATATCATAATTTCAGTTAATCTCATTTCTAATCAACCCAAGTAACAATTAATGGGAAAAGAAAGTTTAGTAAGGGGGAACTCATCTCTCTCTATTAAAAATATCTTCAAGATTTTAGTGCATTCACGTATCCTTTTATTGCCTACCTGTAGACCCTCAATTTTGTCCCTTTAGCGCATGTCTTTAAATTCGTTTTTAGTGCTCCACAGTAGTTCCTTGATGGCCCATGGCTACTCATACCACTTACCTTTTTCTGAGTCACCTTGGAGACTTTGGTTGAGGGATTATTTGATCCCTTATTGTGACCCTTGGCAGCCCTAACTTAGACTTAGGCTTTTTTTTTTTTTTTAGGATAGCTTTTAGATACACTTGGCCCATTAGGCACCATCCTAGGCCTACTTAGTCTCACCTTAGGCCCGTTTAGGCACACTAGGCCTACGAAGACTTTTATTTTATTTTATTTATTTTGTTTTTAGTTTTAATTTTATGATTATCATTCACTTTTTATTGGTTATCTTCCTCTTTATATTATTTTCCTTAACTTATTTATTTATTTATTATTTTGACCATTTTTTAATTTATTTACTTATTCATCTATTCATGCAATTATTTAACTTCAAAAATTTCATGTTTTTTGCAAGGAAACTTACCATTGGAGTTTAAGGAAGGCGGGACTTTCCTTGGAAGGTTTTGGAGGGGAATTTGAAATTGGGAAGATTGCTTTTGATTGGAAGATTTAAAAAAAGAGAAGAGAAGAAGAAAGGAAATAGGAGAATTCTCCTTTTTGGAAACAAATTTAGGTCTTGAGGGGTGATATATAAAGGAGAGATCTTGAAAAAAGAAAGCGCAGAGAGAAGAGCAGAAAGAGAGGGAGATTGGAGGCAAGATTGCCCAGGTACGTTTCTGGTTACTTTTGGTGTTCTTATTCATACTCGATTCCTCCATTTGATGATTTCTGAATATTCAATATATTATTGGTTGGTGTGGACGGAAAGGGCCACAAATTGCTGTGTTGAAATTAGATCTTTGTCTGTTTGATATGTTCATCATTCTGTTAATGTCATCGATCCCGCCTGAAAATAAATTGCATACATGTCCATCTTCAGACTGGATGGTAGAAATCACGTCCTGTTTTTATTCAAATCTTATTCTGAAATCACTCCCCTGTTCTAAGCTAATGGATTGAAATGCGAAATTGTGACTTTTGTTGATCATCTTTCCTCTCTTTCTATACGTTTTTGTTGTCTTCTTCTATTTTTGGTCCATACCTCAACAAGCTCTATTCCTGGCCTTCAAGATTTGTTCTCTGCTTCGGAGTTAAAAATTAAAAATCATGGGAAAAGGGACACTCTGCTTTTTCTGCATTCGGATAAGCATAAAGTGGTGCTCGAAATCATGGACTTCTCTAAGCCTTCTGGTACTGTCGTTGTGATTCTAAAATCTAAAAGTCAAATACAACCTGGGCCATTCACCTTCAGTAACAGCTCTAATCAGTTCTACAGAGGAGTGTGTGATTCTGAAAGCAAGGAAAAAGTTGACAGCGTTGGTTCAAAAATTTTGGGGATTATGGAAAGAGATGAGAAATAATGAGGAGATACGATTGGGGTTGAGATTCTGGATCTTTAAGGAAAAATGTCATGGGGAATGGAAGCTGGCAATGTTCTTACACTATTTCTACGGCTTCAGCCATTGGTAGCTGTCATGGGTTAGGATCTAGTGGCAGGCAAAATAGCAGAAAGAAAGAAATTGATGCAGCTTCTGTTGATAAGTGAGTCCCAAATGCTCCGGTTGGAAGAATGTTCTCTATATGTTAATTAATCAGATGAGTCAGTCATGGAATTCAAAATCCTCATTGCTGCTGTCTGGAAGAAAAACTATGGCAATTAGAGAAGACAATCAGTTCGACCCTTTTGTTGAAGATTTTGTTTTGGAAAGACTTCCTGTTCAAATTTCTCTGCGGATATTGTTCGATGTAGTCCCTAACATTAGATTTCAAAATGTTATTGAACTGATAAGTGTGCAGTCAGTTGCTTCTAATCTAGCATTCTTGAAGAGAATATGCATGGTGATGTTTTTATGATGCTTTAAATCAGAATCCCAAGAGATCAAAGTGGAAGGGATCGGATTGAAGGAATTTCAACAACCGCTGACTTCTTGAAGCCCAGCTTGACTGTGCCCAGTCCGTACAAGAAGTCTGACTTGTCTTATCTGGTTGGTTCATCTGGAGATTAAAGTTTGAACAGCTTTGGGACAATGTTGCGTTTCTAGAGAACCCGCATGCTAGGCAGAATTCGGTTGATGATGTTCTACATAATAAGCAACAGGGGAATGGTTTGGACAGAAGCAATTTTCTTTCTAAAAAGTTCAGTTGCTACTTCACAAAGTAATTTGCAAGTGCTGGCGAGCAAATGTCTCGCTGCCTAATATACTGAGATGATATTGTTCCTAAAGATGCGAATGCAGCTGTGGCCATCTATCCAGCAGTTTGTTTGCAGCAAGGACTCGAATGAACTATGGTTCTGGTGCCAAAGTATACTAGAAGTTGCAGAGAAGTTATGTGGATCTTTGCTTGTTCATCATCCTGAAGCACTCCTGATGAATACGTATTCAGGCAACTGGAAACGTGCTTATATGGCTTTGTAGCATCTTGTTGAATGTCTTACTTCTACTCATGCTCCTAAGCAAAGACATTCCACTGCAAAGTCTATCCACATTATCCCACAAATTCAACTGTCAAATTATTTTGAAAGACATCTCTCAAAAGCATCAGCTAACAAAGGATTTCCATGGAGTAGAGAGGATACTCTAGTCACATCGTCTTCACAGTGAAAGAAAGGTCCAATCTAATCTTCATACTATTCAGAGTCTGATGCTCTCAAGAATACGTTATCTTCATCTTCTACAAAATCTGAACTCAAATAACTTTGTTGAATCACTCGAGAGGTCCTATGAATTGGCAGCCATGATTAGCTCAGTGAATATGTAAATTCCTGTGATTATCAATCTTCTTAATGAAGTCAACAATCCCCACTCTGCTTCTGCCTATGGGAGTCTCGATTGAACCTGACTGCAGATTCTGAGTTGCAGCAAGACTTCAACAACTTTATTTTACCCGAAGTTTTGGTAGGCTGACATCTGCAAATGAGTTGGTTGTTGACTCTGGTCTGATTACACGAACCTTTCTCTCTGATTGTCAAGTAAATTTATTTGGTCCTATTCTATCCAATGATCCATCTTGGCAAGAGATGCGGACTCTGGTTGTTGGGAGAACATGGGTGTAATATTCAGCAGTGAGGCCAGGGATGGCGAATGAGCAATCCGGGAAGGAGATCCAACCATATGGAGACATTCAGTTGACACCTTTAGTTGACTACTACAGTTTCATAACCTAGAAGACTGATGCTCGCAAGGCAGGTAAGTTCAGTTGGGAACCGGAATCAACCATTCTGACCTTCAGAGAAGTAAATTTGAAAGTACAACAGGGCCATAAAATAACGATTTGCGGATGAGTTGTGACAGGGAAATCATCACTCCTACATGTTATACTTGAAGAAATTTAAATGACATATTGATCAAGTTTCAATTCAGTCAGCTTGTCATTATCGGCAATTCTATGATAGTTTGTTGAAAATCGCATTTCAAGTTTAATGATATTGATGGTGCTATTGAGCATGTTAATAACTTTGCAGCCTCTGACGAAAGTCTCATAATTTAATTCATTGGGAATGAATTGCTGCATATTTATACTCTGTCAAGGATGATAGAGAACGGTATCCCACATACTAAAAGAACTCAAGTTGGTAAGAAAGAGGTTGTCAAACGAAGTCAACCAGGGCAACGCCAGGACTTCACTAAATTTCAAGCTGAAATCAAGGTCTTATCCAAAATTCGCCACCGCCATCTGGTTCTCCTTGATTGGATACTGTGATGAAAGGCTTGAGATTTGCATTGGTTCTGCATGCGGTACTAATCACCTTCACACTGGTTCTGATGGGGGAATCATTCATTGGGATTTTAAATCAACAAACATGTTGCTTCATGAGAATTATATGGTCAAAGTTTCTGATTTTGGTCTTTCAAAAATTAGACACTTCAAATAAATCTTGTATCAGTACAAATGTAAAGGGCAGTTTTGGTTACCTCGATCCAATTTCATATCTCCCATGTGTCAGTTCTGGTCCATACAGTATAGAAAATTCCCGAATTTGTCACTCATGCAGACCTAATTGTGAAACAAAAATTACTGCTGTAGAAGGTCAGTACCAGATTGGAACCTACACTGTATGTCAAATTCAGTATGGTGAGGAGATCACCTTTGATTATAACTCAGCCACTGAGAACTGAGCAAGAAGAGACTCGAGATTTGACAACTGCTATCCAGGAGCAAGCACCTAAAGGCTTGGGTTTGAAATCAACTGAGTAGTCAGAGAATCCTATCCAAAACAAGCATCCTAGAAACTCATTAATGACAGAAAGCGGTGCTGATAAGAATCCAGAATTAAATGAGAAGCTACAGGGTGCATCAGGGGTTTTGTTGGGGAGTCAGGCCACTGCCAGTAGAAGTGAGCAAGAGAAAGAACTGACAACCGCTGCCCAGCAGAAAGCATGGGAAATCCGTAATTCTGGCGTTTTAATTGATATGGATCTCGACTTAACTGAGGGATCTCATTATCTTGCCCAAAACAAGATCCCAACAAGCTCACCAATAACACACGACAGTGCTGGTCAAGATTCGGCTAATGATGTTTCACATAATAAACAAAAGGGGAATGGTCTGGATAGAAGCAAACTCCCTCTCGAGAGTTCCTATCTGAAATTGTTCCAGTTGGTCAATCACACGCTGTTGTTCCATGCTCAAATACAGATGACAACAGCCAGTTGTTTCTGTAAGATATGTCAATTTGCAACAAAGGTGCAAACTCAGCAGATATAAATGTGCATGAGACTAAGCTTGAATCAACATATTTATATATACAGATGGAATACTGTCCGGTGGTCAAAGATTGATGAGAAGGCTGACATGTACAGCTTTGGGAGTTGTATTCTTTGAACTATGGCACTCGTTTGGAACAGTAATGGAGAGAAGCATCGTTCTTAATAATCTGAAATAGGAGGGAGATCTCCCTTCTTCTTGGGTTGCTGAATTTCCTGAACAAGCATCCCTTTTGCAGCACTTGATGTCTCCAAGTCCATCTGACCGTCCAACTTTGAGCCTTTTATGTGATGATCCCGGTTCATAGAACAAGGAAAATTCTGAAGCTTGCTGATTAATTGTGGAAAAATCAGGGATTGAAGTTCCACTCGGGCTACTGCCATGATTTAATCTCACCCAGTCTTCTGAAGTAATGTCTATTGTTCTACATAATACCTTGGTCTACAGAAGGCTTCACTCAACATCAGCCTGCCCCACCAGTCATTAGTATTGTGAAGAACTGGACATACTCCACTTACAACTGATTCGTGGCAGAAACAGAGTAAGAAGAAGGGGGAAGGGAAAGAGCAAGACACACGACAAACTGGAGCTTCGAGGTTGCATGATTAATTTCTAGAGATACTTGAGAAGCAGATGAATTTTGGCTTCAGCAAAAGAAAACCAAGAACTTGAAAATCGAGTTACAGCCAAATCAAATGCTATCAAGCATATTGATCTCAAAGCAATGGGGTTCAGGACAGCAAAAGGACTCTATACCTGTGGAAATTGAAACTGATCTAGCTGCCTATCACATCAAGGGTATCCTTAGTTTGCTCTTGATGAATAAATAGGAAGCACATATCGACTTTGTTTGTTTGTCCAGCTAAGAGACCAATTGATGCAGAATTCTGGAACTGTTATGGAATTAGTAGAGCTTTTAATAGAAATACAGATCAAACGCCATCATTAAAGATGAAAACCAAGTTCAGTGCAGATTGTTTAAGATGGTCTCCGTGTGTGTCAGAAGTTAAGTACAGTATCCAAGCATTCTTGCTCTCCATTGGAATCCCTCAGCAAACAGCAGAATTTGAATCATGTATTCGAAGTAGTCAGGATGTCTCTCCAAGTAACGAAGTCTTCACACAGGAAGCTTAAGTATGCAGAAAATGGTTTATTTGACCACAGACCGCATGAATCGAACTCTATTATGGCAGATTGAGGTAAAAGTTGAAAGGCTTAACCAATTGAAAGCTGGCAAAATACAGGGAACCTCTCAATGCAGAAAATTGGAAATTCTAAACCTTCTATTCAGTATTTGGCTTATGTTGTGAAGAACTCCATTTCAGCAATCTACAGAAGCATCCCCAGGCGACCCAAGTAATTCAGTCACAAAAGCAGCCTAGACACTAATCCAACTTGGCCGCCTTGCCACATACCATACTCCTCCTATTGTTTCTTCTTCTTTTTTATGATCTTATACGTCTTAAAGCCGAATTTCAAAACCTTTTTCTATCAAAAATGAATTTGGTTTTCTCTAAGGTTCCTTAGAAGCATTTAGGTACAAAATCCAGATTTTAACATGCAATTTGCTGCCACTTTATTTCGGGTATGCACGTTCACTGTTTTCTTTGATTTTTAACTATTTTCTTGATTTTTCTTGATTTTCAACAAGCATGAATAAACTTCATGATTCCAAACAATGGAATTCATTGAATCGACTCATGCAAAATCAACTTGGACCTTGGTGGGGGGTCCTACATTCTCGATATCTTCACTAATATTGATTTTAAAGATGATTGTTTGGTATTTAATTGATTTTGATTCCTTTTAGAGAAATGTTTGAATTTGTTTTATATTTGCTATTGGGCTAACCTTGCTTCCCATAAAGGCGCTACTAGCTTGCTATCCAGGTACTCTTCTTCTCATTTTTTGAGAATTCCATGGACACATGTGTTATTGATGACTATATCCATACATGATGTGGTTTTTGGATGTCTTGATATATGCCTGATTTGCTTGAATAAAACAAATGTTGTGTGCTACATTTCTACACTAACTTTTTTGTTTTATGATAGCGCTTGAAGAGCGGTTCAGGTACGCACCTTAACTCTCCTTTATCGCAATTTGATTGTGTTTGGCATGCCACTCTCTAAAATCACCTAGCCTATGTAGGTATCTATAATTAATGGATTAATTGCCACACTTCCCTTAACTTTGTCAGTAGAGACCTTTTTAGGGCTTAGAGGGGTGCTACCTCCTAGAGGTACCTTCCCAATAAGTAACCTGATCCCCGGACCTAGACTCGGGTTTCTCAAAGACATGCTTTTTCCAAAACTATGGAGTCACTTTTTAGGGTTTTTCTTTCTTGTTTTATTTTCCCTTTAAAATAAAAATAAAATAGGTGGCGACTCCAACTTTTTTTAAAAAATTAATTTTTCACAAATAAAAAGCGAGTCTCGCCGATCGAGTGGGGACGCACGTGAAAAATGCGGGTCCACACTACCCAATAATAAAGATCATTTTTTAAAAGTTTTCTCACTACTTTTACTAATATTAGTTGTCCAAATATTTTAACTTTAGGGTCATGGTATATTCTATTTAATAATACTTGTATTTTTAATAAGTATTCAACACATCTACATTTATTCTACCACATTAGCATTAATATAGTATAACTGTTCATTCATTTTTTGTCATCTCAATACTTCTATAAAGGAAGAAAAAAAATGTTATTTGGATTTGAAAATAATTAATAAAAGCTTTAAATTATTAGAAAAATGAATTACAACAATTCTTTTATAATAAAATAACTTAATTATCAATTTATTTATTTTCAATTAATTAAATTTCAATAAAGTGCATAGTATAAATAAATTATTATACCACATTAGTAATTATTATTATAACACCTCAGCAAACTTAGAATACCAAAGATATTGAATATATTCTCCTTGATAATTTCATGTATTATTGATGTAATTGCAATAATTTATCAAAAATTTTTTTCAGGTTTTAGGTGATTATGGATGTGTACATAATTCTTATATTTTTATTTTAAAATTTCAAAATTTACGATTTTTTCCATAAGAAAATCTCGAGTGGACAATGAATTGTAATTAAATTAAAAACATTCTTACTCCATGATAATTTTTATTTATTTATTTATTTTTTCTTTTCTAACATACATATCTCAACATCTTGATATTTTAAACTAAGGATCTAACACCTGATCCATATAAGATTTTTTTCTAAAACAAATTATTAAAAATCCTGATTAAAAGTAGAATAAATAATATCTTTTTTTCAAATATTACTTGAATAAACTAATTTCTTACCAATTTTATAATTATAAAAATGAAATAAATAAAGAAGTAAATCTAAGGAGAGCGGATATAGGAAATGTTAATCATATGAACATTCTTGTCTATTATGGTAATTATATTATGAAATATGAACTTCTTTATCAAGTCTACCTATATTGATTGTAATTCCTTATGGTCAAGTTTACCCAATTAAAAGTTTAACTACTTAAAAAGGAAAACTCGTGAATTTTATAGATGTAAAGGTAAGGAGACAAAATCTTAATAACACAAACATTCTCTCACTTAAACTTAGTTATTATGGTAATTATATTATGAAATATGATCTTTTGTAATGAATTGTAATGAATTAAAAATTTGTTATTAAAAAAAAATTGTTAATTGTATCCCTTAAATCTCTTAACACATCCACCTATTTTCTATTTTGCAAAAATAAATTTTATATTTAAAATCCCTAAAACACCCTTTTCTTCAACATTACCATATTCATACATAAACCCTAACTCTTAACACCCTCTTCTTCAACATTACCATATTCATGCATAAACCCTAACTCTATTTCATCTTCTTTTCCTTTCCTTTCCTTATTCTTCTTCCCTTCCTTTCCTCCTCATCTTCTTCTTCAATTTTTATTTTTTAAAATTTTTTTATTCATTTATTTTCTCACTTTTAAACAAAACCATTGCCAGTGAAAGGTGGCGCTGCCCAACCCCACAACCACCCCCCCAAGCACCTGAGTTTGTCAAATGGACGTCCACAGAAAGGATTTCACTGATGGGCAATCGAATTGAGAAGTTAACAGGATCGCCCACATGCCCCAATCTCTCAACACTTCTTCTGGATTTTAATACCGATTTGAAAATGATAAGCAACGGTTTTTTCCAATTTATGCCCAGTCCAAGAGTATTGAGCTTATCAAATACCAAAATAGTTGAGTTACCATTAGATATTTCTAATTTGTTTTCTTTGCAATATCTTGATTTATCTAAGACAGAGATAAAGAAGTTATCAGTTGAGATAAAGAATCTCATCAAATTGAAGAGTTTGAAATTGAATAATACATCTAAACTGTCTTCAATTCCAGGATGACTAATATGATCAAGTCTTTCAATGCTGCAAATGGTTCACATGTACCGATGTGGACTTTATGAATCAGATGGTTATGAGTCCTTGAAAGAGGAATTGGACAGTTTGAAATACTTGGCCCAATTGCATATCATCATAGCAAGTGTCTCTGTGTTCCAGAGATCTTTAAGTTTAAGAAAGTTGCCGAGTTGGACTCATGGAATCTGCCTCCGGATTTTCAAAGATTCAAGCTCACTCGATGTATCATCTCTCAAAAATATAAAGCTTCTCACTTGGCTTGCGATAGATAGATTTTGATAGTTTGAGAGAGATTAAGTTTGATTGGGCAGGGAAAGGAGAGGAAACAGTGGAGTATAGGAATCTCAACCCAGAGGTCAAATGCTTCCATGGCCTTGGCTCTGTGTACATCTGTAAATGCCAGATGTTGAAGAATATGACGTGGCATATTTTTGCCCCAAACCTCAAATATCTTGCAATAGGAGAATGTGATGAAATAGTAGAAGTGATAGCGAAAGGTGCAGAGGATGGAGGAAATCTGAGCCCGTTCACAAAACTCTTATATCTAACCTTATTTGATTTACGACAACTGAAGAGTGTGCACTGGAATCCCTTGCCCTTTCTTTACCTAGAGAGAATTGAAGTAGATGGGTGTCCGAAGCTGAAGAAGCTACCACTCAACTCCAACAGTGCCAAGGAACGTAGAGTTGTGATTACAGGAAAGCAGTTGTGGTGGAATGAGTTAGAATGGGAGGATGAAGCTACTCTAAATACTTTCCTTCCCTGTTTCCAAGCAAGATAAGAATAGGGGGCTAAGGTATGATTCCAATTAAAATCAAACCAAATATGATAGGAATGTGTATTATTCTTTAATTCACTCTCTAATCAGTCACTTTTCATTTTCAGGATTTGAAGGAATAATAAATATTTAGGTGTTTGTTGTGGACGTGAGGTAATGCCTTGAATGTTCATAACTTGGTACTAATGGTTTTAATATTCCATTTTTCTTTTTCAGGACTTCCTTTTTTGGTAATTAATATTTATGGAACTGATTGAGATTGTACTTTCAAGTTTTTGTTGTGCTTAATCTTCATTTCAGGGATTTCTAGTTTCGACTCATGCTTCTCTTTAGAATTTTATTTTTATATTTTCAACATGTTTATTTAAGTTCCAAATCCAATTATGATGAGAAAATATTCAATTTTAAAATCCATTTCCATATATTATGATTAATTAATAGATGTAATTAAAACCTTTACATCTGTTAAATAGGGTATTATTTAACACTAAAACCTTTTTTTTAGTGTTTTATAAAAATATGGGTGTTCAGAAAGTTGTTTTTTAAATCATTTTTAAAAATAAAAAAATAAAAATTTGTTTGGATAAATTGTTTTTAAAATATTTTTTATTTTACAAAAAGATTATAAATTCAATTTATATAATAGAAATTTAATTTAATTTAAGTCTTATTGAAATGAAAATATTTTTTAATTACAAATAAATTTAAAAATAAATAGTTTTTAAGAAAATATGAATAGTAATGATACAATAAAATTATTAATTTTATTTTTTATAAATAAATATTATTTTAGTATATACTAGAAACATAAGGATATTAACATCCTCATAAATATTTTTTTATTAAAAATAAATGATAATAGTTTAAAAATAATAATCATTAATAATTTTTATTTTAAATAAATAATGAATAAAGTTTTAACATATATATGAATCAATTTTTTCATTATATGCACACATATAGTACCTAATTATGAATATAATATTTTAAAATCTCCATCACCTCATTTGAGGTTTTGAACTTTATGAGAAATTCAAATCATCAACAATAGAATTGCTCTTTCAATATCAAAGGCTCCTTTTGGCGTCAATACACCGCCAGTTAGTTATTGAAACAACACGTTGATACACATATCTAAGTCTTATATATTGGAATTTACCATTTACACATTTACACATTTTCTATCTCAAACCGTTAGTGAAAGATACAGGGCAAATCTGCATTCAAATGATCCGAGCCTGTCATGTACAATCCAAGCTCAAAAGTCAAGCTTAATTCACACAAAAAAGCTGGTCAGCGCACCAAGCTCAAGAGCAATGATAAGACTGCCATTTACCAACCTGACAGAAGCTTGATATCTCACATGGAGAACTTACAAGGTGGGTAAGCATTTGTTAATTGAAACCAATCAATCCTGATGTAGAAGATGGACATCTCACATGAAGGGCATAAGGTGAATCCCTAGGATCCTGTTGAGCAAGTTGGACTACACTCCAATCAAGAGCTAAGATCTTACTATACCAATTTAGGTTATCCTGATCACATGTTAGTGGAGGAAGTGTCGTTGATTTCCATTTACATAACTTTGATTTAGTAGTTTTGGTCTAATTGGGGTGTAATATACATTATACAATGGGGAGAGGGAGTGCGATGAGGTAGTAAAAACAGGCCACAACTTGTGAAAAAGGGTCCAAAGTGGAACCCCTTTTTAAGGCTTTTAATCCTCTGCAGCTCTGTTGAAATACTATAACCCAGATTACTGGTACACAAGCGTGACCAAAAACCATCATTTCTGGTGGATTATTCCTACCCTTCATTGAGGGAAGTCTAACCCTGCAGACAAATGCAATCTAGATGGCTGATTTTCTAGCTTCCATTAATGGGGAGATTTTCTCTCAACATTCACTGACCGTTCTAAGTGGGTAAAAATGAGAAGTTAAGAGGCAACCTACATGATGAATTAGTCATACAGAACATGAGTCCAGAGATATTCTCAAGTACTTTGGGGTCCTTTAGGACATGGAAACTACTTGAGAAAGGAAAATAAAAAATAAAAATAAAAATTATGAAGGAACCTGTATTCTCTTGCTTGGTTTGCTAAGGAAAATTTTGCTTTCCCTTTTTCATCCTTATTTTCTTATTCTCATACTTCCCCTCAAACTTTTCATGATCTAAACAGAAGTTTGACATATTTAAGAAGCTACCTGACAAGTATTTCCTTCCACAATTGTTTATTCAACCAATGAGGCACTTGTTCCATTACTCAATTCTCAATCTAGTTTCCCTTACACTAACCCTCAAGAAACAAAATAACACTAAGCGGGGGTTATTTTTCAATATAAAAATTCTCTACCAAGATATCAGACGTCTATGAATTGAAAATTTAGAACAATATTTTCCAAATCACCCGTGGGGATCCATGATAAGATAAATTAGTTACATTCTCATGCTTCTTTACGAACCTTTTTCAACAGACCGAGCCCAGTTAATGGTTGATCTGGCCAAAGCATCCATCAGATCAATACATTTCCTAAGCAGAGGATCATCCCGAGGCAAAAGATCACGCATGTCATCAGAGGCAAGGATGACAGTGTTCACAGCCCTCGCCAGAAGAACTTGCATTGCAATTCTTAGCAGATTCCTTGCCACTTCCATGTCCTTTCGATTTAAAGATTCAATTGCAGAAATTACAGTGTGTTCCATTGTTGCTTCATCTGGAACAACAACCTCAAACCCCTGCAATTAAAAGCATCTTTCAGAACTTCAGAACTCCCATAGATTCATATGGAACATCACTATATATATATAAGCATGCACTTCAAGGCAGTGTATGTGAAACACGATCAGGAGTGTGAGACTGTAATGACACACGGAATTCCAAATCCTATCATTATATAATAATATAATATATTAATTTCATCATTATTTTATCCATCATGTGTAGGTGGGACCCAGCTCCGCCCAAAACTGCAATCCTATCACAGTTGGCAAAACATTTTGAAATTCGCTTTTGAGCTCTGTTTTAATTTCAGTAAACAGTTACAACCAGAAATACCAAAAGGAAACAGAATACAAGTAAGATGGTATTTCTGGGGGTTTTAGACAAGCTGTCATGATGAAGACAAGATGGGGGTTTAGCAAAATGGATGCTGATTTTGTAGTATCGAAGATTCAACATTCTTTTGTTAAAGGCCATTAAATTTTGGATGCAAATTTGAAAGCCAATGAAGCCATAGATTTTAGACTGAAGAGTTTGAGAGGAGGAGTGAATCTGTAAGTTGGATATTCAGAAGTCCAACAGTCATGGGATTTGGCAACGAGTGAATATGTTGGATACAATTCCTCATGTCTATTGTAACAATTTCTCTGTTTGTGAATGGCTCTTTTTTGTTTCTTTCAAAGTCCAAGCGGGTTGAGACAAGGCACCCTCTTATCTCCTTTGTTTGTTCTAGTTATGAAGACTTTTAACTGTTTTGTTACCAAGGTGACAAGAGAGGCTTCTTTTATGACTTTAAAGTAAGGGAAGATGAAGAAAAGGGTTGGAAGTCTCCCATTTACTCTTTGCATTATGATAAATTGTTTTTTTGTGATTGATCACGGACTTAGTTTTGATGTGAAGTCATCTCAAAATTGAGAATAAGCTTGAAGAAAAGTGAAAAGTCCCCAATATTGAAGAATTAACCTCTTTGTTGGGTTCCAAGGTGGTCAAGTTACCCTTCTCTCTTTTTTTTTTTTTTTTTTTTAAGATAATCAAAGAACCTTCTAAACCCTTAGGACTCTCCATAGAGACCCAAACCTTGGGCCTTCCCTAACAATCGACACTGGGTAAATCAAAGTATCATCAATAGCAAGATTTAAAATCAAGATCATGTGCCGCTTATTAGAACCACATGCATCTCCCATCATTCGCCCTAACCAACTGGGCTACCCAGCGGGCATACCTTCCTTCTTAGTCTTCCTGGGTTTTCCCTTCAAAGTCTTCTACCATGTCAAATGTTCTGAAGGAGAGGCTACTTAAAAGGTTAGCCTCATGGAAGTGCTAGTATTTCTCTACAAGTGAAGATTAACCCTTTTGAAAAGCATTTTATCCAATGTGTCCATTTACTATTTGTTATCCCAAAAAGAGTTCATATGAGGTTAAAAATGATTAAGAAAGAGTGTTGGTGGCCAGTAAGTTTTTTAAAGAAGAAACCTCATTTAGTCAACTCATATACAATGTATTTAGATGATAAAATAAAAATTAAATTAAATTAAAAATGGAGGCGTTGACATAATCATTTTGTTCACAAATATATAATTTATATTATTAAAATTCACAATAATTATAAAAAGGAAAATAATTAAAAATAACCAAAAATATCTTTTTTTGAGTGAAGACACTTTTAAATTTTCTAACTATTTTCTAACTTTCATATGTCAATAATAAATAAAAAATAAATAATTATTTTTTACTTTTTAATTAAAAGAATTTTAGAATATCAATTTTCAGACCTAGGGCATGTGCAAAACTATATTGTTTATGGTCAAAATGACAATTGATGAGGATGGTACAACCCATCCACTCCAATTTTTAAAACCATGTTTTTAAGCAAGGCTCCATTAGGTAAGTAGAGTTGCAGATTTGCCATATATAGGGATAATATAGAACAATTTTTGCTCACAAAAGTAGACATCCTACATTAGTAAAACCTTTGTATGCCAGTACCTAGCATTTATAATGCATAACAAGAACTACAAAACACTTCTTTCTGAGGTTGTTCAAATTTACACTTCCATTAAATGGACTCCTCAAAATGGGCTACATCAAATTTAACCAAATTCAGTCAAGGAATACTATGACTGAATTACCACAGGGAATCTCTAATTTGGTTTCATTACAGTATCTCAGCCTATCAAAAACCAACATAAAAGAGTTGGCAATTGAGTTGAAGAACCTGGGTAAATTGAAATGCTTGGTGTTGTTTGACATGCCTCAACTTTCTTCAATTCCAGAGCAGTTAATATCAAGTCTTTCAATGTTGCAAGTTATTGATATGTTCAACTCTGGAATTTCTGAAAGAACAGTACTCAAAGATGGTATTTTGTCTGATGATAATGAAGCCTTGGTTCAGGAATTGGAGTCCTTAAAGTACTTGCATGGTTTAGGCGTCAGTGTAACAAGTGCCTCTGCTTTCAAAAGGCTTCTAAGCTCTGACAAGCTAAGAAGCTGCATTTCCCGTCTATGCCTCAAGAATTTCAATGGTTCAAGCTCTCTCAATTTAACATCTCTCAGCAATGTAAAGTGTCTCCTTAGCCTCTATATCTCAAACTGTGGCTCGTTGGAAGATTTGGAGATTGATTGGGCTTGGGAAGGAAAGGAAACAACAGAATCTAATTACCTTAACTCAAAGGTCAGTTCCCACAACAGTTTCCACAGCCTTTCGTGGCTAGGTGTCGAAAGGTGTTCGAGGTTGAAGGATCTAACATGGCTTGTTTTTGCTCCAAACCTTAAAGTTCTTTTAATAACTAGTTGTGATCAAATGCAAGAAATAATAGGTACCGGTAAATGTGGTGAATCTGCAGAGAATGGAGAAAACCTGAGTCCATTTGCCAAGCTCCAAGTGCTTCACTTAGATGATCTACCACAATTGAAGAGCATATTTTGGAAAGCCCTGCCATTTATCTACTTAAATACAATCTATGTAGATAGTTGTCCACTTCTAAAGAAGCTACCACTCGACGCCAACAGTGCCAAGGGACATCGAATTGTCATTTCCGGACAAACCGAGTGGTGGAATGAAGTAGAGTGGGAGGATGAGGCAACTCAAAACGCTTTTCTTCCATGTTTCGTACCTATTGAAGAATAAGGGCCTGCAGCAATCTCAGAGAGGCTACGATGCGATTCTCGGTGAGACCCTTTTCACAATTAACTACCATTTGATCCTGAATAGGTATTGGTCCAAATAAAACATTCAATTATAGCATCTTTTCATGGTCGTATACCTGCCACGTATTTCTGATATACTTAAAAAATGCTATTCCATTTCAAACATATAAGGCAATTGATTGCAGGTTTACAAGGAGTCATCTTGTTATTGAAATTCAAAATCTATAACTTTTACGGTTATTATTTATTAGTTCTTAGGAAGTGTTAAGGAAAGAAAATAAATATTAATGAAAATAATTTTTTCGTATTTGTTTATATTATGAAAAATATATATAAAAGAAAATCAAATATAAATAAAATTAGTTTGAAATTTACAAATTTTTTAAATTTTTTAATTTTTATATCAAAGAGTTAAAATAAATAAATAAGTTAGAAGTGGCATATAAAAGTCATCTATTAATTTTAATTTATTTATTTATTTTTTTCACTTTTTTTTTCTTGTATTTTTCCTTTCTATTTTCTTTCCATTACAATTTCCCTCAAAATTTTCAATAACCAAACATAACCTACATATAATGATCAAATATGATCTTACAAACCAACCCATATAAAAATTTAAGTCCATTCTTATGGCTTTTCTAATTTGGTTTAATAAGTCAATAGTATATATCCTTATGCAATCTTATTTTGTTTAGTTGCAGAATATAACCTCATATGCCATAAATGCTTCCGCAATCTTCACTCAATGAGAATCCATTATTTTCCAAGGTTGAAGGATATGGATAGCTTATTTTCATGCCAACTTTTCAGTATGTTGATGACATTGTAGGCTGTCAAAATGGAACATATAATTGCTTATCTATGTGAGGTAAACTGTTGGTTTATGTATGTTGTTTCATAGTGTTTGTGTGCATATGTTGTTTCTCTTTGAATTGCAATATTACATTTTTTGTATTATAGGGATTGTGAGATGCATTTTATGATTTGTGTAAAAAATTTGAGTTGGATGGATTTCCTTAATTGCTCTACTTCAATTGAAAAGCATGTACATGATATCTTTGATTGGAAACAATCTAATGTATAATTTCAAAAACATAATTATATTTTCAAATGGAAAAGATAGTTGAGTTAGGGTACTCTTTGTTCATGGAGAACCAAGCATTCTTGAGAAAAAAGAATAAAAATCAAGTCCCTCTTTGTACAAAAATTTTAGGGGAGAACTTGCCCAAGTCATGGGTAAACCATAATTGGGGCACCTTAGCTAAGGGTCCCATTTGGTTCCCTATTTGTGTTTATCAAATACACCTTTTCATAATTGTAATGGGAATGGAGTGTGAGATTTATACAACATTAAAGCTTGTATTCCTTAATTTTGCAATAAGTTAAAGAGGATGAAACATTTTTTATTTGTTGCAATTCAAGAGCATGTACTAAAATACTCTCCCCTTGTGTTCAAAATAGAAGAATTCATTTATCTTATGTACTATAAAACTTTTTTCAAAATTGAGAAAGTGAAAAAAAAATTACTTCCTTAAATTTTAATTTTTATAAATTGTTTTCAAGAATATAAGGTATTTACTTGTTTTTGTATAATAATTCTTATATTTTATATAAGACTTCCTATTTAAAAAATAAAAAATAGAATATGTATCCAACCATATACTAAGTGATTCTCTTAACAAAAGTACTATAAATAAAAATACTTTAACGAGAATCACTCCCAAATGTGTTTTGAGTTATGTTTTCTAATGGACTAGCTTTTCTATCAAAAAATTTCTTGAGTAGACAATAATTTATAATTAAATGCAAAACATTTTTACTCCATGGTAATTTTTATTTATCTTTTCCCTGTTTAATATCCACCTCTCAATATCTTGGTATTTTAAACTAAGGATATAATTTTATTTGTTGTGAGCATGACATTATCTTATATATCCATGTAAGGTTTTTTCTAAAATAAATAATTTAAAATTTCATTATTAAAAAAAATAGAATCAATAATATCTTATTTTTATATAATACCAGAAAACTTTTTTAGGTGTAGCTATGCTAAAGTAAGTAGTCGGCCTAACCTTCAATTCTTGTAACCAAGTTTTTCTTTCACACTCCTTTTTTACTTTTTCTGAAGTGTTGGGCAAAGGGTGCCCTCTACTTCTACTTCTAACTAAAGGCGAACAACCGACTTTGAAAAATGATATTTCTCGTGGTTTTAGACAAGTTGTCATGATGAAGACAAGATGAGGTTTAGCAAAATGGATGCTGATTTTGTTGTTTCGAAGATTCAACATTCTTTTGTTGAAGGCCGTTAAAATTTGGATGCAAATTTGAAAGCCAATGAAGCCATAGATTTTAGACTGAAGAGTTTGAGATGAGGGGTGATCTGTAAGTTGGATATTCAAAAGTCCAACAATCATGGGATTTGGCAATGAGTGAATATGTTGGATACAATTCCTCATGTCTATTGTAACAATTTCTCTGCTTGTGAATGGCTCTATTTTTGGTTTCTTTCAAAGTCCAAGCGGGTTGAGACAAGGCACCCTCTTATCTCTTTCTTTGTTTGTTCTAGTTATGAAGACTTTTAACTGTTTTGTTACCAAGGTGACAAAAGGGGGCTTCTTTTATGACTTTAAAGTAAGGGAAGAGGAAGAAAAGGGTAGGAAGTCTCTCATTTACTCTTTGCATTATGATAAATTGCTTTTTTGTGACTGCTTATGGACTCATTTTTTATGTAAAGTCATCTCAAAATTGAGAATAAGCTCGAAGAATAGTAAAAAGTCCCCAATATTGAAGAATTAACCTCTTTGTTGGGTTCCAAGGTGGTTAAGTTACCCTCCTACTATCTTTTTTTTTTTTTTAGGATAATCGAAGAACCGTCTAAACCCTTAGAACTCTTCATAGGGACCCAAACCTTAGGCCCCTCCTAACAATCGACACTGGGTAAATCAAAGTATCATCAATAGTAAGATTCAAAATTAAGATCACGTGCCTCTTTCTAGAACCATATCTCCCATCATTCATCCTAACCAACTGGGCTACCTGGCAGGCTAGTTACCTTCCCTCTTAGTCTTCCTAGGTTCCCCCTTCAAAGTCTTCTATTACGTCAAATGTTACAAATGAGAGGCTACTTAAAAGGCTAGCCTCATGAAAATGCTAGTATTTGTCTACAAGTGAAGATTAACCCTTCTGAAAAGCATTTTATCCAATGTGTCCATTTACTATTTGTCACTGTTTGTTATCCTAAAAAGAGTTCATATGAGGTTAAAAATGATTAAGAAAGAGTGTTGGTGGCAAGTAAGTTTTTTAGAGAAGAAACCTCATTTAGTCAACTCATATACAACATATTTAGATGATAAAAAAAAAATTAAATTAAATTAAAAATGGAGGCGTTGGACATAATCATTTTGTTCACAAATATATAATTTATATTATTAAAATTCAAAATAATTATAAAAAGGAAAATAATTAAAAATAACCAAAAATATCTTTTTTTAAGTGAAGACACTTTTAACTTTTCTAACTGTTTTCTAACTTTCACACACACACACACACACACACACACACACACACATATATATATATATATATATATATATATATATATATATATATATATATATATAATTTTCAAAGAGTTTTAATTAAAAGAGTTTTAGAATATCAATTTTAGACCTAGGGCATGTGCAAAACTATATTGTTTATGGTCAAAATGACAATTGATGAGGATGGTGCAACCCATCCACTCCAATTTTTAAAACCATGTTTTTAAACATGGCTCCATTGGGTAAGTAGAGTTGTAGATTTGCCATATACAGGGATAAGCTTCAAAGACAACTATCTTAGATAAATTTTTGGTGAGGAAGGATGGTAAGACTATGGAAAGAAATTAGGAAATGATGGAAGGTGTTTCGAACAAGAAGTGGCTTTTTAGCTCTCCTCTTTTTTATTATATTCTAACTAAGCACATTAATTATTCCACCAGCCTACCTCTATGTAGGAATCAAACTTTCCATATAGAACAATTTTTGCTCACAAAAGTAGACATCCTACATTAGCAAGACCTTTGTACGTCAGTACCTAGCATTTATAATGCAGAACAATAAACTACAGATCGAACACTTCTTCTTGAGGTTGTTCAAATTTACACCTGCATTAAATGGACTCCTCAAAACGGGCTACATCAGACGGGACACATTATGAATAAGGTATGGGGGAATAAGGCATGAATAAGGTTTTACATTTAGTACCAAATCAACATATGCTTATATAGGGCTGATTTTGATGCAAATCAAATAAAACTTTTACATTTAGTACCATCGTCCAAGATTAATTCACCATGGCCCTAGATGGTCATGCATGTTTTGTTTCCCATATTTTTATTAGTTGCCCATGGAAGAACCTACATGGGTCATTTAGAGGGGCCCATCACAATAACACAACCCAATAAATTTAATGAAGTCTTAGAAACCGATTCTATAATCCATGCATGCAACAAGCAGAGAAAATAATCTTTCAAGTTAAGATTGGAAAGTTGAGCTCCCTCAGAAACTCTACCACACTTCAAATCTCATTTTCCCTCATTTACGTATTGGCATACATTGCCCTTTATCTACTCACAAAGAATTAGAGCTTACCAAGAAAAAGTTCTTGTTCAACTCAAACAGTGTAGAGGATTGTAAAGTAGTTCAAGGAGAGGAAGAGTGGCTGAGTGAGTTAGAACTAGAGGACAAAGATACTTTAAATGCCTTTTTACCCTATTTCAAAGCAACATAAGAATAATGAGCTTAAGAATGATTTCCGATCTTCTATTTTCATGTCTATTTGATACTTAGAATGTGTATTGTTCATTTGTGGGTTGATTTTCTCTCCACCCTTGCAATCCCCATGCATGGACAAAACAAAGGAGATGTATGGTGTTATGAGATGTCTATGACAAGTGTCTTGTAATTGTGTTATGTGTAATAAAGTACTGAGTCTGTATAGGACTGTTTAAAATTGTTGTGTTCTAATGATATAGATGGCTGGGGGGAGGTGGAGGTGGAAGTGAAAAAGTTTGTATAGTAATTAAAATATTAATTTCTTTCTTCTTCCTATTAAAATATTATAAGATTTGTAGGATTTATGTACAAATATATTATTCATTCTTAAGTAGTAATTTAACCAATTTCACTTTTTAATTATCTAGTTGGCCATAATGAGAAATCTAAAATAAATATTAATGGAATATAAATATTAAATAATGGGTGTGTTAAAAGAAAAAAAACAAAAATCTATCACATACTTAGCAATAACATTTATAGATTGAAAATAAATGAAATTTAGGGTCTGTTTGGTTGCTATTTTTGAAAGTTGTTTTGAAAAATAGTTTTTAAGAACAATTTTTGGTTTTTTAAGAAATAAAATTACGTTTGGAAACTGAATTCTGGAAAACATTTTTTGTTCTTAAAAATAAAAAAATCATGTTTGGTTGAGTTAATAAAAAAATATTTTTTTATAACAAATAAAACAAAAAAACATGTTTTGAAGTTGTTTTTTTTTTTTTAATTTAATGTTTTCTTGATAACTCTTCTCTATTTATAGAAAAATATATAAATAAAAAAATTCAACAAAATATAATAATAAGAGGGTGATGGATTTGAATGGGAAATCAAATTATATTTTTAGTTTTTATTTTATTTTAAATTTTGATCATATATTTTTTTGTTTTAATTACAATAAATAAGAAGATGAAATATTTTAATAATAAACGACTAAATATCATACTAAATGAGGATTAACGATAAAGTAATCATTTTCAATAAATGGTTAGATTTTTAATAAAAATTAAAGAAAAAAATAAATAAAAGGTTATAATTCAAATTTAAAACTTTTGTTAGCACTCTAAATTGATTGTAGAAACATTGGATACAAATATTTAAAAGAAATATTGACAATTATGTAAAATCAGACATATTTTATTATTTTAAATATTGGTAAGAAATATTATTAATTAAAGGATTTATGATTTATAAGGATATATTTATTTGAAATTTTCTTAACTATTTGCCTTTTTTATCTCCTATTTTTTTACTAAATCTTATCCCTTCAATATCCTTTCCAATTATTCTAATGGAGAGGTGAAAAGAAGATATCAAACTTGGATGGACATAGTGAGATCATGGATAGGTTTCTCATATTTTCCTAGAATATTTTGGCGACATGTCTTATAGATTGTATAATACCTATTTTCCTTAAGAGGTATATCAGTTTATAGGATATCTAAGAGGATTTTTGGGTTATTACCTTAATAGTTAGGATTATCATAAGATATTTGTTAACACAAATGTCAGATTTCTAATGAAGATTATATGATAAAGAATAATGCAAAAAGTGATATAGATGAGAGGATGTATTAGAAGATAGTCCTATTTTTGCACAGGATATTATGGATCCATAGAGTAAGAGACATACCATTTCTATGATTTCTAGTACCTCAGTATCTCATCACAGTGGGAGGTTTATATCCCAAAGATTATGATAAAGTAGTGAACAACGTTTGTGCTCAATTAAGGCAAGAAGCTATGTGAAGGTAGTTAGAATATTTGTATTCTAACATAGTTTGGGTTCCTGTAGAAGCACCTAAAAGGATAAAACCCATAAATGTAAGTTGGTCTACAAGAGGAACATAGGAGTAGATGGAAAGCTTGAGTTTTATGTGGTTAAGACTATAGCTAAAGGTTATAGTTCGAAACTTTGTTTCAACTATAGAAAACCTTTTCAACAGTGGCCATACCCAAATCCATCAAATTACTCATATCTATTGCAGCATGTCTTATTTATGAGATATAACAACCAAACATTTTCATAGCAAAAGGACTAGTGTGTATAAGAAGACATAAGGAAGTGTGGTGATGCTCCAAGATCATGTAAGTGGATGGCGATCTACTCAATGAATATGATGTAGAGATATTGTCATAAGTCAAGATCTAGTAGTTTACTTAGTTTTGTATAAAAATCTAGAGGAAGACACAATATATTCTTGGAGTTAAGGTCCTTTAGGAATGTAAGAATAGGAAAATTACGCCAAGTCACCTAGGTTGATGAGCATTTTTTCAAGTACATGATGTAAAAATCCAAAAAGGGTTTGTTACCCTTTAGGTTTGGAGTTGTCTTTTTTAGAATCGATGTCCTTGGACATTTGTGGAGAGAGATCAATTTAAGACGGTATCTTATGCCTTTGTAATGGATAGCCTTAATTATACTATGTTAAGTGTTAAACTAGGTATTTGCTTTGCTGTAGGAATAATGAATGGATATTAGTCAATTTCCTGATTTGAAATTTGGGCGGATGTCAAATATATACTCAAGTATTTTTTGCGATGAGTTAGTACTCCTTTCGTATTGAGAAATTAGAGTTTTAGTCCGATGAGGATTCCTACAGGTCTACTTCTGGGTATGTGTACACTCTAAGTGGTTTTTGTTACTTCTATGGCAACAAAGGAAGCCTTTGGCTTATGGGTAGTTCCCTTAAGTATAATTGTTTAAGATCCTGTTATGTGATAATAGTGGGATGATGGCATGGTCTAAAGAACAGAAGTACCATTAGAAGAGAAAACACATAAAGAGGAAGTCTTACCTTATTGTGAAATAGTATAGGGAGGTGATGTGACTGTGGAGCAAAATCTTTCTACGGTACTCAATTTGCTTTTGGGCGAGGCTAGTGGGAGTTTGTTGGGATTGAGCCCCTAAAAGCAAGACATGATATAACAAAGTTAAACTTAACTGTCCTCTTGCTAACATTTTGGTGTATTGGCATTGATTTGAGTATTCGACTCATGTCTCTTATATTGTACATGATTTAGGTGCATTAGGGATTACATAGAAGATACAAGTCATGAGTTCCTTGTAAGTAGTTAAGTTGTCCACATTCGATTCATGAATGTGGGCAATCTAGTAGAGACTATAGTGCACCACCTTTTAATTTGATGGATGAATTGTCTTAGCATTACGATGGGTTTCCCATGGTGAGTGCACTAGTGTATCTGTGATACACATTGGACAGGATCTACAATGAATTATAATGCAAGACTATCAATTATGATGATTCAATAAGCTACTATACTGCAATGACTCTCAACCTTGAGAGGATATCGAGTATATAACAAAATCAATAAGAGACTTTGAACTATGGGTAAGACCCTAGAATAGTCATATATCCTTATGGATTGAGTCACTATCGTTGGAGACTGGTAACAACAAGTATTCTCAATAGAGACATCATGATATCTCATGGGATTGAGATAGTGTGTCCCTTTAGGTGATCCAAAGGACATGTGATCATGAAATACGTGGTTATAGTAATTCCTTTAGTGGAATTTGACATATGCTCCTTCGAGTTAAGAGTATGTTAGTTGATCACATAATAAGTGAGATTTATAATTCAAGGATTTGAGAGGTAATCTTGATAGTTGATAACACTACCTTATTAGATTATGAACATCAGTTCATGAGGAGTCTACATGTAGTGGATAGTAGGTCATGGACCTGAGCTTCATCTCGTTGTTATTTACATAGGGTCTTGGAGTATAATTGATTACCTTTAGGGGGTGTTTGGTACGTCGGAATAGGGAATGGAAATAATATTTTGTTTCCTTTCCTATTTCTTAGTGGAATGGAATGAATTTGATGATTCCATTTCTAGCATTTGGATGAACTTAGGAATGCAAGATTGGAATGATTATTTGTTTCCATTCCAATGTTTGATAATAATAGGAATGGAAATGAAAAAGAAATAAATTTACAATAATATCCTTACATATAATTTAAAATATTTTTTTATTTTTACTTTTATTTTAAAAAAAAATAAAATTTGAGAGGTTTTTTGTTATTAAATAATAAGACTAAAAAATATATATATACTCAATAAATAAAAAATTAACCATAAAAAATCGTATAACCCTAATGCACAAATATTCAATTATTATTTTTATTAAAAATTTGAATAATTTGTCATGCTTAAGTAGTTATAAAATTATATTTAAAAAAAATTATTTATTATAATATTTAAATTCTCAAAGCTAGCAAATGTTTTTCCTATTTTCAAAAGAGGAAATAAAAGAATTCAAATTTATTCTAATTTTCAACAAGTAGCATATCCGATAAAATCCATAATCTTAAAAAATTTTAAATATTCGTTTTTTTTTTATCAAAATTTTAAATAATTTGTCATGCAAAAAAAGCTATAGAATTATATTTTACTAAGAAAAAAAAAGAGAAAAAAAATATAAGAACATATAAATTGTCAAAGCTACCAAATACTTATTTCTTATTTGCAAAAAAGGAAATAAAAAAACACAAACTTTATTATAATATTTTTTTCCTAACCATTAAAAATTTTCAATATTGTAAACACGTGAAATCGAAAAATCTTTTTCCAACCATTTCAATTTTTCTCTCCAGTTTCCATTAATATAAGATAAAGAAACATCAAAGATTCCAAACATAAATTAATAAAAAAAAATTAATCGATTTATAGAGAAGAAGAAACACATATAAAGAAGTAGAAGAAGAAAGAGAAAATAAGGTAAACCTGATCGAAGATGTAGAAGGGAGTTTTCAAAACCTAGTTGCAGCAAACAATGACGAATCCTAGATCCAACAATCAAAATGAACATCCAAAACCATATAAATTAGAAATTGATTTTTTTTTTTTAAATATCGTGGAAGGTTTAATTGATTCAATTTGGAAGAATCACTTGTTGCAGAGAATTGGATGATGAGTGGGTCTCTAGCTTTGCAAAGAAGATAAGAAGTGGATGATGAATGGATCTCTACCTTTACAAAGAAGATAAACATTGGGTTTGAAGAACAAGATAAGAGGGTAAAATAGTAATTTAGGTTATTTTATATTATCAAATAGGTTTAATGAATCAGAATACCACCTACTTTTAATGAATGCAAATCCGACTCATAAGTTGGATTTGATTTCTGGCGGAATAATTTTTTATTTCATTTCCGCCTTCTTAACATTTATCCAAACATAGGAATAAGGGAGAAAATGAATGAGATGTCTATTCTCACTCCCTATTCTCGTGTACCAAACACCCCCTTAGTGGAATGTTGAATCAATTTCATAATTTGATTATGAGGGAGCCAATACTCCTAAAGGTCCCAATAGTCCCTGCTCTAAGCTCATATATCATGATGACATGGTTTATGAAGGTAGAATTGACTCTAGATTTATTCTTATACATAAGAGCATTTTGGTAATTAAGAAAGGTTACTCAGAGATAATTATTGATTAATTATCTTTGGATTTGGCTAATTGATTAATTAGATGATCCTATGTGGTTAATTAATCAATTAGAACCCATTTTTTTTTATAAATTAAGTTACCCAAGCCTTGATGGGCTCAAGTCACTTAAGCCTAGTGAGGAACACTATTAATACCCTCTTAAAGGGTTAGAGTTTCCTAATAACTTTAATTAATTATCTTCTACTTCCAAAGAGAGAGAAAGAGAGAGTTAAGGTTTCCATCCTTTTAAAGTCCACACTTTGAAGTGTTAAGATTGTAATTCGAGTTATCGGGCGAAAGATCTTAGGTGTATGAGACCTCTAGACTATTTAGTTAGTCATGGGCAAAGTGTCTTATCTTTCTTTATCATATACAACTTTTAATAATTGTAATGGGAATGTAGTGTAGGATGTACAATATAAAACATGTGTCTAAACCTTAAATCCTTAATTTTGCCATAAGCTCAAGAGGATGAAATAGTTTTTATGTGCTGCAATTGAAAAGCATGTAGTTGAATGATGTTCTATTGTCCCCCTAATAATTGAAAGGTCATTTTCTAAAAGTTTTCTCACTTCTTTTACGACCATTAGTCGTCTAAACATTTCTACCTCATATTTTTTGTCTAAACATTTGAGCCTTAGGATAAGGTATATTTTACTTGATATTGTGTTACTAATGAGAAGGTATTCAATACATCTATTCTATCACATTAGTATGATAATATAGTATAAATGTTTATTCATATTTATCAAATCAAAACTTAAATAAGGAAGGAAAAAGAAGTTATTTAGATTTGAAAATAATTGATAAAAGTTTTAAATTATTAGAAAAATGAATAATTATAAAAATTCTTTTTTAATAAAATAACTTAAATATCATTTAATATCGAAAATATAAATAAATAATAATGCTACATTAGTAAGCATTATTATAATCGAATGCATTGTCAAGTAATTTTCAATTTGACCATTAAGGTGTAATTGCAAAAAAAAAATTATAAAATAAAATGAAAAAGAGTGAAAAGAGAAAGTTAGGAAGAAAAGGGGTGGGAGAGAAGAAGGAAAATGAGGATTTTTGTTATAGAAGACTTGAGAGGAATCTAAGAGAGATGCAACATTTTTTTTTTTTTGTTTATTTATTTTTTTCTTATTTATTCATTTTTGTTTTTTGTATTATAATTAAATTGGAGAATGTGTTTAGTTTATATAAACGAGATTAGACTTTTCTAATTTAGAAAATTATTTCTAGTACCATAAATCTTTTAGATCCAAATATTGTTACTTTATTTTTTGTATATATATATATTAAGAAGTTTTTTTATAATTAATTTTCTATGATTGTATAAATTGAGTCATTGCTATCTATTAATATGAATAAAAATTGTAAAATCATTTTTCTTGACCAATCTTGTAAAATTATGTCAATTAATATTATTTCTCATAATAATTGTCAATAAAATCAAAGAACCATTTTTTATATTTTTATTTTAACATTAATAAAGTCAATAATCATTTTTAAATAAATCTTGTGAGTTGTATGAATTGAGGTTTTTTTTGTATATTTACATTAATAAAAAAAAAATCGTTTCTTTTGAATTATTATTGTGAGACCACATACATTGGGCTGTTTTGTCTTGTGGCATCAATGAAATAAGGAAAATCATTTACTTAACAAGGTTCATTTTTTATTATTAATTTTTCCCTTTATCCATGTATCAACTTTCCATATGTTCATACTTCTTCATTTTGTGTCTGATTTATTATTTAATTAATTCTTTTAATTTCAATCATTCTACTAAAAATAATATAAAAAGCCACTGACGGAGTTAGAAAATTGAGCAGTCAAGATGTTGGTATTTATTGGATTGTAGGTAAATAAGAAACAAATTACCTTTGTGGGCTACTAGTAGTGATTGAATTCATGTTTTGTCTAAAGAAAGGAATCAAATTTCTCTTTCTGCAAAAATTTTAGGAGAGCACTTGCCCTAGTCATGGGAAACCTTTAACTGGGGCACCTTAGCTAAGGTCCCATTTGGTGCCCCATCTCTCTTCATCAGACACAACCTTTAATAATTGTAATGGGTACTAACTAGATGATTCCACCAAATAATTTTTCATACATATTATCAGCTCACTTTTTTATTTAAATCAAATAATAAGTGATTCTATTTAAAAACATTTCTAATATAACCATTATTAACAAAATAAACCATAAGTGTTTGAATCAAAATTAGTCTTAAATAGACTCCTATGAAGAAGTTGTCTTCAAGTACTAATAACTCCTATGAACATACTTGTAATTTGAAAACCTTAAAGAGTCATGAATGAGTTAAATTGAGAAGATTAAGAGTGTATTTGGGAGCAACAAATCTCAACTTTCTTAGCATTAAAGTCTTACTGGGTAAACTTAAGGCCATGCTACCACAGAGAGGCAAGGGATTTGGCCCCAAAATGTACGATTTTTCTTTGTTATATCAATACAAACAACCATCTGTCCATTAATTTTAATTTAAGTGAAATCATTTTACTCCAGAAATCAGAAGTTGCAATGGAAGGCGTTCATTATTTTGGGTTGGGCAAAAGGTGCTTACTGGGGGTAGTGGACAATAAAGAAGCGAATAGAGGTGGTAGGGGCCTGTCATCCAGCTGGATTCTCAAATGCAAAAATGGAGATTCGTTTGTCCCAACTCACAAGCGACAAGTCAAAGTCACGAGGATTGGCAATGGCAGCTGATGTGACTCATGAGAAATGGCAGAGCGCGTCATCGGATGCTCACTGTCACACTGTTCCCCACTCATGTCCCAATGCTCACTGCCAGTTGGATCCTCCACGCTTCCCGATATTTTTTCAATATTGGCCCCCCAGGCCCTTCCAGCCTGTCACCTTCCCTATCTTCTCCGAAGTCTCTCTGTGCCTTTTTTGCTTTTCCCATTCCATGACCTTCACTCTTCTCCACCACTGCGGCTCCACAGTACTCCTTGTCAGGCCTAATATGAACTCAAAAGTTTGCATTAGGTTCTAATTTTAAAATTTTGAGGAAGTGAAAATTTTTCTACTTTCTTAAAATTTAGAAATTTTAAAAAGTGTTTTTAAATATAGAATATACCTATTATAAATAATTCTTATATTTTATATACTTACTTATTTAACTAAAAATTAGTCATGATATATTCTACTTAGTAATACTTGTGTTACCAATAACAAAGAATTCAATTTTTTACCATGTTCATATAATATATATTTCAATTTATATTTTGTCATTTCAAAATTTAAATATGGAAGAAAAAAAAAAGTTATATTGAAATTGAAAATAATTAATAAAAATTTTAAGTTAATAGAAAATGAATTTAAATTTTTAATAAATATAACTTAGCATTTTATTTATTTTCAATTAATTAATTTGACATAATATAAATAAATTCTTATACCAGATTGGCAAGCATTACTATACCACATCATAAGCTTAGTACAACAAAGATACCAAATATTTCCTATAAATAATTTGGTGCATTATCAAGAAATTTTCGATTTGGCCATCAGGTGTAATAGTAATAATTTACCTTTTTTATTTTTTCTATTATTTTCTTTTTAGCTTTTAGGTGATTATGTATGTATACATAATTCTTATATTTTTATTTTAAAATTTCCAAATTGGACTAGGTACTAAATTACAAATGCAAAACATTTTTACTCATGATAATTTTTATTTATCTTTTTTCCTTTAAACTAAGGGTGTAACATCTTACCCATGTAAGATTTTTTCCAAAAGAAATAATTAAAAATCATGATTAAAAATAAAGTAAATAATAGCTTCTTTTTATTTAATACTTGAATTAAGTAATTTATTACCAATTTTATAGTTATAAAAAATAAATAAAGGTATGAAATTAAAGCAGACCCGATAGGAAATCTTAACCACGTAAACAGTTTCATCTGAACTTCTCCACTAATTTGGTAATTATATCATAAACTGTGAACTTCTTTACCGAGTCTACCCATATGCATCGTAAATCTATGATAGTCAAGGTGGTAAATAATTTAGCCAATTAAAAAAATTAACTATTTAAAAAAGAAAACTTACAAGTTTCACTTAAATAATTAAAAATGACAACTAAGGTTTGCTAAGGTCCCATGTACCCTTAAACAAAACTATAACTTTAATAATTCACTCTCAACTTGGTGCATTCCCGTTGACCGCTTTCTAATCCTTCCCCTTCCCTCTCTTCTCCTCCTTAATTTCCCAATAGCTGCAGACACAAGTCATTCCTTTTCTCCTTCCAATTTGTCTTTCTTCTTTCTGATCTTCTCCTTAGAATTTCTCATACATCAATGGGAAACGTTTGCTCAGTCTCCATTTCCACCGAGGACATCGCTGGCCGCTGCTGTGATTGCACTGCTGCTCGAGCAAATTACATATGCAAGCTTCAAGAAAATCGGGTTACTTTGAGAACAGAGCTTCAAAAGTTAAGGGAGTTGAGGAACGATGTGAAGAGGAAGGTGGATGTGGCTGAGAGGCAACAAATGAAGCGTCTGGATCAAGTGCAAGGCTGGCTTTCCAGGGTGGAAGATATGGAAACTGAAGTCACTCAACTGATTGGAGATGGTGCAGAGAACATTGAGGAGAAACGATTTTGTGGTAGCTGCTATCCCAAGCATTGCATCTCCAGCTACACGTTGGGAAAGAAAGTGGTCAGGAAGCTACAACAAGTGGCTGCCCTAATGAGCGACGGTCGTTTTGAGGTGGTGGCTGATATTGTACCTCCAGCTGCTGTGGAGGAAATCCCCAGCGGAACCACTGTGGGATTGGAATCAACATTTGACAGAGTTTGGAGGTGTCTCGGAGAAGAACATGTGGGGATGATCGGCTTATATGGGTTGGGGGGCGTTGGGAAGACCACCCTCTTGACCCAAATCAACAATCATTTCCTTAAAACATCCCACAATTTTGATGTCGTAATTTGGGTAGTGGTTTCCAAAACTCCGAATCTAGACGAGGTTCAGAACGAGATTTGGGAGAAGGTGGGATTCTGTGATGATAAATGGAAAAGCAAAAGCCGCCATTTGAAAGCCAAAGACATCTGGAAAGCCTTGAACGAAAAGAGGTTTGTGATGTTGTTGGATGACCTGTGGGAACAAATGAATCTGTTAGAAGTGGGAATTCCACCTCCCCACCAACAAAATAAGTCCAAGTTAATATTCACCACTCGATCTCTGGACTTGTGCGGCCAAATGGGAGCTCAAAAGAAAATCGAAGTAAAATCTTTAGCATGGAAGGATTCGTGGGATTTGTTTCAAAAATATGTGGGAGAGGACACCCTTAATTCTGATCCAGAAATCCCTGAGCAAGCTGAAATTGTTGCACGAGAGTGTTGCGGTTTGCCACTGGTGATAATTACCATAGGGCGAGCTATGGCTTCTAAAGTGACACCCCAAGATTGGAAGCATGCAATTAGAGTACTACAAACATCTGCATCAAAATTTCCAGGTATGGGGGACCCAGTGTACCCACGTTTGAAATACAGCTATGATAGTTTGCCCACCAAAATAGTTCAATCTTGCTTCTTATATTGTTCTTTATTCCCAGAAGATTTTTCCATAGATAAAGAAGCTTTGATATGGAAATGGATTTGTGAAGGATTTTTAGATGAATATGATGACATGGATGGAGCCAAAAATCAGGGATTCAACATTATCAGTACCCTCATTCATGCATGTCTACTTGAGGAACCTTTAGATACTAATTCTGTAAAATTGCATGATGTGATACGTGATATGGCCTTGTGGATAACTGGTGAAATGGGGGAGATGAAGGGCAAGTTTTTGGTACAAACAAGGGCCGATTTAACCCAAGCCCCTGAGTTTGTCAAATGGACGACGGCGGAAAGGATTTCACTGATGCACAACCGAATTGAGAAGTTAGCAGGATCGCCCACATGCCCCAATCTCTCGACACTTCTTCTGGATTTGAATAGGGATTTGCGGATGATAAGCAATGGTTTTTTTCAATTTATGCCCAATCTAAGAGTGTTGAGCTTAAATGGCACCAATATAACTGACTTACCACCAGATATTTCTAATTTGGTTTCATTGCAATATCTTGATTTATCCTCGACAAGGATATTGAGGTTTCCAGTTGGGATGAAGAATCTCGTAAAATTGAAGAGATTGGGGTTGGCCTGTACATTTGAACTGTCTTCAATTCCACGAGGACTAATATCAAGTCTTTCAATGCTGCAAACAATCAACTTGTACCGTTGTGGATTTGAACCAGATGGTAATGAGTCATTGGTAGAGGAATTGGAGAGTTTAAAATACTTGATCAATTTACGTATCACCATAGTAAGTGCCTGTGTGTTCGAGAGATTTTTAAGTTCCAGAAAGTTACGGAGTTGCACTCATGGAATCTGCCTCACGAGTTTCAAAGGTTCAATCTCACTTAATGTATCATCTCTTGAAAATATAAAGCATCTCAATTCGTTTTGGATGGAATTTTGTGATACTTTGATCAAGTTTGATTGGGCAGAGAAAGGAAAGGAAACAGTGGAGTATAGCAATCTTAACCCAAAGGTCAAATGCTTCGATGGCCTTGAGACTGTGACCATCTTAAGATGCCGGATGTTGAAGAATCTGACATGGCTTATTTTTGCCCCAAACCTCAAATATCTTGATATACTATATTGTGAACAAATGGAAGAAGTGATAGGAAAAGGTGAAGAGGATGGAGGAAATCTGAGCCCATTCACAAATCTCATACAAGTACAATTACTTTATCTACCACAACTGAAGAGTATGTACTGGAATCCCCCGCCCTTTCTTCACCTGGAGAGAATTTTAGTAGTTGGCTGTCCGAAGCTGAAGAAGCTGCCACTCAACTCCAACAGTGCCAGGGAACGTAGAGTTATGATTGAAGGAGAGGAAGAGTGGTGGAATGAGTTAGAATGGGAGGATGAAGCTACTCTAAATACTTTCCTTCCCAATTTCCAAGCATTAGATAAGAACAAGGGGGTAAGGTATGATTCCAATTAAAATCGAACCAAATATGATTGGAATGTGTATTATTCTCAATTCATTATATAATTAGTTGTTATTCATTTGCAGGATTTGAAGGAATGACAAATATTTGGGTGTTTGTTGTGGATGTGAGGTAGGCCCTGGATGTTCATAACTTGATACTAATGGTTTTAATATTCCTTTTTTCCAAGACTTTTTCTTTTCTTCTTTTTTTTTTTTCTTTTTTTGGCTAGTTAATATTTATGAAATTCATTGAGATTATTGTTTCAAAGTTTTTTTTTTCAAGCTTAATGTTAGTACGAGGGTAATCTCTAGTTCTGCCATATACTTCTTCTCTCTTAAATTTTATTTTTATTTTTTAACATGCATGTTTACTTAAAGTTCCGAATCCAATTATGATGAGAAAATATAAATTTTAAAACCATTTCCATACTCATATTTTGATATCTATTATATCCTTTAAAATAAAATAATCCTACACTTTCATATCAATCAAATCTATGCTCTACAAAACTACCAAGTTGATTGCAAAAATATGATACACTCAGTTTAATTCTGAAATATGTTTTTGGTTTTTTTGCTTTCTATTTCACTCCACTTTTGGCTTCTCAAGTTTCAAATTAGAGGTCAAAGAGAAAAATATAAATGTATAATTTAGTGTGATTGGAAAGATTTCTTATTTTTTGTTTTTTAAATAATAATAACTTTTATATAAATATAAAAACTTTCAAAAATTCCTATTAAAAATCTAATGATTTTGAAAACCATTTTAAGAAATTGAGGTATTAAAAAGTTTTACTTTCTCAAGTTTTAAAATTTTTAAAATTAATTTTTACATAAATATTTGGATACACTTTCTATTTTTTACTTTCAAATATAGAAAACTTCTATATAAAAAGGTCAAAACTCTTATATAAAAAGTATAAACTTATCTTATGTCTTTAAAATTTATTTTTAAAAATTTTAAAATTTGAGTTAGTAAAAAAATTTTAATATCTCAATTTTTTAAAATTAGTTTTTAAAAACCATCACAATTTTAATGTAAGCCTTTAAAAGTTCTTGTATTTTATATTCAAAATTATATTATTTTTTATTTTAAAAAAAACATAAAGTATATTCAAAATCAAGTATATACTTTTTATACAAGATTCTATGAATTTTATATAGAAATTTTATTACTTTCCACTTTGGAAAACAAAAAAACAAGAAGTATATTCAAACAAAAACCTTAGTTAGTAATGCAAAATATTCCAAAAATCGAGGAAAAATAAATCCACAAAAAAAGTATATTATTTAATTAGTAACAATAACATATCTCAGGGAAAAAACAGAACTTAAACAAAAATTCCCTATTGAGGTTTGATGATGGGATCATTTTGTTCAATTTTTATTATTGTTGACAAGTATGAATATCTTCTGAAACCAATCACAATGGATAGCAACATTAATAAATAAAGCGCTCTGAGAATTAGTAGTTACACTTCTTTCCATGCAACTAAAAAATATATGTTTGTTTTTCTTTGATCAACAAAATGGTGGAAGTTGCGAAATAACTTGGGTTTGATTTAGGAGTACACTCTCCTTTAAATTTAATTGTCATTCTTCTTCTTATTCTCCTTGAAATATTTCACATACTAATGGGGAATGTATACTCAAACTTAATCTCAATTGAGGACATGTTAGACATTGTCGTGACAGCATTACTACCCAAGAAAATTATATATCAAAGCTTGAAGAAAATCAATTGAGATTTGAGAAGTTTTGTTGTATGTGCTTGCTAAGTCATACATGTGGAAGCCAAGTTATATGCAAGAAAATCAACCGTTGTTTGTTTTGTTTGAATGTTGCCTTTTGTTTTGAAGTTATTATTTTTGTTGTCAAAGATGCAAGATTGTGTAAGTCATTGATTTTATTTATTTGCTAGTTTGTTCCTTATTATTAAGGGATTTTAATGTTAGAATTATCTATATTTAAGTCTTTATTTTGATGGAATAAGATATAAAATTAATATCTTCTTAGGAGGAATTGACCTCCCAAAATGTTAGCTAACTTTTTTTTCATCTTTTGATTTTTTTTATCTTTTTCTTGAGTCACATGTGAGCATTAAGAAAGCTGAGGAATGATTTAAAAAGGAAGATGGATCTAGTTGGATCTTAGAGGGTCTAGGGTTTAGGCTTTTGCCTGTAACATTTCTGAGAAAATAAAGGTTGTGCTTAAATAAGAAAAACACCCAAGAGTGGGGGTGAATTGGGTTTTTCAAAAACTTTTTCGACATAACAAATTCAAGCACAATATAATAAAAAAAAATAAAGATATAGAGTTAAAGAATTCAAACTCAGATTTTATAGTGGTTCGACACTTCCTTGCCTACGTCCACTCTCCTCAATCTCCTAACCAAGTGAGGGTTCCACTAACTTGAAACTTCAACCAAACTTCCAATCTTTTTACACTTGGATTTCGACTCTAATGGGCTCTTACACAATTTCTTCAAGATTCAAACCTCTTGAAGGCTTTAACACTCAATTTTTACAAGAATGAATTCGTTAACCTAACTTAAATACAAAACAAAGCTAGAATGACTCATAAGGATGCACTAAAAGATATGCAAGTGAGGATTTAATGCACTAAGAAAGAAATGAGAGCTTTTAAGCCAAGAACAAGTGGGTAAACAATTAATTGCAAGTGTTCTCTATGTCATAAATGAAGTGGAGCTTTCAATTTATAGGTTTCTAACCTCGGGAGCTAAGAAAAGCAAAAGGCAGTCTCGACCGGTCAAGCTAGGGGTCGACCGGTTCACTAGCCATTGGAGCATTTAATGCTTTGGTAGGTTACTGTTGCCTCGACCGGACCTCTACCGAGGTCGATCGGGAAAGAGGAAACCTCAATCGGGAAGAGGAAACTACTGGATGAAAGAGAGTGTTTTTGGCACTCCTCGACCGGACCTCGACTGAACAGGGGCAACCAATCGACTGGTTCTCCAACCAATTGAGCCGGTTGGCCATAGCCTCAACCGATTCAATCTTTTGGCCTTGAAAACCTATCTTTTTCAATTCCTTTCTTTTCTAACACTTAGGCAAGGTTTTTAGTAAATTAATATGTCAATTTTGAAACGTTTTGTCTAAGATACATTTGATAAAACTCAGGTTTTAATAAAATCGAAATTTTAAAAAATAAATCGAGTTTTCAAATATGCATAAAAATGTATGAAAAATCTAAGTGCACTCATGCATTCATTTTACATTTGTTTCCTATGATCAAAAGTCTTCCAAAAGTCTCAATCTTGTATCCATTTGGTCCTTTGATGAATTTTCGAATTTATACCTGAGATTATTTACCATTCAAACCAATTAGTCACTAAACCATAATTTGTTATCATCAAAACCTGATCAGGAAAACTCTTGGGCTAACAATCTCTACAAAAAAGCTTTTATGATAACTCATTTAATGTTTAAATATGGAATAAAAAATTATTTTTGATAGTATTTTTTTTGTCATGAATTATTACATATTAAAAAATAAGTATTTTAAAACTTCAGGCTTTATTTAGATACACTTTTTTTTTAATCAGAAACCTTTATCTATAAAGGATAAACTCTAATATAAAAGGTATAGACTTCTCTCATGACCTTAATAATTACTTTTAAAAAAATTAAAATTTGAGATAGTAAACTGTTTTTAATACCTTAATATTTTTTATTCGGTTTTTAAAAATCATTATATTTTCAATCTAAACTTTTAAGAGTTCTTGTATATTATATAAAAGTTACTATTATTTTTTGTTTTTAAAAAACATAAAATAAAAAGTATATCCAAACAAACCCTTACTAAGTTGCTCTCAAGCATTACATAATGTTTTTAATGCTCTCAAGGTTACCTTCAAATGTCTTCTTACAATAAAAATCTTTAAATTTATGAAAGTTATAAGGCAAAATCATTGTATATTGTTCAATTAAAAGAATTGAAATTCATTAAAATGTATGGGCTTAATGTTGTGCCTCCATTAGGAATTGGTTTTAGTTGTTTGCCTAAGCCCCACTGTCTAGGACAAGGTTGGAAAAAACACAAAATAAAAAATTTTGGATCAAGACGAACATTCAAACATCCTTGTGGGCATTAAAATGTTGAGACTTTTAAATTAGTTTCCTACTTTGTTTTTAACTCAAAAATCTTATTTTTGAAATGTTCTAAAATTGAGAAACTCTCCATAATTGTTTATTATGGTTTTCTAGTATGAAAGAGTTTGTTTTATTGAAATTTTGTGAACTTCCAAGAACTTTAGAGGATATAATCATCCTTAAAGTTTGTACTCGAAACTTTTAAGATCTTTCTTGAAATGACCTTTTGGCTATAATAGAGGTCAAAGGCTAACGATGCAAAACTTCAATAAGGGCTTCAAGAGATCCACTAAGGAGCACAAGGATATTGCATGAAGAACATGAAAAAAGAATGTATATACTAATGATATAAGTCTCTACGGAGTAGATACATTCGATCAAATAAAATTGTGTATCATTTTGAATTATTTAACGATTAAGAAAACGCTCGTGGTTTTTTACATCTAGGCTACTAGTTGGTTTTTCTATATTATATCATGTATTTATTATGTGAGAAATTTATTTACCTACTTTCATATTTGAATAAAAAAAAATTTCTTATAGAAAATGATGGTTTTCTCCTAAACTTTTCCTATTTCCCAATCTATGTTTTATACAACTTTAACAAGAGAAAGGTCCAATTCATTTTGACGTAGTTACCATGACGGTAATAAATATCACAACCAATTATTAAGAAAAATCATTTTATTAAAAATATACTAATTTAATATATATATATATATATATATATATGACACCTTAAAGAAGTGTAATTTTTCTTGATAAAACTCTAAAAATGATAATATCTTTATTTTTCAAGCATCTAATTATTTAGAAGAATGACCAATACTAAAACTAAAAATTTCTAACTTTGTTATAATTATAATTAATAAAATTTCTAGAAAAAAAAAACAAAAATAAGAAGAGAATGGTGTTGGAATTTAAATAAATAAAAAATTAAGACAAAGTACAAAAATCACTCATATAATTTCACTTATCACAATTTGGTGTTTTAAACTTTTTTCTTTTTATAATATCAATCATAAATTATATCCAAATGTCAAATAGACTCTTTTACTAATGAGCAAATAAGTATAGGTATGAGTTTTTATATCATATATTTGGATATTTTCAATTTATATACATACCTTTCATAAGGCTTTTTTTTTTTTAATCCAATTTTTTTCTTTAGGCTATGTTTGGTTCCCGGAAAATTTGAAGGAAAATGCTAGGGAAAGAAAATACAAAGGAAAAGTAGAAGGAAAGAAAAAGTGAAGGAAAATAAAAAAATAGATTAAAAGTTGATAAATTATTTTTTTTGTTACTTCAAACTCATTTTATTTATTTTAACTCATCAATATAAAGATTAAATAATTTAAAAATACATAAGTTTTTAATTAATTTTAATTATATTTGATTTTCTTTGATATTTTTCATAAGACAACCAAACATGAGAAAATCATTTTCCTTAGCATTTTTTTTCTTTCCTTTGTACTTTCCGGGAACCAAACATAGCCTTATAGAAAATCTTAATCAAAAGCCTAACCTTGGGCATAATTTTAGATTGTTATTACTTTAAAAAAAAAATAGAGACTAAATTGAGATAAGGGGTAGAAATAAAAAATAAAAATAAATGATTTATGTAATTTACTCTTAAAATATAGAGTAAGCATCAAATGGCTTCAAGCAATATTTTCACCTAAACTTTCATGTTATAGCCCCATCTATATATCTTCTAAGGTAGACAATTCTAATATATAGTTGTACTAGAGCTTTCCATTTGATTTTGAATAAATTAACATTATGTAGTAAATATCCAATTAACCTTTAAAAAAATTGTAATAAAGCTCAAAAAACTATCATATATTCATTTCTTCAAGCAACTAATTATTCGGAATGACATTAATACTAAAACTAAAAATTTCTAATTGTGTTCCAATTGAAATTATTGTTGTTTCTAAAATTGATGCTATAAAGTAAATAGGACAAAAATGAGGTAGAAAAGGAGGCTAAAATGTGAAGAGAATGGAGTTGGAATAAAAAAAGAAAGATGGAGCATTTATAGCCTAGAATTCAAAAATGGGTTAAAAAAAAGATGGAAGATTTATAGCCTAGAATTCTTGTGTGGTCCATCTTCCTTTTGAAAATATTCATTAAACTAATCATTTTTATCACATCAACTTTCGTTCATGATACATGCATATATACATTACATACATACATACATATATACATACATACATACCATTAAAAAAAAAAAATTACTTTTGTGATAAACTTGTTAAAAGTGGTTCTTCTATGATCTCTATCTTTCCTGTTAAAGTGAACTTTACCCTTTACCAATTGTAGGATGATCTGTTGAGGTTGTGGAGTTATTTTCGGGTCTCTTTGAATGCTTACCACCAATGTGGTAAATATCATACCTAATTCCAAATACATAAATTAATTAGTAAACCTAATATTCCCACGACTCTACAATTATAGACCTCCAAGATGCTAACACCTTAAAAATATAATTTCTCGTATTGAATCTCTAAATATCATAATATATTTATATTTAAACTAGAAAATCCTTATCCTATTCCAGTTATAATTATTGTCATTACTTATGTCACAGCAAAATAAAGTGTAGGATAAAATGGAATACAAAGAAGGTGGTTACACAAAAAGGCACAAGTTGAAGGAATATGGTGGAGCATCTTTGACCTATCGCCCTTGTGTGTTCCATTTTCCTTGGTTATATTTGATTCCTAAAAAATATAATAATAATTTTTAATATTTTGTTTATCATGAAAATGGAAAGAAAATATATACATTTTCAAATTATTCAATGAAGAAAAAAAAAAAGTAAAATGAGTTTAAAAAACCATATAAAAATAAATAAATTTATTCTCTTAAAAATAAATTTTATGTACAAAATACATCTATAAAAGTACTAATGGACGAAATTTGAAATCTATAATGACTTAATACATTTACATGGAAGGAGAGTGAACAAAATTAACCCCCCAAAAAAACTAAACATTGGGTTAATAAGTACATTTCATTATGATGGTTTCTAATTTGAGTGGTAACCCATACTCTAATCATTTCCATTTCTACTTTCCTCATCAATATCCAAATCTAATACTCTCCTTTAGAATTCATCTTTATTTCTCTTTACTGCATACACCAATGGGAAACATGTGCTCAGTTACAATCTCCATTGTGTAAAGACATTATTTGAACTGATACTCACACTCAAGCTACAATTTTCTGGTTTTATTCCGATTATAACCATTGCAAATGTTAGTGTTTCAGAAAAATAAATGGTAAGAGTAAATGAGTTGGAAGGGAGAAAATTCCATCACAATGAAGGGTATTGCTCAAATTACACCAGGAAAATATGCTGGCTAAGTTTATTCTACCCACAACATAAAAACCAATATCTAAGGCATTTTCAAGAGACTAAAACTCATATACTCCACAGATGGAATCATATTGTAATTCCATTCCCCATTGCTAACTCACAATCAGGGCATTCACTACGCTATATTTGCTCTTGTAGCCCCCATTAGGATCGTAGACAGCACTACCTGCCTACGCCCAATGCTCAATAGTTGGCCAAGGAACAAAACATGACCCACACAAATTTATAACACAACCACAGGATTCTCATCTCCCCAGGCATTCCTAGTACTGTTTACATTGTACTTCCTGTTAGAGAAGAACTCCACACATCATCTCTGGGTACTAAAGCTTTTCAACTCTTGAAAAGCTGCCTCAAAATCTCCATCACCTCATTTGAGGCTTTGAACTTTCTGGGATATTCAAATTCATCAACAATATAGTTGCACTGTCAATATCAAAGGCTCCTTTTGGTGCCAATACAGCACTAGTCAGATATTGAAACAGCACATTCATACACATATCTAGGTCTTATGGGAATGGAATACAAGTTACCTTCAGTAAGGTTTTTCCTTGCACGCTTACACATTTTCTATCTCACCTGTTATTGAAAGATCCATGGCATCTCAACTGGTTACAAACCTTAACAATCCAAACCTGCATTCAAATGATCCAAGCCTGTCATGTAACATCCAAGCTCAAAAGTCAAGCTTAAGTTAATAATCAAGCTAGTTAATTCACACAAAAGAGCTGGTCAGCACACCAACTCAAGAACAATGATAAGCAACTGCCATTTACCATCCTGACAGAAGCTTGATATCTTACATGGAGGACTTACAAGGTGGGTAAGCATTTGTTAGTTGACACTAATCAATCCTCTGATACAGAAGATTGACATCTCATATGGAGGGCATAAGGTGAACCCCTAGGATCCTGTTGTGCAAGTTGGACTACACTCCAATCAAGAGCTAAGATTTTACTACACCAACTTAGGTTATCCTGATCACATCTTAGTGGAGGAAGTGTTGTTGATTTCCATTTACATAACTTTGATTTAGTAGGTTTGGTCTACTTGGGGTGTAATATATATTACACAATGGGAAGAGGGACTGGGATGAGGTAGTAAAAACAGGACACAACTTGTGGAGAAGGGTCCAAAAGTGGAACCCCTTTTTAAGGCTTTTAATCCTCTGCATCTCTGCTGAAATACTATAACCCAGTTTACTGGTACACAAGTGTTACCAAAAACCACCATTTCTGGTGCCTTATTCCTCCTACCCTTCATTGAGGGAAGTCTAACCCAGCAGACATATGCAACCTAGATGGTTGATTTTCTAGCTTCCATTAATGGGGAGATTTTCACGCAACATTCATTGACCATGCTAAGTGGGTAAAAATGAGAAATTAAGAGGCAAACTACATGATGAATTAGTCATACAGAACATGAGTCCAGGGATATTCTCAAATATTCTAGGTTCTTTTAGATCATGGAAACTACTTGAGAAAGGAAAAAAGGAAAAGAAAAAATTATCTCATATTCTCTTGTTTGGTTTGCCAAGGAAAATTTTGTTTTCCCTTTTGCATTCTTATTTTCTTATTCTCATACTTCCCCTTAAACTTTCCATGATCCAGACAGAAGTTTGACATATTTAATAAGCTACCTGACAAGTATTTCCTTTCCACAATTGTTTATTCAACCAATAATCCACTTCTTCCATTACTTGATTCTCAATCTAGTTTCCCTTACACTAACCCTCAAGAAACAAAATAACACATGAATAGGGGTTATTTTTCAATATAAAAATTCCCTACCAAGATATCAAATGTCTATGAATTGAAATTTTAGAACAATAACAACATGTTCCAAATCACCAGTGAAGATCCATGATAAGATAAATTAGTTACATTCGCATGATTCTTTACGTACCTTTTTCAACAGACTGAGCCCAGTGAATGGTTGATCTGGCCAAAGCATCCATTGGATCAACACATTTCTTAAGGAGAGGATCATCCCGAGGCAAAAGATCATGCATGTCATCAGAGGCAAGGATGACAGTGTTCACAGCCCTCACCAGAAGAACTTGCAGTGCAATTCTTAGCAGATTCCTAGCCCCTTCCATGTCCTTTCGGTTAAAAGCTTCGATTGCAGGAATTACAGTGTGTTCCATTGTTGCTTTATCTGGAAGAACAACCTCAAACCCCTGCATGCATAGAATTTAGAGAGGAAGCAATCAATATATTTACAAATGACAGAAATCAAAAATGCGCTAAAAGGAATATAGTGACTTGATGTGGTAACTAAAGGCAGTGTATGCGAAACAGGATCAGGAGAATGAGGCTGTAATGACATTCAGAATTCCAAATCCTACTATTATGTAATAATATAATATATTAATTTAATCATTATTTTATCCATCATTAGTAGGTAGGTACTAGGTCTGCCCAAAACCACAACACTGTCGCATTCGGCAAAACATTTTGAAATCAGCATATGAGCTGTCTTAATTTCAGTAAACAGTTATAATCAGAAATACCAAAAAGGAAACAGAATAAAAGTAAAATGGTATTTCTGGTGGTTTTAGACAAGCTGTCATGACGAAGACAAGATGGAGTTTAGCCAAAAGTGGATGTTGCTTTTGTTGTATCAGAGATTCAACATTCTTTTGCTAAAGGCTGTCAAATTTTGGATGCAACTTTGAAAGCCAATGAAGCCATAAATTCTAGCTTGAAGAGTTCAAGAGGAGGGGTGGTTCATAAGTTGGATATTCAGACGGCCAACAATCATGTTATTTGGCCATGAGTGAATTCGTCGGATACAATTCTCCATATCTACTATAACAATTTCTCTGTTAGTAAATGGCCCTCCTTTTGGTTTCTTTCAAAAGTCCAAGCAGGTTGAGACAAGGGGACCCCCTAATTTCCTTATTTGTTTGTTCTAATCATGGGGATGGAGACTTTTACCTATTTTGTTACCAAGGTGACAAGAGGGGGGGGGCTTCCTTTATGACTGTAAAGTAAGGGAAGGGGAAGAAAAGGTAGGACGTCTCCCATTTACTCATAAGTTGCCCTTTTTTTGTGATGTGTCCACTGATCATGGACTCTGTTTTGATCTGAAGTCATCTCAAGATTGAGAATAAACTCAATGAAAAGTGAAATAGTTCCCAATATCAAGGAATGAACCTCTTTGCTAGGTTATGGGGTGGGTAAGTTACCATCCTATCTTGGTCTTCCTAGTTGCTCCCTTCAAGTCTTATAAGGAGAGGCTCCTTAAAAGGTTAGCCTCATGAAAGCACTAATATTTATCTACAGGAGAAGATCAACCCTTCTATAGAGCACTTTATCCAATTTATCCATTTACTGTTTGTCACTGTTTGTTATCTGAAAAGGAGTTCATTCGAGGTTAAAACAGATTAAGAAAGAGTTCTTGTGGCAAGGCAATTTTTTAGAGAAGAAACCCCATTTAGTAAACTGGTATACTGTGTGTATAAATGATAAAATTAAAAATAAAAACATAAAGGCCTTGACAATCTTTTTGTTCATAAATATATGATTTATATTATTAAAATTTAAAATAACTATAAAAAGGAAAATCTATATAAATAATTTAAAATAACCAAAATAACATTTTTTTTTTAAGTGAAGCCACTTTTAACTCTTCTAACTTTCACAAATATCAATAAAAAATAAATAAAGATATAACCATTTTTACTTTTTAATTAAAAGAATTTCAGAATATCAATCTTCAGACCTAGGGCAGGTGCAAAACAATGCCATTTATGGTCAAAATGATAATTGATATCATTTATGGTTAAAATAACATTGTTTGGAAGTAAAAGATAAAATAAATTAAAATAATAAATAATTCAATGAACCGGACCTGACTGATTCATCTACTCTGCTGGTCCAGTTGTTGGGTCAAATGATTCATGATAGGCCGAACTTTAAGCAGGACCAAACCTTGATCCAAACTAAAAAGGACCCAGTGTGGTCCATCAACTCCAGTTTTCAAACCACGGTTTTAAACAAGGCTCCATTGGGTAAGTAGAGCTGCAGATTTGCAATCTTGTTTAAAACTGGTTTTAGGCAAAAGAGGATAAGATGGATTAAATGTTGTATTTCCACGCCCACCTTCTCTGTTTTCATTAATAGCACTCCGTCTGGTTTTTTCCAAAGTTCTAGGGGATTGAACCAAGGGGATCCTCTTTCCCCTTACTTGTCCATTTTGACTATGGAAGCTCTCAATCACATGTTGACAAGGGCCAAGAGTGGGGGCTTCATTACAAGTTTTAAGTTGGGTAGAAGGGATGGGGAGGGGTTGGAAGTGTCTCATCAGTTGTTTGCCGACGGTACTTTGATTTTCTGTGATGCCAATCCTAATCAATTTGAAATTTTTGAGTTAAGTGTTTATGTGGTTGAGGTAATCTCTGACCTAAAAATTAATCTGGAGAAGAGCAAGATTATTCCTATTGGGGGAGTAGCTAATGTCGAGGACTTAGTCTTGGTGTTAGGCTACAAAATAGGGAAGTGGCCCACTTCCTATTTGGATTTTCCCTTGGGAGCCCTCTTTAAGCCTTCTAGGGTGTGGGATGTAGTGAAGGAGAGATTTAGGAAAAGACTAGCCATGTGGAAGAGGCAATTTGTTTCCAAGGGTGGGAAATTCACACTTGTCAAAAGCATTGTATCAAGCCCTCTGATTTATTTCATGTCCTTGTTTGTCATCCCAAGTAAGGTCAATTTAAGACTTGAGAAGATCCAAATAGACTTTCTACGGGGAGATGGAGCTTTAGAGAAAAGGCCTCATTTGTTTAATTGGAATCTAGTGCACTTGGGAAAGAAGGATGGGGGTCTCAAAATATGCAACCTTTATGTCCTTAACAAAGCTTTGCTTGGTAAGTGGAATTGGAAATTTGTTACAGAAAGTGATCCCTTATGGAAACAAATTATAATACGGAAGTCCGGAGACGAGGACGAGGGATGGTGTTCAAGAGGGGTGAGAGGTGGCTATACAGTGGGTGTGTGAAAATTAAGTCATCAAACATGAATTAGAGGCAATAAAAAGTATGTCTCACTTTTTACTTGGGAACGGGAAAAAGGTTATATTCTAGAAAGACTTGTGGTGCGAGGATCAAACTTTGGAAGAAGTCTTTCCAAATTTATTTTCTATAGCCTCCAACAATGAGGGATGGGTGGCAGATGCTTGGGAGCTAGAAGGGGAAGGGGGTGGTAGGAGCTCATTTTTCAAGGCAATTTAACAATTGGGAAATGGTCGAAGTGGAGAGTTTCTTTTGGAAATAACATTCGAATGAAAAGGGAAGTGGAGGACAAACTGAGGTGGAATGAATCCAAATGCAACAAGTTTTCAATTAGATCTCTCTATTCTTCCCTATCTAGGGGGGCATAGTGTGCCTTTTCCAATTAGTAATTTATGGAGGGCTTAGGCACCTTTGAAGGTTAGCTTTTTCACCTAGGAAGCATCTTGAGATAGAATCCTTACTCTCGACCAGCTCAAAAGGAGGGGATCGACTTTCCCAAGTAGATGTTACTTGTGCAAAGGTGCAAAGGAAACAACAAACCACTCGCTTCTTCATTGCTCCAAAGTAAGAATGATGTGGCATCTGATTTTCTCTCTTTTTGGAGTGGAGTGAGTTATGCATTCTTCAATTAAAGGGCACTTGTTGGGTTGGCATGGCTCTTTTGTGGGGAAAAAACAGAAAAAAAAAGGGGTGAAAGGTTGCTCCCTTATATTTGATATGGACCCTTTGGAAGGAGAGAAACAAAACGGCATTTAACGATGTTGAGCAATTCAACCAAACATTTAAATCCGTTTTTTTTTTTTTTTTGTATACTTTTGGGACCTAGGCTAGGGTGTATATAGAGGATCACACAATATCATTATTAGATTTCATAGATTGATTAAGCTTAAAGTAAAGAAAGGAGTCTTTTTGTTCCTTTCCCTAGGTTGTGTACTTTTCTACACCTCTTTTAGGCACCTTTAATACATGTTTTTCCCATTTGCCTATCAATAAAAAAAATAGATAAATTTGGTGAGGAGGGAGGATGGTGGCACCATGGAAAGCTATTAGGAAATGATGGAAGGTGTTTCAAACAAGAAGTGCCTTTGAGGTGTGTTGAGAGAGAGAGAGAGAGAGGAGAAAAACCTTATTCATTCATTGTAATCTCTACTTACAATTGAGAGATATATATATACAAGGCTAGGAGTCCTAACTACCATACATGTGACCTATATTAACAAGGAAAGATAGTATACTATACATACATTATATTCAACACTCCCCCTCAAGCTGGAGCATATACGTCATATGCACCAAGCTTGTTACAAATATATTTAATCCTAGGACCTCTGAGAGATTTAGTGAAGATGTCTGCTAGTTGATCATTTGAATTGACAAAACTTGTAGCAACACATCCTGATGCGATCTTCTCTCTAATGAAATGACAGTCAACTTCAATATGCTTGGTCCTTTCATGAAAGACTGGATTGGATGCAATATGTAATGCGGCCTGGTTATCACAGATGAGTTTCATCTGTTCATCCTTTCCAAATCTCAACTCCTGAAGAAGATGTCTCAACCATATGAGTTCACATGTTGCCAAAGCCATAGCTCGATACTCGGCTTCAGCGCTAGATCTGGCCACTACATCTTGTTTCTTACTCTTCCAAGATATTAGATTACCTCCAATAAAAACACAGTACCCTGAAGTGGAACGTCTATCTGTGGGTGAGCCAGCCCAATCTGCATCTGTGTAACCAACAACTTGAGTATGACCTCTGTTCTCGTACAATACACCTTGGCCTGGTGTACTTTTGATATATCGAAGGATACGGATTACGGCATCCCAATGGCTATCACATGGTGACTGTAGGAATTGACTAACAACACTCACAGGAAAAGAAATGTCTGGACGAGTAATGGTGAGATAGTTCAATTTACCTACGAGCCGTCGATATCTCCCGGGGTCTCCTAAAGGCTCCCCCTGTCCTGGTACAAGTTTGACATTCGGATCCATAGGTGTGTCTACCGGTTTGCAGTCTAACATACCGGTTTCTTCCAGGATGTCTAAAGCATATTTCCTTTGGGAAAGGACCACACCAGAACTAGATTGAGCTATCTCAATTCCCAAGAAATACTTGAGTTTCCCCAAGTCTTTGGTCTGAAAGTGGGTAAAAAGATGTTGCTTTAGTTTTTGAATACCATCCTGATCACTGCCTGTAATGACGATGTCGTCCACATAAACAACCAGATAAATACACTGCCCCAAGGAGTTATGATGATAAAAAACTGAATGGTCTGCTGTACTGCGAAGCATGCCAAACTCTTGAACAACAGAACTAAAACGGCTAAACCATGCTCGAGGAGATTGTTTCAAGCCATATAGAGAACGGCGTAACCTGCACACTAAACCAGACTCCCCCTGAGCAACAAAACCAGGAGGTTGCTCCATATAAACTTCCTCGGCAAGATCACCATGAAGGAAGGCATTTTTAATATCCAACTGATAAAGAGGCCAAGAACACATAGCAGCCATGGAGAGAAGCAAGCGGACAGAAGCAATCTTGGCAACAGGAGAGAATGTGTCACCATAATCAGAACCATAAACTTGAGTATAGCCTTTAGCAACTAAACGGGCCTTAAGGCGATCAACCTGACCATCAGGACCAACCTTAACTGCATAGACCCAACGACAACCAACTGTAGATTTACCAGAGGGTAAAACAACAAGATCCCAAGTGCCATTAGAGTGCAGAGCAGCCATTTCATCCACCATTGCCTGTCGCCAGCCTGGATGGGAAAGAGCTTCATGGGTGCTCTTTGGAAGAGAAACAGAGGATATAGCAGAAACAAAAGCAGAATAGGGTGAAGATAATCGATGATAACTCAAAAAATTGTAAATAGGATGAGGATTACGAGTAGAGCGAGTACCTTTCCGAACAACAATAGGTAAGTCATTAGGAGAAGGCAGAGCCGGGGCAGGTGAAGCCGAAGGGATAGGAAGTGAGTCAGCAGGTGCCTCAGGAAAAGGGAGAGGAGCAACGACACGAGGGCGACGATGATAAACCTGAAGTGGTCGAGGGGGCATAACATCAGGTGGGGAGACAATGGGAATGGGCAAGACTTCAGAAACAGGAAGAGACTCAGAAGTGGTGGAAAAGAATGGTGAGTCCTCAAAGAAGGTGACATCAGCGGAGATAAAGTACCGATGAGTCTCAAGGGAATAACAACGATAACCCTTCTGAAGTCTGGAATATCCCAAGAAAAGGCACTTCATGGCTTTGGCGGAAAGCTTGTCCTGTCCAGGAGTGAGAATATGAACAAAGCAAGTACAACCAAAGACACGAGGAGGAAGGAAATAAAGTGGTTGGTCAGGGAAAAGAAGGGAGTGAGGAATCTGATCGTGTAAGACAGAGGAGGGCATACGATTAATCAAATAACAAGCGGTAAGAACAGCGTCCCCCCAAAAGCGAAAAGGAACATGACTATGGAGGAGGAGAGTACGAGCTGTCTCAACAAGATGTCGATTCTTGCGTTCAACTACCCCATTTTGTTGAGGAGTATGAGCACAAGAAGACTGATGAAGAATCCCATGATGAGACATAAACGAAATAAATTGGGCTGAAAAATATTCCCTGGCATTGTCACTGCGTAACACACGAATAGAAATATTGAACTGGGTTTGGATTTCAGTATAAAATTTCTGGAAAATAGAGAATAACTCAGCTCGATTCTTCATTAAAAATAACCAAGTACATCGAGAATAGTCATCAATGAAAGTGACAAAATACTGAAATCCTAAAGTAGACGCAGTCCGACAAGGACCCCAAACATCAGTGTGGACAAGCTCAAAAGGAGACTTTGCCCGATTATTCAAACGCTTTGGGAACGAGACACGAGTATGTTTCCCAAGCTGACATGACTCACACGGAAGCGACGACAAAGTTGAAAAACGAGGAACCATCTTCTGGAACTTGGAGAGACTAGGGTGGCCCAGACGATTGTGAATGAGGAGAGGAGCATCAGTGGAAATGCAAACTGCAGGAGATGAATCTGAGGTGAGGTGATAGAGGCCTTGAGACTCACGTCCTATGCCAATCGTCTTCCCCGTACTCCGGTCCTGCAAGGTCACAAATTTATCAGAAAAAGTAATAGAGCAATTAAGAGTACGAGTGATTTTGCTGATGGAAATAAGATTAAAAGGACATTCAGGAGTATAAAGGACAGAAGTGAGAGGTAGAGAAGGCAGAGGAAGGGCCAAACCAATACCTTTAGCCACAGTTTGAGAACCATTAGCTAAGGTAACAGTAGGTAAATCAGAGGTAGTAGTAATAGAGGAGAAAAGATCCTTATTACCAGATAGGTGATCAGATGCTCCAGAATCTAGAATCCAGGGTCCAAGAGAAGATGTGTGGGTAAGGCAGGCAGAGGCATTACCAGGCTGGGCAACAGAGGCAATAGATGCCTGAGATGTCTGAGATGCGGAGGAGCTCGGAGGCTGAGACAGCGGAGAATCAGAGGACTGGGCCATATGGGCAGTGCGAGGAGGTCTTCCATGTAACTGATAGCAACGATCGCGAGTGTGGCCAAGTTTATTGCAATAGGTGCAATGAGGACGTTGGCCTCTACCTCGGGTACCACTGCGTCCTCCTCGAGAGGTAGTTTGAGAAACTAACATAGAAGAATCTGAAGCGCTATCAGATGGCAAAGTCTGAGTGGACGAGATACGGAGGAAGCGAGCAAACACATCATCCAAGGACGGAACTGATGAACTACCAAGAATCTGATCACGAATAGGCTCAAGATCCGGACGGAGGCCAATAAGAGTAAGGACCATGAAGAACTTGTCAAGCTGTGTTTGTTGAGCCCCAACATCAGGAGTAAGAGGCATCACAGTCAAGAACTGCTCCTTAAGAGAGGCAATCTGACCAATATAAGTAGATAGATCCAAGTCCTGTTGGCTGAGATGGACAATAGCAGAAGCCACCTTATAAAGACGCTGGATATCATTCGTGTATAATCCTTTGGCCTGAGTCCAAAATTTAAAACAAGTTTTATAGGCCTGAAGATGAAGAAGAATCCGGGGATCAACCGATTGCCATAATACACTACACAACTGTGCATCTATCTTCCTCCACTGTACGCGGTCAACCTCAGGGATATCTGCCTCCTGGGTAACCAAATGATCCTCATATCCTTGACCCATAAACCAAAGTTCAACAGAGGCAGACCAGGAGAGATAATTCTCACTGCCAACCAATTTCTCTGAGGTAATCAGAGGAGATCCAGAGAGAACAGACGTAAAGATCTGATTTTTGGTGGTCATATTCACGTATTTGGATCGAAGAGAGCCCTAAGATGGGTTCAGATTTCGGCGGAGAGAGAAAAACAGTGAAACCACGGCTGTGAGAGGTGCAATCAATGGAGAAAAAAAGGTCGTGACGTGCCTGGAGAGGAAGAGAAGCAGCACCCAAGCCTCGGGGATGGAGGGGGAGCCCTGTCGGAGGTGGCCGGAATGGCAAGAAGGCCAAAAACAGGGAAAAAATGGAGATGCAGGGCTCGGGGAGGACTGCCGGAGGGCTAGAAGGCCAAGACGGCGCCGAACGAGCCTGGAGAGGTGTCGGAAGTGGCCGGAAAGTGGGCCACGCGCCGTCACGCGCCGGCGCGTGGGTGACAGGCCGGAGGAGAAGGGCGGCGCGTGGGGGCGCGTGAGATGCCGGTTGCCGGTGGGGTTTCCACTGGCGTGTAGATCAGCCTCCGGCGGTTCGGAATATGTGGTCGTTTCCCGGAAAAAAGGTCGCCGGAAAATGTCGCCGGAAAAGGTTGCCGGCGTGATGGAGATCCGACGGCGATGAGGTTGAAAAAAAAAAATTAGGTTTTCTCCTTTGGCTCTGATACCATGTTGAGAGAGAGAGAGAGAGAGGAGAAAAACCTTATTCATTCATTGTAATCTCTACTTACAATTGAGAGATATATATATACAAGGCTAGGAGTCCTAACTACCATACATGTGACCTATATTAACAAGGAAAGATAGTATACTATACATACATTATATTCAACAAGGTGGGTGATGGGAGGTGCGTAAGACTTTGGCATGATTTATGGTGTGGTGGAGTTGTTCTAAGAGAATCTTTTCCCACATTATTATCCATTGCAAGTTCAAAAGATGTTTGGGTTGCCAACGTTTGAGAAGTGGTAAGAGATGGTAAATATTGGAATACTTGTTTTTCAAGGAATTTCCATGATCTGAGTTGACTATCATGGAGCCTTTTCTTTAACAAATTCAAAAAGTGACGGTAACAAGGAACTATGAGGATAGGTCGATAAGGAAAGGCTCAAACACAGTTATACACATTAATGAACTTGCATGATCTGGAGTTGACTTTGCATAAGCATCTAGCATTGATTTTCATAGTTCATTATATAATGTAATCATATATACAGTTATCCACATTAATGAAAAAGAGAATAATAAAGAACTCTACTCTTTTTTATCATATACTAACTAAGCACATTATTCCATCTGCCCACCTCTGTGTAGGAATCAAACTTCCCATGTAGAACAATTTTTGCTCACAGAAGTAGATGTATTACATTTGTAAGACCTTTGTATGCCAGTACCTAGCATTTATAACGCAGAACAAGAAACTACAGAACACTTTTTCCTGAGGTGGTTCAAATTTACACCTGCATTAAATGGACTCCTCAAAATGGGACGGAAGTCGCATCAGACAGAACACATTATAAATAAGGTATGGGAGGAATAGTCACTACCAAACATGAATCCCATAGGCATGTCCTACAAAATAAGACATCAAATAGGTTTTACCCCAAACTTTGCAATGATAAAATCTTGACCATTCCATTTTTGGTTTTTTTTTTTTTGTGTGTGTGCATGAATAGACAAAATAAGCGATGTTTCACATAGGCCGCAATAGAAATTCTGCAATACAGAACTCAAGTTACATGTTTATCTTTAACTCTAGCTTTGCCTAAAATGTTTAACACCTCCTTTAATAGAGAAGGAAAGGAAAGTCAGAAAAGCCAGAAGAAGTTTTTTCTTTTTTCATTCTTTGGAACCCAATAAAACAAAAACCTTGATCTAGCTGTTCCTAGTACAATCATTTGGTCACATTAATGCGACCACATTATCTGGGAATCAAAACAACATATAAGATACATGGATATTATTTTCCGTAAATTTCCTCAGTTTTCTTAGAAAACATATATTTATATAGGACTGTCTCCAATACAAATTGAATGAAACTTTTACATTTAGCATCATCATCCAATATTAATTCACCATAGCCCTAGACAGTCCTGCATGTTTTGTTTAACAGATTTTTATTAGTCGCCCATGGAAGAACCTACATGAGTCATTTAGGGGGGGTCCATCACAATAACACAAAACCCAATAAAATTAATGAAGTCCTAAAAGAACAGGTTCTCATATCCACTACTGATTCTATTATCCATGAATGCAACAAGCAGAGAAGATAGTCTTTCAACTTAGGATCGGACAGTTGAGCTCCCTCAAAAACTCTACCAACAGTCTAAACATAAAGAGATCATCCCATAAATCTTTCTTCTATTTTTCCTAACAAATTTATCATGCCATCTCAATAAGCCTCCATACCATCAGCAACAAAACCAAACAACTCCCAGTACAAAAACCAAAACCAAAGATTTAAAAGTGCAAGACACCATCGTATACCCGAAACCTTTTTCCATGTTCAGAAAGAAAGCAAAACTCATCATCTAACATTGAGGTGCATATCATCCTAAATCTTTATGTGAATAACTCATGTATGGCTAATTTTTTTTTTTTTTTTTTTTTTGATAAGTAGACGCACAAAAAAAATATATTAAAAGAAAGGAGGTCTTAAGGCTGACCCAAAGCATACAGGGGGTATACAAGAGGGGCCAAAAAGCAAGAACAAAAAGAAGACAGGATACAAAAAATCACCAACCCTCATCTAGAACCCAACCGATCAAAAAAGCTGACTAAAGGAAAAGGTCCTTCATCTACAATCGACTTAGTCCAAAACCAAAAATTACATACAAAATACATCTGACAGTACGAACGATCATGCCCTACAAAATTAGTATAGAACTTCCAAACTTAGAAATCAAAACCTAAGGACCATGAGGGTATAGCATAGTAGCACATTTTACCACTAACATATTATGTGTGTGTATAAAATAAGAGTACTTGTAAAAAGCGATTATGTGTGTGTATAAAATAAAAGAGTACTTGTAAAATAAAATGAAGCAATTGCTTTTGGGGGCTGGTTAGGTTGGCCAGTTATGTTTTCTAGCTTCATCTATGCATACTTTATTAGCAGTAACACCTGCTCCTATAACTTCATTTGTATCTTATAATAGCATTTTGGACCTGATCTAAATAGTAAAATGAAATTTGCAGGCAACTTCACTAGCATCTTTTACAATTGATTTCTCTATCAAGGCATTAAGAAACCCAGAGCTGTAAAAGGTGATTATCCCGCTTTCAAGTTATGACCTGCTTTCTCAATGAGCAAAAATAAAATTCTCAGAGTATTCACATTTCAGAGCATATCCTGAGCATATTTGTGGGGCAAGAAATCTGAATTGAAGCAGTACGTCAGTTACTAAATGAAATTACCTCTCTCTGGAGTTTCTCCTGATAAAATCCCGCTGTCAAAGTTGCATTTGTGGCAAGAACCCCAATCCGTAAAGGACTCCCAGCTTCAAGTGGCTTCAACTTTGCATTCTTGAGCTCCCTAGCAACACACTCACCCATATGAAGGAAAGGAACAGAAGATCCCCTAGAAATCTCATCATGCCAAGAATGTGAAATATGGCAAGGCATTACTATGCATTGAACTCCTGAACGCTCAAGAAAAGCCCTCTTACTTTGCAGATTCCCCACGATTGGTGTATGATCCATTCTGCTACTTTCTCTTTTAGTACTCAGTAGAGGAAAATGACTTCTTTCATGGGATAAAAGTTGCTTGTTTAACACTGGATCAGAACACAGAACAAAAGGAAGACTATCTCCTCCATCTTTCGAGCTCCATTGAACTAGTTTCTTCAAGAAATTTAGAGTTGAATCAACCGATACCCCTCCAATAATACCAACAGTTGTTGCTTGATTGATGAACAAACTAGCAGAATCACTGTTTGTTGAAGCTGCATCTGAACCAGAACTATTCTTTGATTCAGGCAAATTGCCACTCTCATCAGTTTGTAAGAGAGTGGAAGATGGGGGTACCGCTAGAATTGGATTTTTCATTGTTCTATGGAGGATTCTATGCTTATGTACATTGCCCATCATATGTGATGGGTATTTCAATGAGTGGAAAGACATTGCCATGCTTCCATCAAACATCTCGTTAAGTGAAAAACCCACCACTGAAAATCCTCACAACTTTGTATGGGTTTTCAAACTTCACAGCCTATGAATTAAAAGCTGCCATTAAAACCCCAAAATGAAACCACGGCCACAAATCCCCCACTCTCCACTGAAACCCACCACTCAAAACTGGAAGCATTCAAAAATTTTCAAATTTCAGCATACAATACCAAAAGATTTTAAATTAGAAACCCAAAAAAAATGATCGGCCTCTAAAAAGAAAAAGCGAAAACATTAAAAAAATTTCTAGTTCCTTCCCTAAAACCCCAAAGTCAATCTGGGATTCTAAATTAGATACCCTAGAATTCAATACCCACCCTTAAAGTGAGCAAATATCCAAATCAGCTCCAAAACCCCAACTTCATCTGGAGCTCTAAATCAGAGACCCTAAAAGCAAAATCCCACCTCCCAAAACCAGCAAATTTTTGGAAATTTTGGGATTCTGAATCACGGACCCCACAAAAACAAAAACCCACCTCCAGAAACCCAAACCGTTTAGTTGGCTTTCTGAATACCCGGTTCCTCCAGAGACGGCATGGCTAAGCATGGCGATTCAAGAATTCTCTCTATATTTCAGACCCAAAAGCAAAACCCACCCCTAAACCCCTTAAAAGCATCAAAATCTAAATTCTCACTAACAAGTGGGATTGATTAAAGAAAGGGAAGAACATACAAGGTAACCTAAACTGTATTCACATATATGAACCAATTCATTGGATTCGGTAAGAGTCTTTGTCGCATTTTCCCTCCTTTCTCACCTTTTTTCACCACATGTAAGTTGGGAGTTTTCAGTTTTGATAATTGTACAGTGAATTTAAAATTAATTTTTTAAAATACAATACATTCAAAAAAAATTTCATATCTATAGTACTTTTTATCACCTTACATCATTTTTATATCAATGATACATGTTCAAAAAAATTGAATTTACATCAAAATTATTTCTTCAAAAGACATATTTTACAATTCTATAAAATCGAATTTATATTAAAAATATCTATTAAAAAAATATTTTTCATGATTTTTATATCAGTTATATAGTGAAAATTTTGAATTTATATTAAAGACATCTCCTTAAAAGACATATTCTATAATTTTACAAAATTAAATTTATATTAAAGGTGTCTCTTCAATATATACTTCTAATAATTCTCATATTAGTCATTCATTAAAATAATTGAATATATATAAAAGGTATCAAAGACATCTTCCATAATTCTATAAAATTAAATTTACATTTTAAAAGTTTTCCTTCACAAGACTTTTAGTATAAATTTAATTTTTTTGATAGGTGACTAATATAAAAATTATGGAAGGTGTTTTTTCAAAAGATACATTTAGTATAAATTCAATTTTGTGGAATTGTAAAAACGTCTTCAATGTAAATTCAAATTTTTTTCACTATTCGGCTGATATGAAAATTGTGAAAAACTTTTAGTATAAATTTAATTTTATGGTATTATGGAAAGGATATTTCTTTAGTATAAATTCAATTTTTTTTTTTTTAACATGTATGACTAATAAAAAAAAAGTTATGAAAAAGTGTCTTTTGAAGAAGTACCTTAATAAATTCAATTTTATGAAATTATGAAAAAGTATCTTTTGAATTAGAATAAATTCTTATAGAATTATGAAAAAATGTCTTTTGAAGAAATATATTTAATATAAATTTAATTTTATAAAATTATGGAAACTGTCTCTCAAGAAACACCTTTAGTGTAAATTCAAATTTTATTTTTTTTAACATGTATAGTTGATATAAAAAATATGAAAGATGTCTCTTCAAGAAACATCTTTCAAAGTAACAAAAAATACGATAGATTTATTAATAGTTTTATAACTACCATATTTTAAGAAATTTGTTTTCAAACTACCATTTTTTAAGAATTATTTTTTAAACTAGGTGTAGAAGTTAAAAAAAGCCCATGTAAGTTGTGACTTCTAACACCATTGAAAAATAAATAAATAAAAATTAAATAAAACGGAAAGTTTGACAAACAACTATGTCCGCTGTTTATTATATCTTCTTTATTTTCATACACTTCACGTTCCACATGAAGAATGATTTTTTCAAGAAAGAAATTACTATTAGGCTATGTTTCCTACAAATACTATGAAAATATGAAAGAAAATAATTTTTTGAATTTAATTTATTTTTTTCTTTCTTTTAATTATTTCTTTATATTTTCTTTCAAATTTTTCAAAAATCAAATATAACTATAATACAATAATATGCATACCTTTCAAATTACTATTATTATGAATTACATTTCTAAACATCCTTAAAAACGTCTAGAACTATATTTTCTCGGGTGTTTAAAATTATATTGTCAAACATATTTTTGACGTCTAGCCTTAAAAGTAAAGACACTATAAAATAAATAAAAAAGTATTTCATTTTCCTTCCATTTTTTTTTAAATTTCTCATTTGTAAAACACTTCTAAATCATTTCTAGGTTTTTTATTATGTTTATAATAAATTCTTAATCACAATTTACAAAAATCATTAGCCCTAAAATATGTTATGTGATATTTTATGGATATTTGTTTTTTTTCTCAAGTGATATGATTTAGAATTGTATTGTTTATATTCTCTTTGCTTCTCTTGGCTTTGTTAACATATAGTTGCAACATTAAATTCTTAAATTTTAAGTCATTTCAAAACATAAGTAATATAAAATAATAATAATAGTAACTCAAGTGTATGTTTGGATACACTTTTTGTGTTTTATTTTTAAAAGAAAAAAAATTTCTATATCAGAATAAAACATCTTATTCAAAAATGTAAACTTACTATATATCTCTAAAAATAACTTTCATAAATTTTAAAATTTGAAGTAATAAAAATCACGTAAGAAAGGGCATTATGAGAGAAATTATCGAAAGCATAAAGGAAAAAAAAATTCTAATTCTAGTGATACAACAGTTGCAAAAGAAAATTCAAATGTTGCAAATGTCCTTCATTTATTGTTAGTAACGTAGATAATAAGTGCCTCCCAATAGGAATTGCTTTAGTACCAACTAACTTATTGATGGTGGAAAGGTTCTTATGGAACCAATGTGACTTGTAAGGTTGTTAGAATGGACACAATTTCAATTAAGAAGCATGATAACATAATAAAAACATAAATTAATTTAAGGTATATTTTAAAGTTGAAGAAAATTTTTATTTCTATGGGTGCATCTTATTCCAATGGATGCACATATAAAGTGGAAGGTAGAGTTATGAGAACCTCAAAGGATTCTCTTGTTGTGATGAAAAAACAAAAAATTAATGATCTTCGTACATTGCAAGGGAGCATGGTTACATTATGCAACTATAGTTTGAACCTTGGAATCAATTTTAAAAACTATCACATAATGGCATATGCAGCTTGGGCAAATAAGTGAGAAATGGTTGACAATTTTGAGTAAATGAGGTTTATTTGGTGGACAAAAATTGGAGAATTGAAATTTTGTGAGCATTGTGTGTTTGAGAAATAATGTAGAGTTAAATGTAGCTATTCAAAAAACTAAAGGTACTTTGGAGTATGTCCGTTTAGATCTTAATCTAAAAAGTCCCTCTCAAAGGATATTATACAGTGGTGGAAGATGTATGTTGATTTTCATTGATGATTACTCTAGAAAAGATTGTGTGTATATCTTGAAATATAAGAATGATATCTTCAAAAAGCTCAAGAAACGGAAAGTTGTGATTGAAAAGCATATAAGAAAAACAAATCAAATGTTTAGGAATTGACAATGACATAGAATTCTATAGGAAAAGGTTTAATGAGTTTTGTAAGAATAAAGGTATTGTTAGACACTGCATAATTAGACATACTTCAAAGTAGAATGGTATTACAGAATATATGAACAAAACTCTTTTAGAAAGATCATGATGTATGCGCCTTTTTTTTTAATGCAATCAAAAGAGATTTAAGGTGAAACAATTAATTCAACTTGTTATCTTATAAATAGATTTCTTTCAATTTCTATTAACCATAGAACTATTTGCATAGATATGGTATGGTTCTCATGCTTATTGTGTAAATTAAGAATTTTTAGTTGTCATATTTATGTTCATGTAAACGAAGGTAAGTCAGAACCAAAGACAAGGAAATGCATATTTTTATAATATAGATGGTGCAAAAGAGTATAAGTTATGGTGCTCAAATTCAAAATCCACCAATTTTTTTATTAATAGGGATGTGACTTTTGATGAGTTTGCAATGTTGTTATATGAGAAACAATTTGATATAAAAACAACCTCGATGTGAGAGAAAAGGTAAAATTTGAGTCTAAAACATTAGAAACAATAGAAATGTAGCTTTAGTAAAGTTAAATAAAAAAGGGTGCATTATATTGATAATACAAAAATATATTGCTTGAACAATAATATAGTTTGACCAAAAACAAAACGAGGAGGTAAATTAAATCGCCTCAAAGCTATACTAGTGATGATTTTGTTACCTATGCACTTAGTGTAACAAATATTAATGAAAAGATTAATGAAGTGGAAAGTCCAATGAATATGACTTCTAAATTTGTTCCTATATTTAAGTTTGAGTGTAGAGCAAACCGATGTAGAACACTTACAAGTTTATTTAAACATTAGGAGTTAGGATAAAGATGGTTAGAAATGGTCTCAAATTCTCATTTTTAAGTTAATTTGTAAGTCTTTAATAGTTTTGTATTAGAATATATTTATATAAAGGACTTTCCTATTATTATAAATAAAATATTTTATTGTAAAATTTTCTTTTAGGAAGGTGTATTTTGACAATTATGTAATTAGTTTCTATATTGGAAAAATAGAGAAAGATATTTTCACAAATATCCAAAGGTTTTTTAATTGTTTTTTTTTTTTTGTGATAATTAAGACTTTAAGATTTGAGGCTCTCCAATGATGATTTTCTGAAACAATAGTTGAAAGTTCTTAATCTTTACTAGTCTTTATATCAAATCAAAGTACTTGTACTTTTTGAATTTTTAAAACTTCACAATTGTTGTTGCACAACCCTTTTACATTTTTTGTTTTTTTAAGATTAGAGTTAGGATGATTGTGAAGGAAGAGAGCTTATCCTTTTCGTCCTTTATCGACCCCTTTTTATAGATCGGACTAGTTTGGAACAAGTGGGTCAATAACCTAGATAAGTCCCGTCATGACTCATGATGTCAAATTTTTTTCATTGATTTTGATGCTAGAAAGTAAAATAAAGCAAAAGGGAAAGAAAAATAATTGCTTTTAGGGAAAAAAAAAATTACTCAAGACAAAAGTACTAAATATGAATGTCAATTTTTTTAAAATCTGTAATTCTTATAAGAGATTTTATTTTATTGAATTATTTATTATTTATATCTTCCCATTACAATCTCGACAAATTTTATTGCTTGAAACCATTCCCTTCTCATAACTTTTGTTTTTCTCTCCAAAATCATTCCAAATCATTTTCTAAATTTTTGAACTTCTCGGAATGCCAAAAGTTATGTTTGATTTATGGAAAAAGTGAAAATATATATATATATATATATATATGAGGAAACAAAATAAAATAAAATGAATGAAAAAGTGAAAATAAATAAAAATAAATAAATTCAAAATCAATAATTATTTTTATAGATTACTTGTCATTTCGTATTTTATATAAAGATTAAATAATTTTAAAATATATAACAAAATTAATTAATTTTAATTGTATTTTATTTTTTTAAATAATTTTCACAATACAATCAAACCTCATTTTCCTTACCATTTTATTTCTTTCCTTAATACTTTTCCGAAACAAAACATAACCTTATTCTTCTCAAAAGTCACTCTCAACCGAGTTCTTTCCCTTCAACTCAGCTGATTATTTTACCAAAAGGGAAGATCAGAAACATCCAGCTATGTCACTATTTTCAACTCAAAAACTTTTGGTACAATGAGTTAATTGTATAGAGATCATTATACATACAGCAAGGCACAGACTAAAATTGGCAATCAACTAAGAATGTTACACCCAAGTTCATTTTCTCTTGGATTTTGAAGAGCTCCATGGAGGTTTTGCAGCACGCCGAGCTCTGCAACTTCGCATCAGCCTCCTTACATCCCTTCTTATTGAGGAGAAGGCGCAAACCACAGCAATTGACATTGCTGGGTACATGTAAACAGATTTCAAGGGACTTGTATTTGCAGGCTTTCTGAGAATAGCTTCCTTGACAAGGCCCCATATGATTATAAGCATCCCAAATAGACTTACTCTACCATACTTCAACAGACCCAAAAAGGCTCCTGCTACAGAGAAGTAGCTTCCTGCAAGAACCTGTTCAAATAACCAGAAAAAAAAGAAAAAAGATTAGGTTACTAATTGACATATTCTTCAGAACGATAGAATTCAGTTCAGTACAATAATGGCGCTCTTAAACCTAGAATGGGTTGTTAGAGTACATGAAATACATTGTAGGTCCAGATCCTATAAGTTTAAGCTTTCAAAAAATTGGTTGTTCAATATGGGTCACCCAAATGATGGCTCTTAGAACCATCCACGATGTATGACGTAGAATGACACAAAGTTTGGCCTACTCTCACCCAACACCAATTGGTTTATAGACAGATGATCAAAGCTCGATTCAAGAAATAGTGTCAAAGCCAAAAGTCATGGTTCGAGTCACGGGAGCCTCATGTTAGGGGAGGGATTGTTGGGGTCCACTCTAAAGCCCTCACCCAAATGATAGCTCTTAAAACAGCTTGAGAGGTGTGATGTCTCCAATGAGATGATCAAAACCCGATTTAAAACAGTTGAAATGTGCATTTAGGGAAAGACAAAAGGCCTTTTAGGACTACAAGAAAAATATTTATAAAGCTCCATGGTATTGCAAAAGGGTTTAAAGAAGTGCTAGTCCAAGCATACCAACCTCTAGGTACTGGAGATCAGTTGTGACAGGGGCTTCTTTCACATTGATTAAGTTATAGTCATTGAGCAAGTTATTATAGCTTGGGATTGACGCGTTCTTGATTATGGCATTTGCAATGGCTCCAGGGTACAGGAGGGTCTTAACAACAACTGCAGGGAAGATCTCGCTTGCAATCAACTGAGAGGATGTCAGTTCTATTGGTGTTGTACATATTCCAGTTCTGCAGGGGACCCTGTACAGAAAATTGAACAAAGCTAAGCTCTTCTGATCCTTAATGCTAACAAAATAGTTCATTTCTATATATGTTGTTGTATTTTGATAAAACTCTAGAGAGGGCATATAAATAGAAGAACATATGACAAGTAATAGACACTATCCTCTTCACTAAGGTCACTAAGGAAGTCCTCTTTACATCATTAAGCTATCATGTAACAGCAGGCTCCTTCTTGTGTAGATATTGTCTACTCTAAGCCCAATCAGTCCTCACAGTTTTGACACGCATTTACATAGTTAAGGCATTCCACTGCATATATATATATATATATATATATATATATATATATAAAGTCCTATATAGATACAATATCCTTGTTATTTCTCACAAGATTTCAAGGCCACTATCTCTCACACTGTGTTGGGGGATCAACTCTACTACCATTTGTAATGGTCCATTCCTATATAGTTGTTATCCACTCTAAACCCAATGAGCCCTCGTACACTTTAAACAGTCTACACGGTTACAAGAAATCCACTACATATATTATGATATCTCACATCAAATAAGAGAAAAAGTTCTTGAAGTAATATACGTATGCCTTCCTCTTAACCTTATAGACACGTTTTAAAACCGTGAGGACCCCTTTAAGCCTAAAACAAATTATATCTATATAATTGGAAGTAGGTCATTATAAATGATATCAGAGCCAATCTTTGACCCTAGTGTGGGGGTTTGTTTGACTTTGCAATCCTGTGGGATACAACGAGGATATTGTGTTGAGAGGCAATTGTAATATCCCACATCAAACAAGGGAAAAGGTTTTTGGGGTATGTATGGACTTTTTTTAACCTTGTAGACACATTTTAAAGTTATGAGAGGGTTCCTTTAGGCCTAAAGCGAACAATATCTACATGGTTAGGGGTGTGGGTCATTACACACATTGTGTCATGAATTTATTTCCCTATCCAATGTAAGATATGACATATCAACCAAAACATTAGAATAAAAAAGCATGGAATCCAAAATTTTTGGGGAATGATAGGCATAATGCTGCTATAGCATTTGTTTAGCTGCTTGTAACATGATAGTTTGGATAATACTAGTGCATGAAGACTACTAGTATCTTGGAAATTACATATATTTTGGTTAATACCACTAGTTTTAGGTGCTTGAAGAATCATCCAATCTTAGAAATTTAGACACTTGCACAAGTCTAGCTTGCTGGGTTTCCATATATCCCAGTTATGATCAAGGATTAATCATTCAACAATCTATAATTGGAGTCCCTTACATCGTACCAAATGCTGCCTAAATAAACCTCTAAAGTGGGTATTAAGAAGAAATGAAACTCAGAATCTGGAAAATGTGAAGAACAAAAAATTTATTTTTTTCTTTTCAAAACATACCCATAATTCAAGAATTAAAAGCCTGGAAAGAAACAGAAACCTAAAAGGGGTCTGTGCTCATAGAAAAAAGCTAGTTTGTGGGCACTCACAAGATCAATTATTAAAATGACATTACATGTGATAACTGAACAATCAAAGGGAAAACCAAACCCACGAATATGATACAGAACAACAAGATTGAAACAAAAGAATGGAAACGGAAAAATTGGGGGTAGAAAATGCTACTAAATTCCAAGAAACAAGAAACCCAGATACTGGAACAGAAAGCATGCTTTGCTTTTGTTATTTTTGTTCTTTGTTCTTATGTTTTCTCCTCTTGAATGTTACATCAAATTGATGAATCATCAGCATTATTGAAGGCAAAGAGAGAATAAGATAAAAGAAGGGCATTCACCTGAAAAGAGGAATTTGAAAGATGATGAGGTTGAAATAAATGAGAGAAGCAATGGAAGAAATGGAGCTTGCCCATTTCTTTGAAGAAGCCATTCCCTTGAAATTTTTGAATGCTCCTTTTGGTAGAGACCTTGCACAAATGGGACGGGAGAGAAGCCATGGCAGTTGGTGCACGTGGTATAGACCCCATTTCGACACTTGTGCATAACGCTTCCCGAATAAAATATTGTCCTACGGCTTTGTTTCCCTCCCATTGAACCCTTTGGTGAAGGTTCTTTGATTATATTTCCTCTAACCTGAAAAATTTTCCATAGCTTATAATTGGCATAACATCAATGGCAGTCACACTCCTATTCACAAGCTAGAAACGGTGTAGATAATAGCCCTAGAGCTTGTTTGGTTATGAAAAAAATGGTGTTTTAAGATAATATCTTCTCAATTATTTTTAAAGCGTTATCTTAAAAATAATTATATAAATGTAAAAAATATCACATATAAAAGTTATTTTTAAAGCATATTTAAAAATATAAAAAATAAATTAAAAATATTTTAAATTCTCAAATAGAAATTTATTTTATAAAACATCGTAAAACAATTTTTAAAAATCAAAATTACTTTAAAAATTGTTACCAAATAAAATCTTAAATATTTATTTGATAACTGTGTTTGAAAATAGTTTTCCATTTTTCAGAATAAAAAAGGTAAAAAATACGTTTGACAACCTGAAACTGTTTTCTATTTTCTATTTTCAAAAACAGAAAATAAAATACTTTCAAAAATCATATTTTAATAGTCTTTACTATTTTTTAAGAGTTTTTTAAAAAAAATAATTATACAAACATATATAATAATTAAAATAAAATTGTAAACATAAAAATTATTTTTTAAAACATATTTAAAAATATTAAAAACGGGTTAAAAGCATTTCATATTTTCAAATGGATTTTTATTTTACAAAACATTATAAAATGGTTTTCAAAAACAATTTTTAAAAACTATTTTAAAAACAGTTTTTTTTTTTTTTTTTAAGAAAAGCATTAAAGAAGTGTACCATAAACTTGGGAAGAAAAAAATAAATAAAAGCAAGCAATGAAAGATTTTATTATATTGTCACATGATCAACCAACCAAATACTAATATCAACCAAATATTATATTAGCACATGACAAATAAATGTTTATTCCATCACTAATCTCAAGGAGAATTTCAAAATTTGGAGAGAAGGAAGATGAATAAACAATTGACTTAATAAATACCAAAAATATATATACAAGATGTTGGAATCCTATGCTTTTACCACTTAGCATGATTAGATTGCATCCACATGGGCTTTGTTTCATTGGAAAAAATTTTTTAAATATTTTTAAAAACCCTATTATAAAATTCAGGCCTAAACATTTATAAAAATACCATGAAAACCATAACCACTCACAACATAGAAAATTATATTAAAACAAATTCCAATGATTTATTAGACAAAGATCATGGAAGGAATCAAGCATCATTTCATTTGTTCCAAAAGGTTGTGGGTTAACCTTTGATATTGAAAACGAAAATGTTGTCCCATGAAAGCTATATTTTATCAAATTATTATTTTTTTAAGGGAAAATAAATAAATAAAAATTTATTAAATTTTTATAAAGTAAATTTATTTATTAATAACAAATAAATAAATAATATTTTTAATATGACTCGACGAATGTGTGATTCTACAAAATATACTAATACTCAAAAATTCATTACTCAAAAATAATGAGAAAAGTTATAATAATGAAATTCTCAAAAATTATCTTTTAATTACGACACTCTCCCTAAAAATATCTTAAAAACATAAAAATGTTAAAAATATGAGACAAATTTGTATATCAATTTTTTTTTTATTTGGTAAGCTTTTCATATTTTATTATATGAAAAAAAAACAAAAAAAAAACTGGGCTTGAGACAAAGGAGCATCATGTTGTAGTCGTAAGACTGTAACTATGCAGCAACTTTGGCAGAAAAATAAAATAAAATAAATCCCTCTTGATGGGACGAATCGTGACTCGGTGGATCCCCCATGCCACAAAGCTTTCAAATGCATGGATGAAAATATCCGAGGCCTTTCGGACAAAATAGGTCCTTTTTCAATTGTAAACTACAAGACAGAGAAAGGGAAATTGATGAATATCATTTAGAAACAAGTTCAAACACTTCCTTCCATGTTACACAATCCCACAATTGCCTTCCAAATTTGGGTGAACCTCACTCATATTCCCATAAAACCCCCCAAAAGCCAATTATATTTATCTTTAGGGTTTTATAATAACCCAAAAAAAAAAATATATATCAATCAACTCCCGTCATATATACATTTTAATCATTAAATTTATATCAAAATTGATTTTATTTATTTTATATCTAATTCTTTTTTTTATTTTTTTTATTCTCGTTATCTATACCCTTATCTAATATTCTATATTTTAGCATGTATTTTGTACAATGGAAATGAACAATTCCATGAATACCTCTTGGACACCATTAATAAACTTTGCTACAACATCCTTATTCACAGGTTACTAGGCTATAACTTGGGTAGGTTAATCAATAACTAACTCAATCTCAATTTAAATTAAAAAATAATCAATCCAAATTTAACCCAACTGGACCTCTAACCCAAAATACTAAATTAAAATCTAACTCAATCTTATTTTTCTAAACTTCAATTAAACTCAAATTAGTCGATTTAAATTTGGATTGATCGGATTAAACTCATATTGATTGAGTTAGTCAAGTTGATTTGATTGCATGATTTAAAATGCATCCATAATAATTTTTTTCTTTTTTTAAAAAATTGTAATAATATTTATACTAAAATTTAAATAGTAAATGACACAAAATTTCAAGAGATAACAATAGAAAGATACAAATAAACTTATATATCTTTTTAAAAAAAATGAAAAAGTATATGATATAATTATAATAAATATTTTTTCCTTTAAAATCTAAAAAAAAAATATTTCTTTAAAAGATATTAACATTATAAAATATTAAATCGAGTTCAGATTAAATTCAGATTATTCAAACCTTGGTTTAAGTCCAATCCAAATTAAACTCAATTGAGAAAACTTAATTCAAGTTCAACCGATTATTGAAAATATTTATCCAAATCCACTCCCTTACTCAAGCCGAGGATATGGATGATATCGGCATCAACTATTTTTCCTCCCACAAAGTAATTAGTCATTATAAGCTTCCATTTTGCCTTAATTCGAGCAAGTGGACAATTTGAAGTACAATGAAATACAAGTGAGCATTATTTTATTGGGTGAAGTATAATGAGCATCTTGCACCAAGGGCCCTACCATACTCAAAAGTCAGGGAATAAATAGACCCTAAAAATCATTAGCAGAAAGAGTAATCCTAATGGAGCAGAGAGCTTGGCCTTTGGGCACCTCCAAGAACCGTCCTTTATGAAAATTGGCAACAGAAAAGGTACAATGCAAGAACAATAAAAATTGACAGGCTCCCATGTGGCCCACATGGGCCCACATGTATAAATGTATGACATGTGGGTCGCTCATCCCTATGCTCAATGGTCCTCCTCCTCCCCCTCCAATAATTCGTGCCCAATAATTGAAATTGAAATCTCAATATATAGTTTCAACACCCACTTGTTTCAAAAGAGAAACCTTCACCATTATGTGGAGCAACCTCCCCTTCGACCTCCTAGCAAACATCTTCTCCTTCCTCCCGGCGGACTCCTTGGCACTCGCCAGCTCAGTCTGCAAGCACTGGCACACATGCGTTACTGCTTACCCGGCCACGGCCGCTGGGGCTCGCAATCCGCCGTGGTTCGTGGCCTTGCCTGTGCGGAACCGTGGTCACACTTGCTACACGCATAACCCAATTATTGATACTTGGCATGGGCTTTTTCTAGGCTTCCTTCCTCATGCTATTCGCCCGGTTGCCTCCATTGGAGGGCTTGTTTTATTAAGGTCCACTACTTCTACTACTCTTCAGTTAGCGATTTGCAATTTGTTCACCAAGCGATATTGGAGCCTCCCAATGTTGAACATTGCCCGGACCAACCCGGCGGTGGGGGTTGTTTTCGGGTTGGACGAGAGTCCAGATGTCCGATTTTCGAGCTTTAGGGTGTATGTGGCTGGGGGGATGTCGGAGGCGCCAAGTGGGGGTGCGGCGTACGAACCGACATTGGAAATGTACGACTCGTGGCAAGACAGATGGGATATCATGGGCAGAATGCCGGTGGAGTTTGCGGTGAGGCTCACAGTGTGGAGTCCCAATGAGAGCGTGTACTCAGGCGGGGTCCTATATTGGATGACCTCCGCCCGGGCATATAGTGTGATGGGGCTCGACATTGAGTCGAACAGCTGGCGGGAGCTGAGCGTGCCGATGGCGGAGCGGCTAGAATTTGCGGCACTAGTGCGGTGGAACGGCAGGCCGACGCTAGTGGGTGGCACGTGCAACGAAGGCGCATGCATATGGGAGCTTGGCGAGGGGGATACATGGGGGTTGGTTGAAAAGATCCCAATTGAACTCGGCATGAGATTATTAGGGGTTAAGGGAAGTTGGGAAAGTACTAAATGTGTGGGAAGTGATGGGGCCTTGTGCTTGTACAGGGACTTAGGGTCAGGAATGGTAGTTTGGAGGGAGGTAGAGAAGGGTAGATGGGAATGGCTCTGGGTTGAAGGGTGCTGCTCGGTAGGAGGAAAACAAGTCCAAAATATCCCAATTAAGGGACTGCTTCTTCACCCAAATCTTGCTACCTCAGGCTTTCCAGATAAATGACTCAATTTTTTTGTGCATAGTAATTCTTTAGTTTGCCAGATGTTGATGTATCATTCCCTCTATGTAACTTAATACTTTTTTCACACTAGTATGGAGAAAAGGGTCATTGATGATGAAGTGTATTGGCAAAGGATTTGAGTGAAAGTGAGACAATTTTAGTAACCTTTTAATATTAGGCTCTGGTTGTGCCATTACATCTTTCAGGGGGTGAGAGAGAGGAATGACAAAAACTAAGGGCCTGTTTGTTTAGTGTTTTCAAGAACAGTTTTCTGTTCTTGAAAACAAAAAACACCAAAAACTCGTTTGGTTGAGAGAGTGATTTTTGTTTTTGTTGTTTCCCGTGTTCTCAAAATGACACTGTTTAGAGAACAACAAAATCTTGTTTTCCCCGTTTTTTTACTGTTCACAGAACAAAATTAAACCAAAAAAAACAATCTGTTTCCCGTGTTTTTTTTTTCTTCCCGTTTTCATCTCTTCTCCAGCACAGTGGCTCGCCTCTTCTTGTTTCTCAGTTTTGATTCAAGGTTCGTGAAATTTAAATCCAATCGCACAATAGCAAAGAGACCCCTAAAACGGATCCAGAAAACGCAGGGATTTTTGGTTTTCCTTGGGGTTTTTGCTTGGATTTTCTCGGAAATCAAACGAGGATGAATTTTCCCGGAAATCGAATGGGGGATGGATTTTCTTGGGAATCAAACGGGGGTTGCAAAAAAAAAATAATAATAATAACATGATTAGATTAGTACCTGTAAGGATTGAGAGTGGCAGAGGAAAATATGGCCTTTTAGGGATTCTCTCAGCTGGAGGGCAACTTCAGAAAAGGGCTTCCTTCAGAAAAGGGCTTCTTGATGCCCGATCAGAGAAGGGTGGCATTTTGAATTTTATATTTAGTAGAGACAAAAAAAAAAAAACAAATCATGAGAACAATTTTATCTCAATTTAATAGAAAATGCTATAATTTTTAATAAAGTTAAAGATTAAATAAAAAAATATTAATAAAAATGATTTTATTATGTTTGATTTATTTTAAAAAAATATAAAAAATATTTTTATTTATAAATTAATAAAATAAATAATTTTTTTAATTTAAATGAACTATATATCTAAAAATTATTTATAAATTTATAATATAAAATTACTTGAAGAAAATATTTTATTAATTAGAAAAAAAAAAATCTTTCAAACGTGTTTTTTATTTTATTTGTTCTAAATTTTTTTTTATTAACTCAACCAAACATGTTTTTTTGTTTTTGAGAACAAAAACCGTTTTTCAAAATTCAGTTCCCAAACATAATTTTTTTTAAAAAAACACCAAAAACTGTTCTTAAAAATTGTTCTCAAAAACTGTTTTCCAGAACAGTTTTCAAAAACAGCAACCAAACAAGCCCTAAGGGTCTGTTTAGAAAGTGTTCTTGAAAACTGTTTTTTGTTTTCTAGAAGAAGAACACTTAAAACCTGTTCGGTAAGGAAGGATGTTTCTGTTCTTCGTGTTTTGCATGTTCTCAAAACCCTATTTTCTGATAACAACTTCAAGTTGTTTTCCCTGTTTTATTGCACCATCTAGAGGAAAAAAGAGGTGGTTGTTCTCCGTGTTTTCAAAAGGGTGTTCTCCTTGTTCTTGTGTCTCCCATTCTTAGGTTGATGTTGCTAGGTCTGAAAACGTGTTAGCCTTAACCCTCTAAAATCAAACCCAATTTGCTAGTTCTGAGAGCAGAGAAAGAGTAATTTAGAGGCTTTCCCATTGAATTTTTCACCCCTCGGCGACAGCTACAGTAGCCACGACCACCGCAATCACGTGGCCTTGCTCGGCGGCAGTAGCAGCGGAGACATCATCATTCACTGGTGCAACACCACCGCTACCGCCATCGCCGACGCTAACGGAAGCTGCAACCTTTCACTAGGTTTGTGGCGATGCGGTTTCTTGGTTCGTGGGTTCCCGGAAGATCCATCTCCGTTTCTCTCTTTTCTGTGCAAAACCCAGCAAACACCACTATTGCATCCATCTACCCACCAATTCAAACAGATCAAAAAACAGAATAAATTCAAAATTTTCAACAAGAAAAAATCTCAAACCTTTTCTTCATCTTCCTCCTGGTCATGTTCCTCTCTTCTTCTGCCACCTCTCTTATCAGTCTCTTTGGTAGGAGATCTGAAAGCTCTTTTCACAACAATCAACCATAACCTAGCCGCATTTACAGGAGCCCTGCTAAACCGAACTCCACAAAACAAGAAGCAGGAGTATAATTTCAATGATGTTTTGACCGAAAACATGTATTAGTATAATCCATTTATAATTAAAATAAATATTTTAAAAATGATTAAGAAGTTTATCATTTGTGTGAATAATAATATTATTGAAATTTAACATAATCATACATGTTTACAAAGTAATTATCTAAAAAAAATTATAATCAATGTAAAAATTTTAAAATGAAATTAATTTTTAATTCGAATGAAGTATAAATTAAAAAATTATTTATATATTTATAATATTAAGTTAACGAAAGAAAACACTTATTAATAAATAAATAAAAAGCAACTCCAAACATGTTTTTTTTTTGTACTTATTTTTAAAAAAAAATATTAATTCAACTAAACATGTTTTTTGTTTTTGAGAACAAAAACCGTTTTCTAGAATTCAGTTTTTTTTTTTTTTTTTTTTTCTGAAAACACAAAAAACTATGATTAAAAACCGTTTTTCATAACAGTTTTCAAAAACAGCAACCAAACATGCCCTAAGCCATTGTTTGGTAATTGTTTTTTTAAAACAAGTTCTAAAAAATAACTTTTGAGAATAGTTTTTTAAAATTATTCTCTAATGTTTTGTAAAATAAAAATCTATTTTAAAATATTTTTGACTTATTTTTAATATTTTAAATATATTCAAAAATAATTTTTTTTATACAGTGCCTTATTTTTAACTATATTATATATTTGTATAACTATTTTCTAAAACAGTCTTCATAAAACAAATAAAAATAACAAAAAACAACTAAAAGATGTTATATGAAAACACCTGTTTCTTTGTTCTTAAGAGTATAATATAAGAAACAATTTCTAATTATCAAACATGTTTTCTTGTTTTTTTTTTTTTTCATGGAGAATATCAAACCCTAATATATTGTACTCACCGCGTATATATTATAAAATAATAAATGGTATATTTATTATTATTTAAAAAATTAGGTAAATTTTAATGTTGATTATCAAATTAAATAATTAAAATATTAAGAACATTGAAACAAAGTTTAATTTTATAAAAGAAATATAGGGAAAAAAAATTAAAGAAACTTTTGAAAGAAAAACTCTCTAGAAATTTTCATTAATTTTAATAAAATTTTAGCAAAAAACACTTTAAAATTTTTCAATGTAAGTGGTTGACAAAAGCTTGACAAATATTCCTTCTATGATTTGCTAGATGATGGGGACATTGTCCAATTTATGTGGAGGGGAAGTTGGTCATAACTTCTAAAATTTAACTTTTTACCACATGCATTGAAATTTATCAATTCATACAAGAATCATCATAGTTTGATTGAGCACATATAACAAGATTTTGATTGATTTGCATCAAGTATTTTAAATTATTTTGATCCACATAACTCTATGGTAACCACATTCGTAAGATAAAAATTCAGTCATTTTCGGACTACTAAACTACTCAAATAATAAAATGTTATTATGTCCATAACAAGAGAGTAAGTCACTTGTAGTCACTGTCAAGTTTAAATCTTATGTCCCAAACTATGTTTTACATCTTAAGATTCCATTTTTCTTATTATGCTTGCAGACAAATACTCGTTTATATTCAACAAGCTTTAAATCTTGATTTTGCTAGCGAGTTTAATATTTCTAGATTTCTTATAAAAAAAAAAGAGTTTCAAGAATGGATCAACTTTAAACTTATCAAAAAGAAAAAGGAAAAAGGAAGAGATAACTTTAAATTATTTAATTAAACTAATTGTTTTTATTACAACTATAGAAATTATTCTGAAATTTCCTTTTTTTTTTTTTTTTTTTTTAAATGGTATCTATCCAATGGTTTTGAAACTGAGTTGGATCGATTGAACCATTTCACATCTTTGGCTCATATAAATAATTGGGCAATTTTTTGCTTTGAGGCAATAAGTTGGATTAGAGAACGAACAAACCAAGCAAACTGAACTAATAGCTTAGGATATGTTTGACAACTGTTTTCGAGAACAATTTTCTATTCTCTAAAACAAAAAATAAGAAAACATGTTTAATAATTATAAAACTATTTTCTATTTTTTGTTTTTAAGAACAAAAAATAAGATATTTTTAAAAAAACATATTTTAATTGTTTAAAAAAAATAGGGAAAATCATGCTTCCAACCCATTTGAACTTGATAATTGATGTAAGATTCTCCTATCACCTATAATTGATTAGAAAGATATGAGAGAGTAATAGGCAAAAATACCTCTTTGACTCATTTTTGTCTCCATTCCACTACTCTTCACATGCCACTATCAACAAATTCATCCTTATTTAACTATTTTTGGATTTTTCGTTGTTTTTAAACTCTTTTATAAATAATTAAAAAATCAACATTATTTTCTATTTTTTAAATTATAAATAAGAAAAAAATTTATTAATCATTCAAAAACTATTTTGGAAAATAATTTCTAAAAAATGATTAATTTAAATAAATAAAAATTAGCTTTTACATTTTAGAAGTAAATAATTTAATGATTAAAACACTATTTAAAATAAATATATTCACTATTTTCTTTCATTTTATACTAAAAAGTATTTTAAATTTTATTTATTTCTTTTTTTACTATTATAAAATAAAAAGTTTAAATTTTCTTTTAATTTTCTTCCTTCCTTATTTTAATAACTTTTTGAATATGATTTTTAGTAATAAGTTATATGAAATGTTACAAATTTGTTTGCTAAGAATAATTTTTTTTAATTATTTGAATTAATTAAAAATTTATCAAAATAAGAAAAAAAAAAGGATAGATAGAGAGTTCTTATTTTAAATATCCAATTAAAATGTTTTCGCATGACCAAACCATTGAAAACATGGTTAACACACGTAAGTGGATACATAACTTAAGAAGGATATGAAATTTGTGCCACTGTACAAGGGTATTACATTAATTGTATAATGGAAATGTACTAAGTGTATAAAGATGTACAAGACTACCCTTTGTGAAAGAATTTAATCGATTCTGAACCACTCTTTTTTATTTTCCTTGTCACCCACATACACTCTTGTCATACAGTTTATTTAACTCTTACATGAAAATTCCAATACTTTCCCCAGTAATGATATTTAGAGAAAAAAAATTTGACCCTAAGTCATCCAATATTTTCTCAATCAAACCATTGAAAACATGATTAACACACCTACATGAATATATAACTTAGAAGATATATGAAATTTGTCACTATACAAGGGTATTACATTAACTGTACAAGGATATACAAGACTACCCTTTGTGAAATATTTCAATTGATTTTGAACCATATCTTTATTTTCCTTATTACCCAAGGATTGTACACTCATGTTATGTACTTTATTTAACTCTCACATGGAAATTTCAATGTTTTCCCCAATAATGATGTTTGAGAAAAAAAAAAAATAACTCTAAGTCATTCACCTTTTTCTTGACCAAACCATTGAAAACATGATTAATACACCTACATGGACACATAACTTATAAGAGATATGGAATTTGCACCACTATACAAGAGTATGTAAACTGTACAAAGAAAATGTGTCAAGTGTACAAGGGTGTATAAAGCTCGTAATAGGTTTTGTATGATTTTTAAACAACTTGAGTTTAACATTATGACGATAAACGATAATTTCTTTTTTTTAAAAAAACTAAATTATGTCATTAAAACATTTCCTATCAAAATTAACACATAGTAAATAAAATTAAAATTATTATGTTTGAACTGTTCATTACAAGTAAACTAAATAAAATATATATTTTTACTATTTTGCCCTTATAAGCATAATTTCATTATTATCAGTAAAGATTAAAAAATCATATTTAAATGGAATTAAAAATAAACAAAAATTATTTTTGAAACATTTTTATTTTTTAAAATCATTAATTTAAATTATGAAATTAGTTTTAAAATTAAAAATATTTGTTGTAATTATAGTTTTAAAGATTTCATGGTTTTTATCTTATTATTTTTAAAAAATTGTTTTAATAAGAGAATATTTATTTTAATGGTTTTAAATATTTAAATATTTATTTTAAAATATTTAAAATTAATGTGAGGAACAATTAGGTAATTTTGGAAGGGAGAAATTTTGAATATCTTGAAGTGCATGTAAGTGTTTACATTATTTCCAAAATAATATGAGAAATAATAAACACTATGAGTCTAATTTGCAAGTTAGAAAATAATAATAATAATAATATTTTATGAGGTATTTAATAATTGTTTAATATATTGACAAATAATGTACAACATATTTATTATTTTGTAAGTAAGAAACAAAAAAATATTTTCTAAGGTATTTAAAAATATTTATTATATATTTTTAAAAGTTTGAAAAAAAAATGATGATGTTTAATTTACAAGTTAGAACAAATGAAAAATACTAATATTTTATAAGGTGTTTAAAAATTGTTTAATATATATGAGAAATAATGTAAGTTTGAAATAAAGAATAATATTTATTATATATTATGTAAGTGCAGACCCCCAACTGGGGACATTGGCTGGTTTTTATTTTTATTCATTTTTTTTTCTTCTTCTTCTTTTTCTGCTTTCTTTATCCACCCGAGGACGGCTGGAAGTGAAAGGAGGGAAAAGGAGCTATCCTTAGGCGGCTGTAGGGGACAGGGGGCGAGCAGTATTTGGGCAGTTGAAGAGGACGAGAAGTAAGCGGAAAAAAAGGAAGAGAGCTGGGCGAGGGGATTTGAAGGGGAGTGGTATGTTTGGAGGGAGAGGAATATAGCTAGACGGTTTTCATTAGTTTCATGGGCATTGGAGGTGGATTTTAAGGCGTCTGAAGCTGAACAGGGCTTTAGGGGAGAAGGGTATTCTCAGGTATGAATGTAACAGGTTCATTATTAGATTTAGATCCTTGCTATCCCTCTGCATTTTTTTCTTGTTGATATTTTGGATATTTGTTGTTTTGCTTGGGGTGGATTGTTGCTTGTTGAGATATAACCTTGAATTCATGTTTGCCATCATCCATCTTAATATGCTCTGTTTCTATTGTGATTGCGGAATGCCCGAGAAACCCCTCCAATATTTACACTTGATGCTGCTTTTCTCACCTAATGAGAAGATTCACTGATGATTCATGATGTGAAACTTCCTTTGAGAACCTTACTATTTGTTTTATGTTATGCTCTGTTCCATGCTTTTTTCTTCTTTGTTTTGGCTACTCTTTGTCCTTGGATCGTGTTCAATGCATAGATGGTGGGAGAGGAGCAATTCTTGACTTGAGGAGAGCTTCCCAGAAAAACGGGCAGAGAAAACTTTTCGGGGATGGTCCGAAACAGAGAAGAAAGGAGAAATGAGTTTTTCTGGCGCTTAAGAGGATTCCGAAAATTTTTTGAAGCTGGCTGGTGCTGGCTGGTGCTGGTGCTGACTGGTGCTGGCTGCTGGCTAGTGCTGGTGCTGGCTGGTGCTGGCTAGTGCTGGTGCTGGCTGGTGCTGGCTGGTGCTGGCTGGTGTTGGTGCTGGCTGGTGCTGGCTGGTGCCGGCTGGTGTCGCCGCTGCCGCCGCGGGGAGGTGGTGATCGTGCTGAAGCCAAGCGGGAGGGGAAGCTAGGAAGAAGATGAAGATTTGGTTTGGGCTTGAGATAAGGCACTAGGCCCAATTTTGTGTTGGTTTTGGCCTTGGGCTTGGGCTTATGGACTTGGGTTTATGATATTATCACTATTATCATTATTATTATTATTACTATTCTTATTATTATTACCATAGTCATTATTATTATTAATTCAATTTTCCAAATATTATTATTATTATTATTATTGTTATTATTGTTATTATTGTTATTATTATTATTGTGATTGTCATTATTATCATTATTATTATTATCATTGAAAATCTATATTCTCGCAATTTAATCTCCTAAAGTTCATCTCTTATTATTATTATTATTATTATTATTATTATTATTATTATTATTTCAAACTCTCAAAATCTTATTATTATTGTTATTATTAATTCAAATTTTCAAAATCTTATTGTTATTATTATTAATTCAAACTTTCAAAACCTTATTATTATTATTATCATTAATTAGAACTCTCGAAATCTTATTATTATTATTATTATTATTATTATTATTATTTCAAACTCTTAAAATCTTATTATTATTATTAATTCAGACTCTCAAAATCTTATTATTATTATTATTATTAACTCACACTTTCAAAACCTTATTATTATTATTATTATTATTATTAATTCAAACTTTCGAAATCTTATTATTACTATTATTATTATTATTATTATTATTATCATTAATTAGAACTCTCGAAATCTTATTATTATTATTATTATTATTAATTCAAACTCTCAAAATATTATTATTATTATTATTATTATTATTATTATTATTATTATTTCAAACTCTCAAAATCTTATTATTATTATTATTATTAATTCAAACTTTCAAAATCTTATCGTTATTATTATTATTATTATTAATTCATACTTTCAAAACCTTATTATTATTACTATTAATTCAAACTTTCAAAATCTTATTGTTATTATTATTATTATTATTATCATTAATTCAAACTTTCAAAATCTTATTATTACTATTATTACAAATTCAACTTTCAAAAGTCTATGGTCTCGCAGTTTAATTTCCTAAAGTCCGTTTCTCATTTTCTTTAACAAATTTCAATTTAATTACCGGATCTCTAATATTTTAAATTTAATTCCAAATACTCAAATTTTCAAATAAGCTCCAAAGAATCCAATTTTCACTCAAACAGTTTTAATTCTACTTCGGTTCTCAAATAAACCTTCTGTTTTTCTTGGTTCTACATAAGCATGAATGGAATTTGTGAGACTAATTCGTGCAAGATAGATCGGGCTTTGGTGGGGGCCCGACACATATGATTTTATGATCGATTGATTGATTGACTGATTTAATTGTCATGCGTGATTGATTTGTTCTGCTTTGTGATATGTATATATTCATCCTATATAGATTTACTAACCCCCCTCTTGATAGCGCATATTGGTTCACCACCCAGGTATGTATTTTCTCGCATCATGGTCACTCCTTGTGCTTGTTTTAATTCTCATACGTGCATGATCGATTCGAGTATTCATTGTTTTTCTCATCAATTGCCACATCAGCTTCATTTTATTAGTAGAGACCCTACTTTAGGGACTTAGAGGGGTGCTATGGTTTTTACCGTACCTTCCCGATAAGTAACCTGACCCCCGAGCTTGATTCGATTTTTCGTAAGATCACCTTTTTCAAAATAAGGAGTCGCACTTAGGGTTTTCTTTATTATTTTGTTTACCCTTTTAAAAATAAAACAAAAATAAGTGGCAACTCCAAATCATTTTCTTAAACAATAAAAATCATTTTTCAAATTAAAATCGAGCTCGCCATCGAGTGGGAAACGCATGAGCCGAAATGCGGGATCCACAGTAAGTTTTCAAGATATTTTAAAAATATTTATTATATGTTATATAAGTTTTTTTTAAAAAAAAAAAAAATTGTTAAATGTTATTTACATCAAAAATGTAGTTGGCAATAATAAATTTTAACCATTTATCTCTCATGTTTAATTTATCTAAGAAAAATGATTGACAAATCATTCAACTTGATCCCTCTAATAAAAAGATGAAAGAAGGTGAAATGGTGAAAGAGAGAATGAGAAAGGTAGATGATCGGTTAGTTTTTCCATTTAACAGCCAAGAGCATTTTAGGAATTTTTTAAAGTCTCAATTTCTACTCTTAAATATGAGCAAGAGGAGGACCTTGGGCTAATCATTAGGCTCAACTATCCCTAAAACACAATTATCCCCAAAAAAATAATAAAAAAATAAAGTAGTAGATATAAAAATTATTTTTAAAATATTAAAAATAAGATAAAAATATTTTAGGCTTCCAAACAGATTTTTTTATATTATAAAATATTAAAGAATAATTTTCAAAAATTATTCTCAAAAATTATTTTCGAAAACAATTACCAAACAAGACCTTAACCTCTTTGTGATTGTGCCATGCTTGAGGGCAATGACCAAGTCACCACTAGGTCAAATTCATTATTATTATTTTAATTGCTTACATGAAATATATTTCACTATTTCCATACACATTTGTATCACAACCATATAATAAAATGATAAAATTATAAAGCTAATAAAATTCGAACAAAAAAAATGACAAAATATAGAGTTAATGGAATATAAATAAAATAAATAATAAAATTTTATTATACTCTTTGCTATATGACATATTTTAAAATAACTAAATATTAATACTAAATTTAATAAAATAAAAAATATTAAAATATTCACATTTTACTGTTATCATGATTTAATATAATAATATCAAGGACAAAAAGATTAATATATATATATATATAAAATGAGATTAAAATATAAAATAATATGACAGATAAAATATCAAACCTGGCAAGAACTTATTGGATGCTTGAGTGGGATGCTTGAGCGGGATCCTTCGCCGTGACCTTGTTCCCAACACGCTACCATCTTGGAGTTGAAGTTGACATTTGGGCATCAAAATCATTGTTCTTAAATTAATAATTCCTTGAGCCACAGGTGACCTATCAAAATCATTTGGGGGTGCTTGATTGGACGAAGTCAGGCCGGGCATCTTAGACCCGGTTCGGTCACTGTTTTCAATAACAGTTTTTTGTTTTTTATAAAAAAAAAAAAAAAAAAAAAACACGAAGCCATTTTCTATTTTTTCTATAAAAAAATGATTTTAGAAAATACTTTTCACTTGTTTTTAAAAATTATTTTTAAAAAAAATTATGTAAATATATATAATAATTAAAAATAAAAATTTGAACATATGTTTAAAACATATTAAAATAATTCAAAAATATTTTAGATTTTCAAATAAATTTTGATTGTATCAAACATCATAAACTAGTCTTCAAAAATCATTCTTAAAAATTAATTTTTACAATTATTTAAAAAAGAAAACAGTTAGGCCTTTAGTGTCCATCCTCTTTTGCCCTTATATCCCATGTGAATTTGTATCATTATTGGTCAGTCATGTATAGCTACATCCTCACCATGTGACATAGTCATTTTCCATCATCCTCCCTGTTGACTATTCTACGTTCATCGTTGCTCAGTTGTTTTCATTTACTGGGTCTTTGTTTCAGTGTCAGTCTTAATAGAATACAGGAAGCTGCTGTATCCGGTTGAATACTGTCTTCACTGTGAGTTTCATGAATTCCACCTCAATCCTCCAAGGTGAGAATTTATTCAACTTGCTTCTAGCATTGAATCGATGGGTGGTTTTTTCTTTTCAGAAATCATAGGCATCCTGATATGGGTGTTGAATGTTTTGTAGTTTGGTAGGTCCATAAGAGCGTTTTTGAAGGGTTTAGGGAGACTTGAGCTTTGATTCTTTGGCCAAAAAAGAGTCTTTAACCCTTTTGAAGCAGTCGATTTGATATTATGTTAGGTTAGTTTTTACTTTTAAATCATCGATTGCATGATATAGAAACTGGGTTCTTGGATTATGTTTGAATAATGAGAGTTTTGAAGCATTTGAGGGGTTTGTTCTTAATTGCTATCAAGCAAGCAAGAAGAAGTGGGTATTTTACCTTTCAGAAAATTTTTCCTGATACAGAAACTGATTTCTTGAGTTTCTCCTCTCTTTTTTTTTGTTTTTTAGGTATTGATACAGTTCAAGCATTTTGAAGAATTGGGTTTTGATTGTTATGGAATTCATTGAAGAGATCAATGGGGTTTGATGAGTTTTCTTATGCAAAGTGGGTCACCATGAGTTGGAGTTGGTGGGAAATGAATTCAACGAAATATGCTAGAACTTGGCCTGTGTTGAAAATGGTATATTTTGATAGCCATTTTGAAGTTCTGGATTGGATTTTCTGGATAAACTCTCAGAGCTTACTGGGATTTTGCGGATGTGCTTAGTCTTAATCTTTCTGTTCATTTGAGCAAATTGGTGTTTTTTCATCATGGATTCTCTGAAGGCATTAATGGGTGTCTTGCACTGTGGAGAGAACTCATTAAAATTTGATTGATATTAACTGGATCTTATTGTTGCACTCATGACAGTCTGTTGAAGGTGAGTCCAATTGGTTTACTCCTATGTGAAGGTTAGATTGTTACTATTAACGTCTATACAATGTATTTTATCTATGTTTCGCTCTGATAAATTAAGGGTTTTCATCCAATTCTTGGTGTCCCTAGTTTTATGGTCTGGGTACAACTACTTGATTGAAGAAATTTGGAAAATACTGGTAGTGTATTTTCTTGGGTAAGAATGGATGCTTTGCAGGTCATTGCTTCAGCTACACAGATTGTTTCGGGTATGGTAGGGGCCATCAGTGCATTAGAACAAGCCTCCAGAAATCTTGATGAGGCTCCAAAGAGAGTTCGAAGCTTAGAGGATTTTGTATGTGATCTAGAGAACTTGACACAAAGAATTAAGCAAAAGCATGCCTACAAGCTTCATAACCCCCAGTTAGAATACCAAATTCAAAGCTTGAACAGCCTGATTGAACGGCTGCATCCAAATATCAGGAAGGCAAGAAGGATTGTGTCCAAAAGTAGGGCTAAGAACTTGGCTAAGGTGGTATGGACTTCAGTTGCAGGAGACCCCCTTGAGAAGCTAGTAAATTCAATCCGGGACGACTTGAATTGGTGGCTTGAATCTCAAAGATTGGCTGGAAGTGTTGAGAAAGTAATAGAATCAACTGCTAGAACTATTCCAGTACGGCTGAAAATAAAGCCTGAACAAGGCTACCCAATTTCTAGTAAGTGTAACTTTGTGAGAACTTTACTAGAACAAGACAGCTCTCACCGGGTCATTCTAATTGTTGGGTTATCTGGTATTGGAAAGTTGTGCTTGGCTCGTCAAGTAGCTGCCGATCCTCCGATGAAGTTTGTGGATGGAGCAGTTGAACTTGGATTTGGACAATGGTGCAGCAGAGCTGCTTGTAATGAAAGTAAGGACAAATACCAGAGGCGCTTGGCAAGAAAAATTTGTAAATTTCTGGTCCAAATAGGATTCTGGAAGAAGATTAGGGATGAGAATAGTGGAGATCTTGAGTATATGTGTTGCTTGCTTCAAGAAGCCTTGTATGGGAAAAGCATTCTAATCCTTCTTGATGATGTGTGGGAGCAAGACATAGTTGAGCGGTTTGCAAAGCTGTATGATAACAATTGCAGTTACTTGGTAACAACAAGAAATGAAGCTGTATATGAGATTACAGAGGCCCAGAAGGTAGAGTTAAACAAAGATGACATAAAGGAAATAAGCAAGGCTATTCTTCTCTACCACAGCCACCTTAGTGAGGAAGAGGTCCCGGTATGGGTTTTTCTATTTATGCTTTGGAATTTATGATATTGATGTGTGAAGCAATAAACTGATTATCTCTTAATTTTTTGTTGTCAACACATTAAAGCCTATGGATTTTACAGGATTTGTAATAGGCACCTTCTAGGATTCTCTCATGAGATTTATCAGGCATCCTGACATTTCCCCATTTTTTATTAAGCCATTTGGCCTGTGGTTTTTGGCACCCACTTGCTAAGTACTTAGGAAGACAAATTTTTTGCCTCAAATACCTTTTGACAAAATGAAGAAAAGCCTATTACAAACTAATTCTGGGGTTCAACTGTATGACTCAATACCAACAATCAGATTGTCTGCCTGTGTTCAGCTTCCAGTTTTGATAATTTTCCCTTCTTTGATGTTCAAAGGCCAGAAACCTAAAGTTTAAAAGCACCGATCCTAGCATTTACCTAGTCTAGTTCATCCAGATTCAAATGAAGTCTGTTCTCTATTTCTTGATAGTTTATGCTCTGTTTAATCTCATTATTCATTTGTTCTGCTTGGTTCATTTCTGATATGTTCTTATATGCTCAATAGGGTGTGGCAGAAAGCTTGCTTGAACGTTGCGGCCATCACCCACTTACAGTAGCTGTCATGGGTAAGGCTCTCAGGAAAGAAATAAGAGCTGAGAAATGGGAAAAGGCCATCATCAACCTATCCACCTATGCCACTTGTGCACCAGGTCCCATCTCATATGTGAATGAGAAGGAAGCTGAGAACACACTGACCATTTTTCGGTCATTTGAGTTTAGTCTTGAAGCAATGCCTGAAGACTCCAGAAGACTCTTTATAGCTCTTGCAGCCCTTTCATGGGCAGAACCTGTACCAGAAGCTTGTCTAGAATCTGTTTGGTCAGTTGTTGGGCAGGACAACCTGTTTCCTCTGGTTGTCTGCAAGCTTGTTGAGGGATCCCTACTGATGAAAACCGACTCATTTCCCTTGTACCAGGTTCATGACATGGTATCATTATACCTTGATTGCAGGACACATGATTCAGTTAAGATTCTACTCTCTGAATCTAGCCCAGAAAGGATTGCATTTATCAGCCCCTGGCTGTTGACTTTTGGAAAAGAAACTGTGAAACAAATTGCTGAGCAGAGAACAGAGTTTTGTCTGAGCGGTTTGGAAGAAAAACAGGCAGCTATCACCTTAGAAGCCATTATCCAGGCTTTGATGGCTAGCGAATCCATTTCTGAACTTGAAGCTAGTAGAGCAAGCTTTAGTAGTATATTGGGACCTAGGATTGAGAACTTGATTTCATCCAACTCACAGGACCTAATTGCAGTGACTGCAGAAGCTGTCACAATAATATTCAGTAAAAGTGATTATCAGAAGTATTTTCCATCCCTTGAAACTACTGGTGCAGTTGAAAAGCTGGCAAGTATATTAGAGAACTGTGAGGATCTGATGATCCAGACTAACATCTCAATTGTCCTTGCAAAACTTGCAGAATTTGGAAGCCTGGATACAGTTGATAAGGTCCTTCAGAGCATTCTCATTAACCAGCTGGCTGATTTACTTTCTCCCAACAATGAGGAATGGCATGAGAGTGTGTTTACTACATTGATGTCATTGATAAAAGCAGGAAAGTTGAACGCCATTGAAAGGATGTATGCCCTTGAGATTGATAAGAGTCTGATTAAACTTCTTGAGAGTGGATCTGAAGTTGCACAACACCATGCTATTGTCACATTGAAGGCATTTTATGAGGTGGGAGGCCCTCCTGCAAATGGGTCTCTTCAACCCGGTAATCTAAACCTCTTACCCTGGCAAGCAAGGCTTAGTTTGGAAAGGTTCGTTTTGTCAGATATAAGTATTCCCCTTGCACCAAAGCCACAGACTTTTGAATATCTCATTCACAAGCTGCTTGACCATGATATCAAGCAGGTACTGGAGGCAATGCAAGATCTCATACCAATTGTTGAGAAAGCAGGAGATTCAAGGATTAGAAAAATGATTTTACAGAGTCCCCTCATCAAAAGATTATCAGAACTCTTGCAGTATGGGCACTCGGAACAAAACACTATAAGATCTGAATCTGCCTTTTTATTAACTAAGCTAGCTTGCTCTGGTGGAGAACCCTGCATCAAGAAATTTCTTGAGCATGATATTATTCCTGAGCTGGTCAAGTTGATGCATTGCAATGCCCCAGAGCTGCAGGATTCATCCTACACAGCTTTACACCAGATGCTTTTTGGCAATGGTGGGGTACTCATTATCAACCAGATGCTTCAGACGGGTCTCATTGAGAGGTTGGCTCATTCGCTTGAGGGAAAATCGATGAAGACACGGGAAGTGAACATGCATTGCATTTTGGATATAGTCGAGTTGGGAAGCAAAGCCTGCTTAGAGCGAATGCTTTCTTTGCAAGTGGTGGAGAAGCTTGTGAGGATTGAAAAGGCCAATGGGGGCTCGGGCGAAACCCTGGTTGGATTTCTCAGAGGAATAGATAAGTGCAAGCATCTTTTAACAGCAGAGCGTAGGGTGATGAAGCAACAAGTGGTCAGGAAGGTGAGGGCAGCTCTGAAAGGCCATAAATTTGGAGTTCAGATTTTAGCAGCTCTAGATGCCTGTGTTACTGAGGGATCAAAAGGTGCCGGTAGTAGTTCTACTGGTCGACAAAGAAAATAGTAGTTTGGCTTTCTATGTATTGTAAAGGAGGAGAGTTTGCAATTTTTGCTAGCTGTTCAACTCATGCCTTCAACAATGTATAACATTGAGGTCACATGTCATTCAAAAAATGAATACAATTTTGAAATACATGATCATTCAGTTTCATTTGTACGGTATGCTTCTGTCTAATAATAGAGAGTTTGTCCCTAAAATCATGATCTCTTTTCTAAGCAGTTATTTTTAAGGAACATGATATTCATATTGAACCCAAATCCTACAAGCATAAGCTTTTAGGAAAATTGATAGTTCAACATGGTACCAGATCTTGTTTTGGCAAGAAGCCTTGTGTTCGAGTTGTCTATCCGCAATTTGCATATTTGTTTCACTATTTGCACATTTGTAAGTCCAAAAAGAGTTATTTGCATTTGTTTGCCTACAGGCATATCTGTCTCTCTCACCTATCTATCTCTCCACGTGCAGGTATGGGGCCGCACATGAGGGAGGGTGTTAAGGAGTATGTCATATTAACTCCAAATCATGCAAGCTTAAGCTTTTAGAAAAATTGGTAGTTCAATAGTTATCAATGTTGGATTGGAATTATAGACTGTTATCTTGAAGGTTAGCTGAGGACTAAATATTTTGTAGATTCTGTTTGTTTTGAGGAAAGATGGGTAGTTGAAGCTTTAGGAATTCACTTGTGCAAACTAGGAAGTTGTCTAGTGACTGTTTCTCCCTATCAGAATTGGCAGATTTCCAAGAAGCCACTTATTCTATTAAAACAGCAAGTCGGTATCTGAACCTGATACAAAAACCATCTTTGTTGGATAATCCAATGAGAACCTGAATTCAGAGGAGGTTGGACCACAAGAAAGGTGAGGGATTCCTATGAGTTAAGCCTTTGGAAAGACATTAGAAAAGGATGGGAAGAGTTCTTTCTTAGAACTAGTATATGTATTGGAAATGGTAGACGTACAAGATTTTGGTGGGACAGTTGGGTTGGGGAGTCTAAGTTGAAAGATGTTTACCCTACACTTTTTAGGCTACTTCCCACAAAAATGCTACAATGGCAAACTTATGAGGGAGGGAAGGGGGTGGAGGTGGTTGTTGGGAGGTTCATTTTAGAAGACCTTTCCAAGATCGGGAGTTAGAGGAGGTGACTCATTTTTTGGAACACATTTCTTCGTTAAAAGTGCAAGAAGGGGATGACACTTTAATATGGAAAGTTGATGGGAGGGGAAAGTATAGTGTCGAGTCTTATCATAATTCTCTAAGGGCTGAGAACAATTGATTATTCCCAGCTAAAGAGATTTGGTGATCATGTACTCCTCTTAGAACTCGTTGTTTTGCCTAGGAAGCAGTTTGGAGGAAGATATTAACTGTAAACATGTTAATGAAGAAAGGATGGTCCATGGTTAATAGATGTAGTCTTTATAAAGATACCGAAGAATCAGTTGATCATATTTTGATTCATTATGATAAGACAAGGGAGCTTTGGACATTGTTGTTAACAATTTTTGGTTTGGTTTGGGTGTTCCTGACTTCAGTGAGAAATCTTATCCTAGGATGGAAATTCAAGGGGTTAGGGAAGAAGAAAAGAGCAATTTGGCAGTTGCCTCCAATTTGTCTATTTTGGTGTATTTGGGGAGAGCACAACCGAAGGACCTTCGAAGATGAAGAATTATCATACCAAAGTTTGAGGGATCTCTTTATACGTTTGCTTGTAGAGTGGTCCCAACAGTTTTTGGATTCAAAAAATCCCTCTTATCTGAATTTTTTGGATGCTCTTTACTATGGCTAGCCTTGCTCTTTTTTAGGTTTTTTTTTTCTTTTATGGTGCTTGGTTTGGTTTTCTTTGTGTGTATTGCCTATATATGTCAGGTGTGGCCCCTGTTTTTGGCATCTCTTAATACAAGCCTTTGTCTATCAAGAAAAAAAAAAAGAAGGGGCAGACACATCTTAATCTGATGTTTGATAAAAACAGAATTCGTTGTCGTTTTGTTTTATGTAGATCAAGATATATAAGAACACAGGTGTAACTCATGACAATCACAGAAGACTTCCACTAACTTCAGATCACCATTTTGAAATTGACTGGTATATATTCATATCCACTGGAATTCAATCAGATTAGGAATCAAACAAACCTTTATATATCATTTTTGTCTCACTACCTAGCCATTATTCAGTTACTCAAACTTTTAACACATTTGGGCTTGGATAGTGTCGTTCATTCTGTTCAACCTCCAAATCCATGTGGCAGTTGTATGCTGACATGAGAACAATAAAATTTAATAATGTTGAGTAATTACTCTTTTTTCTAACATGGTCAGAAAATCCCAGAACAATACCAACTTATTGAAAACTAAAGCTAGTAATCAACAAACAACAGACACATCTGGAATTTAGTGTCCTGGGGGCATTTGAGTTTTGACTATAGAAACTGTAAAGTACAAATTTTTCTATTCAGCATCAGCCCTTTTTACCTCAAATGAATGCCCTAAGGTTGTAGCATCATGTTTGCATTTATTTTCTTAGCTCTTTGTAACCTATTTTGCAGTATCAACCCTATGATTTTGCTTCAACAACAGGATTGTATATGATGCAAAACACCAATTCAACAGATAAGAAGAATATACATTAGAAATATTGACAAAAAACACAAAGATTTGCACATGATTTAAGGGTACAAAAGCTTCCAGAAGTTGCATTTTCATTAGATTTTCACACATCTTTGCCTACAATATAGCATAAAAAGAGCATTTGTTTCTAAGTTTTACATCTATGGATCACTGGAATCAGAAATTTACATATGCCAGACAAGTAGTTTAGTGAGGCTATTCTCCATTTGCAAGTAACAACACTTGATTTTTCATAGAGATTATCAATATAATAACCTCACTATGTGTACCTTACGAGGCCAGCAAGCAATTGCCATCAATGTGATTCTGAATTCTTGCTAGTCTAAAAAAGATAATCCCTCAAAACAACTGAAGGAGAGATTTCAACTGTTAGGTCAGTCTGTGAGCTCCTCCATCAAGCCCTGTTGACCTCAGACCAGAATAAAAATGTAAGAACTTTTGAGGCCCATGTAATATGCAATGGAAGTTAATTGGTTAGCAAGACATCCTACCTGAGAGATGAACTGCTCAGCATCAATCCGCTTAAGAAAGTGCATTGAGTGGCAAGCAAGGTTGGCTGACTGATCACTAAGCAACACCTCACCAATGTCATCAAGGACTCTCACCTGGATGTAGGGATCTTTGGGCGGCACCATATCCTGGAAAACACAATATAAGGTACTTAAAAAAGTTACTAGTTTGGTTTGGGATGGTCAATCATGTTTTTTCACTGTGTGAACACATGCACTTGCATATATAAATAACTATGGGAATTTCGAGAAGTGGCATGTTTGTATCTAGTTTTTCCATGAAGCACAAGTGAGTGGGTTTCTTACATATGACTAAATCATTCACAACTGAGAAAGCATATAAAAGATATCACCATTAATGCTCAAGTATTAGTAGAATGTCTCAAATTAATCTAATAATTAATGTATTCCTTTTACAAAACAATGTATCACCCATTGTTTCAGTAAATTTCATTATAAACTTGCCAATTTATTATCATATTTACCAATTTCTAATATTTTAAATTATTCTTCACTCAAACTCCCCTACCTAACCTGTTAGATAGTGTACAATTATTTCAATTATTTACTTTTTCTTTTTTTTCCTTTATTGTGAGTCCCACTAATATGTATATATATATATCCAAGTCCAATGTGTATTAATAACAGTTTTTCAATAACAAAAATTAGGGATTCTCCATTTTCTTTCTTTTCACATAGTATCAGAGCCTAGGGAGAAAAAAAAAAACCTAATTATTTTCGATTTATCCGTGAATCAATTTTAGGAAACCTTTCAATGACCGTGTTTCATTCCGGTCACCTTTTCCATCTCCTAAAGCTTTCCGATCAACCGTATCGTCGTCAAAAAACCCTCACCGCCGGCAACTTTTCCGGAGAAGTCATTTTCCGACATCGACCATGCCATCAGGTGCGCAAGGAGGAGATCTTCAAATTTTGTCAAAGCACCGGAGGGAGATTCTTAACCACGTGTCGTCCACGTGCGTTTCTTCTCCGACGGCCTGAATCTCACACGCCGGCGTGTGAACTTTGATGCCAACAATGTTAGTTCAAGAACACAAAGATAAAACAATCACACATACGGTACACGAGGTTTTAACGTAGTTCGGCCAACCATGTCTACGTCCACGAATAAGAGAAAATGATTCCACTATACAATAGAGAATATTATAGAGGACAGAACCAGATACAACTATTGGGTTTCCGAAACATCCCATGTTTCCCCACTCCTTGTATCCACCTCTAGCCTCGCCTAATGCCGTCTAGCTACCCTTCATCTGTGCTTGTGCCATCCGAGCCCTGCAAGTGCATTTTTTAGGGTTTTTTGTCTCCGTCGACCCTCTAAATAGCCTTTCCGATGACTTCCTCTCCACCCCGAGCCCTGCACGTGTCTTAGGAAGTGTTCTTCCACCCTTCCAGTAGTGCCACATTTGTTTTTCTTTACTATTTGGTCTCTCACAACCGCGGATCCTTGGTTTTTTCTTCTTTCAGCAGCGATCTGAAGCCGTATTAGGGCTCTCTTCGATCCAAACATATTTCGTTCTCCAGATAAGTAGATATGGCTACTAAAAGTTCCATTTTTTCCTCTGTCACATCTAGATCTCTTATGATTACTTCGGAGAATTTGGTTAGTAGTGAAAATTATTTGTCCTGGTCTGCCTCTGTGGAGCTTTGGTTCATGGGTCAAGGTTATGAGGATCACCTTGTTACACAGGAGGCGGATATCCCTGAGGTTGACAGAGTATAATGAAGGAAGATAGATGCATAGTTATGTAGTGTGTTATGGCAATCAATTGATCCTAAGATTCTGCTTCATCTTCGAGCCTACAAAACATGTTTTAAATTTTGGAATCAGGCGAAAGGGCTATACACGAATGATATCCAATGTCTTTATAAGGTGGCTTCTTCTATTGTTAATGCTAGACAACAAGACATGGATTTATCTACTTATATTGGCTAGATTGCCTCTCTTAAAGAGGAATTCTTGACCGTGATGCCTCTTACTACTGATGTTGCGGATCAACGAACACAGATTGACAAGTTCTTCATGGTTCTTACGCTTATTGGCCTCCGTCCAGATCTTGAGACCGTCCGCGATCAGATTCTTGGCAGTTCCTTCATTCCATCCTTGGATGATGTGTTTGCTCGCCTCCTCCGTATCTCCTCCACTCAGACTTTGCCATCTAATAACACTTCAGATTCTTTTGTGTTAGTTTCTCAAACTAACTCTCAAGGAGGACGCAGTGGTAACTGAGGTAGAGGCCAACGTCCTCATTGCACCTATTGCAATAAGCTTGGCCACACTCGTGATCGATGTTATCAGTCACATGGGCGGCCTCCCCGCACTGCCCACGTGGCCCAGTCATCTGATCCTCAGCCACCTCAGCCACCTCAGCCTTCCAATTCCTCCACATCTCAGGGTATTTCCCTCACTGACAATGAGCATGATGACTATCTCCGCTATCAGGCCACTAAGTCAGCTTCTGTTGCTTCTGTTGCCCAGACTGGTAATGCTTCTGCTTGTCTTACCCACACATCTTCTCTTGGACCTTGGATTCTAGATTCTGGCTCTTCTGATCACACATCTAGTAATAAGGATCTTTTCTCTTTTAATAATACTACCTCTGCCTTACCTACTATTACTTTAGCTAATGGTTCCCAAACTATGGCTAAAGGTTTTGGTTTAACTCATCCTCTCTCTTCTGTCCTTTATGCCCCTGAGTGTTCTTTTAATCTTATTTCCATCAGTCAAATAACTCGCACTCTTAACTGTTCTATCACTTTCTCTGATAAATTTGTGACCTTGCAGGACCGGAGTACGGGGAAGTCGATTAGCATAGGACGTGAGTCTCAAGGCCTCTATCACCTCACCTCGCCTTCAATTCCTGTAGTTTGCATTTCCACTGATGCTCCCCTCCTCATCCATAGTCACTTATGCCACCCTAGTCTATCCAAGTTCCAGAAAATGGTCCCTCATTTTTCATTTTTGTAGTCACTTGCGTGTGAGTCCTGTCAACTTGAGAAACATACTCGTGTCTTGTTCCTAAAACGTTTGAATAATCAGGCAAAGTATCCTTTTGAACTTGTCCACATTGATGTTTAGGGTCCTTGTCGGACCGCGTCTACTTTAAGATTTCAGTATTTTGTCACTTTCATTGATGACTATTCTCGATGTACTTCGTTATTTTTAATAAAAAATCGAGCTGAGTTATTCTCTATTTTTCAGAAATTTTATGCTGAAATCCAAACTCAGTTCAATATTTCTATTCGTGTGTTACACAATGACAATGCCAGGGAATATTTTTCTGCACCATTTACTTCATTTATGTCCCAACATGGGATCCTTCATCAGTCTTCTTGTGCTCATACTCCTCAACAAAATGGGGTAGCTGAATGTAAGAATCGACATCTTATTGAAACGGCTCGTACTCTCCTTCTTCATGGTAATGTTCCTTTTCGTTTTTGAGGGGACGCTGTTCTTACAGCATGTTATTTGATTAGTTGTATGCCCTCATCTGTATTACACAATTAGATTCCTCATTCTCTTTTTTTCCTTGACCAATCACTTTATTTCATTCCTCCTCGTGTTTTTTATTGTACTTGCTTTGTTTATATTCTCATTCCTGGACAAGACAAACTTTCTGCCAAAGCCACAAAATGCATCTTCTTGGGATATTCCAAACTTCAAAAAGGTTATCGTTGTTGTTCCTCTGAGACTCATCACTACTTTCTCTCCGCTGATGTCACTTTCTTTGAGGACTCACCATTCTTCTCCACCTCTGAGTCTCTTCCTATTTCTGAAGTCTTAACCCTTCCCATTATCTCCCCACCTGATGCAGTGCCTTCTCACCCACTTCAGGTTTATCATCATCGGCATCATGTCGTTGTTCCTCCTTCTTTGGCCGAGGTACCTACTGACTCACTTCCTATCCCTTCGGCTTCTCTTACCCCGGCTCTGCCTCCTTCTGCTAACTTACCCATTGCTCTTCGAAAAGGTAATCGATCTACTTGTAATCCTCATCCCATTTACAATTTTTTGAGTTACCATCGATTATTTTCACCCTATTCTACATTTATTTCTTCTATATCTTCTGTTTCTCTTCCCAAGAGCACCCCTGAGGCTCTTTCCTATCCAGGCTGACGACAGACAATGGTAGATGAAATGGCTGCTTTACACTCCAATGGCACTTGGGATCTTATTGTTTTACCCTCCGATAAATCTACAGTTGGTTGTCGTTGGGTCTACATAGTTAAGGTTGGCCCTGATGGTCAGGTTGTTCGTCTTAAGGCCCACTTAGTCGCTAAAGGCTATACTCAGGTTTATGGTTCTGATTATGGTGACACTTTCTCTCCTGTAGCCAAGATAGCTTCTGTTTGTCTATTGCTCTCCATGGCTGCTATGCATTCTTAGCCTCTTTATTAGTTAGATATTAAAAATGTTTTCCTTCATAGGGATCTTGCTGAGGAATTTTATATGAAGCAACCACCTGGTTTGGTTGCTCAAAAGGAGTCTGGTTTAGTGTGCAGGTTACGTCGTTCTCTATATGGCTTGAAACAATCTTCTCGAGCATGGTTTAGCCGTTTTAGTTCTGTTGTTCAGGAGTTTGGTATGTTCCGCAGTACAGCAGACCATTCCGTTTTCTATCATCATAACTCTTCGAGACAGTGTATTTATCTGTTAGTTTATGTGGACGACTTCGTCATTACAGGCAGTGATCAAAATGGTATTCAAAAACTAAAGCAACACATTTTCACCCACTTACAGACTAAAGACTTGGGGAAACTCAAGTATTTCTTAGGGATTGAGATAGCTCAATCCAGTTCCAGTGTAGTTCTTTCCCAAAGGAAGCACGCTTTAGACATCTTGGAAGAAACCGGTATGTTAGACTGTAAACCGGTAGATACTCTTATGGATCCAAATGTCAAACTTATACCAAGACAAGGGGAGCCTTTAGGAGATCCTGGAAGATATCGGCGACTTATAAGTAAACTAAACTACCTCACCATTACTCGTCCAGACATTTCTTTTCCTATAAGTGTTGTTAGTCAATTCCTACAGTCACCATGTGATAGCCATTAGGATGTTGTAATCCGCATTCTTCAATATATCAAAAGCACACCAGGCCAAAGTGTGTTGTACGAGAACAGAAGTCATACCCAAGTTGTTGATTACACAAATGCAGATTGGGCTGGCTCACCCACAGATAGACGTTCCACTTCCGGGTATTGTGTTTTTATTGGAGGTAACCTAATATCCTGGAAGAGTAAGAAACAAGATGTAGTGGCTAGATCTAGTGCTGAAGCCAAGTATCGAGCTATGGCTCTGGCAACATGTGAACTCATATGGCTGAAACATCTTCTTCAGGAGTTGAGATTTGGAAAGGATGAACAGATGAAGTTCATCTGTGACAACCAAGCCGTTTTGCATATTGCATCCAATCCAGTCTTCCATGAAAGGACCAAACACATTGAAGTTGACTGTCACTTCATTAAAGAGAAGATCGCATCAGGATGTGTGGCGACTAGTTTTGTCAATTCAAATGATCAACTAGCAGATATTTTTACTAAATCTCTTAGAGGTCTTAGAATTCAATACATTTGTAACAAGCTTGGTGCATATAACATATATGCTCCAGCTTGAGGGGGAGTGTTAGATAGTGTACAGTTATTTCAGTTGTTTACTTTTCCTTTTTTTTCCTTATTGTATTGTAGGTCCCACTAACATGTATATAAATACCCAAATCCAATGTGTATTATTAACAGTTTTTCAATAACAAAAATTAGGGATTCTCCCTTTTCTCTCTTTTCACACAACCAATCCTTTCTCTTTGAAAAATATGATACATAGTAGAAAGATAATTTTCCCTCTACTATGGAAACATGATAAAGATGGAAACAGGTAGCTTCTCTTTGGAAAGCAAAGCTACTAGAAGTGAATTAGATGTGCCGCCAACCTGTTGAAGGAAACAATGACCTGCTAAAAAAGAAGAAAGATATTTTCTTCATTTTTTGGAACTATGGGTTTTCTTTTTCATATATATATAGTTTTTAATGCTTTAATTAAGAAAATCAGAGGGAATTCTTTCAAATCAAACCCACAATCTACGTTTCATACAAAAAATGTTAAGGACCACCATTCAAGTTCCCAAATTGAAGAATTGCACTGCGATGTAACCATACTTATTGGCTCTTATTAAAGAGTACAACTCATACAACAGGGAGAAATGGCTTACCACTGTCAAATCAAGCTCCAGTTCTGACATATATGATTCTAGAGCTGTAGAATGATTCTTGAAATACTCCTCCTCTGAGTAGCTAAGCTTCTCATGAATTTCTTGAGGGAGAACAGGCCCTATCTTCCATCTCAAATTTCTAATAATTTCTGCTCGATTATACCTACATAGATACAAAATCATGAACAACCTAACAAGATGATTAATCTCAAACATAAGAACTAGCTAGAAGCAGTTTGCTCAAGGAAACAACAATATCGCTGATGACAGATAATTACACATATGCCATAAGGCAGCGCTTGTTGCGCATTAAAGAAAGATGGTGGATGACCATCCCAAAGTGATCAGCATTTCTAGTTGTTTGAATGTCCATTCCTTCTTCCTGGATTTTCCTGTTATAGCATCAAACATGTCAATCACAAGACAAAATTGATGTAGCAAGCACTCATAACAAAAAAGAGAAAGTGAAATTACTAATGCATTAAATGAAATTCCTAAAGTAAACTAACTAGTGCAATTCAAATAGGTGCCAATGTAGCCTATATGATGATTTGTCTGTCAACCTTGACCATCAAATGCCATATGGCTGGGCATGTCTATGTCCATACGCCAAAAAGTTTTGGTGCGATTTAGTAGACTAGATGGTTCTATACACAGAGGAAGACAAAAAAAAAAAGGATTCAATTGCATGGCTACAGTACAAATAGTTGGAATAAAAGTGTTTACTTGAGTTTAGTTGTATTTTTTATTTATGAAGATGTAATAAAAGCTGAAGAGAAAGATAAGAGATCCTTCCCACAAAAAAACAAAACTTGATCAAAGTAAGATTAGACTCCACTATACAAGGAGAACTATACACATAGGCAGACACAAAATAACTTAGAAAATCGAAATCAACCCCTCTCAAAGTTATCTATACCTTTTGAATTACAAACCGAAAGCCAACTGAGTTGAACAACATTAAGTGGAACTATTCTAAAAGCAACGATACAAGAGGCCCAAAGGGAGGAAGAAAAATGAAGTAGATCTCACAATGTCCCTCCCGTTCTCCACTTTTCTTCAAAAATTCTAGCATTTCTCTCTTGCCACACAATCCAAAGTAGAGTGAGACAAGCTATTTACCAAGGAGTCTTGCCTCTAATTGAGTACCCCAATCCTCTAAATGAAATAATCATCATATCTCTGATACTCCTGGGCGACACCTAAACCATATTGGCTAAATTGAAGAGCTTATATGAAAGCCCCAATGTTATTAGGCAATGTAAAAAAAGATGGTTAATCGATTCTCCACTTCCTATGCATAAAATGCACTAATAAGGATTGAGAGATTTGTAGGGTCTTCTCATCTATAGCAAGCCATTGGTATTTACCTTGTATACCACTAACCAAATGGGCTTTTGATTTCCCAACAAAATTGGCCAAAAAGAACGGCATTGGATTTGGGAGATTGGATAAGACCAAGAAGGAAAATTTTATCCAAAATAAACCCAAGGATGATAAAAACCAAGCCCTTAAATCTACAGTAAAGGGAGACAAGTGCATTGGGGTAAGTGAAAACACAAGTCTTTCAAAAAAATCAATTTCACTATCAATCAAATTGCAGCAAAAGTTAAAAATTCCAAAAAAGCGGGTAGGAATTACCAAAGACAATTGAAATGGCGAGATTTTTCACTAAGATAACTCTATAATGTCCTAAAAATCTTCCCATAATTGAATTCTCTCCCCGTTCCCTACCACAAAGCGTGTGTATGAGGAGAAGTCCTGAAAGACTTGTACAATAGCCTTTCAATGACATCTGTATAACTAACTAACCAAAATGTCAGCATCCCATCCATTAGGATGTCCCATAAATGCTCGCAATAACTTAATGCCATAGACCACAACTTTCCCTAGGGAACCTCCGTATCCACTTTCCTTTAAGAGCACGATTTCTCAAGGCAATATTCCCAAACCCCAAACCTCCATACTCCTTTGGTCTACATACCACATCCCAATTGATAAGATGATCTTTCTTACCATCCCATGTCCTTGACCAAAGGAAGTCCCTTTGCATTTTCTCAATCTTTAAGGCTACTAAAGTTGGGATCTTGAAAAGGGAGGAAATAACTAGGGATGTGAGACAAATATGACTAAATTAAGGTTATCCTCCCCCCCACCCCCAAAAGACAAAAAAGTCTTTTTCCATCCATCCAACCTCCTCAATATTCTATCAGCCACTGAATCTCAAAACCCTGTTGTTTTTGGATTCCCTCCTAAAGAAAGACCTAGATAAGATAGTGACCATTCTGAAACCCCAAAATCAAGCGTTGAGGCCAACCTACATATCAACTCCTGCCTTACATTAGTACCAAAAAGAGTGCCCTTCTCTAAATTAATTTTCAATCCTGATAACTGCCCAAAAACGAAAAGGATCAACTTAAGATTTTGCAGAATTTCCAAAGAGGTTTTAGAGAGAGAAAAAAAATTGCTATATTTTAAACAGGCAAAACCTTTATGAATCTTTAAAAGTTTTCAAATGATAAACAATGATATTGAGTTCAATATTGTTTGGCTTCAGCTTCTAACAAAGCAGCCAAGGATTAATAATCTACCTGATCTTCTTAAGAGTGCATACCTGAAACAATTTGTGGTGCAATGGGTAAGTGTAACTGTGAAACTCAATAAAATGATGGATGAAGAATCAAAATTAGTGGTATCTGACTTTCAGGGTATTTAAAACACCATATTTGACAGATAAAAGGAATTTAAAAAAAAAACAAAAAACAAAAAAATAAAAGGAAGATGTAGCAGTACTAGACCAGACCTAATTGCATCACTTAAACAAAGTTGGTCAATAAAACAAAAACTGTAGCAGTAAAGGGAAAAAGAAGAAATTAAAATGACACATGCTTGGGCCCAAAAATGAGATTGAACAAGAATTCTGCTGCAACACTATACAAGAGAGCATAAATAAGTAACTAAATGAATAACAGGGAAAAAAACATATGGCAATAATAGAAACAGGATTACCTCATCAAAGATTGAAGTTCAAGGTAATGAGTACTGCATTCTTTGACTACTTGATCAAACATGTCACTCTACATGACCATAGAAACAAATGAAACATCATTGGCACCATTATATTAATTAGTAATTACTGCATATTATTGGCAACAGGAACCATAATTGGAGAAAAATAAAAGCAATAGAAATGAGTAATGAATGTATCCAACCAACAAATAGCAGTAAAGAGATTTAGAAAAATGAGAAACAGCAAAGGGAAAAGAAGGCATACATCACATATTCGTAAAAACATGAAAATCAATAACTTCGATAATGGAAAATAGAAATGAGAAATGAACTAAACTATCATTCATGAAAGGCCTCTGAGTCAAGTCTTAAGATTTTAGATTCATTGTAGAAATGCATAAAATGCCTTTAGTTCAAATCTTCGCCATCATTTGTGATTTTGGGTCCACTTATCTGTGATGGGCCCATTTATGATGATAGGTTTTGCCACAAAATTATATTCCAAAATGTGATAGGCCAATCCAATTTCCATCAGACATATAGAGACTCCATACTTCATTTTCTTTTTCTCAAACATTACCAAGAAAGTTGTATCTATATAAACTGTATTCTCAAGTTCAGTTTTCAGTTAGCAAACACATGAAAGACTATGCTTATTCATTATCACATACCCAAGAAAAGATTCACATTTGCAGCATAAAGACACAAAAAGGCAACTTTATAGCACAATAAGAGTTTAATTCAATGTGCAATGAACCTGAACCCAACTGTCATAGGAACAACACAGGCCAAACAGGCACAATTTCACATAAGAACTTGTGCATGTTAGAAGAAAAAAAACATTCTCCATCTGAGTAAATGAATGGAGAAAATGGAACTAATCTAATGCATGGATAACTACATTGCAAAAGGAACTTTGCTAGAGACAAGAACAAGAAAAGAAAAAAAGTTTCTTTTTTTTTTTTTTCTCTTCCAACTATGAAAAAAATTATTTTACCCTGCATAACAAAATTTTGAAAGGCAAAAAATTAAAGATTGATAATTGTTGACCATGGCTAACATCTTAAGCATGAATCTCATCAAAGTAACAGAAAAACAAACATCCCACAAAGTGAATTCCCAAATGCTAACTAAATAAGAATAATCATCATCCTTAACCCATCTCTTGCCAAAACTCTTCATACAATCAGAGATCACACAAAACCATTGAACAATTCATAGTAAGCTGTAAGAGCATCATAAGACAATCACCATCCTTACATTGAAACCAGTGAGCTGCCCTTTTTCAGCAGATGAGAATTCCTTTATCAGCTGACATGCCCTTCTTCCATACATCTCTCTGGCGTTCAAAATGTTCACCCCCCTTTAATCTCCAACTCCAATTTCCCTTTAAACAATTGCATTCTCAAGCATTTTTCAAACATAATAAATAAATCAAACAAATTAATTCAAAATCAAAAAGCTAAAGCTACATGAAAGAACAGCATCATCTTTGAGATTCTTAGCTTCCTCTTTGTGACTACATATGCTAGACCGAGAACAACCATAGTTTTTGCAAAGTTGAGGAAGATAGTTAACAGGTTTTGAGATTGGAATCATAAAGTACCTATTAGATTTTGACGGGAAGAAAAGTAGAGAAAGCGAAGAAAAGTTTGAGATCAAATTGAACCATCTTGTGTTGCTTTTGAGGTTTTGGCAGATAATTTTGCAAATTTTAAAATTAACCACTAAATTTGGTTGTAATAAAGTGTGGCTGGTGATTGTTTACTCCAAACAACCAGAGAGGTGATTGACACGTGACAGCCTGATTTTATCCTCAATTTGGGTCCATGGCTACTTAGTTTTTATTCCTTTTTTTCTTTTTTTAATTTTAAAATAGTGTAATTAAATATTGTCATATGTTTATAATTAATCCACTAAAATTAATTAATTTCTAATTTTAAAATATATTAGCTAATATAATTAGTAGTTTGATAAATAAACAAAATACTCTTATGGTTCTCATTATGAGAGACGTTACCTCACTCTTATGGTATGCAACACAAGCCATTTTGGTGTGTCTTAGCATCTGCACATTCATAGCGCCAACTCATGTTAACTACATCTTTACCCATTGCATGTATATCCATTACTCTTTCCAATTGAATAGTTCAATGATACCCATCGCTCTTACCAATTGAATAGTTCAATGAAGTTTTCAGATTATAATATGCAGTTTGTTCAGTGATAAGATAGAATCTATGCAGATTTTAAGGCATAGTTCACCATCTTTCAGGTTCAACAAGCATGCTCTCACTCAAACCCTTAGAAGATTAAGGTCAGTATAATTCATAATATTATTCATTACCAATTAAGAAATTAAATATGATTTGTGTGTTGTAAATTGCAATTGAACAAATGATGTATAAGAGAATGCAGACACACATTGCAGTTGATATAGGAGTATTGCTTGATATATTGGAAGAACATCCATGTTATACAATTTTTTAAATCATCTTGTAGGTATTTTTAGTTAAGAACTTCATGGGTAAGAAAGAAGAACCTGATAAAGATGTGAAGAAATGTAATTTTTTGTGGGAATCTGCTGAAAATAATGACCAGCCATTATTTGATAATGAGGTTGTGATTGCTTTATTCAAATCAACAACTGATATAGTGATGTATTATGTAATTATTTTTATTAGAAGTATTATGTAATTATTTTTATCAAAAACTAGTGGTATAATTTGTATTGTCCAAACAAAATGATCTGAATTACTAAGAGCCCATTTGGCAGTGTGTCTAGTCAAAGTGGTTTTACTGAAAGTGTTTTTTTCTGTAGAGCTTCTTTGAAAAACTCTTTTATGAGAATCCAGAAAGGTGATTCTAATAGTGTTTTTAATAAGGCATTGCATAATTACAAAAGCACTTTGAATATTAATAAATTACCAAAAAGGATATGAAATTTAATTACCAAAAAGAAATATTATTATAAACCAATAATTTTTCATGACAAAAGAATATAAAAACATCTTTGATAAAAGACTAAATTAGGATAAGCAACAAAAGAGACGGCTCCATTTATGAACATCTATATAACTCAACAGAAATCCTATTTGTTTAAAGTATATATACAATAGATACACAGCCAACAAAATCAAAATGGGGCAAAATATATATAATAGACACTAAAGTAGCCCTTGTTGAATAATCTCTATTGGGCTGTGTCAGTACAGTAATATGTATAATGCAAATGGCAGGGTAAAGAAGACCACTGAATGTCAAGCATTGACTATCCTTTGGAGTTGAATTTTTATTTTTTTTTCATATTCTTACCATTTAGTTGTTCATGTCCACATTAAAAATTCCAAAGTTGAAGAACTCCTCAAATCAAGTAATTTGACTTTTGACCTTCACCACAATTTCTGTGGGCTTATTATCAGGGTATCTAGTAATATAACGTATATGTTTATTGAGCTTCACTAACTGCTCTGAGGGTATTTCATCTGTTCTGCTCTATAAATTATGCAATTCTTTCAGCCTGGTGGCAAATGTTTTCCATACAATATGTGTCCAGTTTCAAAACCAATGGTCTTGTCTACTAGCATTTCTGAATAAATTTCTTTTGTTGGATGTTAATGAAGGGTGAGCAATATGCATCATAATTTAAAATTTTTGTTGGGTAAGTTTGACCCCCTTTTTTTGGTGGATGGGCTAATTTGCCAGTGAAATTAGGTAGATGATATCATGACCAATTTTTCAATAGAAGTTTTAGGTCTCTGCATAAGTAGTTCTCATACCCAATCTGGTAATGGTAGAAGCTGGGCAAGGGCCCTACTTCTTTCAGATGGGATACGTCTTTGCATTAGAAACAAAATTGGACTCGTGAAAAATACCCTCTACAACACAGAAGACTGACTTTTACAACTCTTGGAACATTTAGCAGATAGTGCCACAAAATACTGGTTTGAGCAAATTTGAAACCTTGAGAGGAAGTAGATTCACTTGTGGATCACAATAGCTCAGGACATCTCTTGAACAAAAATTTCCTGAGATTCATGGAACCTAATTATATTTATCAAATTACTCAGTAACCTCTGACTAGGAAACCCTATTTATGGAAATTGGTCTCAACTTGGCAATATCACAAACCAACTCCAAGAGAAACCATGAATACTGGAAAATTTTCACTTCAATTAGAAAATAAACTCCAAATATTTCTATAGCATTGAAATCATTGTATGAAAGAGAGAGAGAGCTGAGCCCCTTTCACAATCATTATTAGAAAAGCAAAACATAAATGCCTAGGATCCAATTCAATAAACACCCACAACTTGTAAAAAGGGATCAGTGGATCAAAACCTCACTGGGACATAATTCTCCAGAACCCGTATGGAAAAAATTAATAATAATAAGAATAAGAATAATAAAGTAAAAAATCACAAAATTTAAGACAAATAACAGCAATGAAACAACACCCATGTCAAATTAAACAACAAGATATTGCCTAGCAAAGTCTTTCTAACTTCAAAAACCACCAAGAGAGAAAATATATCCAAAAAAGGAAGATAAAAGAAAAATTATAACAGAAGAACACAATTAAAAAAAAAAAAAAAAGAAAGAAAGAAAGAAAGAAACGAATGAGTCACCAATAAAACCCCATCAAAGTTACTCCAAATGATTGAAGCAGCACCTGAACTCCAAAACCCTAAACAGCCCAATTGGAGATGCAGACGAGAACAGAGAGAGAGATTGCTTGCAAGATTCATTCTCTAAAACTCTCTGTCGTGACACGGACAAAAATTAAGGTCTGGAAGTGATTCTTGTATAAATGATTTTAGGATTTACAGATTTTATCGATACTCAACGGAACCGGAACCGTTTCATTTTCCAACACTTTCCTCCTAACCAAACAATCCCTAACCCTAACCAACATTTCAAGCCAATCAAACATTAAAAAGAAAGAAGAAGAGAAGAGAGTACCTCGAGTTCAACGATTTTGAATGAGAGAGAGAGAGAGAGAGCTTTCAGACTCGAGTCTCGGAGGGAAAGTGAAGGAGGGAAACGGAAAGGAAAAGGGCGGGTATCACTTGGGCTATTTCCTAAATATTTGAAAATTTTGAAGTGTTTTCTTTTTTTTCAAAGAAACGCCCTCTTTTAAATAATCATTTCTTGTCTTTTAAAATTTTCAAGCTTAAGTCACCATAAATTAGTATTTACACGACTGTTTTTTTACAGGTTTTCAATATTTTATAACAGTTTTTAAAAACGGTTGTCTAATGTTTTATAAAATAAACTGTATATTTAAAAATCTAAAATATTTTTAATATGTTTTAAATGTTTTTAAATATATTTTAAAAATAATTTTTGTATTAAGTGTTTTATTTTTAATCATTTTTTATGTTTGTAAAATTATTTTTTAAAATAATCAGAGAAAATAAGTAAAAATAATTAAAAGATATTCTTTAAAAATATTTTATTTTTTATTTTTTAAAACAAAAAATATAATATAATTTTTTTATTATCAAAAGCGTTCCATTTTTTATTTATTTATTAAACTTTCGTATCTATGACTCAAACCCTTGGGAAATGTTATGTATGGGAAGAATATAAAAATAAAGAAAAAAGTATAGATTCACTATAAAATTTTAATTATTAATTATGTATTGCTTAATTAATAATATATTTACTTAATAAGAAAATTCAAAAAATAGATGTGAATAGAAAAAAATTCATAATATATCATATTTTATCTATTTTTTTATTGATTAGATTCATATTTTAAGTTTTGAATTGTTTTTAAAAATAGTTAATTTATTAATAAATTTAATATAAAGTGTTATTTGATTTGAAGTTTATTTTTTCAGGGAAAAAATTTATAAAAATATAATTATATTCAAAAAAGAAATAACAGTAATTATGAACCAATTTTTATCTATAAATTTTTTTGGTATTAATAGGTTTATTATTTGATTTTCAAAATAATAATAAAATTATATTTTATGTATGTTTTATTCTTCTTATTGAGAAATTGTTTTATTCTCACTTACAGTGTTTCACTAATATCTTATTGGGTTCCAAAATATCAATAGTTAACAGTTAACACCTCATTCTCATTTATTTATTTTTATTTTTTATTTTTTATTTTTTCATCAATTTTGTAAGGGAATATTGGTTTTTGACATATTTATTGGGCTAGGCTTAGGCCCAACTAAAACGGTTAAGGAATTTGCCCATCTACGGCCCATGGCAACTTCACTCTAAACTTGTCATAGAGCCCATATATGTACCTTTCATTTTCACAACAACCAAAATACTTGAAAATCCCCAATTATTTAATTTTTATACAAAAGAATTATAAAATAAATAAAATAAGTTTAAGGTAATATATAAAAATAATTTATTAATTTTAAATTTATTTTATTTTCTTTCCCTTTAAATTCCTACTGTCCTAGAAAATTGGAAAAAAAATAAAAAATAAAAAAATAGATTTAAAATTAATAAATTATTTTTATTTGTTATTTCAAACTTATTTTATTTATATTAATTATTTTATATAAAGATTAAATAAATTTAAAATATATAAATTTTTAATTAATTTAAATTATAATTTATTTTCTTTTAACATTTCTCAGTAACCAAACATGGTCTAAGAATTTTAAATTTTATATATTTTGCATAACCAGGGAGGTCAAATAAATTGGACGACATAAATCCCAGGAAATCCAAAAGAAAAATAATATATAGATGATGGATAATTGCAGTAATCCAAAAGCCCATCATTTAAAATCAGGGTTAATGATGATGGTGATGACAATAAAAAGAATGGGTGTTTGATGATGTTTTCTTGAGTTGGTTACTAAATTCATAGGCCTAATCATTCTCACACTTTAAAGTCGTCCACCATGGATTATTCAAAGCCCTCCAAATGCTCATACTCTTTGACTTCTTTGAGCATACAATTATATCATTAGTTGCCGTGTTTGAAGTTTGAACATGAAGGTGTTGGGTGTTGGGTGTTGGGAGTTTCAAACCTGGAAGGAAAATTTTATGTTTGGATGGAAGGAAAATAAGTTTTTGACTTCCCCATGTTGGGAGAGGCTCAGGATGTTGCATGCATCACCAAATAATAATTATTGGGTCATGGAAGGTGAAGCGTAATTTTGGACTTATTTTGGTAATGTTTTGGAAATTATTCCACTTGTTTGTTTGTTTTTTGTTTTTTAGTTATTTTTTTTCTTAGTATTCTTCAAGATCCAAACACAACCTAATGAAAAATAAAGAAAAACAAAATTCTAAAGAAAAAAAATTTGATATTTAAAAATTTACATAAACAATATATGTAGGAGTTATTAAAGTAATTTCAATTTTAAAATTTTAAATGCATCATTATATGTAATCAAAATTAATTAAAGTAATTTAAATTGTTGATTCAATCTACGATATTAGAGTGCAAAAATATTACTCTTAAATTCGGATGGGTCACCTAAATAATGACTTTTACCAAATACCAATTAATTTTCAAATGAAATGATCAAGATCCGATCTAACGATTGGTATTAAAATCAAAGACCGTGAACTCAAGTCACGAAAGCATCAATATTGTTATTAAACTTAAAAATGAATCACTCAAATGATTATTCATTGAGCATTAATAGGTTTTCAGGTAGTTTTTAAAATTTAAATTAATTTTAAATATCATGTGAAAATAAAAGGAAAAGATAAAAAGTTGGTATAATTGAAATTATGAAATGATCAACCTTTCAAATCATTAAACATGGTGATCCTTGTAAGTCATTATCACACATAGCCTACCTTATACGATAATTTTCCCCTTTTCTCTTCAATTTCTAAGTTCTCCGAAACATTAATAATCCATTTCAATAAACACTAGATTTTTATGAAAATTAGGAAAATAAATTAATATGATATTTTTAAACTTATAAATTTTGTTACCTTGATGGTAAACTTATGTGGAGTGCTTTTCATCCACTTGAAAAAGTGTATTTTAGGAAATTCGAATAATGCTTGATTGCATAAATTTTTATATAATTTTTAATTTATGATGATAAATTTGGTTTTGAATAAATGAATTTCTATTTTTTTTTCAAATAAGGGTAATTTTCCCAAAAAGTTTTCTTCCGCTTCTTGTTGTAAAATTATCAAAAATAATTTGAAAAAAAAAATGTTTTCGTGTATAAAAATAATTACAAAATAAAAAGTCTAAAAAAATAATTCAAATTTTATATACTCGTTGATCAAATATAGTATTTAAAATGATCAAATGTATTACATTTAACAAAAAATAATAATAAAATACTAATTATTTTTAGATAACGTTTAAAATTTATATTTTATAAATTTGAGTTTTTATTTGACAATTTTTTTTATTCATGTGAGTGTATGAAAACATAATTTTCCTTTTAATTTTATATTTTAATAAAAAATAAAATTAAAAATATCAAACATGTTTAATATTTACAAAAACTAAAAATACAATTAAAAATAATTAAAGATAAACATATCCCATCATGTAAGAAAGGGTTTATAAAATAAAAATTTGAAGTATTAATTTTTTTTTTACTATTTTAATATTTAAAAATTTTAAAAAGGAATTTTCAACGAGATGACAGGTGTAATGCGAAAAAGATGCAACATTCAACAACTTGAAGCCGGAATGAGCAGTCTATATTTTGACAGGTCTTATCCAATTATTTTAAAATAAATACAAATTTATTAATTTTTTTAATGACTATCTCCACAATTTGATATATATAGGTAAATAAAAAATGTATTAAAACGAAGAAAAACATATCGCAAAAAGGGACACGAAGATACAAAAATCCGTTATGGCATTTTTCCACAAAGTCTAGTAATAATAAAGAAACATTCTTAATATATAAATTCCACCTAACTGATAGTCGGTATAAAATTTAAAATTTAATAATAATAATTTATTTATTATTATTTAAAAAAATTATTATGATGGTGGGCCCAAATGGAAGAAACCAACAAAAAGGCCAGATTTTAATTAAAAGAAGGCGGCTTAGACTCAACAACACAAATTCATCGCCTATAATATCCACGTCATACAAGAAACAGAATAATTAATTAATTAAATAAATACACGTATGGTTTCCATTTTTGACTTATTCTCATCAAGATGTGAATTATTTTCTATATATATGGAAAATATTATACTGAGAGATCGAAGTGGGAGAAATTTTGAGGGACAGGGAAAGAAAGAGAGGAAGGGAAGCCATGATTGCGTTGCAGAGATCTTCAAATTCATACAGAAAGCAAGGCTCCTCTGGGCGTGTTTGGGAAGATTTGTTCCAGCAAACTACTTCATCTCTGACAGAGGGACAAGAAGATGCAAAAGCTCAATTCAAAGATGGTGTGCTACCAAGAATCAACACCACTAATCGGAGTCGATCCACCAGCGGAGGACAGCCCTTTCGCACCGGAAGGGTGTCGCCGGCGATAGAGCCGCCCTCTCCTAAGGTCTCTGCATGTGGGTTTTGCTCCGGTTTTGGAAAATCGTCGAAGTCTGGGAGAACAAAGCCTAGTAAGCGTAGATGATGGTAGTTGTGCTTTTTCTGGTGGCCGGACATGGTGTTTTCCGGCGAAATGGATGTAAGTCAGGTTTATATATATATATATGATTTATGTTCATCTATGACCATGAAGTTTGTAGGAATTTTGGAAACAAAAAAAACATTTCTGTATTTCTGTTTTTGTTGTTTCCAATCAGATGGAAATGGAATCATGGAAGATGGTAGATGGATATGATTTATTTGTACAGTAATTTTGTTTTGGTTTGAGTTTTCTTAGATTTTTTTTTTTTTTAATGTACAAAACTCCCAATATTAAATAAATTTATTTTATAAAAACAAAAATATTACACATCCCTAAAAAATGTTTTTTAAAAACATTTTTCAACAGCTGGTGGGGGGATGCTGATTTTTATTTTTTAGGCAAAAATAGAGGGTTTTTTAAAATTTATTTTTTTGGTTCTTTTGGGCAAAAAAAATAAGCTATTAATAATAGTCTACGTGTAAAAATGTATAAATCCCAATATGGAAAACAATGCATAAAAGAATAATTGAGTGTCCATTTAGATACATTTTTATTTTTTATTTTAAAATAAGAAAATAATATTAATTTTTATATAAAATCCAAGAATTCTTAAAAAAGTAATTTTTGAAGAGACATAGGAGGTTGTAATTTTTATACAAAATTTGTTACTTTTTATCTTTGACATAATTACTTTCTATTTTTAAAAAATTAAAAATATATCTAAAAGACGATGAGCAATCTAAATCAATCTTTATCTTGGCCTCATCATTACATTAATGTCAAATCCTAATATTGATTAAATGTAAAATAATTATCCATTAAAAACTTTAAATTTGTGAAAAGAGTAAGTTTTTACTCATTAATTTGAAATAAAAAAATAAAAAAAAGAACTTCAACTTTTATAAGTCAATTTTATCTTTATTCATTTAAAAATATATGTGCTTATTTATAAGTCACATAATTATTTTCTGAAATACCATCTTACTTTCTAATATTAAATAAAATTATCAAAAAATTAATTTATTATTTTAATTTGATGAAAGTATTTTACAACTAAATATATTATAAATTTTTTATTATATAATATAAAATACAGATTATTTTGAAAAAATTCTCCAAGATCCTCAAATGACAAATAAAATTTTTCTAATTAATAATGATTTTATATCAAATCTAAGAAAATAAAAACTAATCTTAAAAGAGAAAAACACCCAATAGGGTGAATTGGGTTTTTAAAAAAATTCTTTTTAAACACAACAAATTTAAATACAAAAGAAACAAATATAAAGAGATAAAATTAAAGAAATCAAACTCAGATTTAGTGGTTCGACACTTCCTTACCTACGTCCTCAAGCTTTTAATCGAGTGAATATTCCACTAACTTGAAGTTTTAACCAAACTTTTAATCACCTTTACACTTGGATTCCGACTTCAATGAGCTTTTACACAATCTTTTCAAGTTTCAACTCACTTTAAAATTTTAACACTCAATTAACAAGAATGAATCTTTCAACCTAACTCAACAAAGGCTCAAATACAACTCAAGGCTATAATGAATCACAAAGATGCACTAAATGATATACAAAAGAGGATTTAATGTATTAAGAAATGAATGAGAGCTTTTAAGGCAAGAACAAGTGGGTAGACAAATAAATGATTGTGTTATTTTTCTCATAAATGAAGTGGAGCTATTTATAGATTTTTAACATCGGGAGCCAAGAAAACCAAAAAGTAGTATCTGTTGGAGCATTTAATGTTTGGCAGGTGACCGTTACCCTCGACTAGACCTCGACCGGGAAGAGGGAACCGATCGACCGGTACCCTAATCGATTGAGCCGATTTGGATAGTGCCTTGATCGGTTCACCATTTTTGGAACGAAAATCTATATTTTTATGGTCTTTTTTATCCTAACACTTAGGTAAGGTCTTTAGGTAAAATTATATGTCAATTTTAAAATGTTTTGCCTAAGGTTCATTTGATAGATCTCGGATTTTGATAGAAATGTAACTTTAAAGCATAAACCAAGTTTTTCAAAGATGCATGAAATGATATGTAAATTCTAAGTGCACAAATGCATTCATCTTACATATATTTTCTATGATTAAAGGTCTTCCAAAAGTTTTGATCTTGCATCCATTAAATCCTTTTATGAAATTTCAAATTAATACTTGAAATTATTTATAAATTTCAAATTAATACTTGAAATTATTTATAATTCAAACCAATTAGTAACTAAACTATGGTTTGTTATCATCAAAACATGATTAGGAGAACTTTTGGGCTAACAAATTCCACTCATCTTCTAACTTTTTTTTTTTTTTTAATAAAATTGAATAAAAAATTTGTTAGTTGACATTAACAATAAAATAAGAAATTTTAAAAATTAAAAATAGAATTAAAACTAAAATACTTAAAAATTAAATATAATTAAAACGGAAAAATTTAAAATTAAATACAATTAAAACCAAAACACTTAAAAAAAAATATATTGTACCCCATTTTATTTTCAACTTTTTCTTGAATCTATATTTTTTTACTGGAGTGAAAGTTAATATTTAATTTTTATATTTTTAGATTTAATGTTTTTTAGTTTTAATTCTATTTTTAATTTTTAAAATTTATGATTTTATTTATCTCAAATAAATTTTCACAAAAAAAAATTATCAATTAGCGTTATTAACCTACCAAGTAAAAAATTTATTTTAGAAAATAATTATTTGAGTTGTGAAAAAGTAAATGTATTTAAAAATATTTTTAAATAAATAAAAATAAAACTGATTTATAAAAGTTAATATTCTTTTATATATATATATATATATATATATATTCAATTGAATGAGTAAAACCCCCACTTTTCCCAAAAATTTATTTATCATAATAATTTTTTCATTAAATTCACTAAAATGGCCATTCAAATTGACAATTTGTTTGAGAATTATTCTAATAAAAATATTTTAATAGTGGCGGTCAACACTTACGTGAAAAATAATAAGAATTTTTGAAAAATTCATGACATGGCCCACCATATTTAAATATGATGCCCTCCACGTCAATGATTTTCAATTGTGTGGGCCCAATTTCCAGATTTGAGAATTAAGTTGATGATGGGATCATAATTACCAAAAAGAAAAATGGGGTGAGCTTTTAATTGATAACATAAAGGGGGAAGGTGCTCCACCAAACAAAAATGGTCCCGTTGAGACTTTCAAGGCCCAAAATGACTGGGCCAAGGAGGTGGGCCATTTCTGTGGGACCCCAAATGCTATGATCATTAGAGTACATTTAGTAGTACATTTACAAAACTTCTAATATTTAAAAAAAGAATGCTTTTTTTTTATTTTAAAATCAACAAAATTTCCAAATAATTTTTAAAAAAATTGAAAATTTTAATTCATAAAAACACTAAAAGTATATTTGAAGGTACCAAATATTTTTTAGAAAATAATATAAGTAAATTTTAACAATATAAATTTTTTTTTTAAATTTTATCAAACACTTAATTTTTCTTTAAGAACACTTTTTAGATTAAAAACAAAAACACTATCAAATAGATTCTTAGAATATGCTTTGATAATAATTTTAAGAAGCGTTTCAATTTTTTTAACACTTTTATCCATTACTTTCAAGTGTTACAAACGCTTTTCCGAATCACTTACAAACAAACTCTAATATGTTTTTCCAAACCATTTACAAACAAACTCTTAATAGATGATTATTTAAAAAATATTTCATTAAAAAAAGTCAAACCAAAAATACTTTTAGAAAAAACACTTTGATTAAAAAACACTAAACATTATTAAATGCACTTTAATAATTTAGGTGATTGATGATATTTGATTAGTAGATGTGAATGGTAAGTATATCATCAATATGAACTCAGCCAAATTGGGGCATCTACATTTGTGATGAAAAATACATTCAATTGAAGTGGGTCCCAGCCACATTTCAACAGGTTACAATTTTTCAAGAGCTGGGTGTGGAAGATATTATTGTGGCAGAAAAATTGGACCCATTTTGCAACTACATTTGACTAATTTATTCATTAACTTGTGCCATACATAAATGACATTGGCATGAGGATGGATGGTCTCATCCCATGGAATGCCATTGCAGTAGGTCCAATAATAACAGAAAGTAATATGAATTTGTATGGGAGGAAAGAAAAAAAAAAAGGATAAGATGTAAGATAATAAAAGTACTTAAAAAAAAAAACCAATATTTTTTTTTGTTTTTAAATGTAAAAAGATAAAAATGCAATTTATTTAATATCAGGAGTTCCCGAAAAATAATATTTATGATTTTTTTGTTAAATAATTAGAAAACTTTTATTTTATAAAATCAAAATATCATAAAAACAAAAAAAATTAATTTTATAAAAATAAAAATTATATTTATGACTTTTTCTTAGATAAAAAAAATTTTATAAAATCAAAATATAAGCAAAAAAAAAAATTAATTACTCTTCTCTTTAATGATATGAATGGGTTTTAAGGCTTTTTATCATACTACAATTATATTGCATTGATAATGATATGGATGAATTTTAAGGCTTTTTATCAAGCTACAATAATATTGTTAGTACGTTTTGACTTGCATACCCAATTTTAGGTATTTTAGGTTTCATCTAAAATTGACAGAAAAAAAAAAAACAAAGAAGTTGGTTTTCTAATTAAATTGAATTGATTGACTTAAACCAATTTATTTGATTATTGTTCATGAATCAAATCAAATTGAATGGTTTGGTTCTCGCTTCAAGTTTGGTCAATTTGGTTTTCAATGCATTCAAATTGGCCAGATCAACAAAAACCAAATCAATGAGATAAAATTTTGTCAATTTGGTTTTGAACGCATTCAAATCAGCCAGATCAGCAAAACACATGACTCTTAAAGTCAATTAACAAGTCAAATAGATTTTTTTTTTATTTTTTTTATTTTTATGGATAAACCCATAGAAGATATATTAAAAAAATGGTGCTTAAATGGCAATCGAAGCATATAAGGAATATACATGAGTCACCAAAAAACAAAAATACAAGCACTCACCAACCTCAATAATAACCCAACGTTAATATCCTACTTCTATACTTCTATACTTCTTTTTGACTTTATATATTAAGTCAAATAGAATTGAAATACTCGTCACACTACTATTAAAGTTATTGTCATGTATCTTGAGTGCTTCCAAATATTATGTAGAGAATGAAGACCTTAAGAGGTAGAGAGTGAGACATCATGTGGTTGGATAGTTTTCCACCATACAAAAAAAAAAAAAAAAAAAAACCCACACACAAGAGTCTCGTTGGATAAGACATTGATGAAACCGTACATGGTAAAAGAGAGATTGAAGAAGCTTTGTTAGGAGAAATATCGAATTGACCATGAAACTCATCCTAAAGTTTATAAGCTATATGGGCTTAGGGAGAAAGAGTTGAACAGAACAATAAAAGTAAGAGGAAAATGACGGTTTTCAATGGAAGGCAAAATTGTTTAGAGAAGGTTGTCTTAGTTGTCTTAGAAGAGTCTTTGAAGGTCATTTTTATAATTTCACACCCATTTTGGACAAAACTCATTTGTCAAAATAACCCTTTTGTGTTAATGGTGTCATTGTGTCAGACATTGTGGGATCTGAGTTATCAAGTTTCACACATAAACACAAGCACATATGTCTAATCCAACCAAAGCAGACACCAATTTTGACCGCTTTTCCATTCACACCTCGAGCTCCTCTCTGCCCCACCTATGCCACTCACATCACTATCCATCCCACTCTCTTCATCATCCATTTTCATTGCTTACAAGGTCATATATATAAAAGATGGTATGATTAATGCTTGAGATAAAAGCCGGAGTTGTGTTGTGACTTGTGACATATCAAAACTTCTGTGAAACAGTAAATATTAATTGAGAGAAATACTAAAGGCACCAGCTCATCTCTCCAGCACCCTTCTCTTTTCTGGTCATAAATTATATAGTAAATGAAGCTATTTGAGTTTCTTGGTATCAAGCCTTAAATTAGGCTAAGCTACCAGAGAGACCTTCCTATGTTGGACATACAAAATATATGAGGCAGGCAACCAAGTACTGGACTTAAAACCCAAAAAGGGAGGACCAAACATAAAACACAGATATCCTCAATGTTGAAAAACCGTACAAAAATGTTTCAATCTAGAAAGGGATTCAGAAAGCTCTCTTGAGTCCATGGCTACAGGACACTTGCTAAGAAAGCTAGCATCACCTGCAGCCAAATACACTATTATATAAGATGTGGGTCTCAGAAGGCATGGGGACAAACAGCGGTTACCACAAAGAGGCTTCTAGACACCCATATGGAGACAATGGCAGTGTGAACTTACAAGGAAAGGATCAAGTGGGAACACCTACTTCGATATCTTGGAGACACCTCTTTTCAAGCTTGACTTGAGAGATAGAGGTCATCGTATTCATCACCTGGCTTCTCAACGATATCATAGAGAACATTGCTTATACATTAGATTGTGTGTAAAATGAAGAAATATCATCATTGTAAAGTATGTCACGGATGAAGATGTTGAGAGGGGTCAACCAAGGGGTAAAAAAACGTAAAATAGAACCAATGCATTATTAGAAAATTGCTTGACCATCACTTGCAGACAAAATAGGAAGTTGAGATAAAATAATTCTTCATATACAAATGTCAATTACTTCATAAGTATTTTGTATAAAAGAGCACATATATACAAAAAGAAAAAAAGAAAAAAAAAATCTCATTAAGTGATATATATTTAATACATAAAAGAACAAGAAAGAATCTAATTTAGGCAAGGGCAACCAAGACATGAGGTAGGCTAGAAGGGGTGTTTCAATCTGGAGGAAGGAAAATTGACCAAACAGGATTTCTGAGACCAACAAGAGAGAATCTTGGGAAAAAACACTAGAAATAGTCACTCACTCTTATGATATTATGAAGTTAGCTTGATATTCCTAAATTACCATGAAGTTATACACAAAAATACACAAGTTGCTACATGACAAACCATTATCTACCAAATGGTGGTGCATCAAATCAATTTCCAAATACGTCCATCAATGTACTAACAATTAGGTGATGGAAAGCAGAAGGCCAGGCCAAGTGATTCTTATGCCAATTGAGAACTGTGTATGAATAATAATAAAAGTTTGGTTCTATATGCAATAAGAGTAGTGGAATTGGATATGTGCCACTGCAAACCTCAAATGTCACTATCATGTAACCAAAATCATGTTGAGCACATCCGCCTCCTTGACAACCAAATTAGTGAATTCCAGTAAACCTCCAAACCAAACCAACAAAAAACCCCATAACAACCATCCTGCACCATCAGCTTACCCACCTAAAAAGAAAGAAAGAAAATTTAAGGAAATTGACAAAAGTGCTACCAAGATGCTATGGCTGATGCATGACTATCTTAAAAGTGGTAGAACCTACCCTTGTGATTTTGAGATGCTTTTAAGAAAGTGACCTACAAAATAGAAATCCGAAATCCACAACCCACAGTTCATACTAATATATGTGCCGAGTTAGGAATGATGACTATATCACATTGTTTTGGTATAAAAAGTTAATGCCATACATGGAGTTCTCTAGAAGTTCATGGTGTTTCTTTATTCTATTAAAAAGAGAGAAAAGGGTGAAAAATGCACACTATGATCTCTTTTTGTGGTCATCTATCTTTTTGGTCTACTCTTTTCAATTTTGCATTTTTTAATCTTCCAGACTGAACAGCAAGATTGGCCTCTGGCAAGAAGAAAAAAGGAGGGAAAGTGAAGGAGAGCAGTAGCTTAAATGCAGACTGGTTCTCGATGAAGGAGAAAGAATTTACCTTCAGTAGATAGATTGCGGGGAGCTTTAAGATCATTATATACCATAGACAGGCATTTATCAAAGTGATGTCTTCTAATTCAGTATACATTTATTTATCGTCTATCTTTAAGATAAAAACCACGAATTCATAACTCCCATCAGCAACAATGGTAGTATTTACACTATGGCCTGTAAGGCTTTTTCCATAGTGTGTTTTCACAGCCCTTCTCCTACCCCTGAGTCCTAACCTTAGCAAAACGCATTAACAATGTGCATACATAAGACCCATATTTCAAACCCAAGACAAAGAGAGATGTTGATGTTGATGTGGCAGTGGAAGTAATGGTCGAAAAATTGCATATCCCACAGAGTTTCCTTATTTACTCATTAAACATTTGTGAAGTGGTAATGAGGAATTTATTAAACAATTGGATAGTATGGAAGGAAAGTAATTTGTTAGCATTTGGTAATGAAGAGCTTTCGCTTCAAAGATTGAAAAATTATTTTTGTATGTAACCTTTGGGCTTGGGTTAGGTTGTCTATAGATTTGAGCCCTTTTTCGCTAGTAAGCTTCATTGATTGGTTAGGCTCTAAGTAAGGGCAGGTGATGTTTTTTGTTTTTATCCCTTCCCCTTTGTTTTGAGCCTTTTGGTTCCTTTTGTATACTTCTTGTATATCTGAGGGCACTGTTTTTGGTGTCCCCTCTTTTCTTTATTTACAACTTTTCCTTATCTATCCAAAAAAAAAAAAAAAAAAGTGGCAATTTTGACTATCATTAGAAAGGCTCTTCATTTTTAGTTATTCAATATTATAGGTTTTTAAACCAGCCATTTTTTAACTGAAAAGGACTTCAGAATTTTAAATATGTAAGCAATTGTAATTGTTCAACCAATGTAGAGATTGTCTTGAGAGCCTAAATAAGACAAGCACTAATATGATTTCAAGATTGACTGGTAACTGAGTTGACTCATACAGTGCTGAGCTCAGTCTCATTAAATTAGTTATGAGCTTGAATGAACACAAATACAAACATCAACCTTATTCATGTATGAAGAATAAAATCTGTGGTACCTCTTCAGCACCATAGCTCCAAAACCCAATCAAGAGAATGCTTACAGGTGGCATATTGAGTATTAACAGTTACATTGAATCGTCAAGAACTCAAGATTAATTCTTCTAATCCATGGTCAATATTTGAATATGGTAACAAAGTGGTACCAGGGAATGACCCCAAAAAATATAATATTAGCAGAGAGAAAACATGAGAGGCCAAAATGTCTTATAGTATCACTTGATTTAGATCAATAAAACATCATGTCCAAAGGGAAGAAATCAAAGATTTGGAGAATGCAAGTTGTCCATTTCCTGGATCCTACCTCTGATGAGCTCCCTTTTCCAGCGGGGATCAGGTGGTCTCATAGATATTTTCGTGCAAGGGCTCGAACTTTTGTATCAAAATGTGATGATGTAATGCGAGAACCAGGTAGATAAAGAGGATTGAGAAGAACCTGAAAATTTCCACGCGTCAATGAACACATCAGTGAATAATCATATTGAATAAAGAGAACACGCACAATTTTGTTGGGAGGGTTGCCAAAAAGCAATCACTTGTGCAATGCAGAAAGAAAGCATTTCTGGGATCTAGGACAATTGAATTGATTCAAGTTGGCTTCATTGTCAGCAAATTGTGGTTAGGTAGAATTATCACACACATAATGGAAGGAGAGAGGGACAGAGAGAGGAAGAGGGTTATTTAACGCTCTAAAATTATGTGTTGCATGAATTACAATGACAAACAAAAAGCAACTACACTGCAATGCAGAAAGAAAGCACTTCTGAGATAATGCTATGAGTAAGAAATTGTCTGAACTAATTGGAGATTAAGTGGACAATTGCTAACATACTTATTCTTTCATTGAGGTTAATATTTTTAATCATTTTGAGAATCTAGTAATTTGCCCACATTGAAATTCAACTAGTGAACCTTAAAAACAAACAAACAAACAAACAAATAAATAAGTATTAATAATAATAAATCTCCCTCATTTGCATATCTCATATTTGCCATATTTTCGTATTCCATGGACCCTAGTGAATCATCCAATATCCACGACCTAGTTTGACTTGGTAAAATTCTCTAGACCAACTCCAAAATGAACTTCAGCTAGAAGGTTTGCTTAATTGTGAGAAGGATATCCATTTAATTCACCCATTTTCTCCACCTTAGGATGAAATAGGAGAGGGTCTCATGTTAATACCTAACGTTGCTTAAAATCCTGTCCTTTTAAGAAGTTCAAGGTCATGCTAAGCTCTCTTATCCACACCAATTAATGCACAACATGAGAACTGAAGGACCAATAAAGGGAAGTAGAACACAAAAATGTTTCATTTACTAATGATCTTGATAAGGGATTGGGGGACATGGGTAAGACTGAGACTGACCCTTTCATACAAGAATAAAGGGAGGGTTATCACAGGCAACAACACCATAACAATAAGAACTTTGACCACCCCTATTAGGCATGCACCTTTTATCATTCGCTCAACATTCTCATTATTGTTCAGGTGATATAACCAAGAAGGTCAAAATAGATGCCCCTAGTTACGATTGACAGTGACTCTAATCCTTTTCCTTGGTAGCTAATATTGAGGATTATTTTGAATGGTATTACAAGTTAGATGCCTAGCGCCTTTGTTTCACCAAGAATGAAGCTCATTGGTTCTACAAAGCAGTATTGATAAACTGCCTAGTATAATCTAGAGCATTTAGGTGAGGAACCAATCACCCTTTCGGCTAAAATAAACAAAAATTGAAAGAAAGATATCTCCCTTCATATCATAAGGAAAGTTATTGGGTCAACGGATTTTTAGGAAATTATCCTTGAGAGTGATTGACTACTTAGCTCATTTTAGGAGCTTTAGCTGTGATGTGAAGTGAGGGAGGAAGTTTGGGCAATTTTGGGAATATTTATTAATGGATTGAGACCAGAAACTATCAGAAAGGTAAACCTCCATTCACTTGATACTTCAGAGGAAGTCTATTATAAAGGCTTCGGAGATTAAGAGAATCTTGGAATTCCTAGTTGGAGATATGAAACTTCTTGAGCTTGGGGGGGATCATCTGATGATTACGTAGGAAACACATGAGGATTAGTGGTCGTGTTAAAACTAGTCAAGTTGCTTCATGTTGAGCAACAACATTAGCCATAAGGTTAAAGAATCAGCTTTAATTAATCCTCAGTCCAGTGGTTCTAGCATAGAGTGTCACCGCTTTCATGGTTGGGGTCACATAACTTTATGTTGTCCACTTTACACCATAACCTTAGAACATGAGCTTGATGATGCATGAGAAAGTGAGGCTAGTGAGCAAGTTTATGAACCCCTAAACAGTGCATTTGACTTGAGACTTTAAAGAATGAGTAACTTATTTGTCCTAATTTTGATATTTACCAGGAAATTCAAGATGGGCATTGTCATGATCACACTAATTTATCATTCATGATGGTTACTTGTTTAGAGGGTATAGGTATTACATATTGCATAAAGGAGATCTAGTTGTTCATCTTGGCAGGGATCAAACCATTGCTTTAGTATGGGATAAAACCATCTCAACGGTTTCTCTCCTATTTTGTTAGATAATGCTTGCAAGTACAACTATGAACTTACAAGGTTCCAAAACCTCCACCAGTTCGACAAACATGCAAGGAGAAAATAGAAGATATGCTTGATGAAAGTTATTGGGATCCTCCCATGGTGGGTATCAGCATTATCTTGTCAAATTGAAGGAACACAATTTGTAAACGTAGAGTGTTTTTCCATATCAGAGAGTTGATGGGGGTCAAGATCACCATTTCAAGTTCATTATAGGCCTAGATGTAGGGGACAAAAGGGATTCCTATTCAGATCTAATTAGGATTTCTATTCTTATCAAAATTAGGAGTTTCTGGGGATCAAGATCACCATTTCAAGTTCATTATAGGCTTAGATGTAGGGTACAAAAGGGATTCCTATTCAGATCTAATTAGGATTTCTATTCTTATCAAAATTAGGAGTTTTATTTGTGTATCTTTGTAGCCTGTAGGGTATAAGAGGGTTTCCAATTATATAAAGATTCCAAGTACTATTTTTAATTCCATTTTTATCAAATTAGGAACTTTATTTTCATCATAATGTTAGGAGTTTTATTCTCATGAATTTAATATTTTATTTCATTTAGTAAATTGCCTATAAATAAGATGTAATTTGCCGCTATTATCATTCAGCATTACTAATATAATTTTCAGCTTCCTCATATAAATTTCCTTCTTACTCATATATTTCTCTCCCTCAAAAAAAAAAAAAAAAAAAAAAAAGAAAAAGAAAAAAAGAAGCCTTTTCCATTCTAAATTAATACTGTTTTTTTATTATTTTGAATCTTCGATTTTATGAAGCAGTGAGCAAGAATCTAAGATACTGCATGTTCATACAATAAATGGTCAGATCAAGATCTTAGAGGGATGATTGGGAAGACTAGTCAATATAAGATCTGAAATAAGTGCATTCACAAAGATATAGGAGTATTGGCTCAGTGATAAAATAAGGAAGACAATTATGATGATTTTACATTCTTCAAAGATGTTTGACAGTCATTAGCGAATAAATGATTACAAACTTGCAGATTAATATGATCATATTTAAGCATAAGCATTAAGATTACTACATGCAACATATAACAGAATAACAGCCTAGCTTTGGACATAATATCGAAAAAGGGTTATCATAGAGTCAAATAAAAAATGTACAAGATAGACATCCATTAGCAGGAAATAATTCTGACATTGAAAAATAATTGAGCAGCTATACCAAAGAAATTGATCATGGGATTGAAAAATAATTGATCTACAGAAAAGCGAGAGAAGAAGCATACCTTTATATATAGCTCGTGGACTTCTTGGAAGAAGCTTTTTATTCCATCTTCATTTCGGGAGTCATGAAGTAGCATAAGTCGTGTATGTATGATAGGATTAGTCAAGGAAAATAAAGGAATGAAGCCTGAATATAAATCCAATCTTAAAAGTAAAATTGCTAATAGACTTGACTTGTGAGCGGTTCACAGGAAGGATGGGAAAAGGGATAAGAGGAAGAAACATGGAAATGAAAGGAAAGGGAAAGGAAAAAAAAGATCCATTGACCTCAATAAATTTTTTGGCAGTCTCTGAATTTCCTCACTTTTTTAAACAGAAAACAATGATTTCCAAAATACATAAGTTCCCTGTAGTTTCTTTCATATTTTTCTTTTCCCTTCCTATTTTCCATTACAACCAAACAAGGGAAATTGACTTTCCCTTCCATTTTTTCTGTTTCCTTGCTTTCCATGATCCAAATACAGCCTTAAGAGTTTTGTAATAAATATAAGGTTAACTTGAGATGATTAAGTGAGATATTACGAACAAAAGACATTCATGATTTATTCAAAGATCCAAAGTCGACAGAAAAAATAGTTGTAAAAATATGAAATTGAAACAAACTAAAATGCTTAAAAACACATCTTTATATATAAGAAATGAAATTGCCCAATCTTACGTTCTTACTCCCTTTATATGTCACTTGGGCATTTTGTTAGCCTTTCAATAGATTATCGCTGTTGACATCAGAAGTAGAAAGGAATCCATGATTTAATGGGCCAAATATTTGGTAAAAAAAAAAAAAGTTTGTAACACAACTCAATTTGATGAGAACCATCAAATTCTAAGATTCTTTTTCAACATTTTAGAATTTCTTTACTGCCTAAAGACCTCTCTGAAACTAAAATACTAAAACATTCATATGAAACTAATTTTTTAATATAATTTACTTACAAACAAAAAAAAAAAGTTTGTAACACAACTCAATTTGATGAGAACCATCAAATTCTAAGATTCTTTTTCAACATTTTAGAATTTCTTTACTGCCTAAAGACCTCTCTGAAACTAAAATACTAAAACATTCATATGAAACTAATTTTTTAATATAATTTACTTACAAAATGAACCAGTCTAATGGTGGAAGCAATCTTGTGCTTTGTCCTCTTAAATAAAATTAACTAACATATTTTTTTTTTCCTTTTTGATAGGTAAATTTTTGTCCCCATTGGAACTTAAACCTGGAACTTCCCACAAATCCTCCCCATCCTTTTACCACTTGAGCTAGGCCTCAAGGACTAAATTTGGCTAACATAATGTTCAGCCAAATATATGTAACTAGGCTTCTTATAATTTAAAAACTACAGAGTACTAGCAGAAAGAAAACATGGAAAAAAAGGGGAAAGACACATGAATGCATAGATCCTGCTCAAACTGGTTTGGTTAAAATTAACCAAACCCATGATGGTATCCCAATCCAGTCCAATTTGATTCTCTTTATTTCTCTTTTTCTTGTCAATTTTTAATTTTGGAGAAATCCAACTACCACTTTAAACCCACTGTCAACTGATCCCAACCCAAGTTAAACCAACACACTAGTTTCTATCAGTTGAGCCTAGGTTTGGAGCAGTACAATTTGAAACTCTAGAGCATGATGAGAGAGAGAGGGGGATGGAAATCAAAGAACTCTCAAGAACATAGCATCTTAAATTAAATGCACCTTTTGGTTGAAAAAAACATATAAGTAGTAGGATATGACCAGCAGTAACGTATACTGACACCACTAGATCATTGAATCTGTCAATTGCTTTCAAGAACCTGGATCAAGAATGTGGTAAAATGAAAAATATATGCATATATCTCTAGGTCACATGACAATCAAGCAATAATAGTAACAAGATAAAATTACTAGAGCACAAGTGAAAGAAGAAGACAGAAATAAGCAGTGATACAAACTCACATAGCACTTGTTGTCCATGCCAGATCCTGGACAACATCCAATGCTGCATGTAATATGAACTGGTGCTGCTGTGCAGCATCTTCTTTCTGGCACATGAAAATGGGATCAGGGGATTATTTACTAAACAAAAGCAACTAGGGAAAGTCCTATCATGAAGTGATTAAGAAAACTACAAAGAAGCTGTAAGAATTTTAAATAACTGAAAACATGCATGTGCAGAAAATAATGCTAGTAATGGTCTAAGAAATCAAGGTCTCACCCCTTCAGAGTTGGATAGACATGGGAGAGTGTTATATTCTACCCACTTCTATATGGTGAGATGGATGTGAATAGGGGTTCACCTTCTGACAATAAATTAGGGGGAAAATTTACATTTCAAGCTGTACTAGCAGATCTATCTTACATAAGAAAAATGCTACAGAGACCTTAAAGATCTGTTTTATCACTAAGAAGTGGCAGGAAAGGAAAGGAAGATCCAAAATCTTACAAAAGTAAATCCAAACCCGTCCTTTTAATAGAATCCAAGTTTTACTTTCAATTCCTATGTCTTCTCACTAATCAAACCCGTCCATTTAATAGAATTCACGTTTTACTTTCAATTGCTATGTCTTCTCACCAATCAATGGTGCAAATGAGTCGGTATTGACTTGTGATCAGCACGTTGAAGAGAACTGATTCAGTGATTGGTCAGGCTTGTGATCAGCACATTATAAAGAATTGATTCAGTGATTGGTGAGATACTACATGCCAGCAATCATTCTTGAAATATTATATAATCTACAGAATTAAATTGGGTATGCATTTATTTATTTTTCTCATTCAATTCAGAATTTTCAGTCTCCATGTACATTCCAGAAAACCATAGAAGTTTGGGGATTTCAATTTCACCTACACAAACTTCAATGTCACCTCCAATCACATTGTAAGGAAAACTTACAATAAAAAGAACAATTAAAAATCAGAAATTATAAATGAGAAAGAAGTCATACTTTCACTGCAGAGCCGACTTCAGCTTCATATATAGGAATATCATTTCTGCTGACAATGATAAAACACGCTGTGCTAGCCATAACCCTGATCTACGAGTATTATGCGAAATGCCACCCTTGCACTACAACAGAAGTGTAAAAAAAGGAAAAAATAAAATAAAAATCAAATGATCTGAAAATATAAGATACCGAAGTCACAAACTAGCCCAATTCAGATTACTTTAGCTGGATTATCATTATCGCAAAATAGCATCAAATTATTCAATTACTTCTCTTCTGTTTGGTTGCCAAGAAACTGGAGAAAAATCCGGCCTATGCCGAAAAGAAATAACCGATTGAACTAAAGATGTCTGGCAGCACACAATTGAATTTGATTTGAAATTTCAAAGCTACGAAATTCGAAATCATGCTTTTAATGTAGAATTATTTTTGTAGGTTAATCAAAAGCAGAATAAACTTCTGAATCTTTTTTTGTAGCGGAAGTAGAATGATTATTGGCTGAATAGGGATTCTCATTTTCTCAGGAAATAAGCAACTAAAAAGAAAAACGGAGGGCCTCAAGTTCCTTTTCAATTCCTTTCCTCCGTTTGCCGGGAAAATAAACGAAACCCTAATTTCATAAATCAGAGAGAATGAGATCGTGAGAGATCCGAACCTGAGCTGTTGGGCCTCGCAGTGACAGAGAGAGAGAGCTACACGTAGAGGACGTTTTTTCTTCCTTCTTCTTCTGTGGAAATGGAGAGTGAATAAAAGAAAACAAGTTGGGGAAAATTAATGGGAATTTGGTAATTCCCAGCGAGCAAACATAGGTGGGCTGGGCCTCTGGTCCACTGAAGAGCTTCTTGTAGCACAAGCCCAGTTTTCCCAAAAATATTTTGTAGAACTGTGTACTCTAACTGAAACTTGTATAAAAGAAAAAAAAAAACAACCGTCCATTCAATTCATCTTTTGAAAAGAGTAGTTTAACATTAAATATATATAGATATATATATATATATATATATATATATATATATATATATATATATATTTTATCTTATACTCATTTTTTTTTAAAAGATATATTTAATAGTTTCACATCGAACTTATTTTTTGAGAACAAGAATTCAACATTTTTGCATTCAACTTGTCTTTTTGATAAGATGATTCTACATAAAGCCACCAAATTCGTAATTTTGAAAAGATGAATTCCATATAAAAAATCGATTTACTTTTTATACTAAAACTCGAATTTTGAAATGATGAATCATCATTTTTTTTATGTAGAATTCGTATTTTTAGAAATGTGACGAGTGTAATACATTTATATTCGATTTGTATTTTCAAAAACTAAGTTTAATCTTGTTATATTGGACTTGTTTTTTAAAAAGAGGAATATAAATTTTACATTAAGCTCATTTTTCTTTTTTCTTTCTTTTTTTTTTTTTTTGAAATATTGAATTCCTCTTTTGAAAATATGGTATTAAACTTGAAAGTTTGTGTGAAGTCATGAAGGTGTGTTCATTGCATGATGAGTGAGGCTTCCAACGGGCACTTGAACCATGGTGTGTTAGGTCTCCAAATTTAGGTTTATTCTCTACTAGTTTGGATTCATTTATCCCACTTAAAGCTTGTTTGGTAGTGGTTATAGTCAAAGTGTTTTCTTATTTAGGCTTATTATCTACTAATTTGGATTCATTTATTCCACCTCACTTATAGTTCGTTTGATGGTGCTATTAGTTTGTGTGTACATGGAAAACATTTTTATAAGCATTTGAAAAAATTGATTTTCAATAGTGTTTTTGACGATATGTTACAAAAGTACAAAAATGTTTTTAATATTAATAAATTATAAAAAATGACATACAATTTAATTATAAAAAATAAATATTATAATAAATTAGAAACTTTTCATTATAAAAATATATATAAACATCTATATTAAAAGAATATATAAATATTTATATTATTAAAAAACTAAAAATAATCATTTTTATGATTACGACAAAAATTTAAAAAAAATGGATTAATAAATAAACATCAACCAACCATGATATAACAATAAACAACTTATTTGATTATATATTAGATTAAAAATAATAATTTTTTATCATGGAATGATGAGCGACACCTATCCAAGATTCAAAACATTTTTAAAATTTTCAAATATTCCTAAAATACCCTCCATTTCCCTTTCACTCTTCCCCCTTCATTCTACTCTTCCTTCTAGGGCTGCATTCAAGTGGAGACTCCAAATTATTCTCATTAATATACACATAGGATAAGCATCATAAAGTTACAATTTCAACCATATTTTATAACTCAACCCTCCACTCCTAGGTAGGAATATAATAGGGATAAGAATTAACATTTGGCTCTTCCAATTTTTTTAAATACCTTCTAAGTGCTTTTTTAAAATCACTTTAAGTGTTTTTTTTCTAAATTTTCTAAATTATTTATTAAAATATTGTCAAACACCTATTTTTAACCTTAAAAAAAGTTAAAAGCGTTTTTAAAATTAGAAACACTTTTAAAAAATACTACCAAATGAGATCTTAATCACATTTATCACCTCAAGTCACCTAGATTTCCATACATCACTCTACCATATATCCATCTCTATACCTTAACATTCTGATTTCAAGTTTAGTCTATTTTTCTCCCATGGATTTGAAACCAAGATTATCGAGATTATATCAGAATTATCAATATAAAAGAAATTTTAAAAGACAAGTTTAACATTAAAAAATTAATTTATTTTTTACATTAGACTCATTTTTTTAAAAGATAGATTTAATCATTTTATATTGAACTTATTTTTTTGAAAACATGAATTCAACATTTTTATATTCAACCTGTCTTTTGAAAACAATTCTATGTAAAGCTACCACACTCGTATTTTCAAAATGAGTTAAATATAATCTTGAAAAGATGAATTCCATATAAAAAAAATCAATTTACTTGTATATTGAAACTCATATTTTGAAATGATGAATCGTTTTTTATTTTATTATTTTATTTATATTTAATTAGAACTCTGTTTTTAGAAATGTGACGAGTTTAAGAGTTTGTTTGACAACTGTTTTTAAAAATAATTTTTTAATTATCAAGAACAAAAAAATAAAAAAAAACATATTTAATAAAAAAAAAAATAGAAAACATGTTTCTAGAGAACAATTTTTAGTTATTTTCAATTATTTTGAGAGTTATTTTAAAAAATAATTATGTAAAAATTTAAAATGATTAAAATAAAACTCTATATATAAAAATTATTTTTAAAACATATTTAAAAACATAGAAAATATATTAAAAATATTTCAAGTTTTCAAATAAACATTTATTCCACAAAACATTAGAGAATGGTTTTAAAAAATGGTTATCAAAAATCTATTTTTTAGATATTTAAAAAAAAAAACATAATCTACTATTTTTAAGTTCAACTTATTTTTTCAAAAAGTTGAGTCTTGCTATATTGAACTTGCCTTTTGAAATAGTACTTTTGCATTAAGCTCTAATTTTTTATTTTTTATTTTTTTTAAGTACTGAATTCATCATTTCAAAATATGATATTAAACTTGAATGTTAGCGAAGTCATGACAAGGGGTGATGCAAATGCATGCCATTCCCACAATGTATGATGAGCAAAGCACACAAAGGGCTATTGAACTATGGTATATCCTTCTACATATCTCACATCATTCTTATTCTAGTTTTAGTTTGCTCTTCCCTATGGACTTGAAACCAAGATTATGGGGTTATGAGTACACCTCCATACCATACAATTGAGCAGTACTTGAGCTACATTGCAACACAATGTTGGGAAATTACCATCCTTGCATCCATAAGAGGCAATTTCTACATTTTTTACATAGTTTAACACTAATTCCTCTTTTCAAAACTCCTTTCATTGATAGAGGAGTGAGGTTATAAGATGTTAACACAAGAAGTTATGAAGGTTATGTTTAGTTTTTGAAAAGTATTAAGAGAAGAAAAAAAATATTAAAGAAATGATTTTCTCGTATTTGGTTATTTTATAGAAAATATCAAAGAAAAATAAATATAACTAAAACTAGTTAGATACTTATGCATTTTAAAATTATTTAATCTTTATATCGATCAATTAAAATAAGTAAAATGGGTTTGAAATAGCAAATGAAAATAATTGATTGACTTTAAATATCTTCTTTATTTTCCTTGACTTTTCATTCCTTCTATTTTTCTTCTTTTTATTTTCCTTCCTTTTCATTTTCCTCAAATTTTCTAAGAATCAAATATAGCCTAAGAGCTTCACATCCATAGTGATGCACTACTAAAACAAATACTGATAAGGTCTAATGTTGAATTGTTACCTACTTTACTTATAGAACCATTTGTCCTATATTCATGGTGACATAAGCAATTTTCTAGTCATCTAGTTAGATTTAGAGGAAACGAGATCCTCAAGTCCTTTGCTTTGGCTCACTTTGGTTGGGATTGGATCTATTGAAAATAGGGTTTATAATGAAAAGGGGTTCTCTGTATATTTAACTTAGAGGTTTCTGTTTCGGTTTACATTTGGATTGCTGATTGTTGGCTCTTTGGTTTCTCGTTTGGGGCCAAATGGGAGTGAGACCCATAGATTCTGAATTTTGTGGGACTAATGTCTTTATTTTTTTTTTTTTCTGTGTGTAAATTTTGCTTTAGATGTTGGCTTTAGTCTTCTAAAGATGGAGTGAAAAAGGAAGAAACCGGAGCGATATTCAACTTTCAACCACCTAGTCAAGTGACAATTTGGATCTTTGCAAGTTCTAATATGAGTTTGGAAAAATCTAATTCAAAAAAGTTATTTATACACACACTTTATATTTGGATACATAGGGTTGAGTTTGGGAGATTGGAAGGGTATGAGAGTTGGGCTAAGTTTTTGGCCTTGGACTATTTGTTTGTGGGCTTCCGTTTAGGCCAATTTTTGGTTTATATTTGTGATTTGGATCGGTGCTATTGGGTTTGGTTTTATTTATTTTTATTTTTTTTAAGCTAATTAGAAATATCATTTCCATAGTGGGTTTGGGTCTTGATCCACTTTTGTTTAAGTTGAGTAATAGTCACTTGGTAGGGTGGTTGTCTTTGGATAGGCATAGAGTGCATGTGGCCTATTACGTGTTTTCCTCTCTTCAATTTAATGCACTTGCAACCTTTATTTTTAACTATGCGTGCTCCTTCCTTGCTTATCAAGGAAGTTGTGGATTAAGATAACTGATAGCTATTTAATCCTCCACAATGGACTTACATTCTTTTTGGTGCTTACAAAAAAAAAGTTATTCCTTCTATTCTTTATCGATCCCAAACTTTGGGATTGCTCCATGTTTGTCTTCACTTCTTTCGGTTGTTGCTCCTTCCTTCACTTTTTTCGGTTATTGCTCTATTGATATTTGTGTAATGATTCAAGGTAAAAAATTAGAGAAAAACGAAAAGAAAATACATAGATTTAACTTGATTCAACCGAGTGCCTATGTCTATGGGAATAGGGAAGAATACTTTCACTATATGTCAAATTATGGTTATACAAAAAGGTATTTATATTAACTTTCAGGTAATAAAATTCCAAAAATACCCTTGAACTGTATCGAGGGCGTTCCTCCCTCTCTCTCCCTGCATCTCTCCTAACCTATCGTTTGCCCTTAATAATAAAAATACAAATTTGAATGATAAATACCGTTATTCCACTTTGGCATTTGTCCTTATATTTCCCTCATTCCACTTCGCTCCATTTTGGTATTTGCCCATTTTTCTCCATATATGTCATTCCTTCAATATAAGTCACATACTACAACAATTTATTACTCCTTTTTAAAAATGGATTTCAAAGCTACTCTTACTATTATATTTTGCTTCATAGTCTCTTCTCATAAATAAATAAATAAAAAAAAGGAAAAAAAAAGAAATATGGTAACATGTCAATTATTATTATTATTATTATTTTGAAAAAGTGCATGAAAAAGAATGGAGATAGAGGGCCTATCTTTTGAAGTAATCAACGGTTTTTTGCCAAGAAATCAACATTACATCTTATATCGGCCACCGACATTGCATCTTACATCAACATCTAGGTAAATATCGAAAAAAAACCTATAGCTCTTGTCATTATTTTAGAAAAATGGTTGGAAATATCATTGTTTTTTATTTTTTATTTTTTTATTGCAGGCATTTTCATTTCAAAATTGGAATCAAAGAGATGTTGGAATTGAATCCTACAAGCCCAACCATAGGTAGGAGCACCCCTTTTTCAATACCTCATTTTCTATCACTTTCCATAAAAAACGCAGATGCAAATTTGGGAGCCTGGCGTAAACCCAGGTCCTAAGGCCTGAAAAAACCAACCCCACCACCAAATGGGGTTTTTTTTTTTTTTTTTTTTTGTGGTTATACATAGGTAAATATAACTTTAATTGCAGGTATGATAGATAAACTAATTTTAATTGTCTTATTATGTTTAAAATGAGACAAATATAAAATTATCGACATTTTTAAGCGAAAAATAATTATACATATACCATTATTTTTGAAGGTTAAATACATTTAATATTTCTTTTTTTAACTTTTTACATCTTTTACATTTTTTAGAGTCTACATATCAAATGTCACAAATTATATCATATATATATATATTAATTTTTTTAACAAAATAAATTTAGTAAGTACATTAACGATTCTTTTATTATTTTTTGAAAATTTCTTCAATATTTCTTTGAATTTTAACCATTTTTGTCTCACTAAATATTTTTTCGATATTTTTATAAAATCTAATTGCCCAATGTATTCATAAAAATCAATATTTTTATCGATGCATAATATCATTCATGTAAGATCTACCATATCCAACCAAGTTGATGATTTTTTATTTATTTTTAATTTAAATACATTATTTTAAAAGTAAATAAAAAATACACTATCCTATTAAATATTTACAAAAGTATAACCCCTTAAAAGACAAAAAATAATTTTAAATATATTAATAGTCTTTCAAAATGATATTTTACTACAAACGTATTTATTCAAAAGATGATTTTGATATGAATAATTGTACTAATTCTTTTTTTAAAAAGATCATTTTCATGTGAATAGATAGTTGTATTTGCTCAAAATGCTGTAGACTTTAATTTTTTTTAATTAAAATTATACATGCGTACTGTTCTTGGAGCAACATTTTTCTGAAAAAACGGAAAAAGGAAAGAGAAGTGGAAATTCATGAATTAAAGAATTACGAAACTAGACAAATAAGAATTATTTCCCAAGCAGCAAAGGGTGGTAATAAGTGATGGAAGTAAGGGGCAAAAGCATCAAAACAGTATAATTTAAAATACGTCGGTCCAAACCCAATAACTGGAATCTTCTATGGTTCATAGAGAAGGAAGCAACGTGCCCAAGTTCCTCACCAAGAACTTTACCACTTAAAACGTTGTCGTTTCAATCTTTCAAAGGATGTGATTGTTCTATCCCCACAAATATAAAAAAGAGAGGAAAGAGCCCAGGATACCGTCATCTCATGAATAAATAACTGCAAAATTCTAAACTAAATTCCCTCTGTGACACAGACATGAGCTTCTTCTTCTTCCTTAGACCTTCTTCTTCTTCTTCTTCTTCTTCTCCCCAGTCTCTTTGCTTGATCTGTACTGTTTTTATATTTTTGGTCTTATTTCTCATAAATGTTGAAGGCTTTGAGCCTTTGATACAGCTCCCACATTCTCCAGCAGCTAGGCCCAGGCTCGAGACAAAGATCCTTTATGTCAATCAATTTGGAGCGAAAGGAGATGGTGTTCAGGATGATACTGATGTAATCGTTTCAGCCTTTTTGTGTGTTCATTTATTTATTTATTGAGGAAATGATGCTTTGGTTGCTTTACTTGATTGCTTCAGACTTTGGAATGATTGGTGAGTGATTTTATAATGTGGGTTTGATTTTAGAGTGATATGGATGATGCCCATGTTTTATAATCAGCTCTGAATTAAGTGTGTGTGCGCGTGTGTTTTAAATGATGGATTCATGACTTGATTTCTGCTCGATAGTTTGAATCAAAATTGTGTGGAAACTGCTTTGTATGTTAGTGTCAAGGTATTTGAACAATACCCATGTATTATAATCCATAATCGACATAAATTTGTGGTCAAATGTGAAAATATCAAGTTATAAAGTGTTCTGAAATTCTGTCAGTATGTGTTTAAAGTTTAAACAAGCTCTTTTGATGAAAATTTTCAATCCTTTATGAATCTATCCATGGGTGAGCACCATATTATTAATTTTGTGTATATTGATACAAATTTGTTGAGATGTGTTGTGGATGAAAATTGGGATTCTGATCGTTGCCCTTCATACAAATCTTTGAATGGGTGTTTTTGGGGAATGAAAGCATCTCAAACACTCAGAAAAAATAGCACAATGAAGGAAAATTTGGAATCTTTGATTGCTGGGGTTTGGAATTATTGTGAGATTCCAAATTTTCTTCTCTTTCATGGTCTCTTTCACAATCAAATGCTTTGCAAGAGTGGGTGTGTTTAGGTCTTAGCCTATGTTTTGGATTTATGTGCTTAGTAAAGAATTTGAATCCTGGTTCATTTTTCAGTATACTTACTCGCCAATATTTCTAGTTTAAACCCTTTCTGTGTTAATATATGGTGTGTTAATTGTGAAAAGTGGGACTTATGAGAACTAATAGGCACATCATCCATGTATTCTGGAAAGGAATGGAAAGGATCTTCTGATCTTGTTGTAAATATATGTCTTCAGGCTTTCAGAAATGCTTGGAAGATTGCTTGTGCATCCATCACAAAAGCAAGTATCGTAATTCCACATGACAAGAAGTTTCTGGTCCGACCAATTAGCTTTGGTGGCCCTTGTCGGGCGAAGGTGACTGTGACGGTATGCATTAATAGTTAATTCTTGAAAACACATTTTGCATTATAATGTATCTTTATCTTTGTCTATATAATTGAAATGATTTGTTAGATCATTTGTAAAATAAAATTTACTTTTACTAAATTTTTCCAAACTCGCATTTATTATAGATCTCTGGCACTATCATTGCTCCCAAGGATCCAGATGTTTGGCACGGCTTGAATCCACAAAAATGGCTCTATTTCCATGGGGTGAACCACCTCACTGTGAGAGGAAGTGGCATTATTAACGGGAGGGGACACAAATGGTGGTCTCAGTCTTGCAAGATCAACGCAACAAATGTATTCCCATCTTGTGTCCATGAATCTATTTCTCCTAGTTTCTGTTGATTATTTGTTTCCCAGTATCTGGTATCTAAAACATTCTTCAACCTTGCTTTTTCCTTTGTGCAGCCATGTGAACATGCTCCAACGGTTAGTGCTCTTGGATGAATACATCTAGTTCTATTATTTTCCTTTTCCATATTTGGATTGTACAGTGGTCTAAAGTTGTGACTGTCCTGTTGATTTTCTGGCTTTAATATGTTAAAGTAATTATGCTGCAGGCTATAATCTTTCATAGGTGCAAGAAGTTGAGAGTAAGGGATATTGCATTGATTAATAGTCAAAGAACACACATTGCATTCACTAATTCATTCCGGATTGTGGTGTCTGGTATCAAAATGATAGCTCCTGCTAGTAGCCCAAATACTGATGGACTCCACATTAGCTCTTCCTCTCGTGTCAATATCAAGGATAGTATTATTAGAACAGGTTGGTTGCATCTTTCTTTTTTGCATGAGAAGATGTAACATCTCTATGTTTCTATTTTCATTGTTTTTCTTTCTAAAAGGACATGAGCACTTTCAATCATGATATGGCAACTTTACTAATTATGACAGATTTTGAATGCATCTCTTGAAAAATGACATGGATAGAAGTAGTAAGAAGGATTTATTTCACAGTAGCACATTGGCATCCTTTTTACATAGACTTTATGTTTTGATCTTTAATTCCTGATTTTACTATACTGTTCTGCATCAAGACTTATTTTGTGCTGATTTTTTTTTTTTTTACAAACTGAATATAGGAGATGACTGCATCTCTATTGTTGGCAATTCTTCAATTATCCGAATAAAAAATATTGCCTGTGGTCCGGGCCATGGTATAAGGTACAAAATAGATTTTGGCTTTTGTTGTTTGGAACCATGGGTTTCTTGAAGACCACTGCTAAATTGATCAATATTGATTAGTGTTGGAAGCTTGGGCATGGGAAATTCATGGGCTCAGGTGCATGATGTCATTGTTGATCAAGCATTTCTCGCACATACTAAGAATGGGTTGAGGATCAAAACATGGCAGGTAATCACCTTCACTGGCTCTTGTTTCTCATCATGAACTTGTATGTGGGCATGATCTGTGTTTTTCTAAATCTACCCTTTGTTTTGGTTTATCAGGGAGGTAGAGGTTTTGCCAGCCAAATTACTTTCCAGAATGTCTTGATGGAAAATGTCTCACATCCAATCATTATAGATCAATATTATTGTGATTCTCTTACACCATGTCTGAATCAGGTATGCAGTCTGCTCCTAACCCTGACACTGTAATAGGAGGATAAATAATGATAGTTGAAAGAACTTCTTGCATAAGCCAAAATAGAGCTTCTATAAGAAGCAACATTTTCCTGGCTTCCATAAGAAGCTCTTTTTTAAGCCATTATCTAATGGAATAAATTAATCAAATAGGTACAAAAGTTATTATTTAGCTTAAAAAAGAGCTTTTAGCTTCTTAGAAGTCAATCCAATAAAGGTTTAAATAGGACCCACATTTTAACTATTAGTTTTTATACATTGCAAGTTGATCTCTAGAGTTGGCTCAGAAAAAACAACCCACCCACTTTGTATCATGCATCAATAATAATAGAGTAACATGACTACTTTCATGCTGGTGTTCCTTGTTATGCAAGCATAGGGACACCTATCTTCCTGGTTTTATTTTCCCTTGAATCAAGCAGCCGATACATGCCAGTGAAAGCTAAATTCAACTTATAATCTATTATTAATATATTTTGTAATGGTATCTTAACATCTATTGTCCTGGGAATGCAGACTTTGGCGGTTAAAGTAGCAAATATATCCTATGTGTCCATTAAAGGAACTTCGGCTACAGAGGAATCAGTAAGATTTGCTTGCAGTGATAGCTTTCCATGTGAAAAGTTATATTTAGAAGAAGTTCAACTTTTGTCCTACACCGGGAAAAATACAAGTTCTTTTTGTTGGGAAGCTCAGGGCTTGACTTCCGGTTCGGTAGACCCCCCTGCTTGCTTCTCAAGCAATGGAACCTTTATAGGGCAGAAAGCTGATAGTGGCTCGGCTCTTCAGTCCTTTTAACAATGGTCATGCATCAACAACTGGAGAGCTTTGTTGGATTCAGCCTCAAGTGGCAATGATAAATGGAGTTTTCAGGTGTCCGGCACATTTTGGTGGCTGCACTGAAGGACACCATGGTTAGTTTGATAATTTTTGTATATTCTTTCGCTTTGAATAGACATTGTTTATAGTCTTCACACTGCATGAATTACATTATACGAGTGATATTTAAGCTTCTGCCATTTGGGCTTATTTTCATCAGCTTTTACTTTTTCACCAAAATTGCCAACTAGAAACAATGTGTAAAATCTTATCAATGAGATAGTTCTTATGTTTCCGGTTGAACCCTGGGATGGAGAATATTTGGCACGGAAGTCATTGTCATGGCAAGAATGAAATCTTTCTTGCCTCTTTAATCATTTGCAACAAACAGAACCATAGCCAATTTCTTGTATCATGTCATGGCTCTATTCAGAGCAAATCAAATTAAATGGTTCTATTTCTCAATCTTTTGGACTTGCTTCTATGGAACCAAGGTCAAAAGGATCAAAAGATGAAGGATTCCTCCAAAAATTAAGGACTAGGAATCCCTTTTAGAAATTGAATAGACATGGCCTTACAAAAGCAGAAGGAAGGTAATTAGAAAAGAAAGAGCTCATCTCCCTTTTTTTATCACTTAGGAGCTGTTGGAGATGAAAGTCTCATACAGGGTTTTGAAAGATGGAAAGAAGTGATGAATTCTCTTTTCGACTTTGACACTCACTCGAGTCATGGCTTTTCTCTCTGTGGCACCCAAAAAGAAAAAGAAAAAAAAATGAAGCCATGTCCGAACTTTTGATGAAGTTAATTGGGACTTTGCCAAAACCATTTCCATGATCTACTTTGTCCAAACACCAAAAGAAGCCTAACTGGTTCTGGAAGAAACTCATGAAACAGGAAGAACTGGTTTGTATTGGAAATGAATCTCAATGCCAATTTCATTGAAAACAAGAAAATAACAGTTACAATTGCTCTGAAGCCATCAACATTATCCATCTACTGTTGGAAACATTGTCAAACAAAATCAGTTTCCTCAACATTTGGGAATAAAGAATGTTCATATCCAATGGACGTCACCCAGAAGCATAGAACAGCTCATTTCTATGGAGTCCCATGACAATGGATTTCGAAACTTCTAAGTATTTTAGAGGGAATGTTCAGTTTGGAAACCATGAGCTAGCGGGCACCAAGCTTGGGGCACCCAACAGCAAGGGGTAAGTCGATGTTTTGTACTGTTCTAAACGTTCTTGGAACCATCTTGTCAACATAGAGAGTTCCATCCAAATGATCACACTCATGCTGTAATATGCGCGCCTTCCAGCCTGAAGCATCTACTTTGATGGGCTTTCCATTACGACTCAGACCTGTAACCTCAACCTGTAAGTGTCGCTCCACCACAGCTCTGAATCCATCAACACTGAAGAAATATTACAACAGGAAAACAGTCACAATCCTTGAATAATTTGGTAATATCATGGTCATGTTTCTAACTGAGGTTTCCAAAACTTCAACCACTTCTTTTTGTATTCCTTGGAACTCTAACACTAAGAAAAAAAAAAAAAAAAAAAAAAAACCCCAATATGCTGCATTTTGGATTCTACTACAAATGAAGTTGATGCTTAAGCTCAAACAGAAATTCTTGATTATATTGAAAAGCTACAACAAAAAATGACTTCCATGTCTATTGTAAAGGACCTGCCATTAAAAAGTTGAATCAACATTTCACCACCTAAAGATTTCAACACTTAAACACTGATTATACTCCAACAGCAAAAATGTAGGAAATGGTTTAAAGTGCATCTTTGCACCTTTAAGGGACATTTTTTGACAACTCTTTTTTTTTTGCCTTTTGTTGTTGAAGTTTTTAATGGAGAACTTGGAAGGCACAAATGGTTCCTTAAGGTTATGTTTGGTACTCGGAAATGACTAAGGAAAGAAAAAAAATGTTAAGGAAAATGGTTTTCTCATATTTGATTTCATTATGGAATATGCAAAAGAAAATAAAATATAATTAAAATTTGTTAAAAATTTATGTATTTTTAAATTATTTAATCTTTACATAGGAGTGAAAAAATAAGTAAAATGAGTTTAAATAACATATAAAAATAATTTATAAACTTTAAATTTATTTTTTATTTTCTTTCACTTTTTCTTTTCTTCTACTTATCCTTTCTATTTTCTTTTCCTTGTATTTTCCCTCAATTTTTTTTAGGAACCAAACATAACCTAAGAAGAAATAGGATTCAAACATAGAGGTTGTTAACAAAAATGACACCCAAAAAATGAAAAGAAGGAAACTGCATCATTTCTTGTAATCCTGAAAAGGGTCAGGCATATGTAATGTTGACACATTTTAAAAGCTACTTAAAACAATATTGACTCAGTTAAAATGCAAAGTAAGAGGAGCAGCATCAGTTCATTTTATTGCCCAAATTCCACCTAAACTAATACTACTGGGGAAGCTAAGCCACTTAAGGTTCAAAGTACTGATTGAGTTTGATATGACTGGACCACTTAGTATCCCAGAAGGCCATTGCTGAGATGATTCTCAGACCCGAAACAAGATTTTCTATTGCAATAACAGATCAACCAATACAACTGAGTCATGCCAGTACAGCTGAGTTGTTACTAAGTCATGGCAAATATAGTTAGGTCATGACCTAGTTGCATCATGGTTTCAGCTCTGTTCAAGCTACAAGTCCACATTGGTTCCACATTGTTCAATGTGGAATTGACTATGAAACTATGTGTTTTTAGTAGAAAATAATTATACTTGAAATAGCTGAGTTTCTAATTCTTAATATTATCATAAACCAATCTGAATGCATATTTTTATGATTGTTTGAATAATGCAAAATATGGTAAATGTTTTTTTTATTAATTTGTTGAGTTCATCTAATTGTATTTATTTTCTAGAATTTTTAACCAGTGTACTGTGTGTATCCCATGATATCGATCCAGGATACCTCAACTAACTAGTCTCAGGACCCACTGAATTAGCAACTAATATTACAACTTTGAACTATGAATCCACAATACTTCTGGCGAGGAAAGAATAGAATTAGGAGAGTTGTTCAGTTTTGGTTTTGTTTTTATTTTTTGTTTTTTGGGGCATATGACTCTTTCTTTGTAAGGCCTCTCAATTATATCTATATATTGTAAATTCATAATTGAATCAGTAACAGGGTATATTTTAAAAACTGAATTGCAAGTTCAGCTTGCTTTGGACAACAAATGCTAAACTTTGCTTATTATTTAACAATATATCAATTTTGCGAGTACTTGTTGAAAACCTAAAACTTTTGGGACAAGGAAAACAAATATCTTCTCCTTGCTAACCAGGGATTTACAGATCAAACAATTACAAAATAAAGCACATCCATTCAGGTAATAAGCATAGAGAAGGAACAAGTAAAGTGGAACAAAATAGTCTTCTATGGATCGAGAAACTCCACAATGGAAATAACTGTCTCACCTCAGACACCCTTCGAAAAAGAATGCAGTTCTGTTACCCTTCTTTCTAAGCTTTGGATTCAGGATAACCTGCCTCAAAAGAACTATAAATTGTAATAGTAAAATAAAGGTTTTAGTTGATGCTAAAAGAATGTATCTTGAGAGTTCTCCTTGTTCATATATTAACATACCAGAAGATCAAAAGGGCGTCTCTCTTGTGCTTTAATCACATCCTTTCGGTCATAACTAATATATTCTTTTGTGTCTTCCAAAACGATAATCTGCAGAGCAGAAATGAAAAAACTGTTTATAGCATGGTGTTTCAGGAAGTAGGTTTGTTGTGTTTAGATTTAGTTGGTTTGGAATGAATTCAATCTGCTATTGAACTACAGTAAGGAATTCATTTATTAAACAAACCTGTTGAAAGACACAGTTTAGGAATTGGCATACAAACTAATCACAGAATGGTACTCATCCAAGCGAAATAAAATTAGTTTCCTCATTGGAAATGCCCAGGCTGATCACATATAAAAATAACTTGAATCCCAAAGTTCAACCATTTGTGGATCTCTGGATATTAATTTAATTGATTCTAAGCTGGTTAGTAGACTATATTCAGATGGTTTCCTAGTTTGCCAATTTTCTTGTTTTTGTATAGATTTTTCTCCTTGATTTCTTCATTGTAATTTAAGAAATTTATAGCTGCAAAATTTTCCTTTCTTAGGTTCTTCCCATTGTAGGTATACGTGACCCACTATATAACTTTTAAAACATGAAATAAATATATATTCAGAATTTGGACACCATCGTCATTGAGCTATGGAGTATATTGTCAACAAGTCTTCCAACAGCATAAAATTCATTATCTGCAAACTTGTGATGGTTCCAAGGTCATACACTGACCCTTTTCTATGAAAATATAGAAGAAAGGGGTTCGTTCATACATTGCTATATGTCATTAGGGGCAACTACTTGGACATGGGCAGCTCTTCAAGGTACTTGAGTATTACCAACCTCACTATTGGATTATTGTTATTTGTTGCTTTTTTTAGCATAACTAAATATGTTCGACAAATTAGATAAAAAGGAAAAATGGGATTATGTATTGTACAATGAAAATATTTTAAAAAATATGATTTACGTTTTGGTTTTTGATCCAAAAAAATTTAAACACATTTTATTTCATATGAGGAGTTTAGCCACTTAATATTACATATATAACCTAAAATCTTTTATTTTGGAAAAGTAAAATGTCACATTCAAAAAAAAAAATTGTCTTGTCAGACAACAACTAATTAACAAATGTTAACTACAAAATGCCAAATATGACACCTTAAAATCACAAGTTTTTTCTTCTTTAGTCTTCTCAAAGAACTTTTTTTTTTTCAAATATCCTCAACATAGTTGCCAACAAGTTACATGCACTTTGCTTTTACAAAAATTCTTATCCACTTTAACTTTTTTTTTTTTGCATCAAAACAACCTCATTTTTGCTACTTATGCATTCTGTTTTTGTGGATTTGATCAACCTATTATTAGAATTATTCTTTTTATTTTAATTTTATTTTGTTTGGTTTTCTATGTGGTATCTTTTGTTTTGTAAGTGGTTGGGAGATAATGTTGAGTTTTTTGGTTGTTCAGTAATGTTGATAATGTTGTTTTTTGATTTGCGAATGACTGGGTTTTTTCAGTTTCTCAGGAAACTAACAAGGTTTAATGTTTGTTTTCTATTTTTAATTTTGATTTTGGAAAAATAATGTTGGCTTATGGTTGTGGATATAAATAACTAAAAATAAAATAAAATAAAACATTTTTAAGCATAATTCTATTGAAGTCAACTTTAAATTGAAAAGGGAATTAAAAAAAAAAAAAGAAAAAAAAAGAAATTTTGAATCCAACTGTTATCCAACTGCTTATTATAGGGCTAATTGACAAAAAAAAATGTAATGACTTCAAATCATTAGGCTACATGATATTCAACTGTTAATTGTGGGGTTCTTAGCAAGATACAAGGTGAACCACAGGGACAGTGAGGTGTCAAGGCTTAAGGAGATAGTGGAGCAAATTAAGAGGAGGGTAGGGGAAGTGGCAGGGAAGGAACAAAGAGAGCACTAAGGAAGGGACCTGAGGAGAAAGGTTCAAGAGCCTTTTAGAAGATTAAACACAAGTGATACTAATATTCTTATGATTCTCTACAAATGAACTGTTAAGCCCTCTATGTAGAGGCCTACATAGAGGCCTAAGTTTAAACCTATTGTTCTGTTAGGCCAACCAATGGGAACCTCCCATAGATCTGTACTGCGATCAAGTTTTATACCAGCACCCTGTGCTCATGATTGAATCCATTGCATTCACAGGGAGGCACCTCAAAACAACCCACAGTATTGAATCTATAAGGGTCCTGGGAGTCACTACCATGAGTTGAGGGGAGTGACTTCTCCCCTCCTTCAAACATAGCATTCATGTGGGTATGAACCAATGGAGGATGGCCCCCTTACATCCTCTTGCATAGAGATGAGGAGCAACACTCTACTAAGCAAGTATTCTTTTATCTGGAAGTGGTAGGCACATTTTCTCACCACCACCACCAGCTGGTACCCACTGTGTGGGCATCCATTGCGGGGGTAGGCATCCAGCCTAACTCGGGGCTTATTGGTGCGTGTGTGCATGTGGAGAACCATTTAGCATATATGGCAGCATGTCACTGAAATCCAACATCAGGGACACACAGATGTACATGTAATATGCAAATTTGGACATCAACAACAACCAAATGAAAAGTGGAGTTCATTCTCCAAATAACAAACTACAAGCCAATCTAAATGATACAACTAAAAAACCACATCACAAAATTGACTCCAAATGCCATTTGTATTTGTCTTCAAATGGTTAATTTACAAAAACTCATAACTTTAAAAGGCACAAGACGCACCTTAGGATGCCTACTCCCTCAATGGATGCCCACAAGGAGACAACCACATCTGTGAACACATGTGATCACTGAATTTACTATATGAAGGGATCATAAGGGTGGACACATGTGAGTGGCCAAACTGGTGTTGAACACAGGTACTGTTCTGACAAGTGCTGAACATGCCAATAACCAATTCGGAGGAGTCCTACAAATCATAGCTTATATAGTATTAAGACCATCCCAAACAATATTTATCCAAGGAAAATCTCATCCAGCATTTTACACCTTCCTGGCTTGCCTCTCTTACTTTTTGGCCATTTGACCAACTTCTACACGTCTGAAGCCAAAAATTCAAAGTTGGGTCCAAATTTGCACCCAAAGATTCGGTCTTATAAGTATTACAATTATGAAACATCAATAGAAACAAGATTTTGCTGTCATTAGTCTAATTTAGATGCGAACCAAAGTATCACTCTTACTTTCACTTCAAATCACCAATGCCCCATTGATTATAACATTATAAAATTGGTTTAAGCATCTCCAAACGTGAATATTATCTCTGTCAGACTGTCGCTCTTAGGAAACGTGTCAACATTATACATCAAAGGTCGGGTAATACTTAGCAATGAAACACTATTTTCTGCCAAAAATTCGTAAATATACAAATCAAAAGTTGATAAGGGAGGAGTCAAAGTTTGAACTAACCCTTAAGGGAATTCCAATCTGAGGAGCAGCAAGACCAACCCCAGGTGCCGTTCTCATCGCCTTAATCATATCATCAATAATTTTCTGAATCCTATCCGACCCGATTTCTCCCGGTTCAACTTCCTGCGCTGATTCATGAAGAACTGGGTCGCCAGCCTTTACAATTTCGGGCAATGCGGGCTTCTTATCTCCGAGACCCAGAATCCAACCCGCACTGGCAATTAAAGTAGATGACGAAGAAGAAGGTCTGTAGGTTTTTCTGGTTGAGAAGATGCGATTCGGGTCTGAGGGACCCGGTTTGGAAGTGGGTATGAGGGTTGGATGGAATTGGAGAGATGGGATCAGCCGGAATGGAGAGGTTATCGGGTTTATGAGGCAGTTTTCAGCGAGACATGTCGGGAGGAGACGCTGTGAGAATCGACTAATGCTCTCCATTGCTCTGCTCTACTCCGATTTTGTCCAAGCTAAATTTTGTACCAGCGAGTTTGAGAGGGTTGCGCAATTTACAGGACTGCCACTTTCCACAGATGGGCTTGGGCTTCCGCCAGACTTTAATGTCTTTTTCAACGGGTCAATAGCCCAATACAACTCCATTATATATTAGGGAAAATTAATTAATAGGGGGTGCTGGGAGCATGGATTGAAATTTCAGTTTTTATTGGCGATATTTCGCCTTGATATCGGACCGCCGAAACGATTTTGAGCACCGATTATCAAACGGGAAGAATATCAGAAAAATATCGGGAAAAATTGTCGAAATATCACAATATATCGATTTGATAAATCGGTGATAAAATCGTGAGATTTTTGGGGGGTTTTTTTTTCTGAAAATTTCCATATTTGAATTTTGACCATCCATACCCCAATTTCACTTCTGTTTTTATATTATCATTTTATTTTTAACACTTTTCATATTTATCTCATTCATCCTATTTTTAAAAATTATTATCACTTCACTCTTAAATTTATTTTATATTTATACTTTCAATTTTATTTAAATTTTAAATGTTTTTATTTTAAAATATTAAAAATATAATTTTACCCAAAAAATTGCTATAATATAAAAAATTAAGAAAGTTTTAACATTTTATAAATTAAAATTAATTTTATAAGATAAATTATTAGTAATTTTAATTATTTAAATAAATTAATGTTAATAGAAAAAGTTGTTACCACATGTTTTTAATAAAATTTTAAAAATTAAATTTCAAATAAAATATTTTATATAAATTAATTTAATTTTTCATTTAAAATGTAATAAAATATGTTTTAATAAAAGTATTTTAAAATTTTTAAAATAAATATTGTCTTCAACAAGATAGCTCCCTTCATCTAACAATATGATGGAACCACATCAATTTTCATTTTAGTACTAAAAATTATTGTAATATCATATATATTATATTTATGTATAAATTATTTTTATTCAATAAAATCAAATATTTCTTAACTCAATCATAACTTTAAACACTTCCAAAATTCATATTTATTATTCTTAAAATCCAAGTATCCAATCTATCGATATATCTTTGTCTACCAATATTTTTCTTCTTGATCATATTTATGTCAATTACACCTACAAAATAATTTTAAAATGTGTATTTTTGCCTATTTTATCATTTTTTGGAGTTTTTTCAAGCATTCTTAAGAATTTTGAATAATTTTTGCTCTACCGATATTTGTGAAAAAATATCCACCAATATTTCTCCGATATTTCCAATATCTGCGTAAAATCAAAGTACCAATATATCCGTGATTATCGATATTTTCCTCCTTGGCTGAGAGTGAAAATTACATGGATGTGATAATTTATCTGGACGACCTTTTTAAGTAGGTTTTTTTCTTTTCTAATTTTTTTTATTTGAGATTTTTGTAGAGAAGCTAATAATAAATGAAATTTAATTTTTAATCTCTCTCAAATAAAAACCAAACCCTAATATATATATATATATATGTATATTATTGTTTGTATATATACACTAATATATATATCAAAGAAAAAATAATAAAAAATTATATAATATTTTCTTATCTTATTATAAGAAATTAAATTATTGAAAATGTTTTTTTTTAGTTTTTTTTTTCTTTCAAAATTTGAGATTTTTGTAGAGAATTTAGGAAAAAAAAATGAAATTTAATTTTCAATCTCTCTGGTATAAAAACCAAACCCTAAGGCTATTATGTGGTTTTATGCATGTAATATACTAACAATAACAATTGCTTATAACCAAGTAAAAACTTTGTTACTTTGATGGAATGAAGAGTTAATTTTCATGGGTACTTACCAATTGAATAACATAAAACACAAGTATTCACCTGGTAGTATAATATGTGAAAAAAATATTATTATTATTATTTTTAAATTAGGTTATGTTGTAATGTATCTTAATGTTTAGTGATGATAATAAGACGAGTTTTTCTGGGTACTAGCCCCATCCTACCCCTAATGTGAAAGGTTAGGATAAATATAAATAAATTCGAGGTGGGTTTGAGAAGTTTTTAAAAGCTCGGGATGAGTTTAGGGCGGGTTCGGGTATGACTTTGTCCTATTATTTTTAAATTAAATGGGGTGGATTGGGGTGGGTATGAGAATTTCCTATTCTCACTCCACCTCATTTAATATATCTTTTTTTTTTCTCGGTGGGAATGAGAATGAATGTAAATAAATGGGATGGGGTTCAGACGTGGGTGACTATCCCAAACCCATTTTGTTGCCATCCTTAATAATGTGAGCGTATTTATATTGTAAGTATAATACATTTATATCATACTTATATCTTATGATAAAATTAATTATTTTAGAAATGCTTATTTATATTCTATTGCCATTAATATTACATCATACCAATATATTAACATTATTCACTTAATGTATTGAAATTACTTAATTATTTATATATAAAAAAAACTGCAAGTGTTGTAAATTAGTAATATAAGTATATTAGGGAGTATAACATGATTATGCTAAATTATTAGTTGCATAAAAAAATTCAAAATTTTTCTAATTTGATTTTATTGTAATGCAAGTATATTTATATTATGATTATAATATATTTTTGATCGTATTTGTATTTTATAACGAAAGTAATAGTATTAGAGAAACTTTTTTATACCTCATTGACATCCAATACATCATACTTATTAATGTTGTCCACTTGATGCATTGAAAAAGAGAATATATATATATATCATTTTATTATAAAAAACTAAAAACAACTAAAAATTCTCCATCATTTTCTAATTTTTTTAGACAAGTCAAATGAAAAATTAAACATTTTATTTTCATCAAATTTAATACAAAAACATAATTTATCAATTTAAGGAGATTTTTTCTCAAAGCCTCATTTCATATCTAATTAGTAAAATCTATACTATTAAAGCCATGATCATTTCATTCCTTAAAACAAGTTTTAACTATTTTTTTTTTTCAAAAAAAAATACATTTTTACAACAATGAAAAAAAAATATGTCGTATATATTTTTCACTCAGTAATCATGCGTTTCTTTGATATTATGGGTGGATGAAAAAAAAATTTCTCATTACCCTTGTTGGATTCCTTGTACACACATAAAAGAAGAAGTGTTTTGGAGATTTCGCTTTATAGATTGAGGCATATTTTTCTTCTCATATTCCTTGTTGAAACCACGATATGAAAAAACTTTTGTTTGGGAGGTTTTCACTTCTCGACCTTTTGACTTTTGTTTTTCCTTTTTGGTTGTTAAAGGTATTTTTGACATTTTTAAAAAATAGGCCTTCGGAGGAATTTGACAAACTTTTCCTCATTATCACGAGAGGTGAACCTTTCAAGTAATTTTCACTCCCAATCCATCCTATTTCAAGAATTTTCCCACTAAATTAGTGGGGTTTGGGTTAGGCTCATAATACGCTAATTTAAATGGCTCAAATATTTTTTGAAATTAGAGGCAATGTTGCTTTAGGTGTCACATGTAATAAATTTTAGAGGAAAGGGAATCGTTGGGAGGGTATCAAATAAAGTAAAGAAAATGAATGAAAAGAAAGATACTAAATAAGATGATTGCGTTTGAAGTGTTTAGTAACTCTAAATGAAATGAGTTGAATTACATATTTTTACCATTTTACCTTATACAACTGATTTTTACCATTGACTTTATTCTTGAATAATCCTCATGATGCCGTTTTTCAGAATTCAAAGCAAATTGAATTTTTGGTTGAAGCAATAACGTACTAAACAAAACTACTTGAGGAGAGGGGAGGAAATCGCACATAGCCATGGTTGCACTTTAATTTAAAGCTACTTTCTCAAAAGATCATATGCCCATATTGCAAGAAGCCGAGTCGAATTTGTTTTGTCTTCAACTCATGGCGACGCGCCTTTGTTGGAAAGCTTAGATGGGCTTCCATCGGAAAGTGTTGAAGTGGAATCACTTTGTGTCAGAGCATTCTTTGTTGAAACCCTTGCTTTTGTTAGAAAGACCAAACCAATGAACCAAAAAACCAAGTGTCTTTTTCTTTATTTTATTTCATGGAGATTGCTTTGACCAAACCATTTATAGCACTCATAGTGACAACATAACTAGGAAAGAAAAGGTGAATGATTATGCAAATTACTTCAAATTGTATGTAAGAAAAGTAACATTTCATGATTTGTTGGTAAATATATTTTGATTCTCTATCAATCAATGATGTGGTTCCATCTTTTGAAACTAATATTTTTGATGTTATTTGATGTACAATAATTTCTATATGCTTATTATGGACCTAAACCCCTCGAGACTTTGCAATATTTGATTAATCATAATTTTGTATAGTCCATTTACTATAAAAGTTCTAAGGAAATTCATTAGAGGAATATTTCTGATAAAAATTGTTTGTGCAATATTGTCATCATATCGTAGTATCATAACATTGTCACATTCGGGTTCTTTAAAGGTACATGCAATTACAACTCTAATTACTTCTAATCTTTCTTAAGCACAGAAATAATCAACAAAGGTGAGAACTACTTTTGTTAAGAGACAACATTTGTAGTATACCACATATTTCAGCATACACTAGTTCAAGTGGTTGACTTGACCTTCATGGTCTAGCTCTTCATGATCTAGTCTTCAAAGAATTTCAAAGCAATTTTTAAAGCATGGCTTGAAACAAATAAAATCAAAGAACATTACTTGAATGCTATTATAGGTACATTTGAAGAAATGATCAACAAGGCTATATGCGCTGAATCAATAAAATAAAAAATATTTAAAGAATCCAAATCCTAAATCCAAAGAGTCACATGGGGTTTTTCAAACCATTTTTTGTTTTTATTATTTTCATCTTCTTTAATTATTTTTAACTTCTAATTTTCATGATTCTCATCCGTATAAGACCACTCTATGATAATTGATCATATAAATGAATAGAAAAACTAAAAGGATATTTTAATCTTTACTAACTTGATCTTTGTTGCCCATAACAACAAACATGCATAAACCATTTCATTTTTGGAAGAAATTGAAGAATTTATTAGGAATCTTGTAAGATCTATTCATTCTTTTTTCTCTCTAATAAATGATTAGAACGTCATCTGGTTTCGAACTTTATTGTAAAAAAAAATGCATTATAACAATACGTATCTCCATCAACACCTCGATCCATGTTCAATAAGATACCAAAGTGGATGATTGACTCATTTCATAGTAGAAATAATCATAGGAAATCTTTTGATAACATTTATGATTCATTGAAACAAAAAAGGACCCAAATAGGTATCGACTTATTTAGGCCATGGGAAAAAACAAAAGGCCCTTTTAAACAAACTACCACATATTATGCTTTTGATAGAATTAGATATGTTACTAAAAAGGACGTATGATTCTTTCAGGTTAAGGTTGTAAATGGGGAGAAGCTAGGGAAGATAATGGGATGAGTTTTTTTGGGTACTTGTCTCGTCTTACCCTTATGGGACGAGTTTGAATTTTAACTAAATGAGCTTGGAATGAGTTTGAGAATTTTTTTTAAGACCTGGGACGAGTTCAGGGCGAGTTTGGGTATTACCCCATTCCGCCCCGATTATATATAAAATGAATTTTTAAAATTAAATTAAATTAAAATTTTATTTTACTATTTTAAATATATAAATAATAAAAAATATTTTTTAATAAAATAAGTTACAAAAAATATAATAATCTAATTATTTATCAAATATATTTATTCTAATATAATAAAAAATTTTAAAATTAATTTTTAAAAAAGAATTAAAAAATTCAAAAAAAAAAAAGTTAAAAGGGGCTAGGCGGGGGCGGGTATGAGAATTTTTCATACTCGCCCATCACGTTTAATTTTTTAAATGGGATGGAGATGAAAATTATTTTGAATAAACGGGATGGGAGCAACCCGTCTCGAACCACCTTGTTGCCATACCTAGAAGAAGCAATGTTGGTATTTAGGGAATAAGCATAGACTAGCTTCATGCCAATAGTTGCGACAATACAAACAAATGTCCCATTTTTTATTTCCATTAAAAGAATATATCTTCCTTTTTTGGACTAAAAAATATGCTCAAGTTCTTGCTTTCATTCATTGTTTTGATGTGTCAATATTGGGAGAGGCAAAAGAGAGAATTAGGACTTCAAAATGTTGAAAACATAATAGGCTAGCGTCACTTGCACTTTGCCTTAAACAATAGGGATTGTAAGTTATTTTGTAAGGCATACTTCTTACAGTAGTGCTTTTTGTTTCTTGCCTGCACATAAAGGATGACAAAGAAAGAGAAAGTGATTTTAAAATAAGGTGCCTAAGAGTCGTATTCTTCTTCAATCTTGGTCTTCTCAATGATCCTTGTGGAAATTTGTTATTGGGTTACTCCATTGGATGCTCAGACTCAAATCGAGTTTATATCTTTAGGAACTGACAAACTTCTTACGTATGTCCATTCTTTTCTCTACCAGGGATCCTCAAGAGTAAAAGAAATTGACATTATAGAGAGTATGAGTAATATTTCAATATTTTTTTTTAAAGATTTTCATTAATTTAAATTATGGAATTATTTTCTAAAATCAAAATTTTTTGTTATAATTATGGTTATGAAGAATCCATGATATTTACCCTATTCCTTTTAAATAACTGCTCCAATAGACAAATATTAATTTTAATTTTTGAATATTTATTTTAAAATAATTAAATAATTAAATATTTATTTTATAATATTAAGGATTAATGGGAGGGACATTTAAGTAATTTTGGGATGGAGAAAAATTGATTCCTCAACTCTAGGTATCCATTTCTTTGCTTTTGGACAATACTCTCATCTCTCATATTGAGGAATGAATTTCCTCAAAATTGGTGGGCCTACTCCTACATTTTCATTACCAATAGGGCAAAATGCAAGTAATCAAAGGAAAGTGAATGACTCCTTTCCCTTTGATTCCTAAGTGATGAAGTAAATGAGCCCTTAATTATTTATTTCGTATTTTGAGGGAAAAAAACCTTATGCCTTGTTTACATACACTTTCTATTTTTTGTTTTTAAAAATAAAAAGTAGTAATAACTCATAAATAAAATATAAAATTCTTATATAAATGTTGTATTTAAAATTTATTTTAATTTCTTTTTTAAAATTTGAGACACTAAATTGTTTTTAAGCCTTCAATTTTTTAAAATTATTATTTTTTAATGTAGTGTATGGAACATTGAAGTAGAGAGTGAGAATAGAATTTACCATTCTCATTCACTGACGTTTTGAATTATGTTTTAGAATGAGAATAAGAAAACAAATGATATGGAATTAAATTTCACTCTCTTTTTTATTTTAAGTATTAAGTCAAAAATATTTAACTTATTCTTAATCTCATTTTTTTTGTCTTATTTTTTCACATTTAATGAAAATATATTTAATAATCATAACTCCAAATCTATAACTCATTTGTGGTAAATATTTTAAAGGGAAAAGTGGGTTTTGATTATTTAATTTAAAAAAAAATAGAAAAAACAGCTTTAACTTTTATAAATTAGTTTTATCTTCATTTATTTAAAAATATTTTAAAATATATTCACTTTTTCATAACTTAAATAATTATTTCCTGAAATACCCTTTTACTTAATAATATTACATAAAATTATCCAAAATTAATTTATTATTTTAATTTGATAAAAGTGTTTTACAAATAAATATATTATAATTTTTTATTATATAATATGAGATACAAATTATTGTGAAAAAATTCTTTGGGATTCTTAAGTGATAAATAAAATATTTTTAATCCCTTAATTATTAATGAGTTTATGTGATGTGTTATGTAAATCCCATGGTCTTCTCATTTTATTTAATAAATTTGAATAAAAATTTTGTTAGTTGACATCAATAATAAAATAAGAAATTTTAAAAATTAAAAATACAATTAAAAAATTAAGAAATAAAATATTTACTCTTGTTGTATTTTCAGTTTTTTTCTTGATATTTATATTTTCTACCTAAGTGCTTTAATTAATTGAAAGTTAATATTTTATTTTTATATTTTTAACTTTTAATTTTAATTTTTAAAATTTCTTGTTTTATTAATCTCAAATCAATTCTCATAGTAAAAAAAATTGTTAATTGGTATTATTAACATGTAAAAGAGTTATTTTAGGAAATAATTATTTGAATTATGAAAAAATACATGTGTTTTAAAATATTTTTAAATGGGTGAAGACAAATATGATTTATAAAAGTTTGGATTTTTTTTTTTTTTTTTAGATTTTGTCAAATTAATGAATCAAAACCCACTTTTCCCTATTTTAAAGTTATCTTCCGAATCTGCAATACTTTTAAGTATAGTTGTTTAATAAATAAATTTATTACTTAAGATTAATGAAAATAAAAATTAACTGTTGTAAAACAAGGACAAATATAATGCAAATCAAAGTAGTAGAGATAAAATATATCTTACTTTGATATATAATATGGAAGAAGGAATCAAAGAAGAAAATTGAGAAAGTGAAAGAAAGAGAGAGAGAGAGAGAGAGAGAATGAGAGGAAGAACTTTTCTTTCTTTTTCTTGGGATGCTCTTACATGGGGTGTAAGAAACCTTTTATAGGCTTCATAATATGAACTCTCATTACTCATCTTAAAGATGAGTAAATGGAGTTCATAATGACCATCAATGTGGTCATTCACTACTCTTCATTTACAACACTTCCCCTTGGATGACCACCATATTAAAAGAATATGCCTCATTAAAACCTTGCTAGTAAAAAACCCTATAGGAAAAACCTAGCGAAGGAAAAAGAGTACAATATTCTTTTCTTGATATATTAGGACTGCCTCGTTAAAAACCTTGCTAGTAAAACCCAGTAGGACAAAACCTGGACGAAGGAAAAAAGAGTACAGTACACTAACAACCTTTTACAAGCATACTCCCCCTCATGTCGATATCTTTGAGTTGACACATTCCAATCCTGTGTATTAACTTTTTGAATGTTGAGGTTGGCAATGATTTTGTGAATAAATCTGCTAAATTATCACTTGAGCATATTTGTTGCATATCAATTTCACCACTCTTCTGGAGTTCATGTGTAGAAAAGAATTTTGGTGAAATGTGTTTAGTTCTATCTCCTTTAATATAACCCCCCCTATTATTTGTGCAATGCATACAACATTATCTTCAAATAATATTGTCGAGTCACCTTTGATAAAGGAGAGTCCACATGATTCCCGAATATGCTGGATCATAGATCTTAGCCATATACATTCACGACTTGCTTCATGAATTGCCAGTATTTCTGAATGATTTGATGATGTGGCCACCATTGTTTGTTTGATAGATCTCCATGAAATAGTAGTACCATTGCAATTAAACACATACCCTATTTGTGACCTACCTTTATGTGGATCTGAAAGATATCCTGCATCTGCATATCCAAGCAATTGTTGCTTTGATTCCCTTGAGTAAAATAAACCCATATCAGTTGTTTGGCAAATATAACACAATATATGTTTGATACCATTCTAATGTTTTCGAGTTGGAGCGGAATTGTATCTTGTTAATAAATTGACAGAAAAAGCAATGTCTGGACGTGTACAATTGGCAAGATACATAAGTGCACCAATAGCACTAAGATATGATATTTCAGGACCAAGTAACTCTTCATCCTTTTCGCAAGGACGAAATGGGTCATTTTTCACATCAATTGATCGGACAACCATTGGAGAGCTTAAAGGATGCGCTTTATCCATATAAAAATGCTTCAAAACTTTCTTAATGTATGTTGATTAATGTACTAAAACTCCATTTGGAAAATGCTCGATCTGCAGGCTGAGACAAAATTTTGTTTTTCCAAGATCTTTCATCTCAAATTCTTTTTTCAAGTAATTTGTTGTTTTTGTGAGCTCTTCAGGAGTTCCAACAAGATTTAAGTCATCAACATACACTGCAATAATTGAAAATCTGGTTTTTGATTTCTTAATGAAGATGCATGGGCATATAAGGTTATTCACATACCCTTCTTTTAGCAAGTATTCGCTAAGGCGATTGTACCATATGTGTCCAGATTGCTTTAATCCATACAAGGAACGTTGTAACTTAATTGAGTACATGCTACGAGGCTTTGTATTATTTGCTTCAGGCAATTTAAATCCTTCGGGGATTTTCATGTATATATCATTATCCATGGATCCATATAAATATGCTGTAATAACATCCATGAGACGCATATCCAGTCCTTCTGAGACTGTCAAACTAATTAAGAAACGAAATGTGATTGCGTCCATGACGGGAGAATATGTTTCCTCGTAGTCAATACCAGGTCTCTACGAGAAACCTTATGCTACTAATCGCGCTTTATATCTTATGATCTCATTATTTTCATTGCGCTTTCGTACAAATACCCATTTGTACCCAATAGGCTTTACATCTTCAGGTGTTTGGACTACAGGTCCAAAAACTTCTCGTTTTGTTAGTGAGTTTAATTTTGCTTGTATAGCTTCTTTCCATTTTGGCTAATCATTTCTATGTCGACATTATTCCACATTTCGTGGTTCAGGATCTTCATCATTTCTTATGATATTAGAGGCCACTTGGAAAGCAAAAATATTGTTAATAACAATATTATTTCAATCCCATTTTTCTCCCGTTTGTACATAACCTACTGAGATCTCACAATTTTCAGGTACCTATGCCTTTTTAGGGGCTTATTGTTCAATATGTGCCTCTTCAGGGGCTTTCTGCATTATTTGTGCCTCTTCTAGGGCTATAGATTTATCAATTTTAAACTGATCAGTCATTTTGATGGTCTCTTTTAGAGTGCCAAGTTTTTCTTGGGTTCTCCTCTTTCGGGGAGTTACATCCTTTGAGCCGATAGGTCTACCATACTTCAGGCGTATCTTAGATTCATTTATTAACTGTCCTACAGGGACATCAATCTGTGCTGGAGTATTTGCAGCCGGGATATATGACTTTGTAATGCATCTGGTAATTGATTTGCAAGATTTTGCAAATGAATGATCCTTTGAACTTCTAGTTCACATTGATTTGTACGATTTTCAAGATGGGTCATAGTAGATGCCTTCTAACTAATTTCTCGTCGTTCTTCAGGAATCGACTTTTCTCTCCCTAATGATGGGAAAACACTCTCATTAAAATGACAATCCACAAAGTGGGCTGTAAAAACATCGCTTGTCAAAGGTTCAAGATATCTTATGATAGATGGAGAATCAAAACCTACATAAACCCTAAGTCTTCGTTGGGGACCCATTTTAGTGCGTTGTGTAGGTGCAATTGGTACATATACTGCACAACCAAAGATTCGTAAGTGAGAGATATTTGGTTGTTTTCCAAGCACAAGTTGTGAAGGAGAGTATTCATGGTAAGTTGTAGGTCGAATACGGACTAAAGCTGCAGCATACATAATAGCATGTCCCCAGGCGGAAATAGGTAATTTGGTTTTCATTAGTAATGATCGAACTATTAATTGGAGACGTTTGATGAAGGATTCTGCTAAACCATTTTGGGTATGAGTATGAGCAACAGGATGCTCAATATTTATCCCTACTGACATGCAATAGTCAATGAATGTTTGAGAAGTAAATTCGTCAGCATTATCAAGATGTATTGTCTTAATTGGATAATCTGGAAATTGTGCTCGTAATCTGATTATTTGTGCAAGGAGTCTAGCAAAGGCTACGTTACGTGTAGAAAGGAAACAAACATGTGACCACCTAGTAGAAGCATCTATTAAGATCATAAAATAACGGAATGGTCCACATAGTGGATGGATAGGCCCACATATGTCCCCATGTATTCTTTCTAAAAAGATTGGTGACTCAGATATGACTTTAGTAAAAGATGGTCTGATTATCAATTTACCTTGTGAGCAGGCAGCACATGAGTATTTATTGGGTGAAAGAATCTTCTGGTTCTTTAGTGGATGCCCATGTGAGTGTTCGATTATTCGACGCATCATTGAAGACTCTGGGTGACCTAGCCTATCATGCCAAAAGACAAAAACTTTTGGGTAGTTGAACTTCTGGTTCACGACAACATATGATTCAATAGGCTTTATAGTTGTATGATACAACCTAGAGGAGAAAGCCGGGAGTTTTTCCATTATAAGCTTCTGGCCAGATATAATGGAAGTAATGTAAAGATATTCTACATTATCTTCATTCATAGTTTCAATATGATATCCATTTCTACGGATATCTTTAAAATTGAGTAAATTTCTTCTGGATTTGCTAGAATATAATGCGTCATTTATATGGAATCTAGTTCCATTTGGCAACGTTATGTTTGCTCTTCCAGAGCCTTCAACTAAGTTTGTAGTACCGGATATGGTACTTACATTAGCTTTTATTAATGTCAATTCGAGGAAATATCTTTTATCTCGAAGAATTGTGTGCGTGGTTGCACAGTCTGCGAGACATATATCATCCTCATTCATCTTGAGACCAAATAACACATGGATTTCAGATATAACAAAAAAAAAAAAAAAAACAAGGCATAATGTAAATAACAAAGTAAATCAGATGTAAATATAAGACATAATAATATGTTATTTCATATATAAAGTAACATCAATCAATGCTAATTTTCTCATCATTTATCAAATGGTCTATTTTTTCATTGGGACCTCCAAAGAAATCAATGTCATAGTAGGTTAGGTCAAATCCATCACCATCGGTAAAGTTCATCTCTATCTCTTTTCCTTTAGCTTTTATTAATGCTTGGTAAAGGTCGACCAAATGTTTGGGCGTACGATAGGTACGCGACCAATGCCCCTTCATACCACATCTATAACAATTATTCTTATGGTTCTTAGGAGGTTTATCTTGTAAACGCTTCCCATTTTCTTGTATTGTCTCAGTATTGTTCCATTTCTGGTGGTGCAATGAGGCTTTCATTTTCTGACAATTATTACTATAAGAACCATGGTATTGGGGATTTCTTCCACGACCACGACCACGTCCTCGTCCTCGTCCACGTCCACGAGTTTGGGACAATATTGCATTCACTTTAGGGAATGGTTCAGATCCAGTTGGACGAGACTGGTGATTTCTCATCAAAAGCTCATTATTTTGTTCAGCAACAAGAAGATATGATATTAATTCAGAATATTTTGTAAATCTACGTTCTCGATATTGCTGTTGCAGGAGCACATTTGAGGCATGAAACGTAGTAAAAGTTTTCTCTAACATGTCTTCCTTTGTGATTTTTTCTCCACACAACTTTAATTGAGAGCTGATTTTGAAAAGTGCAGAGTTGTATTCACTAACAGTTTTAAAATCTTGCAACCTTAGGTGCATCCAATTATATTGAGCTTTTGGGAGAATCATAGTTTTCTGGTGGTCATATATTTCCTTCAAATTACTCTATAAAGTAAAAGAGTCCTTTACCGTAAGATACTCATTTTTTAAACCTTCATGGAGGTGATGGCGAAGGAAAATCAATGCTTTTGCGCGATCCTGCGGGGATGCTTGATTTCCTTGTTTGATAGTAGCTCCAAGGTTCATTGCATCAAGATGTAATTCAGCATCAAAGATCCAAGATAGATAGTTCTTTCCCGAAATGTCAAGTGCCACAAATTCGAGTTTTGTGATATTCGACATTGTCAAATAACTTCATATTTATGACAAAACAATATTATTAGAATCAGTTATAATAACTTGATAACATTGGTATAACTTTGATTATAAACAAAATCAAATAATTTGTTTATAACTTTTAACAATATGTAATAAAACAAATCAACAATAATATAAATATGTAAAATTTTATTCTATATAAATAACTTCAAGTTTAAGATATGAGAATTACCTTCAGAGCAATTCGTGCTAATAACGTGTTGTAAAACAAGGACAAATATAATGCAAATCAAAGTAGTAGAGATAAAATACATCTTACTTTGATATATAATATGGAAAAGGGAATCAAAGAAGAGAATTGAGAAAGTGAAAGAAAGAAAGAGAGAGAGAGAGAGAGAGAGAGAGAGAGAGAGAGAGAGAGAATGAGAGGAATAACTTTTCTTTCTTTTTCTCGGGATGCTCTTACATGGGGTGTAAGAAACCTTTTATAGGCTTCATAATATGAACTCTCATGACTCATCTTAAAGATGAGTAAATGGAGTTCATAATGACCACCAATGTGGTCATTCACTACTCTTCATTTACAACATTAACTAATTTTTTTTAATAATAAACATTAATTACAATTAATGAGGTAAATATGTCAATTCAATAACTTAAAATAAATTTTAAGTTAATTTTACCAAAACAACTGTTATACTTAAAGTAAAAAAAATAAATAATAAGTTTTAAGTTAATAATTCAAGAGTTTTAAATTAACAACTTAAAAATTATTTAACTTAAAAGTTAACTTAAGTCATTAAATAATACGTATTAAATTTTAATCAACAATCACAAAGTTTATGATTAATATTTCAATCTAACTTGTTTATGACTTAAATTTAAAATAAGTAAAATATGAGTTAAATAGTTTATAATTTTAATTAGGTTTATATGATTATTAAATGAATCAATTCAAGTCAAATTCGTATAATACAACTTGATACAAAAACTATCTATTTATTAAACGGGTTATACAAGTCTGACACTTTAATTCAAACAAGATTATACTTAATCTAAACCTATGAAAAATGTGTTAAATTCAAGTTGTATTGACAAATTGCATCAAACAAATTACATCAAACTTTGTGACCCTTACATTTGATTAAACCTTAATATACAAGTCATTAGACATTATTGAATGATGGTTGTAGGTACAATTCTAAATTATTAAATAAAAATATCCGAAAAGATAATTTTAAAGATGTAATCACCACATAAGTAGATTAGTTGGATAAAAAATGTAGCAATTAACATACCACTTACAATAATTGATGCAATATTCTCATTTCAAGGGCTATAACCAAAAGAGAAAAACATCTAAGAGAACCTCTCTTTATTCTCATTTTGATTACAAAGAATAATCTCTTCCACATAGTTACGTGCTTCAAACTCAAAACTTTTTTATTTGTCTCATTATTATTATTATTATTCTTATATTTAAATATATTAAATATAATACTAAAATTAAATATATTAAATATATCATATAATTATTATTTAATCATAAATATCATTAACAAATAATATAAATTTTACTTAGTAAACTTTAAATTATACGATGATTTTCAAATAATATCGAACATGAAGAGATTTTATATATTTTTTAATGGTAAATGCTGTGATGCAATATGATTTTTATTTAAAAAATATTAATCTCAAAATATATATATATATATATATATATATATATTTACGCATTGTTCATATTTTTAGTACTTTAATTATATTCTACTTATAATATTTTAAAAAATTTTAAAAGCAAAAAGTAGAGTGAGGGAGGGGATGCCCAAAAGGAAGTTTTCTTCTTTTTCTTCTACTTTTTTATTTTTTAATTCATGCACCGTTAATATTGAATATTAGAATCCAATTCATGTGTACTTCAGATTTTTATTTTTATTTTTTTGTAAAAATAAAAAGTTTTAATATTTATGCTAAATTAGAAATCAAAGTAATTAATACTTTCATTTAAATGTGATTAGAATATAATAGAAGCAATCCCCACCACAACATCTACCAATAATTTAAGACCCAAAAGTCAATTAAGCAATGATAGCTAAATTGAAGGAAGTTGTCGGCAACTCTCACATGAAATGAATTGAAATAATACCAACAAATTATAAAATTCGCCAATCTTTTCATTTTGGCGTCACTTGATACTGCACCTGAATTCTTTGGCCCACCCTCTAGGTCGCCCCATATGGCTGACAGCTTGTCCACACCTTTCATTCAATGCCAAACACGTGGCGTGTCCTATTTGACTTCCTTTTTCCATTTTCCATGAGGCATATTATCATGCAGTCTACCCACCAAGTCTCAGACCGTTAGGTATTTGATGCCATACTCCTCTTTAAGTCTAATCCTTTAACCTCCTACCATACCTAAACTATGTGCTAAACTTGTGATAACCCGAGATCAATATCGTCACGATTTTACAAAAGTCTAGAAACAATGTCTTTATTGTGTTCACAAGATTATGGATCGAGATCATATCTTATATTATTTTAATAATGATTGACTTTTTAATTAAAAATGATAATAAAACGAGTTTTTTTGATACTTGTCCTTACCCCATCTTTAATGGGATGGTGTTGGGATTAATGTAAAAGGGTTTAGGAGTTCATTTTAAAACCCGTGTTTGAGTATAACTTTATCTTATCTCACCTTGATTATATATAATACTAAATAAAAATTTTATTTTAATTGATATTTTTAATATATACAAACTATTATTTTTCATAAAAATAAATTACAAATATTTATAATATTTATTTGGTTATAAATTATATTTATTTTTAATAGAATTTAATATTTTAAAAGTAAAAAAATGAAAAAAATAAAAAAGAATGAAAAGAAAATAATCATGGTGGGTTGAGGAGCATATGAGAATTTTTTATACTTGCCTTGCACCGTTTAAATTTTTTATTTTATTAACAGGGATGAGAATTGATTTAAATAAATAAGATGGGTTAGGATGGGATGACTTGTCTTGAACTTGACCCATTGCTACCATGCTTCTAATCATGTAAGTATTGTATGCTCTGAGCTAAATATATCATCACGATATTAATACTCGTTACATGATTAAAAATAGTCTATATATATATATATATATATATTATATTATATTATATATCGGTAATTTTTTTTATGAGATGTCACAAAAAACATAAAAAAAATCCCTTATTCATGAGTATAAGTACGTTAATAGTAGAATCAACTTTTAGCCCTAATCCATGTCTTAATCTGCAAGTTTTGACTCCATTTCATATACTTGCAAGAAAATCAACACTTAGGTCTCTCTTTGTCAAAGTCTTAAAAGGCGGCCAAGCTCCATTCTTTACTTAGTCTATAAACAATTAGAAATCATTTTTTTCTTTTACATTTCCAGTCATACTAGCAACGTCCCAAAATGGTGCCAAAAGCATATGCATTTTTTCAGGTAGTAGGAAGCATCTCACCTCACCTTTCCAAATTATATTTGACCACTCCATTAGCCATTTCGTCATGAAATATCAAGTTGGTCTCTCCTATAAATACACGCCTATAGATGAGGTCTCATTCCATCTTACCTAGACAAGTCTTCCCGGTTAGAAAAGAAGGCAAGCCACAATGAACAAGGCCTCCGCGTCTCATCCCCACCGCAGCCAGAGAGCTTCAGAAGAAGAACAAGAGAAGAGAGCTGGAAATTTTCAAGAAAAGAGAGCCGTGAGGTCTCATGCCATGGAGAAAAGCCCAGTAACCGAAGTGCAGGGGCTGGAGAGGAAGCCATCGGAGGACATAAACGCAAGCGCGGATGCTTTCATCAAGAGATTCAGGCAGCATCTGCTGATCCAACGCCTGGAGTCGATCGAGAATTATGAACAAATGTTAGAAAGAGGGCTCTGAAATTCTCTGCTTCATAGTATTACTGTTTGCGTCAGTTCATTATTGAATTGTTATGTTAATTTGCTGTGATTTGTTTCTATGCTTTAATGAAATTGCAATTATTATGTGGGGTGTTAAATTAAATCATACATATATAGAAGTACTATTTGATATGCCCTTCAAGCTTTTCTTTTCAGCAAGGTAAAGAATGACCAGATTTTTGTTACGAGCAAAGCATCCATCTACTTGCTCACATTAATCCGGCGATGAAGATGCCTTAATCCAAGGGAAAGATGCCAAGGAAATATTAGAATTATGTAACATTTTTGTTTTCTAATACACATACTGGGATATTGGAATCTGCCAGCCTCTCAAGGGGAAGATAAATAAGTCTATAACTTGTATGTTTGAAACCCTATTATTATTATTATTATTATTTGGTAAGCCACATCACACTGGATCAGGCACAGCCCATTGCTTCATGGGCATGGCTGCAGGTTGGCTGTCTTGTCTGTCAAGTTTCGATCCCAAAGCCCTAATAATTTATCATTAAAGTTTAACTACTTCATTTTTAGTATTAGCAAATACCCTTTGAGTCATAATTAAGAATTTTATATAATCAAGTTTCATTAATCCTAATCCTGATCAGCGGATTGATACATGAACTTAGGATAAGGGATATATAAGACCTGTTTAAAAACGAGTTTGAAAATATTTTTATTGGAAATATTTTTAATGAAAGTTTTTTTAAAAGTATTTTAAAGATAATTCCTTATTAAATGTTTTTTCAAAACTACTATAAATATTTTTTTTAAAATTTTTTCGAAGTGTTTTTAGAAGAATTACCTATCAAATGTTTTTTACAAAACATAAGTGATTTTTTAGATTGTTAAAACTGTTTTTAAATTTTATCAAATACCTAATTTAAAAAAAAGTTTAATAAAAATATTTTCTAAAATCACTATAAGACGGATTTGTTTTCTCTAAAAGTGTTTTTAAAATAATCACTTATCAAGTGTTTCTTCAAAAAACTTTATAAGTGATTTTTTTTAATATTATAAGTAATTTTTAAAATTTTTAAAAGTATTTTGTAAATTTTAGCAAACATTTAATTTTTTTTTTCAAATGTATTTTTTAAACTAAAAACACTTCCGAAAATTACTACCAAACCAACTCTAAATATACTTTTTTATTCACCTTGTAATTATAAAGCTTGATTATCCTAAATTCTCATTTATATTTTTAGAATGGTGGTATCTCATCATCTCATACGTTTACAACGAAAAGAAATCACCCTTGCCAAATAAAGTTGTTTTCAGCAGGACGTCTGAAACAAATGTAAAATTTTTCATATTATAACCTCAAAATTTTACATAAATACAATATGAGAAAAGCAGAATTTAAATATAAATGTTAATCGAGATCTTACAATTTCATGAATTTCATAAGCCTACAAATAAGGGGGATAGACTTGAAAGCATTTCCAAAAAAGAAAAAAGAAAAAAGCCCCAAAGAAACTCAAGCTTTTATTCTTGATTAATAGAAAGAAAAAGTGAGTTTTCACGCATTCACATGAAAATAATCATAAAATATGAACTTTTTAAAAATAATTCTAGTTTTATACACTCACGGATCAAATATAGTACTTAAAATAGTTAAATCTAGTATCTATATTATTAAAATGTGATACCTAAATGGTCAAAGATAATACTTTTAATCAAAAAGTACATGAAATGTTAATTATTTTTAAATATATTTTACAAATTTGAGTTTCTATTTTATGGTTTTTTTTTTTAATTTTATGAGCGTATGAAAACACACTTTTCCCTCGAAAGAATAACACGCAATGTTATGAGAGGGAAAGAAGACCAATTTTCTTAAAAAATAAGAAAAGAAATTAGAATTTCAAAATTCATTTTATTTTTATATCAAAGTGAAATAATCTAGCAAACCATTTACTTCTCGAACATATCAATATGAATTAATTACTTAGTAATGATATTAAATCATCCAACATAATTCCAATAAATCAAATAATTATTTTTACTCAAACATGGGTGGCATCAAACATATTTTTATACATTGGTGGAGTCTGAAATGTGAGGAAAGGGGGAGTCCAACTTCAAAAAAATTTGTTTCAGGTATGTCTTCAACATGCAAATTTTACATCGACCATAACATATGTCATAGTTAAGTAAAAAAGGTAAATATAATGGGAGAGTTGTGTTTACAGGCTGTTATATGGGAAATATATGGTTTTGGAAACCCATATAACTGAAATATGAGATTTACTTGGTAATGAGAAAAATATTATGTGTTTCATGCACTATATACTGTTTGTATTTGTATTTTCGAAATTTCCTCTCCATACCTCCCTGTCAGCAACCATCACTAGTCAAGCCCACTGTCACACGCAACATGTTTCACATTACCCCTTGTTTCTTTCCTTCTTTAACCCACCCCACCTCATTTGTTTTTATTTTTTCTATTTTTTTGTTTTACACTTTTAAGTTAAAAAAAAAAAAAAAATAGGGGGGAAAAATATTTGTCTTAAAATAAAATAATTGGAAGATAAAACAAAAAGAGAAAAAAAATAAAATTCTAAGAAATAAACTAAAAAGATAAAAAAAAAAAATGAATTCTAAGAAAGAATTTGACACTAGGATTTATATATTATTGTTTTTATAATTTAATTTTAATAAATATAGATATAAATATCTATGGAAAAAATAAATTATTTTTAATTATTTTATTTTTAAATTTCATTTAATTGGTTGTTAAAAATAAATAAAAAATTATAAATCGAGATGCAATATGTGTATCATCATTTATTTTATATCATTGAATATATTTGAATTAAATATATTATAATTTTAATATTAAATATATCTTTAAGTTGAAAATATTATTACCATATGTTATAATATTATTGTCGAATAATATTTAATGTACTTTAATAATTAATGTATACTTATAAAATTCATATTTTTTTTACTCATATACGTGATATTATTGTTGAATATATCAATAAAACAATTTTAAAATGTTGATTATTACTTTTTATATCATTTAAAAAAAATTTCTCCAAAATTTTGTCTCAACTATATTTTGTGTCAAAATATTTCTCGATATATCTATAAAATTGAGTTATCGATATATTCACCAAAATCGATATTTTCATTATTGGTTAGATTTTATAATGATTTTATTTTCAATCATGCTACCTAGTTAAGATTATTTATTTATTTTCAATGGTAAATGATTTATTTTATTTATTATCATTTATATTATGAATATAATGAATTTAAATTGGTATAATATTAAGATCTATTATTAGATAAGATTTTATAATTTTATTTTTATTTAAAAAAAATCTAAAACATTATCTAAGGGATTTCCTTTATTGTCAATTAAATTTGTCTTATATATATATATATATATATATATTTGAAACTTATATGACTTATTCTACAATTTTTTGAAATTCTTATGACCAAAATTTATGTGAAAAAATATGTTATAGTTTGAAGTTAGGCAATTTTTATTTTTACATTTTGTTGCAATAAAATCATGTAAAATAATTTATGAAGCGAAAGCTATGAAAATGAATAATAGATATCATTTACATATTTTTATAATAAAAAACATTAATATTTTGTATATCTATGGTCGAAAGTTGTACATAACAATATTTTACAATTATACAGCTAAAAGCAATATAAAAAAATATTTCAAAATCTAAAAATATGCAAATATTCCATTTGACTGTAATAAAAAAAAAATTATATAATTAGAAGTTATGAGAAAATTATTCTCTTTTATTTTTATTATTAATTTATATTATGGGATTTTAGTATTACTTTTATTTTTAGTTTAGTTTTTTTTTTTTTATGCAATTATAATTAAATAATATATGTAGAATTATATAAACAATAAATTCTCTTACCTTGTAACTTAGAGAACAATATAATTAGAATAAGTTTTTAAAACTTGAAGCTATTATCTTATATATTCGTATAAATTTTTTTGTACAACTCCTAGTTTAAAGCTATATAAATTTTATATATTTTCATAACATGAAATTATGAAAAAATTATGTGAAACTTTCGTTTTTGAATCGAATTACTGAAAATTTTAATTTGTTATAATTCAAATTTGATTTGATTGTCAGCTCATTATTATCTTTAAGTTATAGAATTTGAAACTTCTAAAATTGTACATTCCATATTATGAAAAAATTATTACTTTTTTTTTATTTAAAAAATATATGCATATCTCGTAATTATTAGTTTTGTGCTTATAATATAAAGTAGATTTATTTTAAAATATTTGTCTCATATATTGTATGATATATACATAACGGGCGATGGTAATATAGCTCAAGTAAATTTGATTGCAAACTCTTAAAGAGATAAAATTAGTGACGGTAAATTTATGTCACTAATGATATAAAATTTCTTGTGCATGACATTTTATATTCTATCAGATTCAAAAGAGTTTGACATGATGAACATGATTCATAAAGTAAATAATAACATATCAACACATTATAAGTCATGTAGATATATATTATAAAATCAGAAATTTTTATTTAATGACTTATTTGTTTATAAATGTGAAGGGTATTATGACGTGTTGTACAAATTATTATTTTGATGAGACAAATTTTTTCATCATTAGAGGGAGGAAGCCAATTACAAGAGAACGATGCGTATTTTGTATTATGTTTTTTTTTTTTGTTAAACCTTGATAAAAATTTTTATATTATAAACTTTTATTATTTTATCTTTTTAATATTTTTCAAAAGATGTATTAAACGGTATGTATTAAATTAATTAAAATAATAAAAATATATTTAATCATATAGCTACATCAAATTGTGACCCTTAGACCATGCCATTATGTGATTCTTTTGTGTGGTCAAATGGTTTACCTTTGATTTTTTTGGACTGTACCTTAGGTACTACCTTAATAGCCCTTTGGTACCACCTTAATCCACCTTAGGTACTACCTTAAGGGACCTTAGGTACTACCTTAGTTAAAGTTGGGTTCTACTTTTCCCAAGCCTCAGAACTTCCTTTGTGACCCTTAGACCATTTCATTATGTGATTCTCTTGTGTGGTCAAGTAGTTCACCTTTGGTTTTTTGGGACTATACCTTAGGTACTACCTTAAGGGACCTTAGGTACTACTTTAGTTAAAGTTGGGGTTTACATTTCCTAATCCTCGGACCTTCCTTTGTGACCCTTAGACCATGCCATTATGTGATTCTCTTGTGTGGTCAAATGGTTCACCTTTGGTTTTTTGGGATTGTACTTTAGGTACTACCTTAATAGCCCTTAGGTACTACCTTAATGTACCTTAGGTACTACCTTAAGGGACCTTAGGTACTGCCTTAGTTAAAGTTGGGTACTACCTTAGTTAAAGTTGGGTTCTACCTTTCCCAAGCCTCGAACCTTCCTTTGTGACCATTATACCATGCCATTATGTGATTCTCTAATGTGGTCAAGTCGTTTACCTTTGGTTTTTTGGGATTGTACCTTAGATACTACCTTAATGTACCTTAGGTATTACCTTAAGAGACCTTAGGTACTACCTTAGTTAAAGTTGGGTTCTACCTTTTCCAAGCCTCAGACCTTCCTTTGTGACCATTAGACCATGTCATTATGTGATTCTCTTGTGTGGTCAAGTCGTTCACCTTTGGTTTTGGGACTATACCTTAGGTACTACCTTAGTTAAAGTTGGGGTCTACATTTCCCAATCCTTGGACCTTCCTTTATGACCTTGAGACCATGCCATTATGTGATTCTCTTGTGTGGTCAAGTGGTTCACCTTTGGTTCTTTGGGACTGTACCTTAGGTACTACCTTAATAGCCCTTAGGTACTACCTTAATGTACCTTAGGTACTACCTTAGTTCAAGTTGGGTTCTACATTTCCCAAGTCTCAGACCTTCCTTTGTGACCCTTAGACCATGTCATTATGTGATTCTCTTGTGTGGTCAAATAGTTCACCTTTGGTTTTTTGGGACTGTGCCTTAGGTACTACCTTAATAGCCCTTATGTACTACCTTAATGTACCTTAGGTACTACCTTAAGGGACTTTAGGTGCTATCTTAGTTAAAGTTGGGGTCTACATTTCCCAAGCCTCGGATCTTCCTTTGTGAGCATTAGACCATGCCATTATGTGATTCTCTTGTGTGGTCAAGCGGTTCACCTTTGGTTTTTTGGGACTGTACCTTATGTACTATCTTAATAGCCCTTAGGTACTACCTTAATGTACCTTAGGTACTACCTTAAGGGACCTTAGGTACTACCTTAGTTAAAGTTGGGTTCTTCCTTTTCCAAGCCTCAGACTTTCCTTTGTGACCCTTAGACTATGCCATTATGTGATTCTCTTATGTGGTCAAGTAGTTCACCTTTGGTTTTTTGGGGACTGTATCATAGGTACTACCTTAACTTACCTTAAGTATTACCTTAGTTGAAGTGACAATTGAACACAGTCCCCAAAAAACTAAAGTGGAACCAATTGAACACACTTGAAAACCACATCATGACATGCCCTAAGTGGAACCAATTGGGGACTATGTTCAATTGAAATTGAACTTTAGGTAGTACATAAGGTAGGTTAAGGTGGCACTTAAGGGCTATTAAGGTAGTACCTAAGGTACAGTCCCAAAAAACCAAAGGTGAACCACTTGACCACACAAGAGAATCACATAATGACATGGTCTAAGGGTCACAAAGGAAGGTCCGAGGATTGGGAAATGACATGGTCTAAGGGTCACAATTTGATGTAGCTATATGATTAAATATATTTTTATTATTTTAATTAATTTAATATATTCTGTTTAATACATCTTTTGAAAAATATTAAAAAGATAAAATAATAAAAGTTTATAATATAAATTTTTTTTTATCAAGGTTTAAAAAAAAACATATAATACAAAATATGCACCGTTCTCTTGTAATTGGCTTCCTCCCTCTAATGACGAAAAAATTTGCCTCATCAAAATAATAATTTGTACAACACGTCATAATACCCTTCACATTTATAAACAAATAAGTTATTAAATAAAATTTTTTGATTTTATAATATATATCTACATGACTTATAATGTGTTGATATGTTATTATTTACTTTATGAATCATGTTCGTCATGTCAAACTCTTTTGGATCTGATAGAATATAAAATCTCATTCACATGAAATTTTATATCACTAGTAACATAAATTTACCGTAACTAATTTTTATCTCTTTAAGAGTTTGCAATCAAATTTACTTGAGCTATATTAGCATCGTTTGTTATGTATATATCATAGAATATATGAGACAAATATTTTAAAATAAATCTATTTTATATTATAATCACAAAACTAATAATTACGAGATATGCATATATTTTTTAAATAAAAAAAGTAATATTTTTTAAATAAAAAAAGTAATATTTTTTTCATAATATGGAATGTACAATTTTAGAAGTTTCAAAATTCTATAACTTAAAGATAATAATGAGCTGACAATCAAATCAAATTTGAATTATAACAAATTAAAATTTTCAGTAATTCGATTCAAAAACGAAAGTTTCACATAATTTTTTCATAATTTCATGTTATGAAAATATATAAAATTTATATAGCTTTAAACTAGGAGTTGTACAAAAAAATTTATACGAATATATAAGATAATAGCTTCAAGTTTTGAAAATTTATTCTAATTATATTGTTCTCTAAGTTACAAGGTAAGAGAATTTATTGTTTATATAATTCTACATATATTATTTAATTATAATTGCATAAAAAAAACTAAACTAAAAATAAAAGTAATACTAAAATCCCATAATATAAATTAATAATAAAAATAAAAGAGAATAATTTTCTCATAACTTCTAATTATATAATTTTTTATTACAATCAAATGGAATATTTGCATATTTTTAGATTTTGAAATATTTTTTTATATTGCTTTTAGCTGTATAATTGTAAAATATTGTCATGTACAACTTTTGACCATAGATAAACAAAATATTAATGTTTTTTATTATAAAAATATGTAAATGATATCTATTATTCATTTTCATAGCTTTCACTCCATAAATTATTTTACATGATTTTATTGGAACAAAATGTACGTATATATATATATATCTATATAAGACAAATTTAATTGACAATAAAGGAAATCCCTTTAGATAAAGTTTTAGATTTTTTTTAAATAAAAATAAAATTATAAAATCTTATCTAATAATATATCTTAATATTATACCGATTTAAATTCATTATATTCATAATATAAATGATAATAAATAAAATAAATCATTTACCATTGAAAATAAATAAATAATCTTACCTAGGTAGCATGATTGAAAATAAAATCATTATAAAATCTAACCAATAATGAAAATATCGATTTTGATGAATATATTGATAACTCAATTTTATAGATATATCGAGAAATATTTTGACACAAAATTTTGGATAATTTTTTTTTAAAATGATATAAAAAGTAATAATCAACATTTTAAAATTGTTTTATTGATATATTCAATAATAATATCATGTATATGAATAAAAAAAATATGAATTTTATAAGTATACATTAATTATAAAAGTACATTAAATATTATTCGACAATAATATTATAACATATGGTAATAATATTTTCAACTTGAAGATATATTTAATATTAAAATTATAATATATTTAATTCAAATATATTCAATGATATGAAATAAATGATGATACACTTATTGCATTTCGATTTATAATTTTTTATTTATTTTTAACAACCTATTAAATGAAATTTATAAATAAAATAATTTATTTTTTCCATAGATATTTATATCTATATTTATTAAAATTAAATTATAAAAACAATAATATATAAATCCTAGTGTAAGATTCTTTCTTAGAATTTTTTTTAATCTTTTTAGTTTATTTCTTAGAATTTTATTTTTTTTTATTTTTTTCTTTTTTTCTTCCAATTATTTTATTTTAAGGGTATGATAGTCATTTCATATCTCAAATCTAAATACTCAAAATGCAAATGACTCAAACAATAGATGATAAATTGTTTACAATTGGTTCATGGATTTATACAATCCCATAAAGATTGTAGTGTATTATCGTTTAATTAGAGGAATGACTTGTCTTGACCATAAGGATGGTGTTGTCACGATGAGTGCACTAGTATGTATGGTTACACATTAGATAACACTTATAGTGAATCTAGACGTAAGGTTTTCGGGTTGTCATAATTCATTAAACTATTATGTTGCATGAACTCTCAACCCAAAGAGGATATTGAGCCTGTGTTGGAATCAACATGAGGCTTTGACTTATGGGTGAGAACCTAAAGTGGTCATATATTCCATACGAATTGGGTCACTATTGATAGAAGCTAGTGACAATAAGCATTCTCAATATAGACATCATTATATCTCATAGGATTGAGATAAATTGTCTCATTGGGTGATCTAAATGACACATGATAATAAAATTTATGGTAACAATAATTTCGTAAGTGGAATTTGACATATACTCTTTATGAGCTAAAGTATGCTAGTTGATCATATAATAGGAGGATCTATAACTTAAAGATTAGAGAGATCATCTTGATAGATTGATGCAACTATCATGTTAGATTACAAACACCACTTCATGGGGAGTTTACATGCAATGAATAATAAGTTACAGACCCAAGCTTTAGCTTATTGTAATGTCATAGGATACTGGAGTATAATTGACTCTTTTTTGGTGGAGTATTAAATCAACTTCATAATTAGATTCTAAGGAAGCCAATATTTTCCTATGGGTCCTAGTGGTCCTCGCTCTAGCTTCTATTTCATGGTGACATGCTATATTTGAGGAATTTGGGTTTGTAGTTCATATGTGTGACGACACTTTAGTAAAAATGCAAGGTTGCATTAAATCTTATGAACAATGATTTTGAATTAGTGGTTTGGGCTAATTAATTAATTGAAGCCTATAGGACTAATTAATTAATTAAGACTTAAGTAGACTGGATTAGCTCAATCAAACTCAATTTGGGTTTAAGTCACTTAAGCATTAGGAGAACCCTATATAAACCTCCTTAGAGATTTAAGGTTTAAGCTTTTTTTTTGTGCATTTTCCATGGGAGAGAGAGAAACCCACCATTCTTTGTTGTCAAGATAATGGAGGGAGAAATCATGTGGAAGACCTTTAGGTAGACGAGTTCTACAATAACTATGTGGTTTCAACTTCTTCGTTGGATGGGATTCGATTTGGAAACATCCAAATCATATGTATGACACTTTAACCTCTAAATTTAGATCATAATATTATTTTTGATATCGTATGATTCTATTATGTTTGATCTAGAGAAGCTTAGGATATAATATATGCACCATGTGAGATTTAAGACAAGGGAACAAAGTAATCTTAGGTTTTTAACAATTGATATTAGAGCCCTATGTTAGGTTCATACATACTAGATCTTTTCTAAGATGTGCTCACATCCATTTTGCAAGGTTTTTCATTTTCATTCTATTGCCTAATGAGATCTATGAATGATGTTTATTTGTTCTTATGAATGAATATAGATAGATGTGATATTTGTTTTTCATTCTCCGAATAAGGTTGTAAGCTCTGCATTTAGGAAAATAGAATTTTTATATTTGTATGTAAAAATCATTTTTGTTTATAGATGGATTGTAAGCTCCGTTTTGGTGGAGTATAGTATTCTTCATTGTAAAAATCAGATTTTTGTCCCTTTGATGACCTAAGAAATAGAAGATTACCATCCAAAGTGTTCAAAAACATCCTTGGTGGAGAAACCCATCCAAAAAAAATAAGTTTTTCAATGGAACTAGAAAAAATGGAAGTGCTCAAGCACTTATATTAGCCCTCACACAACCTGCAACCTTCACATGCTTAAAGGTGTCAGAAAATTTGGGTGTTTGAGCACTAGAGATGGCTTATTAGCATTTAGCGTAATATTTTTTAGGTTTTTTTTTCTAACCCCATATTTGGTTGCAAGTATTTTTGGTAATTTTTGTGATTTGTATTTTATCCAAATTTATTACTAATTATGCAACAAGGGCCCTGAGAAAATATTTATTTAATTATTTTCTTGTTTATTTTTATGCTATATATGTTTTTGGTTGATGTTTAGCATAAATTGGATATTTTGGTATTCTTAAGAAAATAAACTTTCATGCAATTTTTTCAAAATAGATGAGAATGTATATGATTAGAAAATCTTTTATTTTAGAAAAAGATGAGTTGGAAAAGGATTAAGAACTCTCTTTCCTTTTTAAAATTAATTCATAGAGATTCAAATTTTATTTAAAATTTTCTCAAATCTTGGAGATTTCTAAAAATAAAATTATTCCTTAAGGAATAACTCTCAATTTTTCAAATGTATAAAATAAGATTTTATTTTATTTTATTTTGCACAAGATTCCTATTTAAAGAAAATAAGTTAATTATAGGAAATATATGATAGATAATTTATAATTACTAAGGTTACCAAAATAAGTATTATAAAATAAAGTATTATTTATTCTTAATAATTTTTCATGAGAAGTAGGGGTGTAATCAAAACTGAAAAAACCGACAAATTGATCCAAACCAATCAAAATCAGTCATATTGATTCAATTTTCAAAAATAAAAAAGGTTGGTTCAGTTTGAGAATTTTGAAAATTGATCTTGTTGATTTGGTTTTCGATTTTCTTGTCTCATAATCGATAAAAACCGAACCAAATTGATATTCTAAAACTTATATATAATTGTTTGATATTTGATTTTTTTTTTATATTAGATTCTATTAAAGCAATTCATTATCTTTATATTATAATCAAATTAATTCTAAATGCATTTAATATATTTTTAACATCAAATCCAAGTTGATTTCAATTAATTTTAAGAACAAATTAGACTTAGGGCTTATATAAACTCAAATTAATGGGATTTAAGCTTAAAACAAACACAAATCTATAATTAAGTTTAGGACGAAAAAATGTTATTAAGTTGGGTCAAAATTGATCCATGAAAACCGAACCAAACTGACCTCAAAAGGCTTGGTTTGATTTAGTTTTTTCATTCAAAATCTGGTTGGTTCAATTTTTATTACATATAAAGCCAACTATATTGATTTAGTTCATTTTTTAATCTATAAACTGATCAGATCGACCTTATTTACACCCCTAATGAGAATTATGTTTTCGAATATTATTTATCTAGAAGTGGATATTTCTATTTTTGGGTTGCTATTTGCTTTTGAAACTTTCCTATTGTCATGAGATAGGTTGTTCTCTAGGCTTTCCCCTCAAGAGAAGGAGAACAATACCTATGGTAGCCTTCTAGGTTCTTCTTCCTCATAAAAGAAGGATAGTATCAACTCCTTTAAGCTCTCCCTTGATAGAAGAATGACTATGTTTAGATAAGGAAAATTCAAGGACAAGGAAATTTAGAGCAATTTTCATTTAGAACAAGCGTTCTAATTTATGTAATAAATAAAAATTTTGGAAAATCTCATGATAGAGAATTTATGATAAGAAGGGTTACCAAAATATTTTTTTATTTTTTATTAGTAATTTAATGGAAATAAAATATATTAAAAGTACCATCCAAAACATAGTCAAATAAATATTTTTGGAATTTTTTCATAAATAATATTTTATCTATTAAGGAATTAATAAATATTATATTCTTGGTAACTTTAATAGAATAAATTATTATAAAAATGAGATTTTATAAGAAGATTTATTAAATTGAAAAGTTATAAGAATAATGAAAGTAATTGTTATGAGGATTTTTTAATATGAAAAATTAAATGATAAGGTGCTCTTAAGATTTTGAAAGTCCCACAAATTGGTAATTTCCTTATTACACTAAAGTTTCCAATTTGAAAAATAGATACTATGGAATTTTCATTAGAGATAGGTATTATCAAAATACTTAATAATTTGATGGAAATAAATTTATTTGAAAATATTTCCTAAATAAAATATTTATTGATTGGAATTGTTTAAGATAAAGAGATTTTTATTTATTTATTTATGAAAATAGATTTTAAAATTTGATAGTAGATATTCTATCGAAATTTATTTTTGGAATAAAATGCTATAATAGAAATTTTAAAATTTTTAGATCACATTATCCTATTATACTAAATTTTCAATTAGGAAATTAATATATTTGAAAATTCTCAAAGAAGATAATTTATTCATCAAGGTAATTACTAACGTTTTAAAAGGCTTAATTGATTTAAAATATTAAATGAGAGAGGGCCCTAGGAAAGGTCGCAACCTTTGTTGTTGAACCCATCTTGATTTGGGTTCATCACCACCCCACTGATGGGGTCTTCACTTGGTGACATTGATGTTAAGGTCAAGGGTTATTCACTTAACTTAGATATGAAGTGATTGAATCACCCATCGCTAATTCCACTTGCATAGTCTAAGGGCCAAACTTTAAGGTATGTTGATATTTCATTAAAAACTTTCCATGGTTATGATAGAAAGATCATTTTGAGTAGGTTTATAACTAGTAATAAGGTCATAACCTACCTACTGTACGCTTGATTCTTATGATACTAGAATACTTTGCAAAAAGATATGTAGTGCTAAGAGCATTACATTGATTCTTATGATACTAGAAAACCTTGTAAAAAGATATGTAGTCTTAAGAGCCCTACATTTTTTGCTAAACTATTGTTTGTCTTGAATGCTCAATTATATTAAATCCATGGTTGTTCTCTTTTCTATAGATATCATGTCTATTTGTTATCACTTTCTTTCTCACATTGAACTACACCCAACTATTCTTTTGAACTGAACAACTATTTTGGATTTAGTAACTAATACCATAGAAGCTAATTGAAGTGAAACTAGCTATTCCTTATGAACAAACCTAGTAGGAAGAAAGAGTGGTATATTAAATGTGATATAAGATGGATAAGAGAACCAAGTCTCTCATATTTAGATCTTTGGATAATGTGTTGTGATAACAACATGTATCATTACCAAGGATTTTGAATTCTCTTTTTATTTTTTAAGGTTTATTTGGTGCTAAGGGCAAGTTAGCTTTGATAAGTTGTCTTATGGATTATTATGAACACTAAGTTTTATATGATCATAGAGAACTTATTAGATTCCTTCGAGATGGTTAAGAGGATTCTTAAAGATTATGAAAATATTTATATGAGAGTCAAGGGTTCTACAGGTTCTCCTATCAAGAAAAAGAAGAACATCAAATTAAGAAAGTTTAGGAGAAGAAATAAGAAAACAAGCTAAGAGGTAAGCAGTTTCTTTGTGCCCTTCTAGGACACCAGAAAGGGAGTGCCTAGTTTAACTAAAGAAAAAGGAAAGTACACATTCTCATTGTTGAATATACGGTGGTGGATTTCACCAATTATTGTGGATAGATTCTAGGCCACCTATTTGTAATTCTTTATAGGTCTTTTTAATAAGTGAGAAGGTTGCATGTTGAGATTGTACTTACCTTAGTTTTAGTTGCAAGGTTAGTTGTGCAGATATTATTATTATTATTATTATTGTGACTATTATCACTTTGCCAAGTAATGAGAATAGTCAAATCTCACTAAAGGAATGAATTTAGCACCAATCAAACATAGCTTCTAACGTGTAGGGGGCATTTTGATTAAAGGATATTTCAACCTATGAATCTTGTGTAGGTGGTAAAATGAAACATTGCTCTTAAACAAGTGAAAACCTTCATTCCCAAGTTTAAAAGGGAAGCTAACAATGTTAGGTTTTGGCAAAGAAATTAAATTGTGGGAAACTAACCACTTCTAGTAGGACTTTGTCTTGACTTCCCTCTAAGACAAAGTTTTCATTTGGTTTTATGGTTTAGATCATAAGGAATTCTTTTCCTTTTGAACAATGTCATACAAAATTGACAATCTTTGTAATGATACTTTAGTTTCTTATAAACTAACATTTATCATTCTTATATTCCTTCTTTTCAACTTTAAAAGACTCATTGATGACTTACATGATGAACTAAATGAGAACGTTGTTGATGCAACCTTCTTTTGCACAAACATACTAGTCAATTTATTAATATTCCACTTAGATAATTCATTTGAAGTAATCGATATTATTTTGGAAGCAATGAATTGAGTATGAATTGTGATAGAAAACACTCATGCACTTTCATCCTTGAATCCTTAGCGTTGTTGCTAGGTTTGTTGTCTCAAGGATGTGCTCATGTATGCCACGTGAACTATCAAATTTCATGTTGGTAAACTTGGCCATATATCTTAGCAAGAGACTTATAATTAGTTTAGAATGTTTTTTGAAATTTTTTATAAATTCCTTACCACTTTCAATTTTAGGAAGAGTAGTCTTGATATTTGGTACAAAATCACTAGCATAAAAATTAAACTTAATGTGTTTGAGTTTTCGTAAACCTTATGGAAGACCCTTTCTCCACTTCTAGCTTTCAATCAACAATAGCAATAACTTTCTTAGTTGGATGAAACTAGATTTGTTCACATTAGTATTAGAAATTTAAGTTATTAAATAAGGAAATAGAAGAAACACCTATGAGGAGAAACAATATTGATAGGTACCGTAAATTACAACAAAATATATTAAATTTATGGTTTGGGTGCCAACTTTAAAACATAAAACCATAAATTAGATCCAAGGCATACATCAAAAGAAAAAAAATAAAAATAAAAATACATAGAGCTCCACTTTGGATGATAATGCAACACACAACATTAAGTATTGTGATACAAATTTTGTTCTACTTCATTTGATAACTAAATGCACATTCGGCAGACATGTTTGCTATCTTAAGATATACAAAACAAATCTAATAGGGTAATATCAATACTTTACTAATGTTTATTATTTATAGAAATAATTGGTCTATGTTGGCCAATCTTTAAACATCTTCTAAATAATCAACTTTAGTATACCAATGATACATTATGTCTTTTTCATTTATAACTATTAACAATTCATGGGCAACCCAATATTTTAAATGTAAAAGCTTGATGTCTATGAATTTTTCGGGTTTGGTCACTTTGATGACTAACAAACTAACTAATTCTTGTTAACTATAGTCTATAGCCAATTCACCGGTAATATATACTTTTGAATTTAATTTTTCTTAGCCATGGATGAGTCATGGGTTAACAAGATAAAGCAAATATATATACATACATACATACATATAAGCACACTATAACAAAATGGAACTTAAGGATAGATGTTAATCTAAATCTTAGGACTTTATGATTTTTACAAACCTAAAAAATAAAGGTAGTATACGTACCTTGATCCATAGGTATAGACTTGGAAACACAATTTTCTAGAAGCCAAATGAAGAAATTGTATCTCTCTCTCTTCCATGCCCCTGAGCTGCTTTTTATAGCATGAAGAAAGGGCCAATTTTCTTCAATAATTAAAATTCTACTTTCCATCAAAATGCAATTATTTATCAAACACTTCACTTACACTAAAGGATCAACAACACCAGAAACACCCAATATTCATCTATGATATGCAAGAATGGGAAAATGATATATGCAAGAAGATTTTCAAAATCCCATAAACTGGTAATTTCCTTATTACACTAAAGTTTCCATTTTGAAAAATAAATACAATGGAATTTTCATTAGAGATAGTTTATCATTAAAAGGTATTATCAAAATACTTAATAATTTGATGGAAATAAATTTATTTGAAAATGTTTCCCACATAAAATATTTATTGATTGGAGTTGTTTAAGATAAGGAGAATTTTTTTTTGTATGAAAATAGATTTTAAAATTTGATAGTAGATATTCTATCAAAATTTATTTTTGGAATAAAATACTATAATAGAAAATTTAAAAATTTCAGGATCACATTATCCTATTATACTAAATTTTCAATTAAGAAATTAATATATTTAAAAAATTTCAAAGAAAATAATTTATTTATCAAGGTAATTACTAACGTTTTAAAAGACTTAATTCATGCACTCAAAATATTAAGTGGGAGAAGGCCTTTGGAAAGGTCACAACCTTTGTTGTTGAACCCATCTTGATTTGGATTCATCACCATCCCACTGATGGGTTGTACCCTATGGTGGAAGCAACCACCCCACGGATGGGGTCTTCACTTGGTGACATTGATGTCAAGGTCAAGGGTTATACACTTAACTTGGATATGAAGTGGTTGAATCACTCATCGCTAGTCCCACTTGCATAGTCTAAGGACCAAACTTTAAGGTATGTTGATTTTTTGCTAAACTATTGTTTGTCTTGAATGCTCAATTATATTAAATGCATGGTTGTTTTCTTTTTATAGATATCATGCTTGTTTGTTATCACTTTCTTTCTCACATTGAACTAAACCCAACTATTCTTTTGGACTAAACAAATATTTTGGATTTAGTAAATAATACCATAGAAGCTAATTGAAGTGAAGCTACCTATTCCTTATGAACAAACCTAGTAGGAAGAAAGAGTGGTATATTAAATGTGATATAAGACGAATAAGAAAACCAAGTCTTTCATACTTGGATCTTTGGATAATGTGTTGTCATAACAACACATATCATTACCAAGGATTTTGAATTATCTTTTTATTTTGTAAGGTTTATTTGGTGCTAAGGGCAAGTTAGCTTCGATAAGCTACCCCAAAGACTATTATGAACACTAAGTTTTATATGATCATAGAGAAGTTATCAAATTCCTTCGAGATGGTTAAGATGATTCTCAAAGATTATATATGAAGATGTTTATATGAGAGTCAAGGGTTCTTCAGGTTCTCCTATCAAGAAAAAGAAGAACATCAAATTAAGAAAGTTTAGGAGAATGAATAAAAAAACAAGCTTATAGGTGTAAGTGATTTCTTTATGCCCTTCTAGGACACTAGAAAGGGAGTGCCTAGTTTAACTATGGAAAAAAGAAAGTACACATTCTCATTGTTGAATGTACAACGATGGATTTCACCAATTAGGGTGGATAGATTCTAGGAGAAGGTTGCATGCTGAGATTGTACTTACCTTAGTTTTAGTTGCAAAGTTAGTTGTGCAGATATTATTATTATTATTATTATTATTATTATTATGACTCTATTATCACTTTGCCAAGTAATGAGAATAGTCATATCTCACTAAAAGAATGAATTTAGCACCAATCAAACATCTAGCTTCTAAAGTGTAGGGGGCATTTTGATTAAAGGATATTTCAACCTATGAATCTTGTGTAGGTGGTAAAATGAAACATTGCTCTTAAACAAGTGAAAACTTTCATTCCCTAGTTTAAAAGGGAAGCTAACAATGTTAGGTTTTGGCAAAGAAATTAAATTGTGAGAAACTAACCACTTCTAGTAGGACTTTGTCTTGACTTCCCTCTAAGACAAAGTTTTCATTTGGTTTTATGGTTTAGATCATAAGGAATCCTTTTCCTTTTGAACAATGTCATACAAAATTGATAATCTTTGTAATGATACTTTAGTTTCTTATAAACTAACATTTATCATTCTTATATTCCTTCTTTTCAACTTTAAAAGACTCATTGATGACTTACATGATGAACTAAATGAGAACGTTGTTGATGCAACCTTCTTTTGCACAAACATACTAGTCAATTTATTAATATTCCACTTAGATAATTCATTTGAAGTAATCGATATTATTTTGGAAGCAATGAATTGAGTATGAATTGTGATAGAAAACACTCATGCACTTTCATCCTTGAATTCTTAGCGCTTTTGCTAGGTTTGTTGTTTCAAGGATGTGCTCATATATGCCACGTGAACTATCAAATTTCATGTTGGTAAATTTGGCCATATATCTTAGCAAGAGACTTATAATTAGTTTAGAATGTTTTTTGAAAATTTTTATCAATTCCTTACCACTTTCAATTTTAGGAAGAGTAGTCTTGATATTTGGTACAAAATCACTAGCATAAAAATTAAACTTAATGTGTTTGAGTTTTCGTAAACCTTATGGAAGACCCTTTCTCCACTTCTAGCTTTCAATCAACAATAGCAATAACTTTCTTAGTTGGATGAAACTAGATTTGTTCACATTAGTATTAGAAATTTAAGTTATTAAATAAGGAAATAGAAGAAACACCTATGAGGAGAAACAATATTGATAGGTACCGTAAATTACAACAAAATATATTAAATTTATGGTTTGGGTGCCAACTTTAAAACATAAAACCATAAATTAGATCCAAGGCATAAATCAAAAGAAAAAAAATAAAAATAAAAATACATAGAGCTCCACTTTGGATGATAATGCAACACACAACATTAAGCATTGCGATACAAATTTTGTTCTACTTCATTTGATAACTAAATGCACATTCGGCAGACATGTTTGCTATCTTAAGATATACAAAACAAATCTAATAGGGTAATATCAATACTTTACTAATGTTTATTATTTATAGAAATAATTGGTCTATGTTGGCCAATCTTTAAACATCTTCTAAATAATCAACTTTAGTATACCAATGATACATTATGTCTTTTTCATTTATAACTGTTAACAATTCATGGGCAACCCAATATTTTATATGTAAAAGCTTGATGTCCATGAATTTTTCGGGTTTGGTCACTTTGATGACTAACAAACTAACTAATTCTTGTTAACTATAGTCTATAGCCAATTCACCGGTAATATATACTTTTGAATTTAATTTTTCTTAGCCATGGATGAGTCATGGGTTAACAAGATAAAGCAAATATATATACATACATACATACATATAAGCACACTATAACAAAATGGAACTTAAGGATAGATGTTAATCTAAATCTTAGGACTTTATGATTTTTATAAACCTAAAAAATAAAGGTAGTATACGTACCTTGATCCATAGGTATAGACTTGGAAACACAATTTTCTAGAAGCCAAATGAAGAAATTGTATCTCTCTCTCTTCCATGCCACTAAGCTGCTAATAGCATGGAGAAAGGGCCAATTTTCTTCAATAATTAAAGTTCTACTTTCCATCAAAATGCAATTATTTATCAAACACTTCACTTACACTAAAGGATCAACAACACCAGAAACACCCAATATTCATCTATGATATGCAAGAATGGGAAAATGATATATGCAAGAAGATTTTCAAAATCCCATAAACTTGTAATTTCCTTATTACACTAAAGTTTCCATTTTGAAAAATAAATACAATGGAATTTTCATTAGAGATAGTTTATCATTAAAAGGTATTATCAAAATACTTAATAATTTGATGGAAATAAATTTATTTGAAAATGTTTCCCACATAAAATATTTATTGATTGGAGTTGTTTAAGATAAGGAGAATTTTTTTTGTATGAAAATAGATTTTAAAATTTGATAGTAGATATTCTATCAAAATTTATTTTTGGAATACAATACTATAATAGAAAATTTAAAAATTTCAGGATCACATTATCCTATTATACTAAATTTTCAATTAAGAAATTAATATATTTAAAAAATTTCAAAGAAAATAATTTATTTATCAAGGCAATTATTAACGTTTTAAAAGACTTAATTCATGCACTCAAAATATTAAGTGGGAGAAGGCCTTAGGAAAGGTCACAACCTTTGTTGTTGAACCCATCTTGATTTGGATTCATCACCACCCCACTGATGGGTTGTACCCTATAGTGGAAGCATCCACCCCACTGATGGGGTCTTCACTTGGTGACATTGATGTCAAGGTCAAGGGTTATACACTTAACTTGGATATGAAGTGGTTGAATCGCTCATCGCTAGTCCCACTTGCATAGTCTAAGGGCCAAACTTTAAGGTATGTTGATTTTTTGCTAAACTATTGTTTGTCTTGAATGCTCAATTATATTAAATGCATGGTTGTTTTCTTTTTATAGATATCATGCTTGTTTGTTATCACTTTCTTTCTCACATTGAACTAAACCCAACTATTCTTTTGGACTAAACAAATATTTTGGATTTAGTAAATAATACCATAGAAGCTAATTGAAGTGAAGCTACCTATTCCTTATGAACAAACCTAGTAGGAAGAAAGAGTGGTATATTAAATGTGATATAAGACGAATAAGAAAACCAAGTCTTTCATACTTGGATCTTTGGATAATGTGTTGTCATAACAACACATATCATTACCAAGGATTTTGAATTATCTTTTTATTTTGTAAGGTTTATTTGGTGCTAAGGGCAAGTTAGCTTCGATAAGCTACCCTAAAGACTATTATGAACAATAAGTTTTATATGATCATAGAGAAGTTATCAAATTCCTTCGAGATGGTTAAGAGGATTCTCAAAGATTATGAAGATGTTTATATGAGAGTCAAGGGTTCTTCAGGTTCTCCTATCAAGAAAAAGAAGAACATCAAATTAAGAAAGTTTAGGAGAATGAATAAAAAAACAAGCTTATAGGTGTAAGTGATTTCTTTATGCCCTTCTAGGACACTAGAAAGGGAGTGCCTAGTTTAACTATGGAAAAAAGAAAGTACACATTCTCATTGTTGAATGTACAATGGTGGATTTCACCAATTAGGGTGGATAGATTCTAGGAGAAGGTTGCATGTTGAGATTGTACTTACCTTAGTTTTAGTTGCAAAGTTAGTTGTGCAGATATTATTATTATTATTATTATTATTATGACTCTATTATCACTTTGCCAAGTAATGAGAATAGTCATATCTCACTAAAGGAATGAATTTAGCACCAATCAAACATCTAGCTTCTAAAGTGTAGGGGGCATTTTGATTAAAGGATATTTCAACCTATGAATCTTGTGTAGGTGGTAAAATGAAACATTGCTCTTAAACAAGTGAAAACCTTCATTCCCAAGTTTAAAAGGGAAGCTAACAATGTTAGGTTTTGGCAAAGAAATTAAATTGTGAGAAACTAACCACTTCTAGTAGGACTTTGTCTTGACTTCCCTCTAAGACAAAGTTTTCATTTGGTTTTATGGTTTAGATCATAAGGAATCCTTTTCCTTTTGAACAATGTCATACAAAATTGATAATCTTTGTAATGATACTTTAGTTTCTTATAAACTAACATTTATCATTCTTATATTCCTTCTTTTCAACTTTAAAAGACTCATTGATGACTTACATGATGAACTAAATGAGAACGTTGTTGATGCAGCCTCCTTTTGCACAAACATACTAGTCAATTTATTAATATTCCACTTAGATAATTCATTTGAAGTAATCGATATTATTTTGGAAGCAATGAATTGAGTATGAATTGTGATAGAAAACACTCATGCACTTTCATCCTTGAATTCTTAGCGCTTTTGCTAGGTTTGTTGTCTCAAGGATGTGCTCATGTATGCCACGTGAACTATCAAATTTCATGTTGGTAAATTTGGCCATATATCTTAGCAAGAGACTTATAATTAGTTTAGAATGTTTTTTGAAAAATTTTATCAATTCCTTACCACTTTCAATTTTAGGAAGAGTAGTCTTGATATTTGGTACAAAATCACTAGCATAAAAATTAAACTTAATGTGTTTGAGTTTTCGTAAACCTTATGGAAGACCCTTTCTCCACTTCTAGCTTTCAATCAACAATAGCAATAACTTTCTTAGTTGGATGAAACTAGATTTGTTCACATTAGTATTAGAAATTTAAGTTATTAAATAAGGAAATAGAAGAAACACCTATGAGGAGAAACAATATTGATAGGTACCGTAAATTACAACAAAATATATTAAATTTATGGTTTGGGTGCCAACTTTAAAACATAAAACCATAAATTAGATCCAAGGCATAAATCAAAAGAAAAAGTAAATAAATAAAAATACATAGAGCTCCACTTTGGATGATAATGCAACACACAACATTAAGCATTGCAATACAAATTTTGTTCTACTGCATTTGATAACTAAATGCACATTCGGCAGACATGTTTGCTATCTTAAGATATACAAAACAAATCTAATAGGGTAATATCAATAATTTACTAATGTTTATTATTTATAGAAATAATTGGTATGTGTTGGCCAATCTTTAAACATCTTCTAAATAATCAACTTTAGTATACCAATGATACATTATGTCTTTTTCATTTATAACTATTAACAATTCATGGGCAACCCAATATTTTATATATAAAAGCTATCACATGAATTTTTCAGGTTTGGTCACTTTGATGACTAACAAACTAACTAATTCTTGTTAACTACAGTCTATAGCCAGTTCACCAGTAATATATATTTTCGAATTTAATTTTTCTTAGCCATGGATGAGTCATGGGTTAACAAAATAAAGCAAATATACATACATACATGCATATAAGCACACTATAACAAAATGGAACTTAAGGATAGATGTTAATCTAGATCTTAGGACTTTATAATTTTTACAAACTTAAAAAATAAAGGTAGTGTACGTACCTTGATCCATAGGTACAGACTTGGAAACACAATTTTCTAGAAGCCCCTGAGCTTCTCTTTATAGCATGGAGAAAGGGCCAATTTTCTTCAATAATTAAAATTCTACTTTCCATCAAAATGCAATTATTTATAAAACACTTCACTTACACTAAAGGATCAGCAACACCAGAAACACCCAATATTCATCTATGATATGCAAGAATGGGAAAATTATATATTAGCAAGGGTGAAAGAGTACCATATTTACCTTCACAATCTCTTGTTGGAAAGCGCCTTTCTTTTGATGCATAGCATTATATAACTAAATGAGACAAAGAGAGACATTTAGTATAGTTAAGTTTTGATCTCATGGTGTAGCCATTTGTATGTGTTTCTCTTTTCACTTGGTTCAACCATGTTAAAACCTTGTATCATATTCTGTTTTTATTTCCAATCCCCAAATTTCATTCACAAAGAATTTGTAGAGCCTCTGGATAGGGATGGCAACGGACTATCTCAGGATTAGTCACCCTATTTGGACCCAAGCCTATTTCTGTTCCCATCTAGGATTGGACGATGGGATTGGACAAAATAAGGCATACCAAACTCGCCCAATCGAGGATTGGACGATGGGATTGGATGAAATAAGGCATACCAATCCCGCCCAATCTATATGTATAAAAGTTAAAGCAAGAAATATAGGGTGCAGTGGAATTGAAGACAAATTAAATTTTCCTGTGACATGGAGAGAGAAGGAATGAATTGAAAATGTACCCATCCGCAGGTACTTCAATTCCTTCGTTCTGTTCCACGTTCTCCCATTGTCACCTGTTTAAAAAATAAGCCTCAGGTCAAGGGTTTACAGGTACTGCATCTCAAAGCAAACATAGCCATTGAATTCAATGAGGAGAATGTCCAGAACTTGGCATTACAATACTTCAAAAATAAGAAAGGGAAAAAAAGCGTCCACACACACAACAAACAAACAAAACAAACTAAAGTCTCAGTGCTGTTTTATTTAGATACGGCACTATACCTAATGCCTACTGCTGCTACTTTATTTTATTTGCAATTTGAGACTTCACCTAGTGCGTGCGTGCTTTCATCTGCTGCTAATGATGATGAAGAGACTACGACGCCAAGGAGGACGAGGATGATATTCATGGCCGCACCACTTTGATCTGTTGCGGCTGCATCATCTGGAGATTCACCCGAGAGCATGAACAGATGTCCAGAGGGACGATCGGAATGTTGTCACAGTTGCATATCTCAATCATGAAGCCGTCTGGGTCGTGGAAGAAGAGCTGATCAACTTCGAATCCGCCTTCGGTCACCTTTTTCCTCACGTAATGAATTTCCATTTCCTTGAGATTCTTCTCCACCGCATCTATGCTCTCACACTGCCAGGTATCAAAACTTTTCGTCATTTTCCCAAAAATGGTTTTTTTATCGGTTGGTTAGGAAACAAAAAGATCTGATAAAAGGAAAGTATTTTGAATTTGAAAATAATTCAGATTTCAATTTAGGTATTAGAAAAAATGTTGAAATTTTCCTTTTCAGTAGGTAACTGATTAAAGTAAATGGATTTTGGATGAGATAATAGATTATGGATGGAAAAGTTTTTACCATTTCCTTAAAAAAGATTCATTAGAACTTCAAAAAATTTCTTCATGGCGATTTTGATGGAAAATGGAGATTCCACAAGAAAAAAAAATTGGAAAATGAAAAGAGAATCAAACAAACAGAAATCACCTGAAAAGAAATATGATTATCCTTGGGATTGATTTCCGTTTTCTTAGGCATGTTTTCTGGATCTTCTGACTGCAGAAGATGTATTCCCAATCCATAGCTGAATAACCTATATACCAAAAACAACATTAATCAATAAATCGAAAGAAAAAAAAGTTCTTTTAATTTATCTCTCTAAAAAGGAAAACGAAAATCTCTATCTTTCTTCCTCGAAAGAAAATATTCCAAGTAGGTTTCCCTGAAATTACCAGGCTCCATCAAAATCGAACGATCCGGGCCTCCTGATAGGCACGAATCCGAGAGTATTCTGATAGAAATCAATGGACTCGGGAACTGATTTGCACACAAGCGAGATGTGATTCAATGAAGTAAGATGCAAAGGATTTCCCAGATCTCCCTTCATTTTCAGATCTCCCTTGATTTTCCCGAGAAAACTGAATTTTTGAAGCCCCAAAGATCAAACCAAGAATAAGGGATATTTGTTGAACGGAAGAGAAGAGGGAGAGCGATATTGCATGGGAAGACGGGAAGTGGTTGGTTATATAGAGGAAAAATATGAGGCCTATGCGGGCCACTTTTGAATCATTCTCCTTGCATCTGTATTTTTGTTAAAATATCTATTAATATTTTCAATATATCAATTCATAAAATTTAAATACCGATATATTTATATTTACGAATTCTCATAATTAGCCCTTAACTGAATCTATTAAAAGAGAAATATGTTCAATTTGGAATAAAAATAACTGAAAGCTAACATAGAATATTTACATTAAAATAGAATATTTTATACAAAAATATATTTTTCTTTTTGTAATCACATAAACTTCTGCTTTATTTTTTAAAATAAAAATATCATTAATTTTTTGTTATAATTTTTTCCTTTTGGTTTTGAAAAATAAAAATAAGAAATTTTAATCATGCATATTTTATGAAAAGGATATTTTCTATTTCTTAAAATTCTATAGGAGTCTTTTGCCATCTTGAGAAGAGTAAACTTTGAAAAATCCAATTTTAGGCAAAAATAAAGTAAAATAAAATAAAAAAAAAACATAAAACAAAAACAATTCGTATCAATTTTGAAAAAAAAATAAAATAAAACATAGTGAAAAGCAGGTTTTGCATCATTAAAAAAATCCTAATTTTTATAAATCAATTTTATCTTTTATCAGTTTAAAAATATTTCAAAATATATGTCATTTTTCATAAATCATATAATTATTTTTTAACATAATATAAAAAAAATTAATTTATCATTTTAAGTTAATAAAAATATTTAATAAATAAATATATTAAAAATGTTTTATAAATAAATGTATTATAATTTTTTATTATATAATATGTGATACAAATCTATGAAATTTTTTTATAAGATTTATAAGTAATAAAAAAGTTAAAAATATAAAAATATATTTTAATTAAAAATATATAATAGGAGTTAATATTTTATTTTAAAATTTTTTGTTTTAATTATAATTAATGTTTAAATATTATCATCCAATATTTGATATATGTTTCTAAAGAGAGAACAAAAATATTAAATCAAGTAACATTATTTTTAAAACTAATTATGTGAAAAAAATTAAAAATACATGTATTTTAAAATATTTTTAAATAGATAAAAATAAACTAGGGATAACCCACTTTTCTTATCGTTTATCAAACAACCAAACATGTCCCAAGTACCATTTTATTTTTATTTTTTAAATGCTGTCATGTTTTATCTAATTGATAATATATGATCTTATTTTTAATTAAGGAAAGCATGGTCATAGAAAAAAAATGCTAAGATTAGTATATTAGAGGCAATGGCCCACAGTACTCAGCATTCAAATGAGGCACGTATCTTTTGGATTCCATTTTAGCAAGAGCCTCTCCTCCATTAAAGCCTAGAGCTTACTAGGAAAGATTACAGACAATCAAAAGGATAAAGTTTCTGACATTATCTTTGATGATGAGAGGAGAGTGTAGGCAGTGGGTGGTGGGTTTTAGAGCTTCACCACCGGCATGGGCTGCTGCTGCTGCATCTGGAGATTGAGTCTGGAGCAGGTTCGGACCATCTGACCGGCGAGTGGGATGACAGGGAGGTTGTCGCAGTTGCAGATCTCGACCATGAAACCATCTGGGTCGTGGAAGAACAGCTGATCTACCTCGATTCCTCCTTCCACCACCTTCTGCCGCGTGTACTCCATTCCCATTTCCTTCAGCTTCTTCTCCACTGCACCCATGCTCTCACACTGCCATTTTCGTCATTTCAATTTTCCGATTATTCTCAGCCTCTTTTTCCATTTTTTTAAAAAAATTAAAAAAAAAAAAAAAAAAACTATGGGGAAGGCACGTGATTACATGGCCACGTGTTTCTCGAATTAACATAAAATATAAAATAAGTAAATTTAAAATAGAAAAACGGAACGAGGAACAGAAACCACCTGAAAAGAAATGTGATTGTCCTTGGGATTAATCTCCTTTTTCTTAGGCATTTTTTCTGGGTTATCTGACTGCAGCAGGTGTATTCCTATTCCATAGCTGAATAGCCTGCACCAACACCCAAACAACTTTATCGCAAAAGGAAAATCAGTCATCTGTGCTTTTTTTTTTTTTTTTTCTACTTTTTTTTCGTGCTTTAATGCCCTAATTAATATTCCATATATATGGGTCTTGGATTCTCCATTGAACTCAGATTTCCCAAGTGGTTTCAAGGAAATTACCATGCTCCATTAAAATCGAAGGAGTCAGGCCTCCTGATCGGCACGAACCCAAGAACATTCTGGTAGAAATTGATGGACTCCTCAACTGAACTACATACAAGCGAAATGTGATTCAAGGAAGTAAGATGCAGAGGATTTCCCACAATTTCCTTCATTTTCCCGAGAAAATTCAACCACCAAAACACTTAAAAATTTGAGAAACCAATCACCCCAGAATGTAGAATTTCAGATGACCGCAAGGAAAGAGCGATGACAAGAGAAACAGAGGAGCTCACGGCACCGACGTGGGGGACGTTGGCATTTATAGAAAATTGCACCGGCCTCTTTCAGCTGCCACGTGGGCTGCATGCGTGTCACATTCTCGAAATACTTCTGGCCCGTTACGTTTGGTGACTATACATCGCGGTCACGGTTAGTAAATTTTTTGGTCAATGTGGTTGGACTTTTCTCAATAGTACAGTAGTTTAAAAAAGTTATGCTTAAATTATTGTAGTAGAAGAAGTTATTACAAATATATGGTAGTTTTTGCCACATAGGAGAGAGGAGAGAGGAGAGAGGGTGAGAGAGGAGAGAGGAGAGAGGGTGAGAGAGAGGAGAGAGGAGATAGGAGATAGGAGATAGGGTGAACGGATATTAAAAAAGGGAACTCGTCTCTTGAAGAGACGAGTTCCATGAAAAAAAATATATATATTTTTTTAAAAAAATTCCCATTTACTCAAGGGAAGTTCCATGAAAAAAGACAAGGGAAAGACAAGTTCCCAGGGAAAAAAATATTTTTTTTTATTTAAAAAAAATCCCAAATTAAATAAAAAAAAAATTTCCTAAAGGGAACTCGTCTCTTTGGGAAATTTTTTTTTTTTAAATATATTTTTTATTTAAAAAAAATCCCAAATTAAAAAAAAAAAAAATTCTTAAAGGGAACTCGTCTCTTCAAGAGACGAGTTCCCATGTAAAAAAAAATATATTTTTTTAAAAAATATATATATTAAAAAAAAAAAATTCCTAAAGGAAACTCGTCTCTTCAAGAGACGAGTTTCATGGGAAAAAAATTATTATTTTTTTTTAAATATATTTTTTGTTTAAAAAAAAATCCCAAAAAAAAAAAATTTCCTAAAGGGAACTCGTCTCTTGAAGAGACGAGTTCCCATAGGAAAAACAATATTTTTTTTTAAAATATATTTTTTATTTAAAAAAAATCCCAAATTAAAAAAAAAAGAAAAAAAACAATTTTTTTTTTTTAAAATATAATTTTTTTACATGGGAACTCGTCTCTTGAAGAGACGAGTTCCCTTTAGGAATTGGTTTTTTTTTTTTTTTTTTTTTTAATTATTATTATTATATATATATTTAAAAAAAAAAAAATTTTTACATGGGAACTCGTCTCTTGAAGAGACGAGTTCCCTTTGGAATTGGTTTTTTTTTTTTTTTTTTTTTTTAATTTGGGATTTTTTTAAATAAAAAATATATTAAAAAAAAAAAAAATTCCTGGGAACTCGTCTTAAAGGGAAATTTTTTTTTTTAAATATATATATTTTAAAAAAAATATATTTTTTTTACATGGGAATTTGTCTGACGAGTTACCTTGAGGAATTGATTTTTTTTTTTTTAATATATATATTTTAAAAAAAAAATATTTTTTTTACATGGGAACTCAAAAAATATTTTTTTTACATGGGAACTCGTCTCTTCAAGAGACAAGTTCCCTTTGGAATTGTTTTTTTTTTTTTTTAAATTTGAGATTTTTTTAAAATAAAAAATATATTTTAAAAAAAATATTTTTATTTAATATATATATATTTAAATTTTTTTTTTTTTTTACATGGGAACTCGTCTCTTCAAGAGACGAGTTCCCATGTAAAAAAAATATTTTTTTTTAAAAATATATATATTAAAAAAAAAAAAATCAATTCCTCAAGGTAACTCGTCAGACAAATTCCCATGTAAAAAAAAAAATATTTTTTTTTAAAATATATATATTTTAAAAAAAAAATTTCCCTTTAAGACGAGTTCCCAGGAAATTTTTTTTTTTTTAAATATATTTTTTATTTAAAAAAATCCCAAATTTAAAAAAAAAAAAAAAAAAAAAAAACCAATTCCAAAGGGAACTCGTCTCTTCAAGAGACGAGTTCCCATGTAATTTTTTTTTTTTTAAATATATATATAATAATAATAATTAAAAAAAAAAAAAAAAAAAAAAAAAAAAAAAAAAAAAAACAATTCCTAAAGGGAACTCGTCTCTTCAAGAGACGAGTTCCCATGTAAAAAAATTATATTTAAAAAAAAAAATTGTTTTTTTTCTTTTTTTTTTAATTTGGGATTTTTTTTAAATAAAAAATATATTTAAAAAAAAAATATTGTTTTTCCGAAACTCGTCTCTTCAAGAGACGAGTTCCTTTAGGAAATTTTTTTTTTTGGGATTTTTTTTTAAACAAAAAATATATTTAAAAAATAATAATAAATTTTTTCCCATGAAACTCGTCTCTTGAAGAGACGAGTTTCCTTTAGGAAATTTTTTTTTTTAATATATATATTTTTTTAAAAAATATATTTTTTTTTACATGGGAACTCGTCTCTTGAAGAGACGAGTTCCCTTTAAGAATTTTTTTTTTTTTTTAATTTGGGATTTTTTTTAAATAAAAAATATATTTAAAAAAAAAAAAATTTCCCAAAGAGACGAGTTCCCTTTTTAGGAAAATTTTTTTTTATTTAATTTGGGATTTTTTTTAAATAAAAAAAATATTTTTTTCCCTGGGAACTCGTCTTTCCCTTGTCTTTTTTCATGGAACTCATCTCTTGAAGAGACGAGTTCCCTTAAGTAAATGGGAATTTTTTTAAAAAAAAAATATATATTTTTTTTCATGGAACTCGTCTCTTCAAGAGACGAGTTCCCTTTTTTAATATCCGGTCACCCTATCTCCTATCTCCTCTCTCCTCTCTCTCACCCTCTCTCCTCTCTCCTCTCTCACCCTCTCTCCTCTCTCCTCTCTCCTATGTGGCAAAAACTACCATATATTTGTAATAACTTCTACTACTACAATAATTTAAGCATAACTTTTTTAAACTACTGTACTATTGAGAAAAGTCCCAATGTGGTTTTGATACACGAAAAAGTTACACAAATATTAAAATTCAGAAAAAATTAATTTAACTAACATATTATTTTAGGATATTATGTTTTTTTGGTATCTGACTGTTTCACTTTTAATGTCTTTTTTGGTGCCTCACTCATACTATTTGCCCTTCCTAGTTAATTATTTTAGGTCAAATTTTACAATTTCCGGAAAGGCTTAGTTTCATTGACCTCCCCTAAAGTTTTGGCTAAATACATCTAACTCTCATAGTTGAAATTTCATTAAGGGAGTGTTTGGTATATAGGAATAAAAAATGAAAATGAATATTTTATTTCCATACTTATTTTTTGATAAATGGAAATGAATTTGATGATTCTATTTTTAATGTTTGGATGAGCCTAAAAATTCAAGATTGGAATAATTATTTGTTTTCATTTTAATTTTTGATAATATTAAGAATAAGAATGAAAAAGATATAACTTGACAATAATATCCTTACACATAGTTTAAAATATTTTTTTTTATTTTCATTTTTTTAAAAGTAAATTTTTAGAGTTTTTTTTTTCTTTTTTTTTGTTACTAGATAATAAGACTAAAAAATAGCTTTATTATGAGTTGAAAAGACATTGGGTCTTGATGAATGAAATTTAAGGGTAATATAGTAATTTTAGATTATTTTATATTTTCTTTCTTACTTGTGAGAAATTAAAATCCAACTTATAAATGAGATTTGATTTTAGTTAAAATCATTTTTTATTCCATTCATATCTTCATAAAACTTATCTAAACATGAGAACGAGGACGAGGGAGGTAATGAATGAGATATTTATTCCCACTATAAGTTCCCAGTGCCAAACACCCCCTAAATGTCTTTTTTATTATTTTCATTTTATATTTTCACTCATCTTCCCTCTAATTTAAAATAAAGAAAATAATATTTAACGAATTTTCAAATCAATGAAAGTAGTAATATATATTATATTATATTATATTATAATTAATCAATTACAGATATTTAGCCAAATTCCTCAAAGCGTAAAGAAACACACACTAGAACCAAAAATAAAATGTCAGGAAAAAACAAAGGATAGGCATGAAAATATAATGAGCAATTTGTACACGTCACCGATAAGTGAACTCTCTAGAAGGCTCTCGGCTAGTCGCTTTCGCTTGACTCGCTCCTTCCGCTCAACTCGTTCCTTCCGCTCAACTCGTTCCTTCCACTCTTTATTTTCACCAAAATCTCGTGATAAATTGCTATTTATCCCTGGTATTTTATTAATACTCACCTTACCTTCATATAAAGTATTATTCATTTTGAAAAAGGATTAATTTCAACTACCTCCCTTAAGGTATTAACTAAAAAAAATTATTATCTCAAATTTTAAAATTTTTTTAAGTGATTATTAAAAATATATTAAGTGGGTATTTGATAAACCAATTTAATAACTTAAAATCACTTAATAAATTAATTTAAATCAAGTATATTTAGTAAAATAACTTAATAATATACTTAATCTTAAAACCTTGATCATTATTGGCTAGATGCTTTAAAAATAGGTTATCGAGGGATTATTAAGAAAAAGGATTGTTAGAGATCAATTTAGTTTGTCGTAAGTTTCCAAATAAAATTAAGGATAAAAAACAATTACAACATTAAAAAGCCTTAATTATATTTTGGATTTTTTACTAAATTATAACATAATAAAAAAAGAAATTTTAAATATTATTTTATTATTTCAAAATGTATAATAAAAAACTAAAGGTGAATAGGCATTAGTGTTCTTATTTTCCTAGGCCACCCTTTTGGATAATTTCCCAAAAAAAAAAAAAAAAAAAATTTATAAGTTATTGTACATTCAAATTAAGATAATTATGAATCAACCAAAAAAAAAAAATCAAATTGTGACTAATTAAAAGTTGACATATGACATAAATTTTTATCAATAAAATAATGCCATGTGTAGTGTGACCCCTACAAAAACAAGACAAGTTATCTTCCGTTTTAAGAAAAATATGTATTTGGAATAATTAAAATATAATTATTAAAATGTGTAAGATATACTATGTTCTAGAGCTAAATACGAAAGATATTTGCACATAACTATTATGCACGTAACTTTTTTTGGAAGATAGAAAGGTGAAACAATTGACCTATTAATATTAGAAGTATCATTTCTAGTCCAATGAAATTTAGAGTCAATTGATAATAATTTTGAAAAATGTTTTTAGTTTTTTTTTTTTTAATATTTGAAAGATGAAAATTTTTGAAATATTAGAAAATATAGAAATGTTTTCTAAAATCACTGCTAAACGCATTTTTATAGATGTAAAATCAATGGATAAGCCCACATATTATGGTTCTACATATGAATTGTACCATTGTTTATTAGCCGAGTATCTTTTCATAAAAGGAAACATATTACAGTCACAAAGTTACTCTAATTTCTTTTGCATGATCTAAAAAATTAATCAGTTAGGATTAAAACAATTAATTGATTCAAGTCTTGATGGATTTAAGTTACTTAAACCCAATGAACAATCCTATAAATACCTTTTTATGAGTTAGAATTTCCTAATAATTTTGTTTTCCACCTATAGAAAAAAAGAGAACAAAGATATTTTCCTTTCCAAAGCCCATACTTTGAAGTATCAAAATCGTAGTTCGAGTCATTGGATGAAAGATTTTGAGTGTATAAGACTTTCAAATTCATTGTTCTTCATTTTCATCAAACGATAATGATTTGAGAATATCCAAATCATAGATAAAGTGCTCTAATAACTTTCCTCTTGATCTAAAATAAAAAAAAAAAAATTATTTTCTTTCCTTCCATTGCATAGGATTTAGAGGGTTAGGGTAGTTTTGCATTCACCTATATGATTCAAGATAAGGGAATAGAGAAATTCGGATTCCTAGCAACTTAAGGTTTTTAAATGCTTCTCTAACTAATTTTCTTAGAATATACTTTGTTGAATTTTATTTATGGAGTATTTTAGAATTAATTAAACTAGAGAAATTTTTGGATAAGTTCTTCCGTGAATAATACTCTTTCTAATCCCTAAAGATGCAACTTAAAAATTCTATTCAAACATGTCATCCATAAAAAATTGGTTTCAACCTTGTAACATTTAGAAATGGAACAAGTTTTTCAATTTCGATCTTATTTCAATGGAGAATTAAATGATTACCTATCAATGTAGACCTTTTATATGACGTGCCAAACATATAGGGTGTGTTTGTTTGGAGGTAGGCTAAGATTTAAAAACTCTAAGTATGGATGTTGATAGAATGGGAGAAGAATCTAGATATGTTTCCATTCCCTACTAATGAAATTTGGATCTCTTTCAATTAGGTGGGATATACATATTCATGAGATAGTATGAGTGTAAAACACGTTTCAATCTTTCTTTTTCTAATTATGTTTTTCAATACCATCTTTATTTCGCCAAACAACCAAAAAAAATAATATAAATATTGTATTTTCAATAAAAAAAAAAGATATTTCAATTTTATTTTTACATTATATTTATTTACGTGGATCAAAGACAACCTTTGATGGAAAATAAAGCTTTTGGGTTATCTTTTGAGATGCCTAAAAATGTCTATTGATTGTTTTACTGACCAATTTTCTCACTCTAAATCATAAATAAAATTACGAATACAAGAATCATATTATTTTCATAATACAAATGTCTTGACCTTCATTTTTATAAAGAAAATATAGAAAAAAAATGCTTCAAGAGAGAGGATTTTTATTTTTTCGGAAAGAAAAATTATATCTTTTCAGATTTTAGGGAAAGAGAAAGAAAACGTATTCTTTCTTAGATCTTTTCGAGAGAGAAATTCTATTTTTTTATCATGATAATTTTTAGATAATTATAAAACACTCAAAAACTACTTCTCCACTTTTATTTATTTGGAGCAAAAAATACAACTAGCCACACACAACATGATTTCACTTTTACAAGTCTTTGAAAAGAAAAGATGGAGCAAAAAATTTTATTATTTACTATAAAAAAATTATAAAATAATAACCACTCTTGCTAGAGATCACATGTAAAAGATATAAGAAATTGATGTCATCCTCCCATGCCCCTTATAATTGAGACATCTCTAAACTAGTATTGTTTTGCGCGCTTACAATGCCTTTCTTTTTAACATGCAGGTCCTACTCAATATGCACTACATCTTACACCGTAGGAAATCCACCAAGGCATACAATAAATGCACGTGAATTTGATATATTTTATTCAAAAAAAAAATATATTCTTTAAGCTTGAACAGAAGGGAAATCAAACTTGAATACATGCACTTGGTGGAGGAAGTCACTGTCAGTGCATGTCGGAGGTGTAAGTGAAAGATCGAGGAAGCCACATATGTCACTTTTCAAATATTTTAGAGTTTGTTTTATCATTGATTTAAAAATAATTTTTAGCTTTTAAAAACTTAAGTGTTTTTAAATTTTTCTAAAAGGGTTGTTTTTTAAAAATAATTTTTAAAAATAAAATGAAATAAAGAACAAATTTTAAAGAGTCAATAAAAGTTATTTTTACCAATTTTTAAAATCAAAAGAAAAACATGAATCTACTTGACTATGTTTTTTTAAACTTATTTTTAAAATTTATTTTTTATTTTTTAACTTAAAAACAATTTAAAAAAATAAGTTTTAAAAAGTATAATCAAACGGAGACTTAATTTGAACGGTAGATTCGAAGTACTTAAAAAGATGATGAAGTAGGAAATTTTGTGACTGATTGTTCCACTAGTTTACTTGTATGATAAGTAAATTCAAGTTAGTTGTTCCAAAACTTTTAACATCAATGAGACACTTGCTTTGTTCAAGTAATAATTTGAATGAAAAAAATTGCTTTTTATTTCAAATTATATTGATTGAATTCTTTGCTTTTAGAATTTAGGGACTGAAAAAAATTAGGAACGGATTTTATATCTTATGTGGAAGTTTACTTCTCTATATTTAAAAACAAAAGAGACAAGGATATAAGATAATATTGCAATAATCATGAGCAGGGCTTGGCCCATTTGAGTTGTTGGGATAGAGATGATGTGGAATTTCCAATGAGAGGCTTCATTTTGTAATTGAATTTGGAATTGGACTTAGCAACAAGTAATAGATGCCCTTAGGGCTTTATGTAATTGTTCAAATATTAGAGAATTATCTTAAGTCTTCGCAAAGAAGCTTAAATAAAACCATCACTAAAACAAAATAAATCCTAGAAGAGGTATTTTCTAAGAAAGACATTTTGATGATTTAGTCTTCTCTAAGAAAGTTTTCCTTTCATTGATACCTATGCTTACCAAACTTCCAAAGTTGAACCCTAGAGAATCCACTAGAATGGATGCAAAATTCAAGTTTTAGATGATCGTCAAATGAAGCTTATTTGCAAGGAATTACAAATAAGAATGAGAATGAAGGAATTCTATATTGAGGAGTTCTATGTTATTGAGATTTGCGTATTACTAGATGAAGTGGGTTGTGATACCTCATTTCAGATAGTAAAAAGAGTTTCAAACACTATATATATATATATATATATATATATGAGTTTTTATTAATAATATAAATATATTTTAAAGTTGTTAGGACCCTTTAATTTAAAATGGATAATATCTATATGATTAAGAATGAGATTCAAATAACAAGGCTTCATCACACAAGTAGAGGATTATGATGCTTTAGGCTTTAAGTTGCCAAGTTTCACAACTATTAGGATTGGTGCCATCATTGCATTGTTTCAATGTTAAAAAGTGAGTGATATATATCGAGTCACACTTTTGTTACCATTAGTACCTTAGAATTTTTTTTCTTTTCCAGCTGTAGAGAGCTTTTCTTTCTCTTGATTGTTGGGATTCTCCTCTATTTGTCCTTTGTTCAGGTGTTAGGCCTACTTTTCTTTTGGCTACTTCTACTTAACTCTTTGATCTTTCCTTCTTTCCAGTTCCATATTATTTAGTATGTATTTATTTGGTCCTCATTTAGATATGTTTTGTTTGATGGGGTTGTAGCCTACTATAGAAGCCCAATAGATTTTAGGGTTTTATTGTTGTCAATTGTTTAGGTGATTCCATTCCTTGTCCTTAATGCCTAGGGTTTTTGTTTACTTTCTATGGAGAACGTTGGGACTTCATCTTCATCCATAGAGGAGAGGCCAGGGCGGCCAGAGAGGTACCGTTTGGAGTATACATAGACCAGTACCTTCATCTCCTAATGCTACCTTAGGTGATCATGAGTATGACTTGGTAATGGAATGTAAGAAGCAGGGAATCCTATCGATTCTTCGAGTCCAATGTTTCTTAATTTGGGTTAAGTTTGGGTTAGTTGTAAACCCCATTCAACCCGTCCTAGTCACAACCTTAGAGGATTCTAGAGAATCGTGCAATCTCAGGTTTAAAAAATCAAAGAAAGAAATATTTAAAATTTTATTCCAAGTTGTTCTAGAATATAAATTGCTGTGGAAACCACTTAAACCTCTTGCATCAAACACGCAAATTATAGCAATACAGACTCAATACATTCAAATTTATTAAATTCATCAAGGTCAGACAAGGCATACAATTAGCCACAGAGTGGAGTCTTGGCAAAGTGAGTCAAATCCCTTGGGTCATGTCATGGTCTCTTCTCCAACCATCTCCCAATCAAAGCTAAACTAGTAAACCCTCAAACCATTTATTTCAATAACAATACCATCATATGCATACTATGATCATAACATATGAACCTAATTGATTTAAATTTGTGAAAGAAGGTTCACCAAGGCTGGACGAGTGCTACACTTAACCAACAAGGGATGAGCCCTAGGCAAAGTGAGTCCAGTCCCTTCACTCATGTCCACCATCCCCCACCAACCATCTCCCAATCAAAGCACTGAATCAATGACCCCAATCCCAATCCAAGCATCCTAATGACTAAAACCTCCCCAGGGCACCCCCTCCTCCCTGATCCAAATGGCATAAGCTTGAGCCCGTGTTTCTCCCATTCCAAGCCTTCAAACCTCTCTGGATTGAATTTTCTTGGCTCCTCCCAGACTTTAAGAAAGCACAAATGGATTGCGCAGCGAAAGTGACATTGCCCATTCTAGTGTTGTGGATGTAGTGTCGGTTCCAGCACTTCATAGAGCCTGCATATAAAAAAAGAAATTACAAATTAGGTTTGCTTACTCGGAGATATGATCATATATAATGGAAAATATATGTTGTGATAAATGTTCTATAGCTTAATATAATGGGTGAGATATTCATTATAGAATAGGTGGATAAGTTTGATTATGTATACTTAAGACCTGTTTGATAACTATTTTCAAAAACCATTTTTTGTTCTCTAAAAAGAAAAAAAAGAAAAAGTTTGATTATGTATACTTAGGACCGTTTGATAACTGTGTTCGAGAACAACTTTTTGTTCTCTAAAAAGGAAAAAAAAAAAACATATTTGACAATTAAAAATTATTTTCTGTTTTCTATTCTTAAAAACATAAAATAAAGTGTTTTCATAAAATATTTATTATTTGTTTTATATTGTTTTCACTTATTTCTTAAGGACTGTTTTAGAAAATAATTATACAAACGTGTAGAATAATTAAAAATAAAGTACTACATATAAAATTTGCTTTTAAAATATATTAAAAATAAGTTAAAAATATTTTAGATTTTCAAACAAAATTTTATTCTACAAAACATTAGAGAATAGTTTTAAAAAATAATTATAAAAAACATTTTTTGAGCTATTTATGTTTTGTAAACATATGTATGTTTAAATATCTAAAATATTTTTGACATATTTTCCATGTTTTTCTATATGTTTTAAAAATAATTTTCATATATAATATTTTATTTTAATCATTCTTTATATTTTTAAAAACAATTTGTTTTTAAAATGATCCTCAAAAAACAAATGAAAACAACAAAAAAAATTTTAAATTTTTTTTTCCTAAAAACACCATATTTTATGTTTTAAAAAACATAAAATTATTTGGTATATTGTCATTGAGAACAGAAAATTGCTTTCAAAATTTTATCTTCTTTTTTTGTGATGTCCCACATTGGATAGGGGGGCATTTGTGATGTCCCACATCGGATGAGGAAGAAAGTTTCTAGCGTTATATATGTAGAGACTCTTCTTAATCAAGTAGACGCGTTTTAAGGCTGTGAGGACCCTATTGAGTCCAAAACGGACAATACCAACACGGTTGGGAGTGGACCATTACAAATGGTATCAGAGTCGATCTCCGATCTAGGTGTAGGGGTTTGTTTGTTTGTTTGGTCCTATAATCCCATGGGACACAACGAGGACGTTATGTCTATGGACTCTTTTTAATCCTGTAGACGCGTTTTAAAACCGTGAGGGTCGCGAGGGCCCCGTTGGGTCCAAAATGGATAATATCTACACGGTTAGGAGTGAACCATTACAAATGGTATCAGAGCCGATCTTCGATCTCGGTGTGGGGGTTTGTTTGGCCCCGTAGAGGGTGTTTGTCTATTTGACCTTGTAATCCCATGGAACACAACAAGAACGTTGTGTCTATGGACTCTTCTTAACTCTGTAGACGAGTTTTAAAACTGTGAGGGCTCTTTTAGATCTATACGGTTGGGAGCGAGTCATTACAATATATATATATATATATTCACATTTTGATTAATTTTATTATGAATTCGAGTCAGAAAGATATTTAAAAGAACTCTCGCTTATTCAAAGTTGAATTATTGTTGATCATAGCTGGTGTAACTGGGGAAGGTCTATGTAATTTGAAGAAAATTTCAGAGTACAGTGAAGCTAAGGTTGTTGAATCTTATCTTTACTGATGATCAAGTCCATGTAAAGAAATTTTTACAATGCATGGAAGCCAAAGGCCACTGAATCTTACCATGACTTATACTGTTTAAAAGAAATAATTTTTAAGAATAATTGTACGATGTTTCTTAATATAAAAGTCTATTTAAAACTTGAAATATTTTCGAACTTGAGAAAATAAAGGCTATGCTTAATCAAGAAAAACACTCAAAAGGGGGGGTGAATTGGGTTTTTTAAAAACTTTTCCAACACAACAAGTTCAAGCACAATATAAACAAAAATAAAGAGATAGAGTTAGAGAATCCAAACTCGGGTTTTATAGTGGTACGACACTTCCTTGCCTACATCCACTCTCCTCAATCTCTTAACCGAGTGAGGGTTCCATTAACTTGAAGCTTCAACTAACCTTCCAATCTTCTTACACTTGGATTCCGGCTCCAATGGGCTCTTATACAATCTTTTTAAGATTCAAACCTCTTGAAAGCTTTAACACTCAATTTTTACAAGAATGAATCCTTCAACTTAGCTTAAAGATAGCTCAAATACAAAACAAAATTAGGATGACTCACAAGGGTGTACTAAAGGATATGCAAGTGATGATTTAATGCACTAAGAAAGAAATGAGAGTTTTTAGGCCAATAACATGTAGGTAGACAATTGATTGCAAGTGTTCTCTATTTAATAAATGAAGTGGAGCTCTCAATTTATAGGTTTCTAAACTCGGGAGCCAAAAACAGCAAAAGACAGCCTTGATTGGTCGAGCTAGGGGTCGACCGGTTCATTAGCAGTTGGAGCATTTAATGCTTTGGTAGGTTATCATTGCCTCGATCGGACCTCGATCGAACCTCGACTGGGAAGAGGTGAACCTCAATCAAGAAAAGGAAGTTACTAGAAGAGAGAGAGTGTTTTAGGCACTCCTCGACCTGACCTCAACCGGACAAAGGCAACCGGTTGACCGATTCCGCAACCTATTGAGCCGATTGGCCAGAGCCTCGACCGGTTCAGCCATTTGGCCCCGAAAACCTATCTTTTTCAATTCCTTTCTTTTCTAACACTTAGGCAAGGTCTTTAGGTGAATTAATATGTCAATTTTAAAATGTTTTATCTAAGGTACATTTGATAAAACTTGAGTTTTAATGAAATCGAAGTTTTAAAGGATAAACCGAGTTTTCTAAGATGCATGAAACGGTATGAAAATCCTAAGTGCACCCATGCATTCATCTTACATTCGTTTCCTATGATCAAAAGTCTTCCAAAGGTCTTGATCTTGTATCCATTTGGTCATTTGATGAATTTCCGAATTGATACCTAAGATTCTTTACCATTCAAATCAATTAGTCACTTAATCATGGTTTGTTATCATCAAAACCCGATTAGGAGAACCCTTGGGTTACTAGAACTGTTTTCTATGTTTTTAAATATTTTCATTTTTATCAGTAATGTTTTATGTTCAATCATTTTCTATATTTTTACGAATGTTATTTTAAAATAATCATTTGAAAACATTTAAAAATAAATGAAAACAATTAAAATCGATTCCAAAAAAATACTTTGAAATTTATTTTTAAAATACGATCTCAAAAAATTGTTTCCTATCAAAAAGTTATCAAGTATGTTTTGAGTCAACTACATTCATTATTATATTAGAAAACTATGATCTTGAATTGTGAAAAAGATGAACATACACATAGTTCATCCAATACTACATATATATAGTGAAGGAAAATGCATGGTAATTGTGCTCATAAAAAAATCAAACTTGGGAAAGACTTTGGTGATTTTGAATTACAATATGGTTGCTTCCTGTTGAGGATATGTGTTAGGAAACTTGTCTTCCATGTTTTTGTAATTGAAGTGATATTTTTTGTTAGTTGTTACGAGGGTGGTCAGCAATGAGAAAGAGATTTACCATAACCTATGACCCAAAACTCGATTCATGCTTCTAAGTCAAAGGTTTGATCCTAAGAATTTGACTTGGATCCTAAGAATTATTAAACTAAAAATTCAATTAAATGATTTTTTTTTCCCTTCCATTAACTTTTACTAGCTTATAAGTGTTATTCATATTGAACTAAGATAATCATCACAGTTTTTATAACTATTTCTAAATCAAATATTCACACAGTTTGTTTACAATAAATGAAAGTATAATTAAATTATATGTACCCAAATTTACCAAATGAATACATTTTCAAAAGTTTAACACAAGTGAACACCAACATTTTTAATCAAAGGTTAAAATATATTAAACCCTCTGGACATTTTGAAACCCTCCCTAATCCATCCATGAGTTTTCCTACATCTAAAAAGAAAAGAAAATAAAATAAAATGGATGGACATTTCCAAATTGCTCAATAGTTTGCCTTACGTTCGAGAGGGTTAACATATAATAATCAAATGTTAAAATATATTAAAATAAACATTCAAACATTAATCTAAATATTTCTTTTATAGTAATTAAAATAAAATGCAATCGGAGATAGAACATCCAATCATATAATTCACTATTATTATTGGACTTTTATTGAAAGTAACACGTTTGTACCCAAATGCATTATCTATTAAAACCTTTCCAAAGTAAATTATTGTATCTTTCACACTAGGGATCTTGTGTCTTTCTTAATTCATCATTTTTTTCCCATTACATACCTCCTTTCATCATTATATATACAATTATGATGCGAATGCAATATACAATAGCATCATAGTAAAACTATTTTTTTTCATAATACATTTTTATTTCAACGGTCTCAAAATTCAATACAAATAATTTTTCTTTAATTTTCGTAAACTAAATTATCATCTAATGATAATTTCATTAATTAACATCGAGAAAATAAAATTTAAACAACACTCATATACCAAATCAGGCAGACATTATAGATATAAATAGATCTATCTTACCACAATAATATAGATAATTTCTTTCAAAATATATTAAATAAAATTTTTAGGATAAACCACCTTACCAAAAACCAAAAATCTAATTATTAACTTTGAAATCAAATTCCATAAAGATATTTTTCATGAAAAATAGAATATCCACTTAAAATTTCATGCAAAATGAATCACATTTAGCATGTCAAACAACCTTCCGAAGAATAAAATTTAACTTTAAATAATAAGATAAAACAATTAATAATTTTAAAAATAATTAAAATATATAACTATTAAAATATAAAAAACTTTAAATAATAAAATCCTATTTTATAAAAATAATTATAAGTTAAATATATTTAATAAAATTAAAAATATTGAAATTTTAATAAATTTTCATGCTACCCTTATTATAGTCCAATATATTGATATTAATGATATCAAACGTGTTTAAAATCTTTAATTTTATATTTAAATTTTTTAATAATATATAAATTATATTTTTATGATGTAGTCAATTCGTGAACTATGAAATAATAATTTTTTTAATTTGATGATCGGTCCATTTTGAAAACATTATTTCAAAGTTATTATGTTATTTTCCTATGGAAGAAATTGATTACTAGACAGCTGGTAATGGCAGTACCAACAATTTTGGTACAACCATCATGAGTTGGGCTGGAATAGCAGTTATTGGTCTGGGCTTAGGTGAAAAAATTGAATGACCTTTAATTCAGTTGGATTAATTGGACCTGACCACTACTTTGACATCTCTGGTCACAGCCCATCAACAGGCCACAAGATGAGTTTCACATGCTAATAATCATAGCCCATGTTGCTCGCCTATGTTAGATTTGATATATATATTTTTTAATTGCATGTAACAAAAAATAAATAAATAAAAAAGTATAAAATTTTATTGAAGTTGACTAAGAAAAGGAGTATACAAGCCCTCAAAGTCTTATTCTAAATATATATCAAAGCACATACATTAATAACAGTGTAAACCTAGCTCATTGAGTCAGATTTGTGAAAGAAGGTTGATCAAGGCCGGGCGAGGCCTACACTTAGCCAACAAAGGCTGAGCCCTAGGCAAAGTGAGTCCAATCCCTTCACTCATGTCCACCTTTCCTTCACCAACCCTCTTCCAATCAAAGCACTGAATCAATGACCCCAACACCAACCCAACCATTCGAATGGCTAAGCCCTCCCCAGGGCACCCCCTCCTGCCTGAACCAAATGGCATCAACCTCAACCCATGTCCTTCTCCTTCTAGCCCTACTTCAAACCTCTCTGGTAAGAATTTTCTCGGCTCCTTCCAAACTTCAGGGTCATTTTGTATGCCCCATATGTTGACAAGTAACATTGTGCCACGAGGTATGTGATAGCCCCCTACCATGCACTCCTTTGATGACTCGTGAGGAACTATTGGCCCTGCTGGGTACATGCGCTGTGTCTCCCTTATGATGCAATGAAGGTAAGGGAGTTGGCTTAGATCCGATTCTTCAATGAGATGGTTGGGTCCCAGCTGATTGTCCATCTCCATTTGGGCCTTCTTTAGGACTTCTGGGTTGTTCAGCAAAAGTGACATTGCCCATTCCAGAGTTGCAGAGGTGGTGTCGATTCCAGCTCCTAAGAGAGCCTGAAAATTTAAAGGAGATTTGTAAATTGAATTTGTTTATTTAGAAGACCTGATGATTGAAAAATTCATAATGGATTTAAAACATTCTCACTGTAACCATGCATTATAAGATTCATGATTTTATTTTAAATTATTGAATCAAGTTGCTGAGGCATGCAACAATGAAATTTGTGGCCAGTGAGTATGATGTATAGTAAAACTCACCAGCATGAGGCCTCTGATGATCTCGTCTGTGTAGTACTCAGCTTCCTTCTCCTGCAAGGATAGCAGAACTTCGATCATCGTCTTCTTCTTTTCTCCGGCTCTACAAGATGAAGAAGAATATGACTCTTTCGCCATTCTTGTTCTATGCTCTTCTATCAAACCCTGCATGAACCTATCTCTCTTCCTCTGCAACTCCCTCAACCCCTTCTCCTTCCCCTTCACCCCCAACCACCTCAACACCGGCAAATAATCTCCGATATTCGTTGTATCTCCCAACCGAAATGTATCCTCTATTATCTCCTGAAACTTAGCCGTTTCCTCCACCTCCACCACGTTCCCGCCATAGTACCTCTTCCCGGCGATCATCCTCATCATCACGTTCATCGTCACCTCAAAAAAGGTCGTCTTCATGTCCACCGTCTCCGTCCCATTCTCCAAAAGTCGGAGAAGTAGGGACCGGACTTCATCCGAACGGATGCCGGAGAGCATTTGGATACGGCTGGTGGAAAGAATTTCAAGGGCAGAGATTCGGCGGAGGTTTCGCCAGTGGTCGCCGTAGTTAGCCCAGGCCATGCTGGTGTAGTTGTAGCCGATGTATTTCCCGGCCAGCAGTTGAGGGCGGTTGGCGAAAACGACATCGTTCTTGGACAGGCATTCCTCAGCAGCAGAAGGTGAAGAAACAAGGAGGGTCTGGCGTGAGCCGAGACGGAGGAAGACTATGGGGCCGTAGCGGGCGGAAAGATCAGCCAACGTTCGGTGCAATGGCTTCTTTAAGAGGTAGAGATGGCCAATTATGGGGAAAGTGAGAAATGGAGATGGTGGAAGATTTTTGAGCTTTTGAAGCCAGTGTCTAGTGAATAAATACAAAGCCAAGAAAAAAGGCAAGCACAAGTAGATTGCTTCCATCTCTGTGATTTTTGTTTGTGGGCTCGAGAGCTATATGGGTCCTCTATATATGCATGGTTTATAATATTTGTCAGCCACTTTTTATTGCTTGGCCGGCTAGCTTGACATTTGAACCCATAAAAACATAATAATAATGAAGTTGTTGACTTTAAAATGAGGAAGAAGTCTTATTTTGCGTTTGAATCATTTTAAAAAATGTTTTTAATTTTTTTTTAACATTTGAATAAGATTGAAAGCGTTTTTTAAAGTTACTAGACTCTTAAAATATGTTTGAAAATAATTTTAAAAAACGTTTTTAATTATTTTAATATTTGAATAATAGAATTTTTTTTAAGTATTAAAAATATTATATACACTTCTTATGTCGAATAGGGTAAAGTGTGTTTGATAATGATTTTAAAAAATATTTTAATCATTCTAATATTTAAATGATCAAAATTTTCAATTATTAAAAATATTAGAAATGTTTTCTAGAATCATTGTCAAATGGACTCTTAGAGTATATTTGACGGTGATTTTAGAAAGTGTTTCTACCATTTCTAATATTTGAAATTTTTTATTTTTTAAGTATTAGAAATATTAAAGATACTTTCTAAAATCATTGTCAAACACACTGTTAGATTGTGTTTCAAAGTGATTTTAGGAAATAATTTTAGTTTTTAAAACACTTGAAAATTTTTATTTTTTAAGTATTATAATTGCTAAAAACACTTTCTAAAATCACTATTAAACATATTATTAGAGTCCGTTTAATAATAATTCTATAAAATATTTTTAGCCTAAAAAATGTTTTTGAAAAATAATCGATGTTTGACAAATTTTAGGAAATATTTTTAAAAAATCTGAAAAATTATTTATAATGTTAAAAAATCACTTATAATATTTTCTTAAAAAATATTTGATAGTTGATTCTCTTCAAAACATTTGGAATAGAAATGTTATTATGCACACGCAACAAGCATTGGTGATGGCATCATGAAATAACTTTTAATTACAAATTTAATTTTAGAGCCTGTCATTCTAAAAAGGAATCTTTGAAGGGATATTTTATTTAATAAAAGGTTAGAAATGGTGTTAATATATTTACTAAAAAAATTAATTAAATAATATAATTGACTGAAAAAATAAGTTATAGAATTTAGTTATACCATATCTTAGGGTGACTTGCACGCTTTCGCTCGTTAATTAATCAACAATACACGCATGTAGCTCAAAGTTGCCTATATTTGAAAGTCTCACCCGCTTCCTGGTCTTCTACATATGGTTCGTCCCCAATATTCATTCCTTTTTTAAGTTTTCACTGAGGCCGACTCATCTGAATATCCCCCCACCAACCATCTCCCAATCAAAGCACTGAATCAATGACCCCAATCCCAATCCATGCATCTGATACGTGCCACTTTGGATACATATCTGGCGCACACACCAGAGTACAGCAGTAGCACGTTAGAAGTGGCTACGTGGTCTAGTTTGTTTAGAATAAGTTAGTGGTTGCTATTTCTTCTCCTATTCTTCAGCATTTCCTTGCATTATGGTTATTTACTTTCCGTTGTGTGGCTATAAATAAAGCCTGAAATAGTTCAATAAAGTATGCAGTTTTATTTGACCAGTAACCTTCCTCTCTTCCTCTTCTCCTTAAGGTTCCTTTTCCTCTTTTATTTAGCTTCGTTCATATCAGTGGTATCAGAGCCGGTTCCGACCATGGACACTCGCGGCAAAACCAATGCAGAATTCCGTAACGATGTCAATGAAATCTTAGCACGACACGAGTCAAGCTTCGATCAAGTGAACGCTGCCTTACAAGCAGTGTTAACCGAGCTGCAAACTCTTCGAGCCTCCCGTAGCCAAAACACTAGCCCTTCTGAAACCAACCCATTTGCACGTGATGAATCCTCACACCCACATACTGCTCGTTCTAACACTATCAATGACCACCCTCATCAACACCTTAAGTTGTCCTTCCCAAAATTTAACGGAGATGACCCAACTGGCTGGATTTACAAAGCAGAACAATACTTTGATTTCAAGAACATCACACCAGGCCAACAAGTTCAGCTGGCCTCCTTCCATTTAGAAGGCATCGCCTTGCAATGGCACAGGTGGTTGACAAAATTTCGTGGACCACTCACATGGGATGAGTTCACCAAGGCTGTACAACTTCGATTTGGTCCAACCGACTACGAAGACCCGTCAGAAGCTCTGACTCGCCTTAAACAAACCACAACCGTAGCAGCTTATCAAGAAGCTTTTGAAAAGCTTTCTCACCGAGTTGATGGCCTACCCGAAAATTTTCTCATCGGTTGTTTTATTGCAGGACTTCGAGATGAAATTCGCATAGATGTAAAAATTAAACAACCCCGAACCTTGGCGGATACAATAGGAGTGGCTAGGCTGATCGAGGAACGAAACCAACTGCAGAGGAAGCTAGCCCAGAAAACTCGTTTCCAACCAGCCTCAGTGACACCAAAGGCATCACCCAACCCCACAGCTGGTGTGCTAGGACCTCCACCAACCCAGCGTATGAACCAGAGCTCGAATGCTCAACCAGCAACATTCCGCCGAATCACCAATCAAGAGGCACGCGAACAACGAGAGAAGGGATTATGTTATTATTGTGACGAGAAGTTCGTTGCTGGCCATCGCTGTGAACGACCGCAGTTATTCATGATCGAGGACTCACCTCATATGAACACCGAGGATGTCGAGGGCGCTCACCCGGAACAAGAACATCATGAAGTTATACCAGAAATTTCTTTTCATGCAATTGCGGGTACCGAACACCCACAAACCATACGCGTTATGGGCAAGCTGAAAAACAAGAATGTTATGGTTTTAATAGACGGTGGTAGTACGCACAACTTCATTGATCAGGCTATAGTCTTTAAGTTTGGGTTACCAATGATCCGGGATAGGAAATTTGAAGTAATGGTGGCTAACCGTGAGAAGATAGAATGTGCTGGACAATGTCGCAGTCTCACCCTCACCATTCAAGGATATTCCGTCACCGCCGACTACTACATTCTTCCGGTCGCGGCATGCCAACTAGTCTTAGGAGTACAATGGCTGGAGACTCTTGGACCCATTGAGATGGACTACAAGCGGCTCACCATGAACTTCAAAATGGAAGGAACCTCCCACACCTTCCAAGGATTGGGGCGAACTGGCATTGAAGCCTTGTCTAACAAGGAATCCAATGGGTTACAGGGCACTGGATTATTTTTCCAAATAATTCCTTCCAGCAGCAGCAGCAGTGAACCAAATTCATACCCATCTAAGATAGGCCAACTCCTAGCAAAATTCTCCCATGTATTTGAATCACCCACCACCTTGCCTCCAAGACGGTCACATGACCACAAGATTCCATTGCAGCCGAGCGCAGGACCAGTGAGTGTGCAGCCATATCGATACCCTTATTACCAGAAAACGGAGATAGAGAAGATGGTAAAGAAGCTTTTGCAATCTGGTTTGATACGGCCAAGTAACAGCCCGTTCTCTTCACCAGTTCTGTTAGTAAAGAAAGCAGATGGTGCTTGGCGGTTTTGTGTGGATTATCGAGCTCTGAACGACATCACAATTAAAGATAAATATCCAATTCCTGTTATCGATGAGCTATTAGATGAACTCCACGGAGCCAAATTCTACTCTAAATTGGACTTACGGTCTGGATATCATCAAATACGAGTGCACGAAGCTGACATTCCTAAAACAGCATTCCGGACACACGAAGGCCATTATGAATTTATAGTGATGCCATTTGGCCTCACTAATGCACCAGCAACCTTCCAAAGTCTCATGAACGATCTCTTTCGTCCTTATCTCCGGAAATTTATTTTGGTTTTTTTTTATGACATTCTAATATATTCAAGATCATGGGAAGACCATCTCACACATCTACAAATTGTTCTCCAAATCCTATCAGCTAACAGTTTGTTTGCAAAAGAGTCGAAATGTCGATTTGGTGTTTTACAGGTTGAGTACTTGGGTCACATTATTTCGGAGCAAGGCGTGTCAGTTGACACAACCAAAATCCAAGCTATCATCGAATGGCCAACACCAACAACAGCTAAAGGAGTCCGTGGGTTCCTCGGATTAGCAGGCTACTACCGGAAGTTTATTCGTAATTTTGGATGTATAGCATCCCCTTTGACCCGCCTCTTGAGCAAAGAAGGATTTCACTGGAATGAGGCAGCAGAGATGGCCTTCAAACAATTGAAAGAGGCACTGACTTCCCCACCAATTCTATGCCTTCCTGATTTTTCTCAACCATTCGTGATTGAATGTGATGCTAGCGGACTTGGAATTGGCGCAATTCTGACCCAACAAAATCAACCAGTGGCATATTTTAGTGAAGCATTGAAAGGTTCAGCCCTGGCATTATCCACCTACGAGAAGGAAATGTTGGCCATCATCAAAGCAATCAAGAAGTGGCGTCCATATCTGCTGGGGAAACCATTTACTGTCCGCACCGACCACAAAAGTCTCAAGTACCTATTGGAGCAACGGATTACTACACCGGCACAGACGCGTTGGCTGCCAAAACTACTTGGTTATGATTACAAAATTGAATATAAACGTGGGCCTGAAAATCAAGGTGCAGATTCCTTGTCACGTGTAGTTGAATTCCAATTTTTATCACTTTCTATGCCACATGCAGATTGGTGGTCAATACTACAAAAAGAAATCCAACAGGACTCATTTTATGAAAAAATGATAGAGAAAAGCACCTCCCAATCGGGCCACAAGCTGCTTCAACATGATGGAGTATGGTTCAAAAGAGACAAAGTTTATTTGAGCCCCACCTCCAGCTTGATTCCAAAGATACTTGCTGACTGCCATTCATCTTCTATTGGTGGGCATTTTGGATTTCATAAGACACTCTCTCGTATCAAGCATAGCTTTGTTTGGCCTAGCATGCGTCGAATGGTGAAGGAATTTCTGCAGCAATGTGATGTTTGTCAGAGGTTCAAAACTGATTGTATGAAGCCGGCAGGGTTGCTTCAGCCGCTGCCAGTCCCTCACCAAATGTGGACCGATGTCTCAATGGACTTTATTGAGGGGTTACCATCTTCTAATGGATACTCTACCATCATGGTCGTTGTCGATCGTCTAACAAAATATGCCCACTTCATCGCCTTGAAACACCCCTTTACTGCTGTAACTGTTGCCAAGGCATTTGTCGCCAACGTGGTTCGCCTACATGGTATTCCGACATCAATTGTTAGTGACCGAGACAAGGTGTTCCTCAGCTCCTTTTGGCAAACATTGTTTCAGCTGCAAGGAACCAAGTTGTGTATGGGCTCCAGTTACCACCCTCAGTCTGACGGACAAACCGAAGTTGTAAATCGAACTTTGGAGCAGTATTTACGATGTTTTGCTGGTGATCAGCCACGAAAATGGCTCGAATGGATTCCCTGGGCCGAGTTTAGCTACAATACCTCCATTCATTCCTCTACCAAGATGACTCCCTTCGAAGCAGTTTACGGCATTTTGCCTCCAAGACTACTGGCCTATGTACCAGGCACTTCCCGTGTCCACGCTGTGGATGAGTATCTGCGTGACCGAGATGCCATTCTGCGTGAGCTGCGATACAACCTCCTGCAGGCTCAAAATCGGATGAAATGTCAAGCGGACCAACATCGGCGCGATGCCTCGTTTGCTGTGGGAGATTATGTGTATTTGAAACTACAACCTTATAGACAAACTTCTGTAGCTTTTCGGGGCTCCATGAAGCTCGCACCACGTTTCTTTGGACCATATCAGGTCATTGAAAAGGTGGGTTCCGTGGCTTACAAATTGGCTTTGCCTCCTGGTTCTCAAATTCACAATGTGTTTCATGTCAGTTTGTTACGTAGACATTTGGGGTCAATTACTCCTACTTCTACCCAACTTCCCCCTGTCTCAGATACTTCAATCATCCTTCCACAACCTGAAGCCGTCTTAGATCGGCGTGTGATCAGCAAGGGGAAATATCGTCCAAAGTCTGAAATCTTGGTGAAATGGGTAGGTGCACCTGCAGCAGACGCGACCTGGGAAAATGAGTGGCGCTTTACCAAGTCCTATCCTGATTTTATCCTTGTGGACAAGGATCCTTAAGTGGGGAGGAATGATACGTGCCACTTTGGATACATATCTGGCGCACACACCAGAGTACAGTAGTAGCACGTTAGAAGTGGCTACGTGGTCTAGTTTGTTTAGAATAAGTTAGTGGTTGCTATTTCTTCTCCTATTCTTCAGCATTTCCTTGCATTATGGTTATTTACTTTCCGTTGTGTGGCTATAAATAAAGCCTGAAATAGTTCAATAAAGTATGCAGTTTTATTTGACCAGTAACCTTCCTCTCTTCCTCTTCTCCTTAAGGTTCCTTTTCCTCTTTTATTTAGCTTCGTTCATATCAGCATCCTAATGGCTAAAGCCTCCCCGGGTCACCCCCTTCCTCCCTGATCCAAATGGCATAAGCTTGAGCCCGTGTTTCTCCCATTCCAAGCCTTCAAACCTCTCTGGATTGAATTTTCTTGGCTCCTCCCAGACTTTAGGGTCATTCTGCACAGCACATATGTTAAGAAGTAGCATTGTGCCACAGGGTATTCGAAAACCACCTGCCACACAGTCATCCGATGATTCATGAGGTATTATGGGGCCTGCTGGGTACATGCGTTCCGTTTCTTTTATGATGGACTGGAGGTATGGAAGCTGGTTTAGATCTGATTCTTCAAGTTGTGGCCTAGTTGATTGTCCATCTCCATTTGTGCCTTCTTAAGGATATGTGGATTGCGCAGCGAAAGTGACATCGCCCATTCTAGTGTTGTGGATGTAGTATCGGTTCCAGCACTTCATAGAGCCTGCATATAAAAAAAGAAATTACAAATTAGGTTTGCTTGCTCAGAGATATGATCATATATAATGGAAAATTTTTGTTATGATAAATGTTCTATAGCTTAATATAATGGGTGAGATATTCATTATAGAATAGGTGGATAAGTTTGATTATGTATACTTAATACCTATTTGATAACTATTTTCAAGAACCATTTTTTGTTCTCTAAAAAGAAAAAAAAAAAAAAAAAGTTTGATTATGTATACTTAAGACTTGTTTGACAACAGTTTTCGAGAACAACTTTTTGTTCTTTAAAAAGGAAAAAAAAATATATATTTGACAATTAAAAATTATTCTCTGTTTTCTATCCTTAAAAACATAAAATAAAGTGTTTTCATAAAATATTTTTTATTTGTTTTATGTTGTTTTCACTTATTTCTTAAGGATTGTTTTAGAAAATAATTATACAAACATGTAAAATAATTAAAAATAAAGTACTACATATAAAATTTATTTTTAAAATATATTTAAAAATATTAAAAATATTTCAGATTTTCAAACAAATTTTTATTCTACAAAACATTAGAGATTAGTTTTAAAAAATAATTATAAAAAATATTTTTTGAGCTATTTATGTTTTGTAAACATATGTATGTTTAAATATCTAAAATATTTTTGACATATTTTCTATGTTTTTCTATATGTTTTAAAAATAATTTTTATATATAATATTTTATTTTAATCATTCTTTATATTTTTAAAAATAATTTGTTTTCAAAATGATCCTCAAAAAACAAATGAAAACAACAAAAAAAATTTAAAAAAATATTTTCTAAAAACACCATATTTTATGTTTTAAAAAACATAAAATTATTTTGTATATTGTTATTGAGAACAAAAAATTGCTTTCAAAATTTTATCTTCTTTTTTTGTGATGTCCCACATTGGATAGGGGGTGTTTGTGATGTCCCACATCGGATGGGGAAGAAAGTTTCTAACACTATATATGTAGAGGCTCTTCTTAACCAAGTAGGCGCGTTTTAAAGTTGTGAGGGCCCTATTGGGTCCAAAACGGACAATACCAACACGGTTGGGAGTGGACCATTACAAATGGTATCAGAGTCGATCTCCGATCTCGGTGTGGGGTTTTGTTTGTTTGGTCTTGTAATCCCATGGGACACAACGAGGACGTTGTGTCTATGGACTCTTTTTAACCCTATAGATGCATTTTAAAGCCGTGAGGGCCGCGAGGGCCCTGTTGGGTCCAAAACGGATAATATCTACACAGTTGGGAGTAAACCATTACAAATGGTATCAAAGCCGATCTTCGATCTCGGTGTGGGGGTTTGTTTGGCCCCGTAGAGGGTGTTTGTCAATTTGGCCTTGTAATCCCATGGGACACAACGAAGACGTTGTGTCTATGAACTCTTCTTAACTCTGTAGACGTGTTTTAAAACTGTGAGGACCCTTTTGGATCTACACAGTTGGGAGTGAGTCGTTATATATATATATATATATATATATTCACATTTTGATTAATTTTATTATGAATTCGAGTCAGAAAGATATTTAAAAGAACTCTCGCTTATTCAAAGTTGAATTCTTGTTGATCATAGCTAGTGTAACTGGGAAAGGTATATGTAATTTGAAGAAAATTTCAGAGTACAGTGAAGCTAAGGCTGTTGAATCTTATCTTACTGATGATCAAGTCCATGTAAAGAAATTTTTACAATGCATGGAAGCCAAAGGCCACTGAATCTTACCATGACTTATACTGTTTTAAAAAAATAATTGTACGATGTTTCTTAATATAAAAGTCTATTTAAAACTTGAAATATTTTCGAACTTGAGAAAATAAAGGCTATGCTTAATTAAGAAAAACACCCAAAAGAGGGGGGAGGGGGGAGGGGGGGGGGGGGGGGGGGGTGAATTGGGTTTTTTAAAAACTTTTCCAACACAACAAGTTCAAGCACAATATAAAAATAAATAAAGAGATAGAGTTAGAGAATTCAAAGTCGGGTTTTATAGTGGTTCAACACTTCCTTGCCTACGTCCACTCTCCTCAATCTCCTAACCGAGTGAGGGTTCCATTAACTTGAAGCTTCAACCAAGCTTCCGATCTTCTTACACTTGGATTCCGACTCCAATGGGCTCTTACACAATCTTTTCAAGATTCAAACCTCTTGAAAGCTTTAACACTCAGTTTTTACAAGAATGAATCCCTCAACCTAGCTCAAAGATAGCTCAAATACAAAACAAAGTTAAGATGACTCACAAGGGTGCACTAAAGGATATGCAAGTGATGATTTAATGCACTAAGAAAGAAATGAGAGTTTTTAGGCCAAGAACAGGTAGGTAGACAATTGATTGCAAGTGTTCTCTATTTAATAAATGAAGTGGAGCTCTCAATTTATAGGTTTCTAAGGTCGGGAGCCAAAAACAACAAAAGACAACCTCAATTGGTTGAGCTAAGGGTCGATCGGTTCACTAGCAGTTGGAACATTTAATACTTTGGCAGGTTATCGTTGCCTCGATTGGACCTCGACTGGAAATGGGTGAACCTCAATCGGGAAGAGGAAGTTACTAGAAGAGAGAGAGTGTTCTAGGCACTCCTCGACCTGACCTCAACCGGACAAGGGCAACCGGTTGATCGATTCCGCAAGTTGTTAAGCCGGTTGGCCAAAGCCTCGACCGGTTCAGCCTTTTGGCCCCGAAAACCTATCTTTTTCAATTCTTTTTTTTTTTCTAACACTTGGGCAAGGTCTTTAGGTGAATTAATATGTCAATTTTAAAATGTTTTGTCTAAGGTACATTTGATAAAACTTGAGTTTTAATGAAATCGAAATTTTAAAGGATAAACCAAGTTTTCTAAGATGCATGAAACGGTATGAAAATCCTAAGTGCACCCATGCATTCATCTTACATTCGTTTCCTATGATCAAAAGTCTTCCAAAGGTCTTGATCTTATATCCATTTGGTCATTTGATGAATTTCCGAATTGATACCTGAGATTCTTTACCATTTAAATCAATTAGTCACTTAATTATGGTTTGTTATCATCAAAACCCGATTAGGAGAACCCTTGGGCTACTAGAACTGTTTTCTATGTTTTTAAATATTTTCATTTTTATTAGTAATGTTTTATGTTCAATCATTTTCTATATTTTTACGATTGTTATTTTAAAATAATCATTTGAAAACATTTGAAAATAAATGAAAACAATTAAAATCGATTCCAAAAAA